>NW_025421485.1:3750000-4375000 GCF_011764305.1 Mustela putorius furo
AAATTCCAGATTCTTTTCACCAAGCTCAGTCTCCACAGTTTCACACAACCTGTGAAATCCATGCTTGGATAGTTTGCACACACACACACACACACACACACACAGGACCCTTATAGGCACAGGGCAAGAGAGGAGCTTGACCATAAACCAACCAACCATAGCATATAAATAATGACCACAAAGCCCATGGTCTGTTATTCCCATCATATCGTGAGATCTATGGCATGTCAATGGCAAAAATGTGGATGGAGAATAGCAAACTATGGGACAGAGCTTGAAACCAGATCTGTCCAGCTCTCTGGATCAGTCCCAACTCATTCCCCATGCAGTCTGCAGACCCCAGCTGAGCTGACTGCACAGAGGAAGTCAGTGAGCAGCCAACCGCCGGCCACTGAGACAACTGCTCAGACTCCCACCAGGCTCTGGACCCTGCCAAGCCAAAGAAGGAAAACGCTCTTCTTTTCAACAGCTAAAAAACTCTGCTTGGGGCCCCGGGGAGGTACGATTGAGGCCTATGTGTCCCAGCAGGTTTCCCTGGGTGTCTGAGAAAGAAGAGATGCTAGCCCGCCACTCATCTAAATGATGGGGAGAGTATCCAGTTTCCCCCGTGTGTCCACAGCCACATCTCCTGCCAGCTAGGTCACAAAGAAACAGCAGCACCACTCAGGAAAAACATTTCCAAATAAGTAACCTATAGCCTGCATCAGGGCCTCATCTCAGGGACCAGAACTGGCTGACAATGACTGGGATCCCTCTCCGTTGAGTTCCAAGTTGGAAAGACGTATTACAAATGTGGCTATAATTTCTCAGCAGAAAGAGAGACACATTCAGGGTCATTCTAAAATAGTTTTTGCAAAGACATCTGTTCCAGTTACAGTGTCACTAAACCAAATACGTACGTGGCGCTTCTGGTTTCCTGTCAAGCTGATCAAAGGGTGTTTGCATGTAGAATAATATGTTTTAGTAACGAATGCCCAGCATGTCTGCAAATATTAAATTAGAGGCAGAACAGGTGGGGTGGGGTGATGACGGAGGGCACGTGGCTGAGCTAATGGCCTTTCTGTGTCTGCTGCAGGCATTGGAGGTGGCTGCAGGGACCTAATGAATCGGATAGCATCTCTGAGTTCAGGCTGCGTGATGACTCACCAGCCCGAGACTCATTAGCTCAGGGTCACCCAGGGACTGGGAGCTTCTTTTCAGAAAAGAGAGGCAGAGACTCCAAACACCCTTCTTGCATTTCAATAACTCTCTTCAAACAAGTAGAAACCGGTTCTACAAGACCAGGAATTTATATTCTCAGAAGAAAAGTTTGATTGCAGTGAACGAGGAACAGTTTTATTGACTTTTTGGTGAGATTTGGGGAACTTAAAAATTTTAGGTGTTCAATGGACAGTTGGAGCTCATTCATTTCATTCATTGTTTTGCTCCAAAATGCTGGCTGTTGCGTCCCCCACATTTCCAGCTCTGTGCACATGTACTCGCATGGGACCTGAGCATCAGCATGCAACTTTGCACACCCAGGCTGTTGTGCCCTGTCACCATCCAAGTTGGTGACATCAATACCCAATTTGCATTTGTAAAGAAAAATGTCATATTTGGATTAGAAGCATCAGTCAGAGAATCATGTTAATAATAAGAGACAAAACTCCCCTTCTGAAGATGAAAATGGCTTGTGCAGCTCCTCCTGGACAGAACCACCCCGATCCCCTCACTGTAGGTATCTATTGATGGCAGTTGACGTTGGAGTCCTCCTGCCTTCAAACTCCTTATCCCTGGCTTTGGTGACACCATTCATGTTTCCCTCCTGCCTCTCTGACTTCTTCCCTCCCCTTTTTCTGCATCTTTGATAAGCTGGTGATTGCCTGGATTCCTGCCCCAACTCTCTTCTGTAATTCTTCTGTGGCTTTGGATTTCATTCCCTCCAGAGGCTGCAGTCCCCATCAGTGAACTGAAGATGCTTCTGTCCAGACCCATCCCTCTCCCCAGCTGCAGCCCCATGGGGGCAGCAGGCTGTGCTCAACTCTGTGGAGTACCCCACAATACCTCCGTCCCTTCACCTCTACTCCTGTTGCCATTTTGCATTCCCATCATCCCTCAAGTCAAATAATGCACAAAACTAGGAATGATTCTAGACCATGCTGCATCCTCCATCTGCCTCAAATATTAGAACGCTGGTCATTGGTCCCCCTGCCCCTGAACTCACTCCCTTTCATACTTCCTCTTATACTTTTATAAAGTGCAAATCTGATTGCATTAGGTTGTACTTAATACTCTTCAGGGTCTTCCAGGAGCCCGGGATATCATTTCCAAACCCTTTTGTCTGTCATACAAGGCACTAGGAATCTGGTCCCTGAATGAGTTGTCACAACACCTTCGCTTTCATGTCAACATCGAGCTCCAATCAAGCACAATCTCATGATCATCTCAAGTTGCCCGCTGTTTAACTGCCTTCTGCTTTTCTTGAAGCTGAAATACCATCACCCTTCCACCTCAAATCCCCACTCTCTTTCCTGTCCCTAGGGAGTTCTGTCTCCTCTCATAGGTCCGACAAAACTACATTGCATGTTTACATTTCTGTGGCTCTACTGTGCCCTGCCTGCATGATCTTGACAAACTACTTCATTTTTCTTTGCCTCACTTTCCCTACCTGTAAAATGGGCATAGCAATACCTACCTCCCAGGATTGTGCTCAGGATTAAATGAGTTGCTACATTTAAAGTTCTTACATCATTTGCCAGAGCCACTGGCACATGGCAGGTTCTCAATATATGTGCGATTAAAAAGATGGAATAAAGGAGTCATGGTGTAACTCATGAGTTCCTAGCAGGTATGGTTTATCTGTCTAGAGATAACTTTTCTTTTTTCACCTCACCAAACACTATATCTAAAATATTTTTATATTAAACAAAAACTCCTTTTTTTAATTGTTTACCATGCATTCTTTCTCTGTAAGGTTTTAACCTTTCATTGAAACCTCCAGGATGGTGAAAACACTCCTCTCTTTTTGATTGGGTAGTGACATCACAGGCACAGCATATGTAAAATCCCACCCAGCAGTATGCCTGAGATACCTGGAAACTTTGCTATGCAAGCTGTCCCCCAAAATCAAAACAGAAGAATAAATACCATGGGAATGTACTGCATTTGGTGACATTCACTCTGTGAAAATGCTGACCTATTAGGTTTTCTTGGAGAAGCTTATCCTATATCATTTTGAAATGTGAGTTTTGCACTACCTGAAATCCAGGAACAGAGGAGAGAGAAAAAGAAACCAGAGCAGTCCCTCATTTCCAGTCTTCTTTCTACACCCATTATCACTAAAATGCAAGAGGAAAGGAGAAAATTTAAATGAGCCAAGAAAAGGCTAGTTCTGTTGTGTCTGATGCACTCCAAGATCTAGAATGCTGGAGAGATCAGGTCTCCAAGAAAGGAAGGTCATAAAAGAAGGTTAGTAGAAACATGTAAAGGAAGCCAGTTCCCCTACCGAAGGGATTTCCATTGCAATGAAATTCAACCTATGTTTGGGTCAGTCTTCTTCTGCATATTCCTTGCCCCAACAAGTAGTAGGCACAGGTGGCTGGCACAACCCCCCTCTTTTCCTTCAGTCCCTAGAGCTGGAAAACAAGGATGGAAACAGTGATCTGAGCTCTGAAAGGATGAAAATCCCAAACGTCTTTAGCTCCCCTCCACTCCCTGAAAACCTGGGGTTGATGGTGCCAGTCTGAACACAGCAGTGTGAAGAAGAAACCAATCTTGATCTCTTCAGGGAGCTTGGACCAATACCTGCCTACATGCACTTGGAAAATAGCTTTGAATGTAAAATGATGTTTATAAAGTTACACATACAACTTATTTCTTATTGTATCAAGCCTCGCTCCCCCACCCCCACCTACCTTAAGGTTTGCTGTAGAGAAAAGGAACCGCTATGCTACCTAAAAAACAAAAGTATTAGGCATCTTTTCTTACATGGGCAAATAAATGTGTATGGTAATTTGCCATCATATATGTCTGACAGAGCAGAATTCCGAATTATGATTCATACATTATCTATTGTTTTTCTGAGTACTTAATCTTCACCGTGGCTCCTCAAAATGCCCGCCTTCCAAAGGGGAGATTCAAACTTCTCACATAGGGATGTCTGTGTTTGTCCCATAGTAGTGAAGACTTAGGTCTACACCAAAACCTATACACATGTTTATAGCAGCTTTCTGAATAGAAATGGAGACAGACTTGCTAAATGTTAGGAGGAAACAGGAGTGGAAGGGAGTTGGGTGTAGTTATAAAAAGGAACACATAGGGATCCTGGTGGTGACAGGTGTGTTTTTTGGAGCATCTCAGTGTCAATGTCAAGATCCTGGTTGTAATACTGGACTGTAGTCCTCCAAAATGGTACCACTGTTGGGGGATGGGGGAGACAGAATAAACCATAGGATCTCTCTGAATTAGTTCTTATAATTTTATGTGAATATACAATTATCTCAATTTTCTTTAAGTAAGAAGCTGGAAAAAAAGAAAGGATAATTCTGACATGCAAACAAGGCTCACGGGGGTCCCTGGAAGGGAGGCACCTAGTGAGTCAGGAAGGATCCACCCATCAAGCACCACCACTTAGGATTTGCTGCAGAGTGAAGGAACCACCATGCCACCTGAGAGAGTAAAGACATAAAGTTGCTGCTCCTTGAGAGAAGGAAGGTCTGGCAGGAGATGGTAAGAAGGAGATAGAGAGAGAAAAGGAAGAGATTGACTGCATCAGGTTGAAATGGTCTGCACTCTCTCTTCTCTGTGCTTTTTATTATGCTGGGACAATGAATGTGTTGGCACAATGTGTCCCCAACATTTTTTAGAGTTCTAGGAGTTTTCAGCCGTCTGAGCAGACCCGCATCAGCTTTGAAGCTGACTGTAGCCAGGGAATGGGGAACCCTGAGTTGGTTCTCCTTGATCCTTATTGGGTTACATCAGTGCGGAATGGGCAGAGAACACCAGCATGGAAAGTAGCTATCCGGAGCATAGAGATGACACTTAGGTACCAAAACTCCAACTCAAGAAGTCGAGAGCTCCCTTCTGCCAAACCACAAACACTCCTCACTGAGGGGTAAGGAGGAATTAGGAAATGGAAGGGGGACTTCCTGGGTGGTGAGCACACTGATGTGCCCTGATTCACAAGGAGAAGGCACAGAGCCTCTGTACTGCCTCCTGGATTTCATCCTAATGTATTCTCTATAATAAAACTGTCATCGTAAGTTTAGTGCTTTCCTGAGTTCTGGGGAGTTGTTCTATCAAATTTTCAAACATGAGAAGTTCATGGAATCTCCCAAACTTGAAGTCAGTCAGTCAGAAAGGCAGGTGGCCGGGACAAGGGGAACCCCTAAGGCACAGCTGACTTTTGAAATAAGGACAGACCTATGGAGGTCCAAGTCCTTAACTCGCGGAGTCTGATGCTAACTCCAGGGTGGGCATCAAAACTGCTATATACAAAAGAGACCCCCTCCTAAGTTCTAAATCACTATATACCCAGTTGCCGAAAGAGAAGAGACACCCCTCTCATAAGTTCTAACTCTCCCCATAATCTCCTCAGCAGGTCAGTGTTCCCTCCGCTCCAACCCACTGTACGCTGACTTCTACCCTGGTTTCTGTAATACAGTTGACAGTTGTTTACACGGACATCCTTCCCACAAGACTGAAGCTGCTCTTGGGGCAGATTCCTGTTTCCTACAATATAAGCCTTTACAATGTGGAGGGACCCTCTTTGCATATGTGCATTTTATAAAACCACATGACCACGTAATGTGAACACATTGCTGGGGCCCCTACCTGGGCCTTGGAAGAGGCCCAGTCTGCAGAAGGGGCCCTGAAATCTAGCCTCATGAGCCTGGGGACAAATCCACTCTGGCATCAAATTCCTCCCTGGCATCTGCCCCGCCCCCCGCAGACATTCAGATCTGCTAGTGAGGGAGGGAGAGATTAAGTGGCACAGCACAAAGATAGAAGCTAAAAGCGAGAGGAAGGCATTCTTAATCTTGCAGTTAAAAGATGGTTTGATTCCTCTTACTTAGATGACAAGGGCCCTCTTCCCCCCTTTAGGGGCTGACCTCACTCGTTATTTTTGCCTGTGTCCCTGCAGTGGGATTTGGAGGGATCTGGAAGCTGTGATTACCAGGTCTAGTAGTGAATTACAGAAGCTCGTGAATTTGGTCATCTGCTATTTGCAACTAGATTAGAAAAATCCACACCACCGCCCCCCCCTTCAGGAACTCGAGTTTTCATTTCAATGTTAAATCACAAAAGAACCAGAGAAACAGAGCCTCAAATGCAAATTTAGGGCACATTTTAAGCATGAGGGATTTAAAGCCTTTGTCTCAGAGCCAAAGGCTTTCTCTCCGTGGAGAATCCAAGTCATGAGGTTGCCCTGGCATTGTCTAGGTTTTATAACATGGTAGTTGTCAGCTTGTTCACAGCCATTTAGCATCAAGGAGGCTGGTAGGTAGCACTTCATAGCTGTCATGCCACAGTGAATTCTAGAACATTGAGCACCTCTTAAATTCACATCCAGTCTCCCTCACCTCTGTCACTCCCCAGGGAAGGCCCTCTAAGCAGATGAGAAATGGCTTAATGCATTCCAGGCTCTAGGGCTGCAAACAGGTGCCTGGTACAAATTGCTCACTCTCCACAGAGACCTGACCTGCTTCCCACAGCCCCTTTCTCATCTGCGTGTATGACCGTCTGTGATAATGCGATCAGTCATGTCACACAACTTCTCCAGGCCTCAGTTTATCCACTAGACCTTGGTACTTAATAGCGTCCGCCATCCTGGCATCTCTCCACCTCATGGCACCATTTTAAGCTTGTTTTGTTGAAGACAGGAATCCCAGATTTTCATCTCAGGTAGGTGAAGAATGACAACTGCGAAGTTATTTAGCATCCGTAGCCTGGTTTCTTTCTTCCGCTCTGGGCTAAGACCCTACTGCCAAGGAAATAAAGACAGTAGGTTGTGTCTCAGACGCAGGAAACTGATGCTACTCACGGGCATCTGAAAACAACTGGAATGTTCCATGGCATGCTGTTCCAATGCAATTAGTAGTTGGAAACCATACAAAGATAAACTCAAAAACGCCAGACAATAAAATGGAGATCATCTGTAAGACTGAGGAATATCTTGTAGGGAAGCATAAGGCCCATTTTGCCTCCAGGGTTCTAGGAACTCATTGTTGAATAACTAAAATGTTCTTGACTAAATTGCCAAACCCAGAAGGAAACAAGCTCTATGGACATCCTTGCCCATGTCCACGTTTCATGCCCCTGAATCTCTTCCCTGAGCAGAGTTGAAGAAACGGTGGTCTGGGCCAAGGTCACGGAGAGTTCAGATCAGCCTGCTATCCTCCAGCTCACAGCAAGAAGGGCTGGATGGCTTTCAGTTAGGTTCACAAGACTGAAGTCAGCTGGGATCCCTATCATCCGATTAAAAACAATCACTCTAAGAGAACTTGAATGTGGGGGGGGTAAGGGAAGTTCTCATTATTTTTTTAAATGATGGCCTCATTCTAACTCTTCAGGAGGCAGTGAAAGAAACTAATGCTTTCCCAAGCACTACCACTTACTAGGCGCCATGCTGGCTGCTTTTGCTTTAGACAATCCTGACATCAAGTCTGGGAGGCAGAATCATTATCTTCATTTTAGAAATAAGGCGACTGTAGTTCCAAGAGCTTAGACTTACCTAAGCCTACACAAGTGATGAGATGCTAGGTCTGTTCAACTCCAAATCCCACCTCCTGTCCCTTGTCCCGGGCACCAGCTGGCCAGGGGACTGAAGCCAAGGCCTAAAACCCACTTCCTTCCTTCTGGGCCTCCTGTGGTCTTCATCCTTCGGACTTGACTCATTTTCCCTGCACTCTTATTTTTCTTGGGGGTGGATCTGCTGCTACTGATGTGTTAATATGCTGCTGGCTGTGTTTTTCCACCCACTTTGCATTTTTAGAATATGTTCCTCAAAGGAAAGTGATAACCGTTTGCATATATTCTGCATATAGTCTCTCCTCGGGTGCAGGTTTCACACTGCTGTGCTTCTGTTTATACTGTTCCTTCTGTCTGCCTCACCAGCTCCTCTCCTCCTCCAGGTAGACTCATCCTTTGAGGCTCAGGTTCATGCTCCTTCCTCCAGGAAGTCTGACTGGCATGCTCAGCAGTCGGCACCTCTGTTCCTTGACCTGTGACATCTGCTTCTTGCACAGCACTTACCACATTGCCTATGTCTTGGTGGGTCCCTGTGAGCTGGGAGCCCCTCCCACTCTCTTACCCTCTCTTGTATCTCTCACAGCTTCCGGAGGGAACATACCTCAGGAACATATCCTGAGATAACATATAAAACAAAGGCTGTGCATTCAAAAAGGCTCACCTTGCTTCAGTTGTTGCACTTTGTGCGAGTCACTTGGGCTTTCTGCGTCTCTCCCTCAGTATCCCCAAGCACCCACCCTCATAGCCTCTTTGCCATTCATATGTATGAACATTTGAGCAATGATCACTAACTCCTTGTAGCCTTAGAGCCTGGAATTCATTAAGCCACTGAATTATAATCCTCTAAGACATACAATGAGGCCTTGTCTCTGCAGACAAGGACACTGCACTTTGTCGACTGGATTCTGCTACCCCCTGGACCACTGACTGAAGCAGTGAGAGATGGTATCCAATGGGCTGGCACAGGCAGGATCCACAGCTGGCACTGGTCCCCAATGTTAGGTATTTGAGAAAGTGACTCTCTCCTGAGCAGGACATGCTAGATGACTGGGACACACCTAACTCATGGGCAGTTGAGACAAAACCCAATAAAACAGGTGCCTGGTACAAATTGCTCACTCTCCACTGAGGAACAGGACCTCTAACTTGGGATTCTCCACGTGGACTCTCTACCTGGTCTTCTTCTTATAGAGGCATCTCAGTGGGAAACATATGAATCATCTGGGGCATTTGGGGGAATCCAGTGTTGTAGAAGGGGCTCTGGGAGATCCCATGGATCAGCATCAAATGGAGATAGCACACTACCAGAGAAAGACGGACGAGTTGTGTCAATTCCATAGGCAATCTGCCCTAGTGGACATCCAGAGCCTGCGGCTAGTTTGGCCACTTGTCTAACAGGCTCTATCATTCTGTCACACTGCCATCTGCCTCTGAGTATGGTTGACTTCAGATATATTTTACTTCCCCAGACAAAAGATATGCCTGTTTCATTTTAAATAACTAATAACTAACAAATGACTAATACTCACATAACGTTTTCCTATTCACAAAAGGCCTCATACATATTATTGCATTGAACCATGATAGGAGAACCTGCTGTGAGCCGAAGAGTGTCATTTCGGCTTAACAGATGATGAGAATTAAAGCACACTATTCACGAGGTTCCTGGGAGTCATTCAATCCAAAGCCACTCACTCAGGAAGACAGAATCGGAATCTGAATGTAGTTCCTCCAGCTGCATACCATCTTCTTTCCATCAGAGACATTTGTAAGACACTGTTCTGTTTTCAGGATGCTTTCCCTAGCTCTCCAAACCACCCCGGGAAGCAGCATCCTGCCTGTGTCCCCGTGGAAGCTCCAGGAAGTGGAAGTTCCATGAGGCAGAGTTTCTGTCCACCCTCTGCTCTCTGTCCAGGCCTTGGACACTTCCAAAACAGGAGCCAGTCATAAATACCTTATAAATGCAAAAGTGAAAGGTACACACAGATTGCATTACCTGTCCCAAATAGCACAGCTAATGGGTGCAAAAGCTAAGAACTGAGCCCTGGTTTCTTGACGGAAGCCTAATTACATTCCTGATCCACGTTCTGTTTTATAAACTGTTTTATAAACTGCAAGACCCTTTATCCTCATTATTACCAGCACATATTCTTACAAACTGCCTCAAGAGGAGGGAGTCAGGAAACTTCAACAAAGTGTTTTCTCATTCTTATTATTTTAATTCCAGTATGGCTAACATACAGGATTATATTATTTTCAGGTATATAAGATAGTAATTCAAAATTTCTGTACATGACTCAGTGCTCACTAAGGTTAAATCCCCAACACCTATTTCCCTCATCCTCCGTCCTGCCTCCCCTCTGGTCACTACCTGTTTTCTCTTTATAGTTAAGAGTCTGGTGTTTTGTTTGTCTCGTTTTCTTTAGCTTTGTTTTTTAAGTTCCATATATGAGTGAAATCATAGGTCATCTTTCTCTTACTAACTTATTTCACTTAGCATTATACCATCTAGATCCATCCATATTGCTACAAAAGGCAAGATCTTATTCTTTTTTATGGCTGAGTAATAGTCCATTGTATAGACATACCTCATCTTCTTTATCCACTCATCTATCAACGGACACTTGGGATGCTTCCAGACTTTGGCTGTTGTAGAAAATGCTGCAATAAACATAGGGGTGCATGCATCTTTTCAAATTAATGTTTTCATATTCTTTGGGTAGATAGCCATTGGTGAAATTACTGGGTCATATAATAATTTTATTTTTAATTTTTTTAGGAGACTTCATACCATTTTCCACAGTGGTTGCACCAGCATGCACTCCCACCACAATTGTATGAGGGTTCCTTTGTATCCACTTCCTTGCCAGCACTTATTGTTTCTTGTGTTTTTGATTTCAGTCATTCTGACAGGTATGAGGTGGTATCTCACTGTAGTTTTGATTTTAATTTCCCTGATGATCAGTGATGTTGAGCACCTTTTCATATGTCTGTTGGTCATCTGTATATTTTCTTTGGAGAAACTTCTGTTCATAAAACAAAGTGGTTTCTTGTGTACCATATCTGCCCGTTCCAAAATCATTCCAAATAAAAAGAGCATCCTCTTTGTACAGACAAGTAATTCAAGTATTAAATAAATAGTGTAAGTCACCCAGGACCAAAGAAGGGGAACACACATCCATCCATCAGAATGCCTGATTACCATAACTACCACATCTACCACAGCTACTCTGCTGGACGTGAAGAGAGGAACTATCTTGGGGATAGCACTCATCTGTGGGTGGTTTCGTTTCCTTCATTTTAAGAATAAATGTTAAGAGACTGAGTAGTAGGACTAGCCACTACTAAGCTACAAGAGAAGTCTCACTAGTGGGCAGTTATTGAAGGACTGACATGTAATGAAGTTTAGGGGTGCTGTGGTAACTCAAAAGAATGGGAAATCCCAAAGATGTGCCATAGTTAGGGAAGGCTTTGCAGAGACTGTAAGATTCAAGGTCATTGTATAGGAATAATAAATGTCTCCAACTTCTCCCACTCACTGGCAGTGACATGAACTATGACATGAACAGATAACCTAACCTCCCTTTTCCCTAGCAAAATGGGGATAAGAGCCTGCCTTCCAGGGCAGCATGAGGAGGAAATGAGATATTCCTAGAGCATGCTTAGCTTAGTAGCTGCCACCCTGTAAGCACTCAGTAGATGCTTTTTATAAGAATAAAAATGGTGCCATGGAATCAGCATCCAGGGTAAGAATCCAAGACCCTTTCTCCCTCCTGTATTTCAAAACAAAGCTGAAGGGTCTTCTCTTGTGTGAATCCTTTCCTGACCACCCCACAAAAGAAGAGCTTCTTTATCCATAGCATATAATCCTCAATCAGTGCTAGGTTCTCTTCTAACACCTGCATGCCAGCCTTCCTGCCCCATCCAAGGACCTCCTTCTTGGAAGATGGTGTTTTCATAGGTCTCTCTGCCCTCAATGCCAGCATGGGTTTGGCACATTTTAGGCCTTTGGTGAATAATAAGCAAATATACTAGGGATTCAGAGGTGAGAATAAAGTAGAGCCTGGTTTTGTGGCACTGACAATGTAAATTTTAGATTATCTACATGGTGATTTATTCCATAAATATTCACTGAACATCTATCAACCTGCTACACAGAGTGCTCAAATTTTGGAGTTAAAACTTTGTTTTCTTCCTTGAAAAAGACTACTGGTCTAGTGGAAAGTCCAAGATCTTAGTCTTGCATCTCTGAGATCCCTTCAAGCACAGAGTTCACCGACGGTACCAGGTTGGCAGCAGAACAAAGCACAACACTTGTCATTAGAGAGCAGAGCATGGCATGCCATGCAGGTGACAAGAAGACCCAGAAACTTTGTGGCAGGACCCATCCAAGGCAGACCCACAGACTCAGCAGAGGACACACTGGAACTGAGAGTGAGGAATGAAGGTAGGACTACCACCAAAGGAAGAGGAAGAGCCTGAAATGGAAAGAAGAACTAGACTAGACAGGGGCTGCATGTGGCAGCTCCCATGCACTCTGCCAAGCTTGGACTTTGTTCCTATGAGCATCTGGTGCTTCTCCCAACATGGCGATGAACTTAGCTTTCCACCATGTCCAGTGATGTCTTTTTCCTCTTCCCTCAAGAATGGAAGTTCCACGAGAATTTTATTTACTGATAAATCCCAAGTTCCTGTGACCAAACCTAGCATATAGCACATGTTCAATAAAATTTGCTGAATAAAGGCTCACGAACTGCACAGAAGCATGTTCCAGTGTTTCAATGTCAGCTCTTACTGGTTATTCCTTCAACTTTAATCTGTCATTTATGCTCTTAAAATGCATTCTGGGCCTGTTTTGGGAAGAGAAATAGACCTGCAGATCTGACTACTGTAGTCGCCCCTCCGTGGTTTCAATTTGCATGGTTTCAAGAGAGGTCTAAAAATATTAAATGGAAAATTCTAGAAATAAACAACTCATCAGTTTTAGGTGTGTGCAGCGTTCTGAGTAGCATGATGAAATCTCACGTGGTCCAACGCCACCCCGCGCGGATGTGAATCATCCCCGTGTCCAGCGCACCCACACTGCCTGTGTCAACCACCGTGAGTCACTTGGGCTCCCAGTTGTCAGATAGACTGTCCCGGTATCACAGTGCTAGAATGAAGTAACCCTTATTTTACTTAATCAGGACCCCAAAGTGCAAGAGTAGCTACGCTGGCAACTCAGAGATGCCAAAGAGGAGCCATAAAGTGATCCCTTTAAGTAAATAAGTGAAAGTTCTTGATGTAGTAAGTAAAGAAAAATTATTGTATGCCAGAGTTGCTAAGATCTACAGGGACTTCAATTACAGTCTCTTGTTATTATTATTCTATTATAAGTTATCGTTGTTAATCTCTCAGTGTGGCTATTTTATAAATTAAACTTATCATAGGTATGTCTGTATAGGAAAAACACAGTATGCATAGATCATATACAGTAAGATCTGTGATTTCAGATGCCCATGGGTGGAAGGAGGATCTTGGCACATATCCCCTGCCTACAAGAAGGGACTTCTATCTTATGATTTTATCCACCTCTGATTTCTCTATCAGTAATTTTCATGAACTTCCCTGCCCCCGCTACCCCCACTCATCTCTTTTGGGACAAGAACAAACCCTTTTACAAGTTCATTCTGACATGAGAGCCCAGTGCAAGGGCATGCGGGGATAAGGAATGCATGGGGCGTCAACAGAAATATTTATCCCGAGTTTCCTGCATGTCAGGCTATGACAGCTTGCCTTCTGTCTCAAAACTATGTTCATGTCAATAAATCTGCTAAACTCCTCCACCAACCTGCTCGCTCTTCCCACGGCAGAGAAGCTGTGAAGAATGGTTGTTCTGTCTTAAAAAAAAAAAAAAAAAAAAAAAACTACTCTCCAGGGCATTTTTGAAATGCACCTTGGTACAAAACTATGTCTTTGAGATCTTTGTACTATTCTACCTGAGCCCAAAAAGTTAGATGCTGACCCAAAGTGCTGTAATAGCTATAGTCGTATGGGAGGTGGGAGACAGGGTGTTTGTGTATGTGTGTGTGTGTGTGTGTATCCCGTGCATTTTGTGGTGTGTGTGTGTGTGTGTGTGATATATCGTGTGTGTGTGTGTTCGTGTGTGCAACATGTGTGTTTTGTGGTACCTTCCCTTTGCATTAGCCACAGCAAAATGATAGATCCAGTCACATTCCTAAATTTTGGCTCAGGTTGTAGGTCCCACCATCTTGATGGGGCTTTCACATTATGGAGAGCATGTGTTCTGATGGACCACAGGCTTTGGAAACACATAGACTTGAGGTCAGAGTCCAGCTTCATCCCTACCTATGTGAGATCAGACATGTTATTTAACCTTTGTGAGCCTTGAGTATCACATCCACAGACTGTTGGGAACTAACACTTAGAGGATTGTTGTAAGGGTAAAATGAAAAAATCTATCTCAAAAACTAAGTTCAGTATCTGACACCCAGTCGGTACTTCATAGAATAGGCTGAGGATGCTCATTTATCACATAGTAGGCGCTCCTCAAACCGTCATGTGTGAAGACAACAATGCATGCATTGCATTACCCTCATTGGTGGGGATTATGGTGGGGAGGGGAGGGCGGCAGAGCTGTGAGGAGAGTGAACAAAGGCCAGGAGTGCTCACATTCCATTCGACACCATCTCCCAGAGTTAGGGGTCTGAGGGCTCCCACCCTAATAGGACAAGATGTGCAGCTGGAAGCATCCCCCCTCTCCCAACAACAGCTGAAGGTGAAGACCCTTCATGCAAGGAGAGGCCCAATACCAACTGCTTCTGCCAAGGGCCTGCATCCTGATGTGCTGCCCTCTTCTCAGCCTCTCTGAAACTGAAATTGAAGCAGCCCTTTCCCTTTCTGAACCTCACGTTCCCAAATTATAGGAAGTATCTGAATTAAAGTGAATGATATTCAAACCATGGGGAAGGAGCTTCAAGGTGGGGGGTAGGTGCACAACTGGAAGGCAGGTTGTAAAGGAAGGCAGTTCTGGAAGCTCGCCATCTTCAACATAAGTGACACCATGCCCATCTGTTTGGGGTGGGCTCTTGTCTTCCAGAGAAGATTTAAAGGTAACCAAGGATGCCACCTCAAGCTAAAATGGAAGCAAAACAAAACAAAAACAAAAAAACCGGAGTCCAGCTTCCATCATGTCACCAACAGTTTTCCAAAAAGCATCAATGAGGTTGGACAAAACTGCCACAAACAACATCTCAGTCCTCTGGAAATCAACCAAAGTTAGACAACAAACTGAGGAGCATTTCTTCAGAAAAACGGCTGTACCTCTTGTAAGAGCAGCAGGAATCTATGGTGCTCCTGCCCAGAGCTTCTGCCATCCCCACCCTCCACTCTGCCAATAGTTCAACCAGATCAGCACAGACTGGGATGACAAGAAACTCCACTACCACTACCACTCCCAAAGGGCCTCATTGGATTTGGGACATAGCAGGTGACAAGGAAATAGGAAGAACAAGTGGCTAAGGGCATCCTGGAGCAAGCACTGGCCTGTCATCAAGTCCAGCAATAAACTGGTGAGATAGCCAAAGCTTTCACAGAGAATTGCAGGAAGTCGGGTAACCATGATTAGCCTTGACAAGCTCCCACATATCCTGGGTTGCCCACGTGTCTAACATGTATGCAGCAGATTCAGGATCAAGCCCAAGGCACCCATACATTTCTAACCTTCCAAGACTGTGTGCTCATTTGTGCAGAGGAAATGTGAGAGGTGAGGAAACCCCACCAAAAGCAAAGGCAGAACAGACTTGAAAATATGTACTTTCCAGTCCAGATACAGTACACACATAAACATCCATAGGATCAACCATCTGCTGGGCCGCAAAACAGGTCCAAATTAATTTAAGATGATGAAAACCATATAAAGTCCATCCTCTGACAATGATGAAATTAAATTAGAGACTGACAAAAGAAAGATATCTAGAAAAATCTCCAGTATTTCAAAAAGTAACACAATACTATAAAGCCCATAGGTCAAAAAGAAATTATAAAGGTAATTGAAATATATTTTCAAAGAAATAAAATGTTTAAAATAAAGTGTAATGGATGGTGGGGGAGACAAGATGGCAGGGAAGAAGGAAGAGACACCCTTTCAACCTGTACCCTAAAATGAGCTGATTACCTACCAAAGAACTCCAATCACCCATGAAATCAGCCTGAGAGCAGAATTATACACGTCTGGATCTCTACAGGAGCAGAAGACGCCAGCGGGCAGGTAAAGCGGGGTGGGAACATTGGACTGATATTGGAAGATAAACAAAAGGGGGAGGGAGCCACCATAGACCAGTGGAACAGAGTAGAGAGCCCAGATAATATGGACCCTCAACTCTACGGTCAAATAATCTTTGACAAAACAGGAAAAAATATATAGTGGAAAAAAGACAGTTTCTTCAATAAATGGTGCCGGGAAAACTGGACAGCTATATGTAGAAGAATAAAACTCGACCATTCTCTTACGCCGTACACAAAGATAAACTCAAAATGGATAGAAGACCTCAACGTGAGACAGGAATCCATCAGAATCCTAGAGGAGAACATAGGCAATAACCTCTTCGATATCAGCCACAGCAACTTCTTTAAAAATATGTCTCCAAAGGCAAAGGAAACAAAAGTGAAGATGAACTTTTGGGATTTCATCAAGATCAAAATCTTCTGCACAGCAAAGGAAACAGTCAACAAAACAAAGAGGCAACCCACTGAATGGGAGAAGATATTTGCAAATGACAGTACAGACAAAAGGTTGATATCCAGGATCTATAATGAACTCCTCAAACTCAACACACACAAAACAGACAATCATATAAAAAAAATGGGCAGAAGATATGAACAGACACTTCTCCAAAGAAGACATACAAATGGCTATCAGACAATGAAAAAATGTTCATCATCACTAGCCCTCAGGGAGATTCAAATTAAAACCACATTGAAATACCACCTTACACCAGTTAGAATGGCCAAAATTAGCAAGACAGGAAGCAACATGTGTTAGAGCGGATGTGGAGAAAGGGGAACCCTCTTACACTGTTGGTGGGAATGCAAGTTGGTGCAGCCACTTTGGAAAACAGTGGGGAGATTCCTCAAGAAATTAAAAATAGAGCTTTCCTATGACCTTCAATAGCACTACTGGATACTTACCCCAAAGATACAGATGGAGTGAAAAGAAGGGCCATCCGTATGCCAATGTTCATAGCAGCAATGGCCAGGGTCGCCAAACTGTGGAAAGAACCAAGATGCCCTTCAACGGACGAATGGATAAGGAAGACGTGGTCCATATACACTATGGAGTATGATGCCTCCATCAGAAAGGATGAATACCCAACTTTGTAGCAACATGGATGGGACTGGAAGAGATTATGTAGAGTGAAATAAGTCAAGCAGAGAGAGTCAATAATCATCTGGTTTCACTTATTTGTGAAATAAGGACATGGGGAGTTGGAGAGGAGAAGGGAGTTGAGGGAAATCGGAAGGGGAGGTGAACCATGAGAGACTATGGACTCTGAAAAACAATCTGAGGGGTTTGAAGGGGCGGGGGGTGGGAGGTTGGGGGAACCAAGTCGTGGGTATTGGAGAGGACACGGATTGCATGGAGCACTAAGTGTGGTGCAAAAACAATGAATACTGTTATGCTGAAAAGAAAGAAAAAATTTAAAAAAATAAAGTGTAATGTAAGGAATGCAGGTGAAGCATTCCTTAAGGGTAAATTATATAAAAATTAAATACTTATATCAGAAGAACATGTATAGCAATAAACTAAGCCTCCATTTGAAGAAAAACAAAGAAGAGCAAATTAAACACAAAGCAAAAAGAAGGAAGACTAAAGTGGAAATCCATGAAATAAAAGCAGAAATCTATTGAAAACAACTCTTGGACAGATCTTGGCTGGATCAATAAGGTTGGCAAGCTCTTAGCTAGACTGACATACGAAATAAAAGAAGAAAATGAAGGAAGAAAGGGGGGAAGGGAAGGAAAACTTAGGGACACAGAACGACAAATCATAAAGGAAGAAGCAAAACTGTCTTTCAAGTTTGACACATTCCCATACATGAAAAGCTTTAAGGAATCCGTAACAATACTTCTATAGCTAATAAGTGAGTTTAATGTGATTTCACTATGCACTAGCAATGAACAACTGGAAATGAAATAAGAAAATAATATAATTCACAATGGCTTCAGGGAGAATAAAATATTAGGAACATTTCTAACAAAATGCATGATTCCTACTCTAAAAATTACAAAATATTGTTGAGAAGAAGTAAAGAAGAATTAAATGAGGACAAAGACATTCCATGTCCATCGATTCAAAGAATGAGTATTGGAGAAAACATACTTCTTTCTGAATTGATCTACAGATTCAACACAATCTCTATCAATATTCTAGTAGACTTATCTGTAGAAACTGGCACGAAAAGACCTACATTTGTATGGAAATGCTAAGAAGAGCTGGAACAATCTTGAAAATAAAGAAGTTTGGCTATTACTACCAAATTTCAAAACTTACTATATTCCTACAGTCATCAACAGTGCAGTGTTAAAGGAAGGATAAGTGTATTGATCTGTGAAATGACACTGAGTGTCTAGAAATGAACTCTTGCATTGATGATCAATTGATTTTCAACAAAGCAACTAAGTGGTGAAAGAATGATTTTTTTCTTTTTCAACAAATGGTGCCAGGAAGATTGGAGCAGCATATGCAAAAAAACAAAACAAAAGCCTGAGACCATTATTTCACACCACACACAATTTAACTTCAAACAGACCACATGCTAAATATAAGAGCCAAAGTGACAAAACTTCTAGAAGAACACATGGGAGAAAAACTTTGTGACACTGGGTTAGGCAAAGAGGTCTTAGACACAATACCAAATGTGTAAGCTGTAACAGGAAACAAAATGATAAATTAGACTCCGCTAAAATGAAGATTGTCTGTACTTCAAATGACATCATTAAGAAAATGAAAAAAAAAACACAAATTGAAAAAAAAATTGTGAATCATGTATCTGACGAAGGGCTTGTATCCAGAATATATAAAAACTTTTTTAACTCAATAATAAGATATTGAACAATCCAGTTTTTAAAACATAAAAACTGGGCACCAGAAAGAACACTTAAATAAACATTTTAACAAATAAAACACAAATGACTAATAAACCCATGAAAAGGTATCTATCATTGGTAATTGGGCAAGCTCCACAGCCATTAGAATAGTATTAAAAAAAAAAAAAAGGTAGAGGGGAGCAGACAGTATCAAGTGTTGACAGGGGCATGGAGTGAATGGAATCCCCACACATTGCCAGTGGGAATATAAAATGACACAGCCACTTTGGAGAACAGTTTGGAAGTTTCTTAAAATGGTCAACAGACCCAGCAACTCAACCATGAGCGCAAGCAATTCTATACCCAGGAATCTACCAAAGAGAAACGAAAACATACATCTGCACAAAGACGTGTGTGTGAACGTCTATAGAACCATTATTCATCATAGGCAAACCCGGACACAACCTAGTGGTCCATCACCCAGCCAATGCGCAAAGAAGCGTGGTGCAGCCTTGGAACGGCAGGCTGCTCAGGAACATAAAGCAAACCAAACACTGATTCGTGCCACAGCACGAATAAACCTCAAAATTATTATGCCAAGTATAAAGAAGCTAGAACAAAAGACTACTTATTATTCACTTAGATCAAATACCTAAAGAAGACTAACCTTATAATCACCAAAAGCAAATTAGTTTCTGTCTGGAGCTGGGAGTGAGGATTTACAACAAGCAGGCTTAAGGGAATGTTAGGGGGTGATGGAAATGTTCTGAAACTGGATTTTGGTGATGGTTGTGCCACCCTATAAATCTTCCAAAACACTGAATTGTACACTTGCAGTAGGTCAATTTCATGGAATGCTAATTTAAATAAAGCTTTGAAAAAGCACATTCGATGCTGTAGAAACACACACACACACACACACACACACCACCAAAAAACCCTCCAATTCCACACTGCTGAATATAGTTTGTGTCTATAATGTTCCTTGCAGCTGAGACCCTGAGTCCCAATTCTATCCAGTCAATTCTCTGAGATCTGACACTTTACAGTTCGGGGAGAATCCTGTGCTAAGTTTTCCCTGAATTTCTTGGTTGCATTTGCTAGGCAACCCTCACCTCCTTTTGCAGCCCATAATTTACGCAGGTCACACACTATCTCTTGCATGTGGCTCTTTCCCGCTTCCAGGTACAAGCTGAGCCCATCCTCAGACTGACCTATACAATAACTCTTTCATAGTCTGATAATGCTTTCAGCTGCATTTTTAAGCAGGAAGCCCTGCTTGTAGAGGAGTTATCTATTTTCTGTTATAAAAATTTACCAATTAAATTGAGTGCATTTGACCCAATTTAAAAGAGAAGAAAATGCTCTGGTATTTTCAGATAAGGCTTTTTTTTTTTTTTCTTGGCAATAGCGGGGCCACGTTCTCCATTTCCCAAATGCCTCCAGGCAAGGAAACCCGTTAGCAAAAGAGCTAATTTAGAACTGAGTTTGAATTTGGGCTGACAAGGCTCCTTGAGCATGGATTCTGTAAGAATCTGAGGCTTTGTGGAGAAGCAGGCCGTGGGTCCACTTCCCACTCTAATTTGCGGGGCAGTCGTCCTTTCTGGAGCGGGATGTCCTCTGGGAATGGATCTGTCCTTAAAGCACACAGGGACTGTAACAGCAGAGCCTAAATCTGTCATGGATTCTGAGATTCTGATCTGTAAAGCCCACAGCAAAAAGCTTCAGGAAGCTTTGGTAGAGATCCCCATGCTAATTCGAAAGCCTTTTATACATGAAAAGGACATTGTCTTCTTTTCAAATGTGTGTCCTTGCACAGTGGCCAAGAACAGATACTGTGCTCCAGTTCAAGTCAAAGAAAATAGAGTCCAAAATAAAAAATGACTCCATTTAAATCATAATGAGCATGTCACACCTGCCCTCAGCCTCCTCATTTCTTCAGAGATGTTAAGTCCTCAAAAGAGCCCACCTGACCTCAGCACACTTTCCATAATTCCTCAAATTCTCCAGCTTGCCTTGGGCTCCTCCAGCCTGTTCTCTGCACCGCTGCCAGAATAATCCTTCAAAAATTTAACCTGTTCCCTGCTCATTATTCATTGTGAGCTGTCTCTGCCTCTGGGGTAAGTCGAGTCACCCAAGCCTGGCACCCACCTCATCAGCCACGTTTTGATGGAAGCCTCACTGCTAGGCTCGGGGCTCCTGGTGCAGGTGACAGTCTGGGGTCAAATGTCTCATCTGTCTCTAAAGGAGTCACTCATGTCCGTGGGATGTTGCCCAGCACTCAGGGGATCTTATGCCTGCTGCTGCTTCTAAAAACGTTTATGCTTTATTTAAGCCTCAACAGCCATGGAATCTCTCTGAAAACTTTGCAAAACTTTGCTCTCCAGCCAGAATTCGACCACTTCCTTCTCTCCGTCCTATGGAACATCACAGATCCATTACTCAAAACATTTCTGATCCAATGCAATACAGTTGTCCACATGTCAGTGCCTGAGAAAGACCACACGCTCCTCCAGATTTGGCTCTTTTCTATGTTTATTTGGAGTCACTCATTTAATAGAACAGCGAGAATGGGAAGGAAATGAGAACAGCTCCTGAAGAATGAGGGATGAGAAACACTCGGGTTCGCTGGCAGCCGTTAGCACGGAAGAAATGACAGGAGGGGTGACAAAACAGTGGAGGTGAGCTATGCAGAAAAACAGTGGAGGTGAGCTATGCAGATACAGAGAAGGCTTTGGGGAAGGGAGGAGGACAAGCTGATCCGTGATGTGGCCGAGGGAGCAGCCAGTGTGGACAGCCGCAGCCTTTCCACCTAGGTCTGCAGGTTATCAGTTCCGTTTTTATCCACATCTTCAGAAATACCTAATATCCCTGATTCATGAGCCTTCCTGAGGCTCTGAAATGCAAACTCTTTTTCCTTTTCCCACTTCTTCTCTGGGATGAAGCTTTTTAAAAATCTGTTAAAATCAGTTATCACTTGTATATCAGCTTTCCAGATTCCAAGAGTCTTTGCTGTATGTTCCTTTCCCATTGTGTTGCTTCTCGTGATCAACGCCAGTTTCACAGGGCTACAGCGCGAAGCCGAGGTAAATGTTTATATTCAAAATGTCACCAGTAAGGGAAATCCAGATTTTTCCTTCTGTTTTCACAAGGCCAGTTGGCCCCTCTCAAATACTGAGTTTTCTCCCTAGAATCACAGAAAATGTGTTTCTGGGATGACTACAGAAACTCCTAAAGGTAGGGTCAGTCACATTGTCTCAACTAGTTATTTCCAGGCAAAAACACCTTACATTAATAATGTTGCATATTCTCAATAAACATTTACTGATTGATATTGACTGATTCGTGCCAATACACAAAGATATTCTTACCAAGTCTCCAGCAGACAAATCCATATTCAGATTTTAAGAAAACACCACTCCGACTGCTAGTCACACTAAGAGTGAGCCCTTAGCAGGGACAATGTACTTGTGTCCAGAGGCAGAAACAGGACGGAAGCCAGGGGCCCGACCTGCCAGGCATCTGTGCCACGCAACCGTAGGAAACCTGCAACCGGTAAAACAGACAAGACTTTCTTCAAAATGTTCTTTATCCGGTTCAGTTTTATATTCTCCCTGAACATAGAGACAGGAAAACGTGGTGTGTCTCAGCAGCTCTGACTGGCAATTGCATAAATGGGTTTGAAAGCACTGTGCACTGGGTCCCTGTGTGCAGTAAGAGCAGCAGCAAGACACAGGGACCCAGAGAGCCTCTATCGAGAGAGAAGGGGGGTCCCAGAGGGCAGTCAGTCTTCGGGGTCACTAGCTCCTCTGCAGCCAAATGTCTCTCTAGAATGCTGTCCTGTTCCTGGGGAAGTCTGTGCTCTGCTTTAATAAGAGTATCCCTTTACACAGTGAGTCTAACACTGACTTATTCATATTCCTGAATGCACTTGGAGTTCTGCCAGTGCTACCGGGACTTAGAAAATCCATGTGGCCTGTCTTCCTAGAGTGTCGATTTTATTTATTGGTAATTTTAAGAATTCTTCTTTTTCTGCCCTGTGTTGGGTTCCCTGCTCAGCGGGGAGTCTGCCTGTCCCACTGTCTCTGCCCCTCCTCCCACTGCTTGGTTGCTCTCCTTCTCTTAAAAAAAAAAAAAAGAATAATTCTTTTTTCAAATTTTTATTTATGAATTTATTTAGAAAGCATGCAAGTAGGTGGTAAGGGCAGAAGGGAGGGGCAGAGGCAGAGGAAGAAAGAGAATCTCAAACAGACTCTACGCTGAGCACAGAGCTTCATGTGAGGCTCGATCTCACGACCCTGAGACCATAACCTGAGCCTACACCAAGAGTCTGGCACTTAACGGACTGAGCCACCCAGGTGCCCCTTAAGAATTATTCTATAGTGAAACAAATAGAATTATGCTATGGAATGGTGGGGGGAAATTCATTGTGGTAATCTTTAAAGATGAAAGAAATAATTTCAAAGAAAAATTCCAAAAGCTGTAAATGCTTGGCTTTCTGACCTGTCGACACCTACTTTCTCCTGCCAAAGACAATGTTTCATTTCTTCCTATCTCCATGACCAAATGTTTGCTAGACTCCTAATCTATGCCAGGCGCTGTTCCATTCATGGGCATTAAGACTACACAGTGATGTGTCAGATGAGACCCCCAGGTGTCCTGGGGTTTGCAGTCTGGTGAAACAAGAAGACACCCAGTGCTGACCCCCAAGAAGGAACAGAGAGGGTAAGGAGACAGAGTTAGCCAGAGGTGGGAGAGCAGCACTTTACCAAAGGGGATCTAGGGAAGGAAAGCCTCTGGAGGAGGGTGTCACTTGCGCCAAAACCTGAGTGTTGCGAAGGCAGCCACATAAAGATACAGGTCGTGAGCATTCCAAGCAAAGAACAGAGCAGGTGAAATTTACCTGGGATGAGCTGGTGCATTCAAGGCCAAAAGGCACAACCCTGCATCCAAAGCTTAGTGTATGAGGGGAATTTCAGTGCATGGGGAGACCCACTCCACCTTCTCATTAGACACCAGCATCAGAATCACCTGGGGCACATGTATGAAAATGTAGTTTCCCTGGCTCACCCCAGACCTACTGATTCAGAGCCTAAGAGGCAAGGGCCCAGGACCTTGCATTTTAAAGATTTTTCAGGGTGTTTATATACACACATGCACACACACACACATACACACCCCAAAAGTTTCAGAACATCCTTTAAAAGAAAATTAAATTAAATCATTTTTGAAACATGGTAATGTCTGCCTGGGTGACTCCCACTGGAACTTAATTCAGACAGAAGTCCCTGCTGCTATCTAAAAACACGACAGGACTATCTTCCACAACTCTCTCCTGTCTCCTCTCCTGGTGAGCCCAAGACCTTCTCAGACGTCCTTCATCCAGGGTAACTTCTTGGGGAATATTGAGAAGGTGATTCGTCTCAGAAGAACATGTAACGGAGCCCTGCTGCCTGGTGTTGGGGCAGCCTATTCTCCCCTCAGTTTCTCGTATGAAATAAACAAGCACTGACACTGGATTGGGCAACAGCTGTTCTCGTGAATTAACTATTTCTGAATTTAGAAAATTGCTGTGTTCCACCAGACTATCTTCCCAGCTGGTTAAATGAAGACAAACAGAGTCAATTATTATAATTTTGTGCAGTTGTGGGGCTTTTTCTGCAAAAGTTACAGTATTTCTATATTTTTTACATTAAAGATAAAAGAGATGAATGACTTCAATTTTCTTGGAACTTCAATTACAGGGCTCGAATCGTCCCAGAGACAAGAGAGAAGTTGAGAATTCAGAATACACAGCCATCCTATTAAGGATTACCTCCTGTATCAGTAATGCGCCCAAAGCTGGGGGTGTGCCAGGAAACACAGATTGACTCTCATTTGCAATTATTTTAGGAATTACTTTTTGATATTTACCAACTTCCCAGGAAGGGGTGTGTCCATGAGATCAGCAGGAATACTCGCTTCCATATGACAGTGTTGTGATTTCCAGAAGGAATCCGACGTAACTCAGGGTTTTCGCTTCATGTGCCTCTAAGCTGTCCTAGGAGAAGAGGGGTCTCTGTTATCACAACCAGAGAACAAAGGGAGTTTAAATGAGATGTGTCATCAAATCTTGGATATAATAGCTAATGTTTGCAAGCACTTTCACAATTTAAAGAGCATCTCCACTGACTTTATTCCTTCGATTCCCTCAGTGACCCTGGGAGGCTGAAGTCCTCTGATGAGGAAATTGAGACTCAGAGAGATTCAAGACTGAGAACCCAACATGAAAGCTGCCATGTCTTCTTGATCAAGATACTAGATTATTCTGGTACAGACTGCACTTCACATGGCTATACTAAACTGACAGATTTGCCCTCTTCCATATCTGAGGGAAAAAAAGTATTTAATCCCATACAGGTAATCTTGACCTGAGGTCTCATTATGTATATCCTACTAATTTGGCATTTCCCTTCTCTGATCCGGGTATAGGAGAATAAGCAAACTCAGGTAAAGTGATTTCACCTAAAATTAATTGATTCCATATGGAAATTATAGAATGTGCGAATGATGAAATATGTATATACCTAATGTACATACATGTGTGTCTATTTCTTGAAGTCTTTGTCACCCACTATTTCAGAGACTGCTCATAACAATTGGAGTTAACCCGCTCCTATGCCCAGTGAAAGGGATACACAGTTTGAATCCACCAGCTCTTCAGACACATTGGACTTGATGGATTTGCAGAGACTTTTACTCAACACAACCCTTCTTTTTATTTACACGTATTTTTAAAAATGTGATTTTACACTAGCTTGATGTATACAAAAAAAAGTCAGGAGAATAGAAAGTTCTATTTGTGTTCCAAGCCAAGTTACAGTTGTGAATCAAGTCCACACAAATACCCATATGATGTACGTTCTGGAGGTGCTTTGTGACCATAGCCTTTGCATACTGGGCTGACTGGCTCTCAGTCCCTGAGTGGGCACCTAGTGAGACACTGACAAATAGGGTCCCAGAAGGCTCTGGGAATTTGGGGAGTAATCACTGCTCTAATGTCAGAGTCACATTTCCCTTGTGATATATGCATGTTCTCTTCCAAGCTTCAGGATATATATATTCCCTCTCAAAGTCAGAGACATCCTATTTCTGAGAATCTGCAAGTATTAAGAAACCTAAGGTCTTAGGAGTGAACTAGGGAATAACGGTTGGAAGTGAATCTCTAAAAGTCTTCAGAAACATGACTGTAGTCATTGAAATGAAAGTGGACACAAACACAGAAGACAGTATGAATAACACTCTATACTAGTTAACCATATCATAGCTCAGTAAAAATTAATTCAGCACAACTACTTTACATTTATATTTGTCTGTGTATGTTTTTTAACTAATGGGTTGGATTGTCTTTTGGTGCATTGGTGTTTCATTGAAACATTCAGTGTTTTTCTGAATTAACAGAGGTAGAGATTTATCTCTTACAAGACTTTTTTTTTTAAGATTTATTTATTTATCTTAGAGAGAGAGAGAGAGAACACGAGCAAGGTGTAGGGGGCAGATGGAGAGGGAAAGAGAATCCTCAAGTAGACTCCCCTCTGAGCACAGGGTCAGACATGGGGCTCGACCCCACCCTGAGATCATGACTTGGCCTGAAACAAAAAGTCAGACGCTTAATCAACTGTGCCACACAGGTGACCCTCTGGTTAGACTTTCTAAAAACATTTCCCAGACTCAAACACTGAGTGATTTCATTGTGAACTACTTACCCTATAGTCTCAACATTTAGAAAGACATGATAAAAAGTTTACATTCAGGGAATCATGAACCGTTAAGGTTAGCAAAGGGTTGGGTCCACATAAATGTTTGCACAATTGGTGCTGTCAGGTTTCTTAAGAACAGACTAATCAAAGAATTCTTACTTCACAGTATAATTAATCCAAGATTGAAGTGACATTTGAGCTTTCCTTGAAAACTGATTAGTATTCCAAAAAGTTAGTGTGGTTAAGGGAGGGGTTTGGGTCCAGGGAAACCACAAAAGCAGAGCTGTAGTGGGTTAGGAAACTCACAGTAGAGGAAGTTGGTGGCAAGTGAGTCTGGAGTTCAAGACCGTGTTTTTGTTACAGAAGCCCTCTCATTGTGCTCTCGGAGACAAACAACAGGGAGGCTGCACAGGCTACATTGTTAAAGTTTGGAATATTACTAGTGTTCCCCGCTATGGGGATGGTTTGCCAGACTGTTTAGTGTGACCCTGGAACTCCTTGAACCCTTCTTATAGCCTCTACATGGCAGGAGAGGAATCAGGAACATTCTCCAGATCCCCTTTCACCTTATGGTTCCTGGGTGTCAGGTATTAGGCAGGGAAACTCCAGAGAAACATGGAAGCTAGAAAAGAAAGAGGTTCTCATGATTCTGGAGGGGCAACACCGTCCAGTAAGTGTGCAGGAGGCAGGCTCAAGGCAAAGGCTGAGTGAGTTTCCTAGGAAGCTCATTCTTTACTCCTGCAGACTGATGGCTTTGGCGTGACCTCCCTGACTCGTTCTTTCAGACTCACATGGTCCAGAAGCCTCCAGTTCCCTGTGTGAAAGCCCTTCCATGTGGAATGCATCAAGTAGCTGAATATCCTGACTGAAAACTGACAGACAATTTGGACAGAAAGAGACTAGAGGTAGACCAGACAACTAGGAAGACCAGTTAAGAAACATCCAGCCAGGGCAGAGTAACAAAGCTCAAAACTAGAAACCACCTTTTTAAAATCATCTCATTGATTTTTCAGCCACTCTGCATTAAAGCACAGCCAACATCACCTTGCGGGGTTGGGGGAGGGCAGGCATTGTGGAGCTTGCCCCTCAGTTAAATTCTCCAGACAGATTCCACCTCTGCTTTTCCCTCCCTTGGCTTAACCAAACAGGTGTCTACATCGCATCTCTCAGCCTTGTTGGGCAACATCTTCATTTAAATCCAGAAGGTTCACAACCTCAGGGAGGTCAGTTATGATCCACTGTAATGGCAGAACACTTCCTAACATCAGGATGCCAATGAAATTTAAGACATGGTCTGATCAGCCCGGCATATGGGAGCCTCATTTACAAGTCAAGCTGATACAGTTCTTCTCAAATGCATCCTTGCCCCATCTCTACTGAGTGACTTAGGAAACAAGACAAGTCTCCATGGCAAAAAGAAGTCAGGAAAGGGGCAGAGCAAGAGACTGCAAGGTGGGTTCCATGGAAACAGCACTTCACAATCAGATAGATTCCTGGTTTGGAGCCCCAGACATCCCCTCTCCTTCCGAGCCCCTCACACCATGAAGGTTTGCAGTCACCAGCCCAGTTTGCCCGTGAGGAACTGTGGCTCAGAAAGCTGAAACACCTGGCTCCGTCACACCATTGACTGGGAAGTGGCAGGACGATGTCCCTTGAGTTCCTGAGTCCACCCGGCATCTTCCTTGCTCCACCTACCAACTTGTCCTGAAACTCAGTCCCGCTGATGAGCATGTTCCTTGAGCCGGTCTCCATGGAAGAGCATGTGGAAGAGGGGTGGCACTGATGGCTGTCAGATCACTGGTGTAGAAACAAGTGGAGACTGGTGTGTACTCCACATTTTAGGTAGGACATACTTTAACTGAAAGCCTAGTGTGCTTCTAAAAACAAAATGGAGAATTGGAAATATATTCCAAGTGGGGTACTCTATTCTGGGTTCACTTTGCCATCCTGAATCCAACACTGAAGGGTGATGCTGAACAAAATTCACTCAGGAGAAGCCAGAAACAGGCTCACTATTTTTATTAGCCTTTTAAAGCCTTCATTTTAATCCATGGATTGTAAAAACATCCTACCTTCTAAAATTATAGAATAAAGACTGAGAAACTGGCCCAGAAATCTCACCTGACCTGCTGTGGAGTGTGCTATCTGGCAAGGTAACTTCTATGTATGCTCCTGACATTTCTATCAAAAAGGACAAGTCTCCTCTTTCATTGCTATTCTCTGAGTACAGATATTCATCAGCCAGGTCTCTGAGTATCCTGAGGTGGAGAAAGCAAAGTTGGGAAAGTCTGATCCATCACCTGCAGGCAGTGCCTTCACCGGGGCTAAGGACTACCTTACCTGGAGCTCTCCAGAGCACAAATAATCCAAGTGACCACAGCTATAGAAGGAACTTCATGCTCTGCCTTTGTCTCCCTTTAGAAAACTCCCTATAACCTTCAAAATGAAGCTGAGACTCTGTAACTTGGCCACTGTTGTCCCTTGCACTGTGGCCCGCACCTCTTCTTCAGCCTCATCGTCTGATGTCCTCTCCCTCCCACACCACCCCTTCCTAGGTCGCAGCTTGAAAAGCTTTCTGAGACCCCAATGCCTTACGTTGTAACCTTCTCATGTCTCTGTTCTCTCCATCCTAGTGGAATAATAGTGTCTTTGAAAGCTTATCTCTATAGTGAAAGTGTTTGAAGCTCCCCAGAAAGAACTAATTTCTTCTCTCCTTATGGATTTCCCTTGCAGTCAATGAATACCTCATATAAAACAAGAGTTACATACCTTCTGATCATTTCTTTCCATGCAGTCCTCCAGATTAAGCCCAGCTGCTATTCATCCTTGTGTCTGTTGGCACATGTAGACACACAGTAGTGATTTTTGAAGAGCTGCCAAGTCATGATGTGCTGAAAATGATGAATTTCGTGCTTTCAAGACATTCCCCAGAACTGGGTGTCCAGAACAGGACAAGAGAACAACTTCTTCATCTTCTCTCTTTCTTCTTTGGACTCTTCTCTCTTGTGTTGCTCCAGGGAGAAGCAAGCTGGGCAGGCAACATGACATTTGAAGGGAAGCCCTTCATACCAACATGCCAGGCACAGCCGAGGCCTGACACAGCGTTTGTGGCACCTGCTTGTAATTCTCAGAGTCAGGAGGTTTTTAGAGTACTGGACATCCCCCATGCCACTGTTTTGACATGGAATGTTTTCTTCACACTCACCTCTGAAATCCTCAGAGCTTGCCTGCAGATACTACCCAGCACCTAGAAGCTCTGACATCAGAAGATGCAGATTCAAGAAGAGGCATGCAGAGTCTGGAGTGAGGACAGAAAACAGAAACAAAAGATTTCCAGGGGGAGAGCTGTAGCTTGGCAGGAGCCCTGAATAAAATGGCCCCCAGGCTAGGCTATAAATTTTAAAAAGAGAGAAAAGAAAGAAAAAAGAAATGCAAGTCCCCTGTCTGCACAAGGGAGGTATTTCTCTTTGTTGGAGTGTCTCAGAAGAATCTGACATAATTAGGAATAACAATTTTTCCCTGACTTTGCCACTTCCTGTCTAATGCCTAATTAGCTGAACTGTGTGCTGTTGGAAGAAAGATATGAATAATATTTAAAGACCTTAAGAAAAGGATAGTGGTTGTGGCAATAAGCAAGTCCACTGACATAATAGAAAGAATAATGCTTGATTTTGGAAGTATATTTATGTGAATGTCTGTTAAAATATGTTTTATAAGATCAGTTAAAACTCTTGGCTGTGGTAACCAAGAACTCTGTACTTCAATATTCCTGTCCATAAATTGGACCAAGAATATCTACCACTGGACACTGTCATGTTGATATGGTGTGATAACAGTGACCTAGCATTGTCAAGAGTGTAGAGCCCAGTAGATCCATTGGGTTAATTGCTAACCAGTCACCTTCTGGGAAAATCAGAGAAGGCACCAAGTCAATTTCTTTTTTAATGATTTATTTATTTATTCATGAGAGAGAGAGGGTGGGAGAGAGAAGCAGAGGGAAAGGGAGAGAGAAATTCAAGCAGACTCCACGCTGCGTATGAAGCTGACACAGGGCTCGATCTCATGACCCTAAGCTCGCCACCTGAGCCAAAACCAAGAGTCAGACACTTTACCAACTGCAACACCCAGGTACCCCCCACCTCAAGTCAATTTAGATTAGCAATCATCTACCCACCCTGGCATGTTTTCCTAGACATCATGGAGAATACAAAAGTATCTCAAAATCCAGGGTGTCCTAAAGAATTCCAAAGCAAGTAATATCCTGTAAGAACGATATATTACTGTGCCAGATCCTAAGATCTGGGTTTGCAGTTGCTTCAAACTGTGTTACATTCAATCACCTAGCCAAAGATTATGTCTGTCAATCAGATGTCTGACTGGTGTCCCACACTGGCTGAGATAATTGAGCTCCAACCAGAGAAGAGAGAACAGCCTCCATCTAATTAGATAGATGTTTGCTTTCCTTAGTCCTGAGCATGTGTACAGCACTCCAGAGCTTATAAACCACTTTCCCATGTGTGCTTTGTCCATAAACCCATGAGGGAAACAGGAACAATTTATTTGAGGACACACTGAAATTGAAAGAAATCCCATGAGCTTCACAAAGTCATGGATGGGACACACTATCTCTGTGGGCTTTGTGCCGGGACTCCCCCTCCAGTCACCCTGCCGTGCCGCACTTCACCACGGAACAGCCGGATGCCAGGGCAATTTCTGGTGAGCCCCGTCTTCCCCCTACCACCCTTTCCTCCTCTTTTCCTCCTCTTCCCCCAACACATTATCTGGTTTAGTAGCATACAGAGAGAATTTAGGCATTTCCCACAACTTAAACACACGCACACACACCCAGCTTCCTGCCTTATTCTTATAGCTGTATCCATATTCCCTGTCCCAGAGACCTCGGTGAAATCATGAGTATTTTGATCTTCTAAGACTCTGCAGACATGCAGAGAGTGGAGTTAGCTCAGAGTTCAAAACCAGCTTCTAAAGACCCGCACATCCTTAACTCTAGTGAACAGACTGAGGGTTGCTGGAGGGGCGGGTGTCAGGAGGTGGGGTAATTGGGGGAGGGGCATTAAGGAGAGCATGAGCTGGAACGAGCCCTGGGCGTTCTACAGAACCGACGAGGCACTGAATTCCACCCTGAAATTAATAATGCGCTACGGATTAGCAAATTGAATTCAAATTAAAAATTTAATATAAATAAATAAATAAATGTAATAAGAATAAAAACCTGCACATGTTAAATGCTCCCCGTGGCCCCCAAACACTTCTAAGTCAGTGGATTCCAAGCCTTTCTGAAAATTTCCCTCAGGAAAAATATTTTGATCACAGACTCCTTGATATATGAAAATTTACTTAAATTAAAAATTTTGCCTGCATATTTATACATCTATACCTATATAAATCTCAGATATAAATAATGAAACATTTAAAAATTAGAACATTTTGGGGGGCGCCTGGGATGCCTCAGTCAGTTAAATGTCTGCCTTCAGCTCAGGTCATGATCCTCAGTCCATGATCCTGGGGCTCCCCGCTCAGCAGGGAATCTGCTGCTCCCTCTGCCTCTGCCTCTCTCTACCTCCCCCCCACTCCCACTCATGCTTGCTCTCTCTCTCTCTCTCTCAAATAAATAGATAAAATCATTTTAAAATTTAAATAAATAAAAAACTAGAACATTGTTGGGACGCCTGGGTGGCTCAGTTGGTTAAGCGGCTGCCTTCGGTTCAGGTCATGATCCCAGCGTCCGGGGATAGAGTCCCACATCGGGCTCCTTGCTCAGCAGGGAGCCTGCTTCTCTCTCTGTCTCTTCCTGCCACTCTGTCTGCATGTGTTCGCTCTCTCTGTGACAAATAAATATATAAAATCTTTAAAAAAATAAAAACTAGAACATTGTTAAGTGAAAACTGAAAAAAAAATGCTGAATTTTTATTTTCTTTGTTTCATTCCTTAATAGAACAAAAGGTTTATATTATCAGTTTATCAATATTTTAGACAAAGGTATGTGATCGATAAACTTTATTACTTCCTTGAAAATACTGGTTTAAGTTTTTTATGCAGAAATTTAAAGAACTGGTTTTGATTCAGGTTTATCTTAATCCTTGGGTTTAACAGTTGCCATACATGAAAAAGATCCCTCAAAAGAGAAATACCTACAAAGCAAAGAAGTGCATTGTCATGTATGATTAATAAATTGTGTTACTGATTTTCCAGCTCTTTCTACCAATTATGCAAAGACTTTATTGAAATAACAACTGATGTCAATTGGCAGTTACAGTAACCTGATTTGTATGCACAGATACACATGTACATGGACCATTTGTTTGAGACAACAAATATGCTGTCAACAAACGGGTTTGAGTAACTGCTTTCTTTTTTTTTTTTTTTAAGATTTTATTTATTTATTTGACAGAGATCACAAGTAGGCAGAGAGGCAGGCAGAGAGAGGAAGGGAAGCAGGCTCCCCGCTGAGGAGAGAGCCTGATGTGGGGCTCGATCCCAGGACCTTGAAATCATGACCAGAGCTAAAGGCAGAGGCTTTAACCCATGGAGCCACGCAGGCACCCTGAGTAAGTGCTTTTAAACCCCACTTTCCAATCCTTTATCTGGGAAAGTTTTAACTTATTACTAAATTGTGTTAGCAAGTTTTACTTTTTTAAGGGTAAAAGGCATGAGCCTTTTTAAAAGTGATTCATTAATTCTTGCAACAAATCACAAAACAATTAAAACATCCTCAACTGCTCATATCCAAAATGTTCTCTTCTCATCGAGATTAAAATCAGCTATTAAACTCAAGTTTTAAACAGCCCATTACCTTGGGGGGACAAATTAAATACAGACTTGAGCTGGGTAGTATGACTCTCACTTGTCTTCCCTCTAGAAGTTCAGGGAATTTTGAGTATGTGTTTTGTTGTTACTAAAGAAAAATGCATCTTTAGATTCCAAGAGACATTTAAGATTTTGGCCAGGAGAATATCATAAATCTCCTGTATGACACAAAAGATTAAAATGACCACTCACATCTCAGTGCAAAGGCTTGTGAATATTATTTAAAGGTATTGTCTTCGTGACATCTACTGCATCGAGTATGACATCTGTCACCAGTGAGCTGCGGTACGTTGCAAGCCTCTGACAAATGAATGAACCAGAGACAATGTTAGACCTACTCTTCCCTCAGGACACCCAGGTGCCCCTTAGAACACATCTCAAGCTGAGAAACATAGGCTTGTTAAAAAATCCTCGGTGTTCTACATATTTGCAAAGCTTTATTTCTCTTACTTTTTCAAACACAACATATAATATATTGGAAGTCCTGACATGCTCTTCCCACATGCTGGTGGGTCAGCCTATGTGGGGTACAGGCTCCCTCTTTAGGGATCACCTCTCTGGGCAGCTCACACCTCATATGATTTATAATACCTGCACTTGGCACACATGTGTCACAGATGGTCTCTGGTTCTAGGTGGGTTTCCTCAGGAATTACATGTGAAATGTGTCCTGGGCATCCACAAGAACATTTTTTCTTTTTCTACAGAGTTTATTATGTTCACAGAAGGGTCCCTGAATCACAAAAAAAAAAAAAAAAAAAAAAAAAAAAAAAACAAACAAACAAACAAAAAAAAACATTTAATTGCCACTAACCCAGATAATTAATTTTTTTTGTTGTTGTTATTGTTGAATGATTTAAATCATTGCCCTGGTTCTCAGACAAGACAGAGTTGAAACAAATTTTGGTGGCTCAGACCCTGAAAAGGGAAATTTTCCCAAGGGGCAAAGGGACACCTTATGTTCTACTGTTAACATTCTTGTTAAGGATGAGGGCAGACAGATGTTGGGGAGACCTGGGGCCCTCGTCGTAGTCCTGCCAGCATGGCACCAGCAGGTGAGCACAGGAGCTGTAAGGATCAGTGGGTTGTCAGACTCGAGGGAACACCAAGGTGAGGCCACAGCTTAAAAGAACCTTGACTTCCAGATGGATAATCCTCACCAATCAACGATAATTAGCCACCAAAGTCTCCCTACTGAGATCACCTCGCTTCTGCGTACAACTTCATGCACAAGACATCTGCTCTCCCCTTAGAGAGTCTATTTCCCTAGTCTATGCTTTTAAATTTGATTTTACTTCTTATTTATCTTTACGGGGACATTGAGATGCCAAAGGCTAAAAGGAAGCCATGAACATCAGGACAGCTGGATTTCCTCTCACTTCGGCAATCACTCCGATTAGAATTTGTATTTTCTTTCAAGGCTGCATAGATTTCCAAAAGCAAGACACTTCTGGGCCGCCTTCCCCCAGCAGGAGCTGAGCTGATGGCGTGTCCTCTGTGCTCTTATGACTTTTCCCTTTGTGTTTATTACAGGGACTGTGGTGAGTGCTCACTCCGGCTCCCCTCCCTTAGCCAGTCCCCTTTGGGGCAGGGACTGTGTGTCCCCGACACCAGGCTTGGGGTCTGGCACATGAGGTCAGCAAATGGAGGACAGTGTGCACAGACCTTGATCCTATGGATCCAGTGCCTCGCTAGGGGCTCACACACTCACTGCCCCAGACCTGCTTCCTGGAGAATTACACAGGAAGGAGGGCTCATGTAATACCACATTCACTGGTTCTTCGAAAATTCAACAGCACCTCATATTTTTCATCTCCACGTTGTAAGAAAATCCTTGTCTGCAGTTCAGAGTCACAGCTTCAGCTTATCCCGACGCTACCCCTCAGTTCTCACTGGGTAATCACAGAACAGGTTACCTGGGAGATTATTCTTGCCTTTCACGGATAGTTTTACATCTTTTTTTTTTTTTTTACTTGAGAGAGAGAACAACAGAGAGAGCATGAGAGGGAAGTGGGACAGAGGGTCAGAGGGAAGCAGACTCCCTGCTGAGCAAGGAGCCCTATGCGGGACTTGATTCCAGGACTCCAGGATCATGACCTGAGCCAAAGACAGTTGCTTAACCAACTGAGCCACCCAGGTGCCCCAATAATCTTTAATTAAGTTTTTCTTTCTGGCACATAAAAGTCCTAGTACAAAACAAACAAACAAACAAAAAATCCTAGTACACTTAGCCTCAGATAAGCTGGGGACACCAAATGACAAGCCAGTGTCTTAAACAAGAACAGTTCATATACATGATACAGATCTAAAGACCTAAAAACAATGGCCAAAGAGACAGCAACTCTAGAAATAAAATGTCCCCTAAAAGGCAGGGGGACCATCAGATTTTCCATACTCGGAAAAAAAAGTGGGTGAAATCACCATATCTAATCTTATTTTTCATTTTCAGTGTATTATAAGCTTAAAAATTGCATATTAAATGTTACCGATCAGATGAAAGTGCGGATGCATTATTAATGTTCTAGTTTGTTCCTCAAAAGACATAAGCAGCATTTAGAACTATGGGGGGGGGATAAACATATGTCGGGGTGCTTAAGGACAAGCATTGCATGAATGCATCTTAATGGGGGTTGCGTTTTATGGGGGGATGCTTTCTAAAGGACAAAAACCTGGCAGCAATCACAAATTCTGGATCATCCTTCTCCATCTGGTTTGATTTTGAGAACTGGAGAATTGCATGTCCCGTGGGCTTGCGGCGAACGTGAGAAGGCCCATGGCCATGGTTGTTCCCTCTTAGGTAATGGTCTTTCAACAAGCTCGTCTCAGCCCCTTGCACACGCGTACCCACATAGGCGAGCCTGCTTTGTCCTCAGGCCGGAGGAGTGTTTGGCTGATAATTCAAGCTAATCTGATTTTATCTGCACAACAGATGCGGTTGGACAAAAAGAATTACCAAGAAGTTCCTTCACATGAAATTAGTTGGGCCCAGAAAGGTTAAAAGAAGTCACAAATCCAAGGAATCAGAGAACACCTTGAAGGACACTTAGAGCTTCTATGAACCAGTGGCAAAAGAAAAGAAAAGCAAGAATGTGTACTCACCCCGCCTCTGGCTTTGCCCAGCAGCACACTGGAAGAGCCCTAGGCAACCAGCCAAGGGGCCCAAACCAAGATTAGGTTGGGAAAGGGAAGTAAGACGGCTCATGGCAACCTTGCTCCTAGAGAAGTACATTCATGAGGAGACCAGGTGCTTCCTATTTGTAAGTCTCTCCATATTTAGCATTCGTTCATAAATGTGCAGTAAGGTGAGTCTGCTTGAGCACTAAACCATGCACTGGGAATTCAGATATGAATCACATGTTGCCCTTGCTCTACTGCAGCGATGGTGTACTGATAACAATGAAAGTAACCACACTTGTTCAAGTATCCTTAAATTCATTAGTTCTAAATCTCAAAATGCCACTTCAAAAAAGGGATTCACTGTCTCCGTTTTCCAGCTGAAGAAACTAGGGCTCAGGGAAGCCAGGAACTCAACATCACACAGTGCCACGTAGCAGAAGATAGCTCCACCCACCCAGCTCCTGGGCTGAATATATTATTCTCATTTCACAGCCCTGTGTTTCCACTTCTTAGATGAAGATCCTTAGCTGCCTACAAGGCATTATTTCCAGGCTCCCCAAGATTCTATCTTGGATGTGTTCTGTCAGTGATCTCATGCTGTCCACCATTTTCCTCCTCCTTCCCAGTGCCACGTTTCTGAGGCATCACTGGAATGGACCACATGGCTGGGGTGGCCACCTGCTGGCATCTTACAAGGGACATACAAGGGCTGGGCACCTCCAAGTTCAGCCTTCTGGGCGGCCCAGGTATCTGGGTGTGTTCTGTGCCAGTAGGGGAAAAAGACCTTCCTCATCTCATCGGTGTCCTACTTTGCAACAGGGGAACTGAAGCAGAGTTCCTGGGACTGGGTATCTTATAGAGGTAAGAATAAGATTAGCTCATTCTATTTGGGGCAATCTGAGTGACACATACCCCCACTGTACTCAGAATATCTTTCCAGTTGGGCTTTTTCCCCTAACTTTCTCTTCTATAGGTGATGTTTCTCCAGAAGTCTTGGGTCACACCAATGTGCCAGACATGCCAAGTAGAACCCATAGGTGAACAGATGTGAAGGAGACTTAGATTGGTTTCCCTCACTGCACACATGCACATACACACAAATACACAAAAATGCACACCTTCCTCAAAGCCTGTGCTTCTTCACTGAAAAGCAGTAACTTCATCATTCTTTTTTCTCCGGGACAGAAGCTGTATTTGTTTGTGTGTGCTCACACTTGGGTCATGCAGTCAACTGATACCTTGAGACTGAGTGTGCTATCACAATTTTAGAAGCATCCTTCCCTGGGTTATTCATATGCCATAAGCTTTGTCTCAAAGCTCCCTGCATGAGAAATGCAAAGGAGGAAGCAAAGAAGAATGGACAGAAAGTGATGTTCAGACAGTGGTGAGGGTCCTGATGCTAGCTCCCTTTTAGAATGGAGAAGACTCTGCAGAGGAATAAGGGATGAAGAGGGAGATGGAAAAGGATAGATGCCAGCCTCCCAGCACTGTGAGCCCAAGTTCCCACGGGAACCAATTTACTTCCTCATTCCCACCATGCAGAACAGCCAGAGGTGTCAGTGCAGTGGGTTTGCAGAAAGCAGAAAGTCTCAGACCAGGGAGGCTGGGGTCAGGCCACAGGAGAGAGCTGGACAGAATGACAAGGTACATCAGTGGAGCCTGGGCAGTTGGAAGGCCCCTCCACCTTCCCAGAGAGAGAGCCCAGGCTTCAGCAGGCTTGTCTGACATTTCCTTCTCCTGTCAGACTGGCTCACATTTCCCTTCTGTGTTTCTCACCATTCACATGCATGCATTAGCTTATTCCTTTATGCAGTATTTGATACATATGTGTTGCATGTCCACCCTGAGCAGTCATCTAGGTGCATGGAACGCAGCACAACAGCAAAGATCTCTATCTCTTTGGATCTTTATTTTATGGGGAAGAAACAGGGAGTAAATATAATCAGTTGGCAATGTATTTGCCAGCATAGAAGGTAGAAAGGCTAAGGAAGAAGGTAATGCAAGGAAGGAGTTAAGATAGAAGTAGGAAATGCTGGAAAAAGGGAGTGCAATAGGTGCCTGAGGTGTGAGAGGAAGCATGGAAGTAAATTCTGAAAGGGTGACTTGTGCTACAATGCTGAGGTGGGTGCACGCCTAGAATATTCAGGGATGGCAGGAAGGACTGGGTAACCAGAAAGGAGTGAGTTGAGAGGGAGATCGTAGATGCCAGAGAAGTGGGAGACAGCCAGTGCCTATGAGGCATGTAGACTACTTAAAGCTCTTTGAGTTGGCCTTAGAAGGATGCCGTCACAGGTGTGAACAGGGAAATGACATGACCGGACTTATTTTTGGTCATCATGTCATCTGTGTTGAGAGTGGATGGACAGAAGCTTTGGAAAGCAGAGACAGCAAGATTTGCTAGTGAGTGGCACAGGGGAAATGAAGTGTGTAGATTACCCTGAGCTCATTTATCTGAGAAGCTCATAGGATGTAACGTCATTTCCTGAGCTGGGGGAACAATGTAAAGAGCACCTCTTGGGGAGAAATGAGGAATTCAGTGCTAGGCACGTAGGGTTTGCAGTGACTAATATAATTGAAGATGACAAGGAGGTGAATGGATGGGTGAATCTGATCAGGGCCAGGAGAGATGACTGTGTTGGATGCACAAGTCTGTGAAGTATCTGTGTATAGGTGGCATTTAATTCCATGACACCTAATGACGTCACCCTGGGAATAGGCAGAAAGAGCAGAGGTCTGAGGACTGGGCATGGTGGTCTCAACATGAGAAGATCAAGGAGATGAGGAGATGATGGAAAGGAAAACCAAGGACGTGAGAACACTACAGAGAAAGGAAATGAGCAGAAGAACAATCCAAGTGCAGAAACTGTTTCAGAGAAAAGGGAGGCAAACAACCATGTCTAAGGTTCAGAGGGGTCAAGGAGGATGCAGAATGACTACTGACCATTTGATTTAGCAGCTTGGGTGTCCTCTTGTTAGTGACCTCAATGAGAGCCACTTCATGGGGTGGAAGCAAGAGAAGAATCAGAGCCATGTGATAGAGCTGATGAGATGCTCATCAATCCCATTTCCCTGGGCAGGAGGAGGATCATGTCGACTTGTGCTGATCAGTTTCATCAGGGTCTTCTGTCAGGAACACACCTGAACTTATTCCTAGACTCATGATTCTTAAATGATCCCTCTGTCTCCTCACCTCAGCTCTGCAATTTCCCTCCTTCTCTCTCTCCCTTTCTCTCTTTTCCTTCTTCTCCTTCCCTCCCTCTCTACCTTTGTCTCTCCCCCACCTCTCCTCCTTCTTTCTCTCTCTCTCTCTCCTCTCCCTCTCTCACTTTCTCCCTTTCCCTTCCTCTCCCTCCCTTTATCCCCCTCCTTTCTCTCTTTCCCTCTCACCCTCCCTTTCTCTCTCTTCCTCCCCTACTCTCTCTTCTTCTGTCTCTCCCCCTTTCTCTCTCCCTCTCTCCTACTATCAGACTTTAGTGGGAATGTCAGGCCCTTAATCTGATCTCTACTGTGTCCCTTTATTCAATTCTGAAGTGTTCTAAGAATGTTTTACTCAAAGCCTCGTTGAATCCTTTGTCTTGTTGTTCAGAGACTGAAGCAGCAGGCCTTTCCAATTCTGTAAGACTCTATATTTCTTGACTCTTTTTGCTTTCATTTTTGTTTACAAATTAACTAGTTCATATTGAACACATCTCTTGTGTGTAATATCTTGCACATGCAGGCAATAATGGTCTCCACACATCACTGACAGCCTATGCTTCAACTTAATCATAGAGCTATGATCTCAACAAAAAATGGGGTTTTAACAAATAATTTGTTGCTACATAACTTTATCTCTAACTTTTCTCATCTCTAAAATATCCACTAAGTCAGGGCAATGTGTTTTAGGTTTTTGTTACAGAAAACGAACTAATACCAATTTCTGTATTAGTCAGGATAAGTAGTACTAGAGGCTGTAACAAAAGTCTTCCAAATCTCAGTGATTTAGCAAACTAAAGTCTTATCCATACCCTTTTTCTGGGCACACTGGGATATTTTTCAGCTTTCCTTAAAGTTCTGTTGGGGCCCTGGGACCCAGATTTCAGAGAAAAGAATGTGAGAAGAAGGATATGTGCCAACGCTAAGCAATCCCACCCAAAACCTCCTGTGAAACCCTGCTCATGCTCTTCACTTTGTGGTCAATCTGGAGACTGAATATTGAAGATAGAAGTGTCATAGCAGAAGAGCCAACTGACTGGCTTCCTGGGGTTCACCCATGAGATGAAACACACAGGAGAGCCAGCCAACCTACACTGACCAAGATGTGAAAAAGAAATACACATTTACTGTTTTATCATGCAAATAATTCATTGCAGACATTATGCTGATAATGCAAAAAGGGAGAATAAAGACAATGAATAAAGACAATTTCTTTGAGGATTTTTGTTATAAAGGAAGGAAATAAATGGGATAATAGAGGGGTGATGTAAAAAGAGAGTTGTTTGTTTATTTGTTTTATTTTTTTGTTTGATAGGGAAAATGATGGAATGTATGCTTATAGGAAAGATCTGGTAGACAAGAAAAACTAATGGTGAGGTCAGAGACCAGAAAATTGCCCAAGCAACATCCTCTGGAAGGGAGAGGAAATGGAATCTGGAATACATTTACCAGAAATGGCATAGTCTAGGAGCACAGGCAATTCATCTCTGCAATAGAAGAGGAAGTGGTATATACAGGCACAGATACAGGTTCTTAAGTGGATTAATTGATAGAAGTTTGCAGACATGCTCTGGAAACTTCCTGTTGTTTTGCTTTGTTTTGTTTTGGGGGTGGGGTTTGGTTTTTTTGTTTTTGTGGGGAGGGGTCTGCAAGATCAGCAGCTGATTGAGCATTGGAGAGAAGTTGTCAGATTTAAGGAGAGCGGTAAAGGACAATGAAATAGTTGTGAAAGATAGTGGGTCGGTGATGAGGCAAGAAGACTACAGCATGTTTACTGGGTTCCTTTACTGATCTACTTGAAATTAACAATCACGAATTTTAAAGTGAGACCAGAATTTTTTCCAGCAGGTAATATGGATGGGCCATGGAATTTCAGTTGGGAAAGTAGGGCAGTGACAATATAAGAAGGAGAGATGGTGAAAAAACAATGATGGGATTCATAAACTCTGGGAGCCAGTAGAGGATCGCTGGAGCCATGGATACAAGAAGAGCTGAAAGGGTGGCCAAGAACAGAGAGCAGGATGCTTCACATTGGCGAGGACAACAAGTAACAGCTGTTCCTGGCAGTGATCAGGTCTTTCACTTGATTGTAGATGTGAGTGGTAAAAAAAAGTGGAGGAAAAGGAGGAAGAATGAGCAGAAGAAGCCAAAGAATAGGGACCCCAAGTGTTAACAGGGTCATCTGGACGGGTATCAGTGCATCATGGAGATGTTGGCAGTTGACATAAGAAAAGTGAGTCAGGAGCAAATATGATGATGGAAAATGACCTAGGAGTTTGTGGAGGCTTCAACAAGGAGATGCAATGGGGTGCAAACTATTGAAACAGATAGAGAATTGGGGGGGGGAGTGTTAGGCTAGCACAAAGAAAGAAAGAAGAAGAGAAAGAAAAGGAAAGGAAAGGAAGGAAAAGAAAGAGAGAGAGAGGGAGGGAGGGAGGGAGGGAGGGAGGAAGGAAGCAAAGAGAAAAAGAAAGAAAATAAAGGAAAGAAGGAATGTGTGGAATCTGCAAGAAGAAAGGACACCTGTCTCCCCACATATAAACCCAAGAATGTGAGAATTTGGGAAGGACATCAGCAATGGCAGGGAGGAGGTCTCTGTTTGGGAAAGCCATATATAAGACAGTAAGAAGTAAAAGAAATCAGGGAATAGGGACACTAGAGGGGATTTTTTATGATTGCCCATACATTCCAGAGATCATAAGGCAAGTTACAAGAGGTGGAAAAATTTGGAGAAAATCAGAAAGCAGTATTACAGACATTTCTGGGGAATAAGAGCTGACGTGGGCACTCAAAATGACAGATATAAGAAGTGGTGGGACAGATCAGATGTTGGGGAAGAAAGGGAAAAAGGCTAGCTAGGAACATCCCCACAAGAATTCTGCATGAAACCCCAAAACAGATGGAAAACAGTCTTACAGGAGTATGCCAAACTCCCATTTTGCATCTTGAATGAATGGGTGAATGAATGAACGTGTCAATCAACTAGTCCAAGACTTTCATTTTAAAGAGGAGGAAAGTAGGTCCTGAGGGTAAGAGGCCATCCCTCCAGATGGCTTGGTGAGCTAGGGTCTCCAGGAGAAGGAGCAAACAGTGGTGGTTAGAGCACAGTTTCAGAAACATGCCCCTAGGGTTGATACTAACTGCTACTCACCAGCTCTATATATGAGCTTAGGCAATTTCCTTAGCTTCTAGGAGCTCTAGTTTCTTCCTGTTGTAAAGGTGTGGATAATAAAAACACCTGCCTCACCAGTAGCAGGAAATGGGTTAACAAGTTCTTAGGAACATTCCTGGCATTTAGTAAATGGTTTTTAGGTATTACCTATGACTACAAGTATGAACCTTGGTCAATCTCTTCATATCTGGAGTTTAACCCACATGTCTGCAAAACTTCTAATTCATTGGACTTTCTTAGCTTTCTTAGCATATCCAAAAAAAAAAAAAAAAGGCTAGAACCCATTCTACATCCACCCTCCCCCAGATTTCCCAAGATTCCCAAGGCCATTTCATGCTCACTCCATGGTTGCCCAGACCTGCTTCCTAAAGATTCCAAGACTTCCTGGGCGTCTCATTTCCTTGGGCTGCAGGCTCCTCCCCCTTCAGTGTATAACCCAGTCTCTCTCCTTTGTTTTTTCAGAATAACCCTAACCCCAGGCTTTCCTGGGAATTGGACATTTGCTCAGTACTGGAAGTAACCTGCAGCATGCTCAGAATGGCGCACAGCTCAAACTCATAGCGGCTATCAGGGTGCTATCATCTGTCATCCTTGCTAAAGAACTGGATGACTCATTAACCTGAAACTGATGGGCCTCTTATCATGACCAAGTCCTTTTCTCTGTTCTTTTTTCCACTTTTTTTTTTGCATACCTCCCCCCCCCCAGACACACACATACCTGCACATACCTCCTCTCTCCACCATTCTTATGCCTAAGAAAGACTCCAAACTTCTGCAAAATTCCTGTTACTTTATCATGCAGATCAGTTTCTACTCTCTACTCCAACCTAAAAGCAGATTCTTATCCTATGTTCGTGGCTGACTTTTCTACACAGGATGGATTGGCTTATCGTTTCCAAATTATTTTGTATGTTTTTTGCACATTCCAGATTAAGTTCCTGAGGGGCTTTCTCTCCTTACCAAGAATGTATCCATATGTCAGGTGTTGTCTAGAGACTAGCCCAGGCATAAACCTATGAGATGAGCAGGTAATTGTATAGCAGGTCTGAGGGCCTGGACCCTTCCTGAAGTTGAGCACTGTCCTAGAAATACCATGAAGTCAGCCTTCATGCTTGAAATTTCTCTGTTAACCCAGTAAGGGTTGCTGGAAAGAAAGAGGCCCAAACACAAGACACAGAGAAAGTTGATTAAAAATCAGCAGCACACCTTTGGCCAGCATCCAGGCCCAATGTGGGCTGACCCTCCAGTGAAGGGCCATGGGAAGATTTAAGCCACACCACCCTTCCTGCCACCTGCAGAAAATGACCAGGAAATGCATGTTTGTAAGAAGAAATAAAGCAACATCGTTTTCTGCACTAACCAGCTCTGGAAGTCTGTGTTTCAGTTTTAAGCCTTAAAGAGAAAACACCCAAACTTCTTTGTGAAAACTCAGAGTTTGATCTATGCTTTACTATTAATGATCCCATTTAAAGCAGGAAATAAATTATGACATCAAAAGTGTAAATTAAACTTCAACCCATAGATGAAATTTTCATTTTTTTTTTCTGTTTGCATCAAGCTACCAGTTCCCTTATCTGAAATATATGGTTGGCTACATCCACATGTTTTCAAACACAGTTCCCATCCTTGACTTGAGGTCAAGAAAGCATGTCAGGGGCACCTGGGTGGCTCAGTGGGTTAAAGCCTCTGCCTTCAGCTCAGGTCATGGTCCCAGGGTCCTGGGATCGAGCCCTACATCAGGCTCTCTGCTCAGCGGGAAGCCTGTTTCCCCCTCTCTCTCTCTCTGCCTACTTGTGATCTCTGTCTGTCAAATAAATAAATAAAATCCTTTAAAAGAAAGAAAGAAAGAAAGCATGCCAGAAGCCATGTGCCCAGTCATCATAATCCCTTGCACACCCTGGGAAGGAAGGGGGTGTGATGAGGCAACTCTCCTTGTTGGAGTAAACCATTACCATTTTAATATGAACTGTATCCTTTCATGCCAGCTCATAATCTGCAAAAATGGGGGGTGAGCTGGGGAGACAGAATGAAAGAAAACTCTTACATGCGACTGCCCTGAGTTTCATTACCTAGACATGTCTTCAAAGACATGACATTTTTTCTCAATGTTCTAAAAATGGATGTTATGTATCAGCTAAAAATACGATAATTAACAAGTGTGCTTTGAATCACATGATAGCAAATGTCATTTTCCTGTAAGGGAGGAGTGTTAATCATGAGTTGTCAGTTAATCAGAAACCAACTGCACCTAATAGGAGCCAGGCGGGCACCTCTGACTTGGCAAGTAGATGGCAGTGTCCTACGGCAAACAGTCCTCCCAAGTTCGTGAGAGTATCTGCAGCTAAGGCTCCCTTACACCAGGGGCACAGAGGGATTTCTAAACCTGGTTCTCCCAGCTGGGACTCCCATGCAGGCTTACAGCTATTGGAAGGCAACCTACCACCTTCCAGCTCAGGTTGGATGCTGTTAAAGGACAAAAAACATCAGGGTGATGTGTTATTTCTGTTCATAGCTTTGGGTTACAAAGGAAACTAGGATTCAGTACTCTGGTTATCAGCATGGTATCCAACCATCATCTGTCTTTATGGATGAAAATCAGAAAACACCAAGAAAGAAAGTCTGTGATAAATCATTCATTTTGTTTCATTTAACTTTGGCTCACTGAATTCTCATCCCCTGCCTGGCAATGTGCTGAGTGCTGACATTATGCAGATAAGCACACATTCAAGCAAGGAGTACAACAGAGCCCAGTATGGAAGTGGACCTACAGGTACAGCAAGAAGCTTAGCCTAAGAAGAGATTTTCTGAGTTGAGTCTTGGATGATGAGAAGCTGTCACTCTACATGAGCACTTAGAGGGCCTTCTAGTCAGGAGCAAAGGCCCAGAGGCAGGATTATGCAGGCAGTGTTCAGAAAGCCATAAAAATTCAATGTCACTGCCTGTTCCAGGATTTTCATTTTCCTTTGTGAAAACACCCACTGAAGGGGCACCATTGCAGGTCACTGGCAGGAACAGGATCCATCCTCCATCCTTCTCTCAATGGACAGACACCTACGTGAATCATGGACTGAAGACAGAGAAGCAAAGGGGCCTACGAGCTGCTCACAGTCCTGTCTGCAAACAAATTCGTGTGAGTGTGTCATAACGTAGGTCCCAGCCAGGGACCAAACTTAGGAGAAAGAGATCCATGTCGCAGGAAAGGCGCAGGAAAGATGGAGTAAATGCTTGGACAGGAAAGACAGAATAAATGCTTGGGCATCATGGTATCCTCTGACTCCAGGCCTCATACTAGACTTGACCTTGCCAACAGCTCAGAGAAGCAGACCAAAGCCAGTGGCTCTGCTCACTTCAGCATGCCAAGGCTCCAACTTCCTCCTTTGCTATTCCTCAAATGTGTGTCCTTCTCTTGCTACTCAAGATTGTGACTCAGGAACCAACAGATCCCTTGGTAGTTTTAGAAATACAGACTCTCAGACCACCTTAAACCTCCAGAATCAGAATCTGCATTTAAAAGATCTCTAGGTGATTCAAACTAACAGGAACCCTTTGAAGAGCTCTGGTGCTCAAACTTGGTTACACATTCCAGTCCCCCACTTTTAAAAAATAAAGGTGTCTGGGTCTCACCTCAGAGAATGTGGACTCTGAGAAATAAACTGAGGGTTTTGGAGGGGAAGCGGGTGGAGAGTTGGGTGAGTCTGATGGTGGCTATTATGGAGGGCATGTATTGCATGGAGCACTGGGTGTGGTGCATAAACAATAAATTTTGGAGCACTGAAAAAAAAACAAAATTAAATTTTTTAAAAAAGAATTATTTATTTAGTAAAGGGTACAGCTGGGGCATCATAAATTTTAAAGGTTCCCCAGATCATTCTACCATGTAGCTAATTTTGAGGACTCATCAACCACCCCTGTGGCCTGACAGCCACCAGCATGGGGGAGGGGCACCAGTGGTTACTCCAGAATAGGTGAGCTGGAGGGAGGAACGAAGGCCAGTAGGAGCAGAGAACAGACAAGGAACTGGACATCCAAACAGGACTGGAGAAGTCCTAGAGAAACTCTCTCATTACACAGCTTCTACAGTAATGTTCTCACTTTACAATAAGCCAAGGCCCAGAATGGGTTACTGACTTGCCACAGTCACAGGTGAGAATCAAAAACAGAAAACAGTTCAGATGAGGATACTGGAGAATTAAGTTAGAAAGAACTTCAGGCCTTCCAAATTGTTGACTCTGTGCTGTTCTCATCCCCAGCCCTCATCTTTGGTGCTGAGTAAAATCCACAGTGCTTCCCCTATGCTCATTTCCCATGCCACCCCACCTTGTGCCAGCCATCCAGACCTTCATGGTTCCTGCCATCCACCTGTGTATCTGACTCTGAGCTTCCTGATGGGCAATCCAAGAAGAAAGATACAGCCTTGTTACCAAAAAAGAAGAATTGCCCTAGCTCCTAAAAGGAGGCCAAGCTTTTCCTGACCCTTATTTCTACAAAAGAGTTTTTTGCTGTAGGCTCCATGTAGAAGGAGCTGAATGACCTAATGCATACTACTTCAAAGACATCCCTACAGTAATAGTTTTTATAAAGCCATTATGTATAATATCCCTGGATGTAAGCCAAGAAAATAACATTAAAATGCATGAAAATTCTGCTGGGGACTAAGAACATATGGTCCAAGTGCACAGCTTGATGCAGGAATAAAAATTAGCACACTAGAGGAAGGGATAAATAGCATGCCCTTCAAGTAAGTCCTCATAAATATCACTTCCATTATCCAGGCTTTTGATATGGCAGCAGAAGACTGAAGTTTAATTCACAGGCCTTACATGTCATTGTTGTGTGTCATGGATTGAAGGAAAAGCCCAAATAAGCAAACAGTGGGGCCATCAACCATTTGTGAAAGTTTACAAGTCTATCCAAGACTCAAGAGAATAGAGAATCACCCATTTTTGTGTAGTATTGGAGCAAGGGCATATCCAAAGAACAATCCAGTTTTCTCAAGAGTATCCATTAGTGGACATGAATACATAAGTGATAGATCAGGTCCTAAAGTTCTATACACCACGTGTGGTGCACTATGTGGGCTTGGGCAACACATCAGAGGACTTGGTGAGGTGGGCAATTCTTGTTAGCAGAGAAGATAGAACTTGAAATAACCTTAAAAAATGAGGCAGATGTCTAGGATTCTAAATGGATGAGAATGGTGAGACTGAAGAAAGCAAGTACAGAAGAGCTTTAGCTTTAGAGATGGGCATCATTGGCCTCCTCAAGGGGGAACTAATGTGGCTGGCAGACTACCTAGCTGATAGGAATGGTTTCATAGTAGGTCACGGAAAGTGCAAGTGAGTTCTTTTCAACCCAGTATCTGCTCTTCCACACTCAAGAACTCAACTCATAGTAAGATCATCATAAGTGGCTCAAGCTAAAAACCTGGACATTATCTGGACTCCCTTTCCTTCACTCACACATCTTCTTGTCACTATGTCAACTCTACCCATGGAATGTCTTTTGAGTCCATCCCTTCCAATCACCTCTACTTTTCTTAGACCTTGCCATCTCTCACCTACTTCACTGCAAAAGCCATGTCCTCTCTGTGGCTCTCTGCTCCAGACCACCCTCCCCATTGTAGCCAGAGTGACTTTTCTAAATGTCTCAGTCAACAACATCTGTTTTAAGACACATAACCCCACTCCAACTGGATAGAATAAAATAAATCTTTTAAAATTTACAATGGAACACAAGAACAGAAGGGCCACAACCTTGTAGGAAAAGATAGCCAGGATTTGAGTCTCTCTCCCACTGATTTTAGAATCTGTGTTCTCACTCACTTATTGCTGTTTTTCCCCCATTTTTCTCTCCTCTGCTTGCAATATCCCCAAACAGCTCCCATTTCAAGCCTATGAGGCCCTACAGACCCAACATCCTCACCATCATTGACTTGAGTCTCCACATCTCTTAAATTTTTAAGAGAGAGATCTGATTGGTGGGTGATCAGCCAATGAATTGGCTTGGCTTGGTCCTTATGATCATTCCTAGTTCTGAGGGCAGGGTTGTATGCCATAAATCAGGTCACTAAAACCTGGCGTTTAGCAAAGTATATGAGCAAGCCACTCGTTTTATAAGTATTTATTGAGCACCTACTAGGTGGCAAACATTTTACTTGGAATTGCGAATAAAATTAAAAAACAAAACACTAACACACAGTGTGAGAGTGCTACAAAGGAAAAGAAATGTTCAGTGCAAAATAAGACTGGAAGGAGAAGGGGTGGAGTCAGGGAAGATTTGGGGGGGGGCAGATGACATATGTATGGAGATCTGAGAGGTGAAAAGAGTCATCAGTGCAAGAGTCTGAGAGAAGCCTGTGTGGCCCAAAGAAAGGTGCCTATGAATGTCCTGAGGTGTGAAGAAGGTGGAATTGGAGGACAGGAGGAGGGAGTGTGCCTCAGGCCCTGAGCCTGCAACCACCAGCAATGTCCAGACCAGGTAGGATGCTAGGGGCTACAGAAGGACTTTGAAATTATTAGCTAGAATCCACTAACATATTTTTTAACCAGGATGATGTGTCAGTGTGATGGGATTTGCCTTTTTCAGGATGTGGGGAGCTTGGAGGGTATGAGTGAAAGCAGGAAAACCCACTGGAAAACAGTTGCCGGAGTTCAAGTGAGAGAAGACAGTGGTTCTCATGAGGAAGAGGCAGTGGTGATGAGCCAAGTAAAGGTGGGGTAAGCTTAGGAGGTGTGAGGGAGAGATGAGATGATTTGGATGCAGGAAAGTGAAGGGAACATGAATCAAAAGGATCCCCAGCATTGCAGTTGATCATTTAAACGATAATACCCAGAGAGGAAGGCCAAGGTGGGGAAGCCAAACAACATGGCCACTCCAGGAGAACACAGGATGATAGATTATCTGCTGCTGAAATCCTGTTGCTGCCTCTTCTGTAGTTAATGGATACATCCAGAGTCTTTAGCATGACATTTAGGTTCCTTCACCATCTTGTCCCAGCCTAGTGCTCAGCATGTCCCCCTCTCACCTCACCCCAACTCATCTCGTCCACACTCCAGGGATGTGTCAGGCTCAGTGAGCCTCCGGTGCCCCTGCATCAGCCTCTCCTTAGCCCTACTCACCCTTAACTGACTAGCTATCAAGATCAGTTCTCTCTCCCTCATCTCTGCGGCCATGGCTGACAATTCAGAATGCATCTAGATGGCTTCCAGAGTAACTTTTCTGTTCACTGAGCCCACCTGCAACAGTCTGCAGTTATCTCTTCTAGGGAGAATCTAGATTTAACATGTGCTGTGTACTTCTAAAACCTGGCACCCATTATAACTGACGTCGATGAGATGTGTGACCTCAGCTCAGCAATGGAAAATCAGGGGTCATTCTTGGTGATCCCTCTGGGTTTTCCCACTCCGGCTTTTATGAATCTTCGATGACTAATGAAATTGAAGAAGATGAGGTGACATATCTGTATGCTTGTGAGAGTGAAAATTGGTTATCAGTCATCACCTCAGGAGATTGGTCATATCATGAGAAGGATTGATGCATATTTTTAAGTCCCTAAATAATATATGCAGGGACAGAAACATCATAATAGATAATATTGGTTGAACTCAAACACATGCCAGGGGCTCCCCTTAGTATTTAAAAGGGAAACTTGAGTGGAAATTACCCCAAAATGCACTGTCTTTGGCATGCACGATCTGAACAGCGAGGCAGGAGAGCTGGTGTGTGTGTCTCGTGCAGATGCCCAATCCCGAGGAGAAGCCTGGAGAGCCTGATTCCTGCCTTGGAAAGTTATATGTGCAACTTTGTTGATTTTCCTGCACAAATGACTCAGACTCAAATAGCACTAAGAGTTGATGATTTTTTTTTAATTAGAGGAAGAGGATTCTAAAATAGAATCATAACTGAGGATAGAAGAGGTAATTATCATTTTTTAAATCATCTGTGAACCCAGGGAAGAAGCACCATTTTTTAAAAAACTTTTTGAAAGTCTCTATTTTGGAAAAATGACAGGCAACTCCAAATGAGAGATTGGTCTAGGCTCTAAAAGACCAAATGAAGAAATCAAGTCCGAAATCAAGAAAAGAGATTTCTTTTTTTTTTTTTAGATTTTTTATTTATTTATTTGACAGAGAGAGAGAGATCACTAGGAAGAGCAGCAGGCAGAGAGTGGGGAGGAAGCAGGCTCCCCACTGAGCAGAAGTGACATCAGCAAGACCATGTGAGCAGCTAGATGTAGCTGGTGAGGAGAAGAAAGGAGAATGACTGCCTTGTTTCTGTCTCATTTCTTCATAGTGAATGAGATAAATTTAAGGAAAAGATGAATTCCATGTTGGCACTTAAGTTTCCTGTGGAAAATGTGACTGAAGGTGTCTAATAGGCAGTTGACTATGTGAGCAAAGACTGGATTAGGTTTTTGGATGCAGGAGGTGAGTAGGTGTGTGAAAGTTGAAGCTCTGGGAATGGATTAAAGTGAACTGGGATCCTTAACCCCTTGGATTACTGGCAAGAGCCCCATGCTGCAGACAAGGTGCACATCCTGCTCTGTGGACAAGTGATGGTCAGGAGCTCCACTGCAGGAGGACACGTGACACTGTAGAAGAAATCATTCACCATTCCTCTTCCTAACATCACCGAGGTATCCTTGGGACCGCATGTCCTCTTGGAAGCTCAGTTTCTCTATCTGTGAAGGGAGACAAAGAGCCCTTCTAGGAACTGAGTGGTTTGTAACATGTGTGATGGGATTGTGGGAACATAGATTAGAAAAAAATAATTCTCCCAGTTCCAGTTCTGAACTAGAGCTATGTGGTTGGCATTCACTCAGTTAGCATGCATTTATTAAGCACCCACTCTGTGACAAGCACATAACAGATGTGACTGAAAAAAACTAGATCAAGGAGTATACATGTGCAAGGGGGACTTAGACTTCACACCCCAAGTGCTCTAACAAAGGCATAAGCCAGTTACTGGGAACATTCACAGAGGGGTTAATTCCTGGCTTGAGGTTGTAGAGAAGGCTTCCAGGAACAAGGGATGATTGACAGAGTCTTCAAATGGTCAATAAGTGCTCACCATGCAAAGCTCGGAAGACAGAAGTCTTAAGCAGGAGGCATACTACTCATGTGATTATGTTTGAGGTGCACTGAATTGTCCTATGTAATTGAATTACAAGATGTGGGGGTCATTGGTGGGCGGTGAGGCAGAGTGCAGGTGGTAACCAGCTGTGGAGAGCTTTGAAGACCACACCAAGAGCTTGGGTTTTATCCAACGGGAAGGGAGCAATGGGTCATGACCTTGTCTAGACAATTATTCTGTTTCCTAATTCTAGCCATGGATGAGAGGAGACAGTTTTTTTTTTTTTTTTTTTTCGTCATAAAGAGCATCCCTCCCCTCCAGGGCACCCCTTTGTCTTGCATCTGGCTTATTCTTACCTTGTCATGGAGCATGGTCCTCAATGCTACATGGGCTCACATTATAGATGGGGAAGCACCAAAAGGAAGGAAGGAAGGAAGGAAGGAAAAAGGAGGGAGAGATGGATGGAGGGAGGGAGAAAGGTCCCACCTCTGAGCAATTACATTCGAATAGTTTCTGTAGGGTTCAGGTACCAGAAGTGTTTATAAAATTTCCCAGGTAATTTTAAGATGCAGCCAGATTTGCAAAGTAGTGCTTTAGATTTCAACTTTCTTACGTCACCAGTGGAAACAATCGCCATCCTTCCGAGAGATTGTCTATAAGATTTGTAAAGGTCAAAGAGCCATAAGAATAGTATTATTCAAAAAGCATATTTGGAAAACTTTAGGATAAGCCTAAAGGACTTGACTCTAATACGTTCCTAGTCCTCAGTGACCCTAAGCTTGAGTCAGATTCACATTCCTCTTTTGTTCAAACAAGGCAAATTGAAACAGCAGTCTATGTAGCTGAACCCCTCCAGTCCCTCAGTCTGAATAAGTGCACTGGATTGCTCAGCAGTGTCCCTGTGCCCACCCAGAAAACACATGTGCCATCCCCCAAACAGGGAGGCCAGCTGGTAATCAGTTAGTGACCTACACATGAGATGTTTTAGAGGATTGGATTTTTCTGCTATTTTTATGTATATACTTATTAAAATGACAGCCAGATGTACCCATATCTTGTGCAAAGTTTCAATATGCATTGGAGCTTTTGCTTTTCCTGCCCCAGATATAACCTGGACTACCTTTGAGATAGACTAATTAAATACAATAAATAACTTATTGGTAATAAGGGATATGCACGTCCATGGACCATGCTGCTTACATATCTAACATAGTAACTTTGAGGGTTTGGATAGGACTTTGACTCTGACCCAGAAGGGCATTTGAAGGCAAGTGTTATAAGGGGCAGAGGCACACATCTTTGAGGAGACCAGAGGGAAAGAGTCACATGACCTGGATTCTGGTCTTTGTCCTCTGTTGACACACCATATGACCTTGCACAGGCCCCTTTCCTGAAACTGTTTCCCTTCTGGTAAGGGCAGGGTGGATTAGTTATCTTTTCCAATTCTAAATTAGATTTATACCAATGAGCTACTTTTAATCAGAAAGGAAAAGTCCTTTACTTGGTTCAAATCACATCTGTTACTTACTCGCTGTGTAATGCTTGGGTCACAACTTTTCTCTTTTCTGTCAAATGGGGACATAGCCACAGAGCAGATCTCACATGCAAAGCAGAGCATCCAAAGTTTCTAGGGGCTCCATAAAAGTAAAAGTGAAAACAGCCATCTCGTACTGAGTGCCACTGTGTGCGTGTATCTCCGCTGTCTACACATGATTCAATTAACCAACAGCTTCCATTTCTCTGCAGCCCATCAATGTTAGAAAAGAACTGACATGTTGTTTTCCAAGCCTCACAATACAGCAATTCCACAGCTGAGGAAAGGAGACGCCTCCCATGTCGGGATGCAAGGACTTCTCATCTGTTGAAAAAGAACTCAAACTTTTCATGAAGAAAACTCATTGAAACTTCAGAACATAAACTTTTGGACCTGCGCAGCGGAGGGCTAGGGGGCGGTGAAGGGAAGGGAAGCAGCACGTGGAGCCCTGCCCCCACCCCACAGCCCATGCTGGATGCCTGGCATACCCTGTCACCAAGGCCTCACCTCTAATTCCTGTACCACGTGCTCTTCCTTCCACCTGACAGATCACAGAACACAGGCATCTCCCCTAACAGCAAAGCTTCCAAGCGGCCTAAACCAAATTCTGTTTGAAGCTGTCATTATGTGATAGGGTCTGGATAGTCCTTCAGAAGCATCATCCATAGCCACTTGACACAAGATTTTGTACACTACTCTCGTATCTTGACATTCGTTTGAGGACAGAATTTTAATATAGCCAGATGTGTAGCCAATACATCAATTTGAATGTTATCTCAGCACATGCTTCCAGGAAAAAAAGAGAGAGAGAGAGAGAGAGAGAATAAAGGAAAAGAAAGGAAAGGAAAGGAAAAAAGAAAACTGGCATCCTGTCCATTCCAGGTAAGGTTCTCCTGAAATCCAGCCCACGGACCCTGTTCCCCAGGGCTGGGATTCTGGAAACCCTTTTCTCAAGGAGCCTGTGAGCAGCACTGCCATCACAGGGATGGCGTAGGCACTCGGAGCTCTCAGCAACGCACCTTCCGTGAATGCCAGCTCTTCTTTTTTTCCCATTAGCGAAAAAGCCAAGCTCTACTAAATAGCCCTGAGCCCATTGAGAAGAAATCTGGGTCATCTCAATTGGAACAGACAGTGCAAACCTCAGTGGTAAAAAAACCAACAATGTCCACTACAGAGAGAAATGCATTCACAGTTGCAGGCCTCCCCATGACTGAATGATGGGGCGAGATCTGACTTCATCCATTCCTAAGTTTCAGTAGGAAAATACTGTTGGTACATACTCTGTTAGTCACTGTTCCAGGCACTGTAGGGGGGAAAGAGGCATGAAATTGTTCCCTGGCCTGGGGAAACCCCCTGTTTCTGGGACAAATGGAGACTAGAAACAAGGCAGAAAGGGTGATGTGGGAACAGAGCGCAGGGAGGCAGAGAAATAGGGGCTGGTCACGAGAAACCTGACTGGTAACAAGGGCCCAGGATTTCTCCTGAAGGATATTAAGGAGCTCCTGAAAGGTTCTAAGCAGAAAATTCATTTGGGCATGTCTCTGTTCTGTGCTCACTTCATTCTCACATATGAGGAATAATTATGATTCCTGTGGCTTCTAGCTGGGTTTACACTTTATCAGATTTTTAAAGGATCCCATTCCACTCATGAGTATTCCTGACCCATGAGTGGAAGGTCAAAGTTGCCCAGCAAACCCTGTGGCAGAGCGATGGGTCCTTGCCCATCTGTCCTTTAAGGTCTCTCAACCCCACTTGCTAAATTGCAAGAAGTCTTTTTCTTACCTAAACAAAAGTTTGACCTAAGCATGGCTGGACCTGAAGGTGAACCATACAGTTCCTCCTATAGTGTCCTCCACGTGGTCCAGCTGCAGGACCAACTAATATTTGCCTCATGCCCGCCATCTTGGGGAAAGGCTCCTGTTATGGGAGCAGGAAACTTCACTTGCCCTTGGACCACCTCAGCCATTAGAAAGTGGTTCTTAACATCAAACTGAAATCCATCTGCTATTCATATGCAGCCATTGGTCTTAGTTTTACCCTTTTGAGTCATACAGAAAATGCCAGCTTCCACTTCAATCGAGCATATTCATTTATATGGTTTTCCCTGGAACTGTGAGGTCCTTAAGGATGAGGATGGTGCCTGGTTCATGTGGAATCCCCAGAATTTAGCACAATGACTAATATACAAGTGCTCAATGAGTGTTGGCTGAATTAATGAATGTGCAAGTGATAAGACTATGGAATGTATGCCTGATGAACTATGCTACCCAAATGTAAAAACCATATTTGTAAGTACTATTCATATCCACGAACTTCACAAAATCTTCTCTTCTCATGACTATTCGATGTAGGTCAAAAACTCTCAAAAATAAAAATTGGGGATCTTTAAGTGAAGATGTCTCTGTAGTAACCCCAGTTCAGACTGAAATATTCTGTTTGGGGATAAGGCATGACACTCTCAGAGTCCATTCTCCTTTATCATGTGGGTCAGGGTCTCAAATTAGCACTTTCTCACCTTGGGAGAAAAAGAAAGTCCAAGGAAATGAAACTGAGGGCAAATCCATTTGGCTGAGATAGACGGAGGTGAGAGACACCCAGAGGAGGTGAACTCCCCTAATAACCTTCTTCGTCACACATTTCCTGTGCTCTCCACAGGGCAGAGCTCCCCCCTTCTCTGTGCCAGCACGGAATCTGTCAGCAAGTTCCTTCCTATCCTGCACTTCCTATACGGTGGGGGACAGGGGACAAGCTGCCATAGTCAGCCTCTAGTAGCAGAGGAGGGCGCTTTTCAGGAGCAGGTGCCTCTGTGCTTCTGATTTATCTTTATGTCCTTAGCCCAGTACAGGACCCGGCATACTACAGAGCAAGCTGCATTCTCCCAGTGCGTGCACTTAGAATTAATTCACACTCTGCCAAATGCAACCAACCATGGCTGTGTGTCTGCTTTTCCGAAGCGGGACTGCCTTGTCAGATGCCTCTGAAGGAAGGCTCCTGTTCCCCCGTAACATTTCCAGAAATGAAGAACATTTTCATTCCCAGTAGTGCATTCCAATTCGATGCCAGAGCTTGCAGTTCGGTACCCTGTCTTTTAAAATCTGCGCCCACTACTCGATTCAGAGGGCCTGGAAGACATTAGCTCAACTATGTGTACCTATTAAGCAAAGCCATGAAAAACACATCATGCCACTTTGCTGCTTTGTCCCTTCCATTTGGAATGACGTCCAAACTCCGGCCTGCAAACCCAGCAGGGTCTGTCCCTGAACCCTCTCCAGCTGCATCTCCTGCTACCCAACCTCTCTGTGCCCTGAGCTGCAGGACAGTTGGTCCTCTGTTAGTTCCTAGAGCGTGCCAAGCTCTGTATTGCTGCAAAGGCTTTATGCTTACTTGTCCCTCAGCTGGGACTCATGCTCCCCGGCATTTCCCATGAATGACTCTTCTCATATGTCAAATGGGAGTTTAAATGTCACCTTTCCAGAGACGCTTTCCCAGACACTCCTTCCAAAGTAGAATCTGCCTTGCATCTGTGATAGCATTGTGCCCGTTTCTCTTGCAGTGCTATTGCAGTAGAAATTACTTTTTTCTTTTTTTGTCATTTTTTTATCATTCACCATCCCTTGGTGGTGTAATGCATGTCTACAGGTATGCTGTCCTGTCTCCAGTGCCACCTACCATAACAGAATACTGTGAGATAAAGTTTCCAAGAGTGGGCTATGGGCCAGGCTCTATGCAATTCAGCAGCATTGCCTCGCGCAAACCTCGCCACAAAGCTAAAGGGTAATGACTCCCCCCATTTTATAGATGAGAAAACAGGAGGCTAAGTGACTTGCCTGCGGTCACACAGTAAGTGATATAGTTGGGGTTTGAATCCATACTGTCTGATTCTAGAGTCCATGATCCTCTGATTCTAATCCAGAGTTATGACATTGAATAAACATGTTCCCGGTAAATAAATATGAAAAGCAACAATAGCACATCTCTTAACTTCCACAACTGTGCATTACTAGAAGATAGGAACCATGTCATATATTACTTTGGTGGTTTTTAACACCCGTTGCAGTGAAGGGGAGTAATTCAGAGTGACTGAATTGATACTTGCAAAAAGCAGCAATTTAATAATAATACAACCCATGGTGGTTTGCTGAGTGTAGAGACACTGGGCTTATGATATGAATCAAATCACAGAATGTAGAGTAACATGGGTGCTAAAGATCATTAGCGCGGCTCCTTTCTTTAAAGATTCATCTGCTCCCAGGTTCCAAGGTCCTTAAGCAAGCACATGTGGTGGTCTACGGCTAGTCAACCACCCTACTTCATTCAAGCTTCATCTACTGCCCTTGCTCCTACCTACCTCTCCCTCAGCAGCTTCAGGAACTTGGGCTTTAGTTTTTATGCAGAGGGGCCAGTGAAGGATTTTGCGTATGGCATGATTAGTCTTGGTGGATTTAGGTGGACCACTGCAGACCAGATTGAAACCCATAGCATGGACCACCATCAGGAGTACACAATGCTTTTACCTCATCAATGTATACTTAGTAAGTAAGTGTGGAAGGAAGAAAGCCAAGAGGAGAAGGGATTGTCCTTGGAATAGTCCAGCTGAGTTGATAACCAGAGATTAGTTGAAGGACATGGTCTTTGTATTTGGGCTACAAATAGGGGGACATCCTAAGGGCAACAGACTGAAAAATAGTAATTCTTTCAAGTGGTGCAATTTCTCTGTCATCTCTTCAGCTAGTCACCACACAAAACGTGCCCTAGATAAGACAGACTTCCCCAAATTGAGGAAGTCACAGGGCAGAGCTGATCAAAGAAAATCCATAGTCCTGCTGGGAGGAAAAGGAAAAGGTGACGTGAACACAATGTTAGGCTGTGGCCAAAGAAAGCTGAGTTCTAGCCCTGTCTGGGAGCACTTTACCAATCCACTCAGGGTCCACCAGTCAGGAAGGGACGAGGAAAATGGACCCGCACCTCAGATTCTCTACCATGGACTCTTCACAATAGGAAGAAAGTGGTCCGTCAGTGAAGCTCCTTACCCTCACCTCGGAAGACTGCTTCAGAGTCCAACAAATGGTACAGGTGCACCCACAAGCTGCACATCTGAAATACTTCTCCTGTGAATCATTCATTATTCCTCTGCCAGTCTCAAGGCTTGGAAACAGACTGCCTGGAGCTTCTGGAGCAGAACCCTTCAGCAATATCACATTTTCTTTCTCATCAGCTCTTGTTACTAAATCAGACCATTTGGAAGCTTGTATCGCCAATGGGCCGGTGAGCCCAGGATGGAAGCGTCCACCATCCTCTCCCCTCCATGTCTCCCTTACCCTGTCCCATCCCTCTCTGTCTCTCTCTATGTTTGTGCAAGCCGCCTAGGATGATTTCTACACTTGCCCCAGATAGAATGTTAGAAGCTATTTCATGCTTACAGATAATGGCCTGGTTTTTGTCTTATGATGAAACGAATACACATTAAAAAGAGAGGTATGTTTCTGTTTTTTCTCATATAAACAATTCCTAAATTCTCCTCCAGCTCTCCCATTGTGGGATTTCTCCTATTCTAAATCTGGGCCTGCAGATCTCATTACCCCAGCATGATTTGCACATTTTAGAAGTCCCATTCGGAGCAGAGATCAACACTCAAAATAACTATCCTGATTTTTTTCACGGCTCTTCACTTTGTGCCTACGCGATGGGAAGTGAGGCTCCATGTTATGGTTCCTGCCTTCAAGATACAGGAATAATAAGGTCTCTCATAGACCTGAGGCTGTTCTTACCATTTCAGATCCCAATGCAGTCATCTTCCCCTCACCCCAAATCAGAGGGATGCATATGTCTGTAGCTACATTCGCATTATTAAGAGTTTGCTCTGGTTATAGATCTTACAGGACTCACATTTCATCCTGAAGAATGTGGAGCCTTTGTAATTTCTAATGTCCAGGCAGAGAAAAGGATATTTAAGGACTCTGAAATAACATAGCAGGAAATTGAGATTCACTTACTGCATATAAAGTGATCGAAAAATCCCTTCTTTCACTATCTCTTTTCCCCTTGGGTCTGTGGTTCACAAACTGCAGAGCATAAATCGTGGAGCAAACCATGCTGGAATATCAATAAACCCACATCGACCCGAGGCAGGAACTCAGCTTGCAGTGTTGGGATTTTTTTTTTTTTTTTTTAGACTTTGGTTGGCAGCCAGGTTGATGAAAGGAGATACCAAAGAGAATAACAGCTTTGCAGCATGAAAAGAGGAATTAGAATTCAGGAAATGCTATCCATGTGCTGCTCCCTAAATGCATGAGGAATGAAGTCAGGGTGGAGGGTACATGGTAAATGGTCAATATTGAAAGCACCAACACAGTGCTGGAGGTTGCAAGACCCCAGGTCTGAGGAGTCCCCAAGCATTATGGGTTGAGTTGTGCCCCTCCTGAGGTTCGTATGGTATAGTCCTAACCCCCAGCACCACAGAATGTGACCCTACTTGGGCATAGGGTTTTTAACAGCAGCATTCAAGTTAAAGTGAGGCCATTAGGGAGAGTTCTGATCCAACATGGCTGATGGTCTCATAAAAATGAACATTTACATACAAACACTCAGAGAGAGAGGCTGTTGTGAAAAAAATATAGGGAGAGCACAGCCAACTACAAGTTAAACAGAGAGAGTGGAACAGATCTTCCCTTCCAGCCCTCCAAAGTAACCAATGCTGCTGAAACCTTGCTCTCAGACTTCCGGCCTCCAAAACTGAGACAATAAATTTGTTGTCGAAACCATTCTGTGCGGTGCTTCGCTGTAGAAGACCTAAAAAGCGAATACACCAATCTTCTGGAAATGCCAGAAAAGGAACAAATGGCTGCCATCTCTTCTGCAGGTACCCTTACTTTGAACTTCCAAACCAATTCTTTCCTGATTTACTTGGTTTCTTTTACTCTGCTCTTGGTCAGTTTTCAAATAATTTCCCCTACCTGTACTAATGTATGTGTGAAATAATAACCAATTTTTATTATCATTCTATAATAAAGACAAAACTAAGTGCCATCAGGATGTCTGGTCAACATGAAAAACAAGGGAGGCCACCTGGAAACAACATCATTAGACCCAAAGGCAAAGAGAGATGAAATCGATTTATTTTAGATAGATTCTTAAAGAAGAAGTGTAGCAATTCCACCCATCTTTCAGAAATAGGAGAAATACCTCATGAACCTTCTGCTCTCTCCCTGCCATCCTCAACCCCATATGATTTTCATGGACACCAAAGAGGAATTAAGAAACTAGATCTGGGCTTCTTAAGGGCTGTGGGCAGACATGTGTAGAACTAGAAGCCCAATAGGTTATTTTTGAAAGCTGTGCCCACCACTCCCACACCCCAGCTCAGGAACATCAACTCCCCCTACATTTTTTTCTTGATAAATGAGAAAGCAAAGATTCTCACAAGTGTTTTGACAAACATTTGTGAAGCTCATTCTCTGTGTTCAGGACATGCTGGACATGAGACACTTTAACAAGATACAACCTTTAAAAATAATAATAAAAATAAAATTTTAAAAAACGCAAAAGATACCGTCTTCCTACATAAGTGCCCAACTTATGAAGGATTCGGACATGAAAATGGGCCATGATGATGATGCTAGTTGGTGTAAAATGAACGCTAAGAAAGGGCTTCTAATCAGGCTCAGGGAGTCAGAAAGCCCTCTGCGAAGTGCCTTCTGAGCAGAGGAGTTAGCCAGACAATGACAAGGCAGAGAGGACACCAAAAGCAAAGGTACAAAGTGGGACACAGCACTGTTGGGAGTGAAAAGGTGCACATGTGTTCAAGCATGCACACATGCCCACATGGTACCAGCCTCATGGGAGGGAGGAGAGTATATTTGTGGTTAGAGGCAACAACAGTAGGTAATAGGTAGCCTGAGCTGCTGGAAAACCACATATGGTCTTGAGAGTAGAATCACAGGAAGCTGCACCTGCTGGCAAGGCTCAGATTGGAGGTTTCTTGGATCCAGCAAGATTAAGTGATTTATCCAAGGCCACTTGGCTGGTTAACAGAGAGGAGACTTAAGTCTTCTTTCTCCCAAGTCAGTTCTATCTCCACTGGGTAATAATAATGGCGAACAAGTATTGGTAGTTATGATAAGATATTACATGCATTCAATTTTTTAAGTCTTTACAACAGTCCAATAAATTAGTTGTTGCTATTATTAACCCTGTTTTCCAATGAAAACACTAAGGCATGGGGAGTTTAGGCACTGCTCAAAGTCACGGCTGGCAAGCAACTATCTGTTTTCTTAACCATTATTTCACGGATCCTCTGAATTGTCTTCTATAGCAGTAGTGTATATAGAAAAATAATAGTCAAAAATGGTCAAAAAATATATATGGTCAACCTATGGGATATATCTGAGATAGAAGGAAAATATGCCTGTGCAACTTTTGCAAGATATAAGTTTTTCTTTGCTGAGAAGAATGCTATTTCATTATTTAATTTTCAATTCATTATTAAATTTTCAATTTAATTGCAATAAAATTTTCAAAATTTCATTATTTAAATTTCAAAATTCTCAAGTGAGAATTTACTCTAATTTCAGGGAAGTTTAACATTTGTCTTCATTGGAAACAGCAAAACAAAACTCTGAATGATTTCTCTCTTGTTTTAGCCTTCCACATCCCATGGGCATCCCCAGTTGCACTTTGGTTGGATGTGATTTATATGTTGATGCCTTTATCTTTGACTACCTCAGATGTATCTATTGTGAGATCATATATGAAAGGATTCTTCTAAGAAGGAAAGGTGATTTGAGAAAAGGAAGGTGAACCTGAAACACCTTTCAAGATTGATATGCATCACTTGTCAGAAAAGTCAGGGTCAGACGGGGAGATTACACCTTGAACATGAGCTCTAATTCCCTCTTGTGCTCTATCAGAGCTCTGGCAGTATGCTTGAATTTACTATATTGCAATCATGACTTGCAATTACTAAAAAATAAAATACACTCATCACTCATTCTAGGACAATGCTGCATGTGTAGGTGTTCTATGCCTGACACTCTGTTAGGTAGAGAGAACACAAGATGGTGGTCTACTCCTTTCTTGATGGAGAACATGGTGAAAGAAAGTAAAAACTAAGGATGAGTAAGATGTTGGATTGGCAGAGATGAGGCAGAGTGGAACAAAAGAAACTACAAAGGCAATGACCAAAGGCTGGGGATTCCAAAGTACAAAGGAGTGAGAGCAGCAGAGATTTTTTTTTTTTTTTTAGAAGATTGGCCTGGCATTGTTCATTAAGTTGTTATTGCGAGTTCTGAGCTGGAATCATGGGGAAGTGGCTGTGGTAGTTACTGGAGGGTTTGCATATTAAGAATTGGCCAGGGTCAGGGCGCCTGGGTGGCTCAGTGGGTTGAGCCGCTGCCTTCCGCTCGGGTCATGATTTCAGGGTCCTGGGATCGAGTCCCGCATCGGGCTCTCTGCTCAGCGGGGAGCCTGCTTCCTCCTCGCTCTCTCTGCCTGCCTCTCTGCCTACTTGTAATCTCTCTCTGTCAAATAAATAAATAAAATCTTAAAAAAAAAAAAAAGAATTGGCCAGGGCAGGTGCTGGGCCTTAATAAAGAAAAGGGCTGGCTATGTCTGGAGAGAGTCACAGGTGGCCTCAGAGGGAGACAGTGTGTCCTCATGATTAAAGTCCCACTGAAGTCAAGCCTCCAGTGTTCTACCCTATGAATCACTGAATGTTGGAGCTCCAGAGACTATGCTACCCCTGTAATCTTGAGCTTCCTCGGCTGTAAATTTATAATGAACAATAGTCCTGATTTGATGGAGATTTGTGAACAGCAAGGGACATAATTTCTGTAAAACAGCACAGCCCCATCCCAGCGGTAACAGTCTTTAGGTATTAGCTGTGATTATTATCATTTGAAGAGCTGACATTAGAGCTGGGCTGTGAAAGGGGAGAGTATTTTGCTAGGTGGAAAAGGGTGGGGGAGGGCATTCCAAGGAGCAAGATTAACATTGAAATTGATTTTCCAGGCCAAGAAAAATACTTCTTTTGTGAAAAGATCCTTTTTTAGCTTTACTGTTAGAAAAAGCAAGCCAAGAATTCTCAGGGAAATGGGATGTGAAACACCACCTTTCGTTCTGAAATTCAGGAGATACAAGTTTGCGTTGTCTTATTCTCAGTTGGTTGTTTTCTTTTCTTTAACCTCCACACCCCACCCCAAGTGCTTTCCTAAAGCCTTTTGCTCTCAGGTTAAAAAAAATGAATAAATTATTTGGGAGTGTAAAGGACTGATGTAAACATGCAAGTCAATGAAAACAGAAGCTATGCAGAGTCATCAGCCCTTTAGTCATTTTGTGTGTCGAACACGTATTGGGTTTTTACTCTGTGCCAAGCATTATGCTTGTCGTAGAGGACATAAAGGTACTTACGTCATCGTCCCTGTCCCTGAGGGGCTGGGACTGGTGAGGGGAAAGCGCAGGTAACCAGACAATTTCAGCTTCAAAGCACAGAGGGAACAAACCACATAAGCCCAGCCTGCAGGGTCAGGGGAAAAGTCACATGATATTAAATTCAATATTGACATCCCTTAAATGCCCCTTCTTTTTTAAAGATTTTTTTATTTGAGAGAGAGAGAGTGTGTGTCTGTGTGTCTGTGTGTCTGTGTGTGTCTGTGCGTGCGTGCCCACACGGGAAGAAGGGGCAGAGAGAGAGGGAGCAGAAGAGATAGAATCTCAAGCAGACTCCCCACTGAGTACGGAGCCCAGGGAGGGTCTCAATCTATGACCCAGAGATCATGACCTGAGGGGAAAAAAGAGCTGGACGCTTAACCAACTGAGCCACCCAGGTGTCCTGTCCTTAAATACTCCTCTTGAAAGAATGTTGGAGGGTCACCGAGGTGGCTCAGACAAGTGTCTGCCTTCTGCCCAAAGTCCTAGGATGGAGCCCCAGGTTGAGCTCCCTGCTCAGCATGGAGTCTGCTTGTCCCTCTGCCCCTTCTCCTACTACTTCTCTCTCTCTCTCTCTCCCTCGAATAAATAAATAAAATCGTAAAAAAAAAAAAAGAAAGAAAGAGAAAGAATGTTGGAGTCAGAACTAATTAGGTAAGCTGGAGGTTGTTGTCCAGCCATCACCTGGTGTGCATTATAAAGTGTGCACAACTCAGCACTATGTGTAAGTGATAGAGACCATCTTTCCAATGGATATCTGCTTCACACTTTTCAATTCCCTCCTTTTGAAAGAAAAAGTTCAATCAGGGCTAAATTAAATTATAAATGTTAATGCTGAAGTAATTGCCACAGCTTTCCAAAAAATTATATTTAATAACGCATTTCAATCATCAGCCCTAAATGCAGTTTTGATCCCACCATCTCCTGATGTGGTAGAAGCAGTCCAGACATGCATTTGGATTTCCATATCAAATTGCAACTTTCAAGCATTCATCACACCAAAGGCCTGTATCCAGAATAGTGGGTGAATTCCAATCTCTGTTCACTTGAGTGTTAAAATTCAATGTACAGACACACAACAGCTCAGGGATTCTTTGAATTTAATGAAGTTGACTCACAGAGCTGGGGGTGTTAGAAGGGCAGATTTTTGAAGCTGTTGGCACTTGGGGAAATCAGGTGAAGAAAGCTGAGTCAGGCTTCTCGGGTTGTCTCCATGGGAGCAAGATATCTGAGACAATGTTTTTCCATTGCAACCCTATGGAGTCTTTTCCAAGTTGGAAAGTAGTGGGCACAGCACAGGAGGCCAATTCAAACTTGCCTCTTCCTCTCCTTCTCACCAGCTCTGACACTTACTAGATATATTTTGCCTAAATTCACTAAAACCATAATTTTTCATCTATAAAATGGGTTAATACAACTTATAAGGTTGTTATGATAATAATATAAAGAAATACTTCTCTGCTTGCCATAAATACTAAAAGATAAAATAAGAAGTGACTGGCAAGCACTGCTATCTTTTACTTATTTATTTTCATTATAGATAGGGAGCAGAATCCATGCTTAACGCTTTTGGATAACCCATGTCCTAACAAAGCAGGGGCTTGGTGAATATTTGATGAATAGTTATGTTGTAAGGATATCTATGCAGGAGGCTTGGATGTATAAGTCTCTATTACATCATTTTTTCATTTTTACCACTGCCACCAGAGAATTCACTTTCCATACTAAGAAAATTAACACCTGGAAAAAGTGGAGAATAAGTTTATAGACCTGGAGATAGGAGTTCTAGAACCATATGTCATTTCACCTCCTTAGGCCTCAGTTTTCCCTTTAGACAGTAGAAGTTTGGACTTGGAGACATATTAAATGCCTTCTAGCTCTACCTTCTGTCAGGAAGAAAAGATGCAATAGCTAAAGATGACTCCCAAGTGCCAAGTCCTGTAGTGGGCATCTATACATGTTATCCCATTTAGTACATTTCAAAAGCACTGATTTTTGGGAAATTGTAATAATTTTTATAGGTGGAAGAACAATGACTAAGAGACCCTTAGTCAGAGACTCTTCCAATTGCAAGAGATAGACACTTACTCACATTATCATAAGTAAAATTCTGGATTTGTTTTCAGAGTCATAGAGAAGTTTCACAGAATCCAGAAGGGAAGCAGGAATATCTACTGAGGATAGCAGCTGAAGTCCAGGGCCTTGCATTCCTGATCCCCTTCACAGGACACACTGATTATGCTCCCCAAATGCCTGGCCTTGGTAGAAGAATTAGAAATTGTTTCTGTGTTTCCTAACTTTGTCTGTCTTTTCAGGGACTACGTCAGATGACTTCTTTCTGATTTTGCAGATTTAAATATATGAAAAATATAATGGAAAATATGTGAAAATACATGAAAAATATTAAATATATGAAAAATCAAATTTTGGTCATTCAACATCATGATCCAGTCGAGTTCATATCCACTGTATTTTTGGAAAGTGATGAGGAAACTGTAACAGAGAATCCAAAACATTTGGCCAAAGGTTCTAGGCTGAAAAACAAATGGCAAAAATAAAATAAAAATTTTAAAGGGCTGTGAGTAAAGTATTTTTGGTTGACAGGGTATTTTGTTGTTTTTTGTTTTGTTTTTTTTTGAGCACTTTGAACATGTCATCCCATTCTCTCCTGGCCTACAACATTTCTGCTGAGAAATTGCTGAAAGCTTTATTGGTATTCCCTTATGTCTGATGAATATTCTTTCTCTTGTTGCTTTCAAAATTTTCTCTTTGTCTTTGATTTTTGAGAGCTCGATTATAATGTGTCTTAGTGAAAATCTCTATTTGGGAATCTTTGAACTTTATGTGCCTACATGGCCATATCTTTCCCCAGATTTGGGGAGTTCTTAGGCATTATTCCTTTAAATAAATTTTCTGTCCCTTTCTCTCTCTCTCTTCTCCTTCTGGGACACTCATAATGTGTGTTCTCCTTCTTGTATCCCATAATATTCATAGGCTTTCTTCACTCTTTTTAATTCTAATTTTTGCTTTTCTCCTCTAACTAGATATCAAGAGTTCTGTCTTCAAGTTTACAGATTCTTTCTTTTGTCTTATTGAGCCAGATACTAAAGCTCTGTGCTTTATTGTTTCATTTTATTTATTGTATTCTTCAGCTTTAAAATTTCTGTTTTGTTCTTTGTTATGATATGTGTCTCTGTTGAACTTCTCATTTTGCTCAGATACAGTTTTCCTGAGTTCATTGAAATGTCTGTCTGTGTTCTCTTGAATCTCACTGAGCTTTCTTAAAATTTATTTTGAATTATTTTTCAGGTTACTTGCAGATCTCCATTTCCTTAGGGTCAGTTACAGAAAAATTATGTTCCTTTGCTGGTGTTATGTCTTTTCATCTTTCTTATGGCTTTGCACTGCTGGCTGTGCATGTGATGGTACATTCACCTTTTCCAGCCTTTTCATACTGGCTTCAGCGGGAAAAGACTTTCACCTAAAGGTGGAGAAAAGGGCACTGGCTGAAAGGGATGCAGCATCTTTAGTTCCTGGGAAGGCACAACCACACAATCTCCGTGCGGCTCTGTCAGCGGAGGTCAATATCAGTACAGCTAAATCTAGATGTATGAAATGAGAAAGATAAACAACTACAATTTTGTAAAATAAATAATATGGCAATGTAGACCATGATGTGCAAACATAAAGGAGATAGTTAATAATTGTGCATCAGGGGCTTTCCTGACGAGATAGCTTTTGAAAAGACTTTGAAGCCCATATAAGTAATTCTGCATCAGTTAAAATATAACCAACTACATAAATCCTTAGTTGTACCAAAGGCAAAAAGCCTTTGATGAGTGATAGAAAATTGTTTTAATCTGTATTTTATATATATATATATATATATATATATATATATATATATACACACACACACACACATTCATTCCTCAATTATGTTCCAACTGTTCATTGTTTGCCAAGTACAAGATCATGAGACATGGTCCCTGCCTCCAAAAAGTTCATATTACAGGAAAGGATACAGAGAAGTAAGTCAATTGAACTACAGAAGAGTATGCTATATGCTAAAAAGAGAGGTATGTACAAAATATATATACACAGGAAATTGACTCAGACTAGGGAGATCAAGATATTATTACTTTCTAAACATATTGAAATACGTGCAACATACTCCATTAATATTTGACTCAATTAAAATACATTACAAACTGGAGCCCCCTAGGTGGTTCAGTCTGTCAAGGGCCTGACTTCAGTCAGGTGTCTGATTCCTGGGTTCCAGGATTGAACCTGCATCAGGCTCCTTGCTAAATGCAGAGCCTGCTTCTCTCTCTCTGTCTCTGTCTCTGTCTTTCTTTCTCTCTGCTGCTGCTGCTCCATCCTGTTTGTGTCCTCTCTCTCCCTCTCTCTCTCTCTTTATTTATTTAAATAAATAAAATATTTTTTAAAATGAATACATTATAAGCTAGTATAATAGTAGTTGCATTCTTACAAACCTAGGCATAAGTTTCAGCTCTATTGTTTAATAACTGTATGATTTTAACCAAGATATTTAATCTCTATTAGTCCCAATTTCCTCATCTGTAAATTCTGGGGGCTAGACAGGATGAACCTCTCTCACAGAATTAATTGAAATAGTAGATGTAAGTATTATTCATTGGAAAATAACTAATAGATTTTAGTTACTAGTAGTATTATTGTTATTAATAACAATTCTTCCACCAATTAATTCCAATCAAATTGAAAAGGAATATTGACTCACTGGGAACCATCCAGTGCTACCTTCTGTTGTCATAATAGCTATGTGAAGGGTCAGTGTTACATCCTTTGAAATCCTGAGGGATATCTTTGTTGCATTCTCATCCTACTAAGGAGGGTTACAGATAAGATCAAAGTAAATCTGATAGTGGTTTTAGCACAAAGATACATTTGGCACCCAAAGAGATCCTTCCTTACCAAAGCAAATTCTCCTTGTCAAAGTTCTTGACATACTACCTATCCACAAATAAGTTTCAGTCAATTCTTGCCAAATAGATGAATGAATAAATAAAGGAATAATAGGGTGACTGAATGAATAAATATATGAATAACTCTTGTCTTTGGGGGTAATTCTCCCAAATAACTAACCATTCAGTGTGAAATCTTCATTACTCCTCAGAGTCAGATCCACTAGCACATACGAAGATCTGTCATAAACATTATTTCCATCCACTTTCTCAACAGCCTTTGAATTAGGATAGCATTAACCCCATTTTGTGAGTTTGGGAATGGAAATCCAAAAAGGTAAATTGTCTCATCCAAGAATTACACAGCTGGTTTGGCAGAATTTGAATCCAGCCAAGTGCATTTTCTATTTAGTAATATAATTCTTAGGAAAGCTGTGAACTCAGGCTTTTCACCAAAACACACCCCTCTTTCTTTTCTTTTTTTTAAGTGTTCTGAGATTCATTGTTTATGCATCACACCCAGTGATCCATGCACTATGTGCCTCCTTAATACCCACCACCAGGCTCACCCATCCTCCCACCACCCTCCCTTCCAAAACCCTCAGTTTGTTTCTCACAGTCCATAGTCTCTCATGGTGTGTCTCCCCCTCTGATTTCCCCCAATTCACTTCTCCTCTCCATCTCCCAAACTCCTCCATGTTATTCCTTATGCTCCACAAGTAAGTGAAACCATATGATAATTTACTCTCTCTGCTTGACTTATTTTACTCAGCATAATCTCTTTCTGTCCCATCCATGTTGATACAGAAGTTGAGTATTCATCCTTTCTGATGGAGGCACAATACTCCATTGTATATATGGACCATATCTTCTTTGTCCATTCCTCTGATGAAGGGCATCTTGGTTCTTTCCACAGTTTGGCGACTGTGGCCATTGCTGCTATGAACATTGGGGTAGAGATGGCCCTTCTTTCCACTACATCTGTATCTTTGGGGTAAATACCCAGTAGTGCAATTGCAGGGTCATAGGGTAGCTCTATTTTTAATTTCTTAAGGAGTCTCCACGCTGTTTTCCAAAGTGGCTGCACCAACTTGCATTCCCACCAATAGTGTAAGAAGGTTCCCCTTTCTCCACATCCTCTCCAACACATGTTGTTTCCTGTCCTGTTAATTTTGGCCATTCTAACTGGTGTAAAATGATATCTCAATGTGATTTTGATTTGAATCTCCCTGATGGCTAATGACAATGAACATTTTTTCATGTGTCTGTTAGCCATTTATATGTCCTCTTTGGAGAAGTATTTGTTCATGTCTTCTGCCCATTTTCTGACATGATTATCTAAAACACACCCTTTTTTCACTTTCATTTTTTTCTTTTAATGCTCTACTGCCTATCATCCACTTATTCTAGAAACTTGGCATCAACAGTGAATCCACAACTTCCCCCACTGCCTTTCATTTTTGATGAATTACTAATATTTACCAATTCCCACCCTAGAAATCTCAACTATTTTCCTCATCATTCCTCTCGTATGCTATTCTCTTTGTTCAGCCCCCTGTCTTCTTTCTCCTCACCTAACTTAATTGCCTTACAATCCTGAGCCCTATGGCCTCTGTCAGCTTAATTTCATCCTTCATACAAGTCTTTATGGAACTTTCTGGAACGTTTGGACGATACCTTCACTCTCCTGCTTTCCATTCTTCAATCATTCCTCTTTTCTCATAAGAAAAATATGAGCAGAATATGAAGCCATCATGGTCTGATTCTTCCCAGTGTATGTATTTTCATTCTACACTATTTATTCCCTCCTGTTGTGATTGCCCTGCCCTTACCACCACACAATGCTTATAAGTCAATACTATGTGTCAAAACTGTTCTCAGTGCTTTACTTCTAATAAATTCTTCAATACCAACACAAATATATGCAACAATTTCTACATTAGACTAGGAAATCTGTATGAGAAAAAACCATGTGACCATGCCTTACTCAACTTTTCGTTCTCAATGCCTAGCACAGGACATGGTCCATAATAGGCACTCAGTGAACATTTGTAAAATAGGTGGACAAATGAGTGGATGAATATAGTATGGGATAAAGGTGTCTGAAGCTGATAAAATAATCTAAAATTAAATGCTACAGCAACACTGAGCCCGGTTAATCAGAACTCTATATTCTTCCTGTATCCCAGTTTGAAATCTTTTTATCAATCTTATTTTCAACACACTGATTAAAATATAGATTCACAAAAACTCCAGAATTTAAAAATGATAAACTAATAATGAATGTAAAATGTTGCTTATTCTCTCCTTTCCCAAGATCTTCTGAAGTTTTGCCATGCAACCCGATGAGAAGACCACAGTCAGTCATGAAGTCTATGAGTTCAGCCAAATGCATCTACCCAAGACCAGGGAAAGGAGACTTGTCCTAAAGAATAGCTCCTTCTAAACCTCTCAGTAATTGAGCTGATTTGCATTTTCCCTTCAACATGAACTTATTTTAAGTGGGAGAAAAATCAACTTCTGTTTTGTACTCTAATGGGAGGATAAAAGTTATACAACCATGAATTCCACTGATTAGAGATTCCTGCTCATTTTCTGCTGCCTGCTGGCCATTTGGTAGCATTTTAATTTAACTTTCCACTTGCATGTTCTCCATTAATATTTATGAAATGATTACTAGATGTGGCTCAGTCTTTAGAAACTGGATTTGAAGCACTCGGCAAAATACATTTGCTAGTAGTTGTGAACAAACAATGCTATAACAAGCTGTTAGAAAGCTTTCATTTCTTAATGGATCTCTCTCTTTTTTTTTTTTTTTTCCTGAAGCTAAGGTAACTAAAAAGCAGTCTGTGCCTAATCAGCAGGTAGAAATTTTAATAATTACACTAAACATTATATATTACAGGAATCCTTAAGCCTGTATCACCAGACTTTAGTTCAATTCCTGACTTTTGGAGCCTTTGAAGCCCATTAGATGAAGAGAGAGCTTTATTCGCAGTAACTACATTAACATAATAAAAACTAAGGTTCATAATAATCTTTATAATTGAAAAGTTCTTTTTCACATTTTTTTTAATTTTATCTTCACAACCCCTCCATGAGACAGGGGTGGTCATTCCTTTTATTTTGTAAATTAGAGTTTTTAAGATACGAAGGCTTAAATAATGTCATTCATTTAGTAAATACTATCTGTCTGGCAGTGCAGTGCCAGACTCTGTACTTGGTTCTTTCATTGAGAAGATACACATTACAGTCTCTCCATCCGTGAGCTCACAACCCCCCTGGAGAAGGAAGTCATTCACGTAAACATATCATTGCAATGTAGTGAGTGTTTAAAGAACTGAGAGCAGTGGAAGTCTGTGTAAGTTTCAATATAAAACCAAAAAGGAATTAACCATAACTAAAATGAGAAGCAAAAAGAGGGGTTCTGGAAAGTTAATAATCTGTTGAAGCTGCATCCTAAGGACCATTAAGCAAATACAACACAGAGGAATAAAATACCCTTCCTTATCAAGAAACTACAAATGGCCTGATCCATGGCAGTAGAGAGCAAGGTGGGAGGGATCACTTGAAGAAGGAGACAGGAACCAGATCAAAAAGAGCCTTCTAGTTCACATTTAATTTTTTAGGTAATGAGGAATCATTTTTTAAAAATTAAGCAGGACAGTGAAATCATAAAGTCTATGGGCTAGACAGGTTGTTCAGTAATAGCAGCTGACTAAACCAAAGAGTAAGAGACCAGAGACAAGAGGACCAGTAAAAGTCCAAGAAAGGAGTGACAATGGCTTGAATTTGGCCATGGGGCAGGGACAGTGAGGATGAATGTCAAGCTGCCAGAAAGTGGCAGAGCCTATAATTAAACCAAATCCTGTGTCTGAGAATGCTATGTCCTATGACCACACCACACTGTCCTTACAAGACAGGCTTTAAAGACCATCTTTCATAGGCACAAAGAAACCAATAAGATAGTGTCCAAGGGTGATGAAACCCATACTGGATATTAAAGCTGAACAGAGTGCTTACTATCACAAGACAGAGTGACATTGATCAGGCTCAGTTTCAATCGTCTATATGTAAGCCTAGCTTGTGGCAAAATTAGAAAGGAGGAGCCCTTTGACTCTCTCATCTCCTTCCTCCCTGTCTGAATGATAACATCATCCTTGACATTGGCTTAAAATGTAACTTCATTCCAAGGCATACCGGCATGAAGAGCACTTAAATACTTGGGTCCAAGGGAGTTCATCTCGGAAGGTGGAAATCCTGGAACTTTATGAGATACTGAGGAGGTTGTTGACTACACCAGAGAGCCTTGCTCATAATTGTTCTTCCTGATTGTATTAATCTCCACCTTTGCAGTACAATGTGAGGTCTTCCAAACAGCCCCTTTTACTCCCATTAGTTCAGTTCTTCCTTCTCCTGGCTTGGGCCATTCAAGATACAGAGCTTTATATTGTGTCACCTAGAAGTTTGCAGGTAAAACATAATTTTCTTTGAGAGACAAATTCATGGAGTCCCAATCCAATAGTATTAGAGATAACGACTAACCTTCTGCATGAGGAGCTAGGTGGATAAAAATGAAATAGAACAGTGGGCCGTTCATCTTTACTGGTAGCAAAGGGCAAGGACTTATGGCAAGAGTGCAGCAGTCATCTTCAGGCTTTGTTGAGGTGTTGTGTTGGAGAAAAAGCAGACTCTTACTCATACATACACGTACATATGCAAACATGCACAGGCATGCACACACACACAAATCACTGCAAATAAGAAGGAACTGGGTAAATGACCCATTTGTTCATGACTTCTTGTTACAAAGAGAATTATTCTAGAGCAGCCACATTTTTCAAACCAAAATCATAACTCATTTCTAAAAAACTTTCCTTTTTATTACTTTTCTTTAGTAAAGCATGTGTTTCAGAAAGTCCAAATGATCATCATACCTTAGTTCACCTGATGCCCAGGAGAACAGTAGATTTGTCCCCGTAAGTCTCCACTCCTCACTCTTACAGGACCTGCTCCCCATTTAACTGAAGTGATTGTGGCTCTTTGGTCTAACTGCCTATTCTCTCCTCTTCCTCAAAATATTTGTTTCTACTCTACTGTCTTCTTTTAATACAGTGAAACAGCATAAGAAAAACTTCCCAGGATCAGGGGTGTGATAGACAGAAGACTGACCTCCAGTGCTGATTAGTCCAAACTCTGTGACACAGGGAAAGTTCTTCCATGTTTTTAACCCTTGGAGTTTTCATCTGTGAAACATGGGTAAGAGTATCCCCTGTGAAGCTTCAGAAACATAACAAGTGCTCAGGAAATATTTGCTCTCATTCCCTCCCTTGGCCTTCATTTTCTCAACATTAGAAGTCTCAGTGCCGTCATTTCTAATATCAGTGTTCTTCCTAAAGTTGCTGTCACCCTTTGCACTGCCTTTTCATCAGTAACAATTTCTGAACATACTCCAAGAGCCAGTGCCATTTCATCCAGTCCTGTAAAAGATGTTACGTGAATTTCTCTTTTTAATATAAGTAAATATAATGTTTGTATCCTGTGGTTTATTTCAGATTAAACTACAGCATTTCACAGGAGGCAAGAATTTATTTTATTTGGTTGTTTAAAAAAAAAACAACCTCAATGTTTTTACATTTCTGTAGTTTCTCTGACATCAATAAAGCAAAACCCATTATTTTCAATGTTCATTTTGGTGCTTATAAAAGAGAAATGAGTATATTAATGTTGGAACTTAAAATATTCACAGTGAGGAAGGAAGCACTGATCATTTTTCATTTATGCATTTTGAATCTGTAGGCCTGAAGTGGTAATATAATTATGAGCTTCTTTGAGAATGAATGCAATTATTAACTGGGCAGCATGAAAGAGAATTGATTAACTGAAGAGCTCTTTTCTATGCTTCAGATGCCACACACCACCTTGTAAACACTTAAAAAATACTTTTGCCTTCAAGGCAGCTCAATTCAGTTCAACTAACATTAAGATGAAACTAGCACAAGATACTTGAGGTGTTGCTTATTAGAAAAATCTTGTGTTCCTCCCCCATCCCTCTGTCTTCCCGAGCTTTATTGTTCTTCGAGAGCTAGCTCAGATGTCTATCTGTCATCTCCTCCAAGAGTCTTCCTCTGATCCTTACAGCTGGGTTTCATGCTGCTCTTCTCTTCCTTCTAGCCATGTGCTGCTAAAGACACAGCGCCCCTGCATTGCATCATACTGTTCTCTTTCTTCATTTGTGATCCCAGTCATTGTGAGCTCCTTAAGGATAGGGACCATTTCTTTTATGGTTAAATCCACAGCACCTAGCCCAAGGCCTAGCACACATAGACATTCATTAAATGTTTGTTAAACAGAACAATAAATGGATGAGTCTATGAATGAAGCAAAGAAAGAGCTGAAGAACCTATTTAATCAAGTATTTTAGTGAATGATACACAGAAGGCATTGACTGGCCTAGTGCCAGTGAACAGGTAACTAACTAGCACAAGACGTTGAACTAAAGAGAGTTTATTTTCAGTACTACATGAAAGTATCTATGTGTACATTAGCAGCTTCTATAATGTGTTTCTTGTACCTAAAAAACAAAAAATCATATTTTGAAGTAAGATTGAAACATGATTCAATTATTATAGTACTGATAATGATAATAAGGCACTGTAATATTCGCATACATTTGTCCAAAGCTTTACATTTACAAATTATTTTTAAATATGTCAGCTCAAGTAATTTTCCACACTTTATATAAAAGGAATAGAGTTCCAAGAGCCATGGAACTTTCCCTGTGGGCTCTCAGGCTCTTTATAACACCAGAGTCTACACTGGTCTTTTGGTCTACTATCCCACTGGAGGTGACCGTTCTCTTTGTGATTATTACTGCGCTGGATTCTGTGCTAAGAAACATGTTTTTCTGAGAGTTGATGACAATTAAAGGGTAAGTTTGTAAGAAGAATTTAACCAAAATGAAAGGTTTCCTCAGTCAAAATCTTCACATAGTGGTGATTTTTGTACACAATACTGTGCAGGGCCAATACTCAAACTTTTCATAAATCTCTCAGCATTTTAATCCATTATTCAAAATGGATTTTACTTTTGCAATGATTCTGTGTATTTTTATATTGTTATCAAATTATTCTCATTTCTCACACTTTCACTTTTCTATTTTTAATTTTTTGAGGAATCTCCACACTGTTCTCCAAAGAGGCTGCACCAACTTGCATTCCCACCAACAATGTAAGAGGGTTCCCTTTTCTCCACATCCTCTCCAACACATGTTGTTTCTTGTTTTGTTAATTTTGGCCATTCTAATTACCATCACTTGATAGGACTTCTGAAGTCTGAAATAAAGTTCTCATCAAAGTAATGTGTGATGCACTTGAAATGGATAGAAGACCTTAACATTAGGCAGGAATCTATCAAAATCCTAGAGGAGAATATAGGCAGTAGCCTCTTTAACATCGGCCACAGCAACTTCTTTCAAGACATGTCTCCAAAGGCAAAGGAAACAAAGTGAAAATGAACTTTTGGGGCTTCATCAAGATCAAAAGCTTCTGCACAGCAAAGGAAACAGTCAACAAAGAAAAGAGGCAACCCATGGAACAGGAGAAGAAATTCTCAAAAGACACTACAGACAAAGGGCTGATATCCAATATCTATAAAGAACTCCTCAAACTTAACACACACAAAACAGATAATCATGTCAAAAAATGGGCAGAAGACATGAACAGACACTTCTCCAAATAGGACATATAAATGGCTAACAGACACATGAAAAAATTTGCAACATCATCAGCCAACAGGGAGATTAAAATCAAAACCACATTGCGTTACCACCTTACACCAGTTAGAATGACCAAAATTAATAGGACAGGAAAGAACAAGTGTTGGAGAGGATGTGGAGAAAGGGGAAACTTCTTACACTATTGGTGGGAATGCAAGTTGGTGCAGCCACTTTGGAAAACAGTGTAAAGACTCCTTAAGAAATTAAAAATAGAGCTACTCTATGACCCTGCAATTGCACTACTGGGTATTTACCCCAAAGATACAGATGTCATGAAAAGAGGGGCCATCTGTACCCCAACGTTTATAGCAGCAATGGCCACAGTCATCAAACTGTGGAAAGAACCAAGATGCCCTTCATCAGAGGAAAGGACAAAGAAGATATGGTCCATATATATAATGGAGTATTGTGCCTCCATCAGAAAGGACGAATACCCAACTTTTGTATCAACATGGACGGGACAGGAAGAGATTATGCTGAGTGAAATAAGTGAAAGTCGAGCAGAGAGTCAATTATCTTATGGTTTCACTTACTTGTGGGGCATAAGGAATAACACAGAGGACATTGGGAGATGGAGAGGAGAAGTGATTTGGGGGAAATCAGAGGAGGAGACAAACCATGAGAGACTATGGATTCTGAGAAACAAACTGAGGGTTTTAGAGGGGAAGGAGGTGGAGGGCTGGGTGAACCCAGTGATAGGTATTAAGGAGGGCACGTATTGCATGGATCACTGGGTGTGGTGCATAAACAATGAATTATGGATCACTGAAAAAAACTTAATTTAATTTAAATTTTAAAAATAAAGGAAGTGATGAAAATAATTTATGTACACCTATATAAAGATGTGAGAAACAAGGCATATCCAAAATTAAGGAATTTGTTAAATATATTACAATAAACTCATACAATGAAAAATTAAAAAAAATTTTAAAGTAATGTGTGATTCAGATTTAAGGAGAGAACCTAACCATTGATTTACAAAAATGAACTCAAACAAGTGTTCTCAATGAAAACCTACATAAAAATTCATAAAGGATTAAAAAGACTTTGCAAAATATAATCAATGCTTGGAGATAGGTAGAATATGTATAAAATTACCCTCATGTTGCACCAAATTATTAATACATAAAAACATTTATTTTTGTTCAATATGCTCAATATGCTTTTTCTAAGTCAGGTTTATTAGTAAGTTTATTAGTGAGATATGTAAATCCACAACCTAATAATTGGACCTCGTGCCATGATTACAGAAAAATTTTAGTGATAGATTACTGATCAATTCTTTAATTACCATGGTATGTTTCATTTACTTGTTTATTTTTTATGAGGGGAATTTCCTCCCTGAAAATCATGTCAATAGTCCTGGTCAAAAAATGCTATCATTACCCCCATTTTACAAAAGTGGAACAGACTGATGTTTAATATGTTTACAACTAATGATAACGTAAAGCAAAACAAATATGTGCTAAAGAGAGATAAAAATAACATAACCAGAAAAGAGAAAGGAACAATTTATTCCAGCAGGAAGGACAAACCCTAGAAGATGTCATAGGAAAGTTTTATTTCAGCTGAGATTTGAAGAAGAAGAAAAATTCACCAGATGTAAGTAGTTAACTGTAAGGCCACTTTGCTGTAATAGTAGCTATCAGATCAACTTCAGTATCAGACAATCAATAAAGATGTGTCTTATTGATCAAAGCAAACTTTTCTTGTGGATTTGTTAGGCTCTTGCAGGGACAATATGCCATAAAACAATTTCTCATTCAGCCCATGAATTTTGTCTACCTTGTACTTACGCATTTTGTTTCCAGGTCTACTAGATGTTGTGCACATGAGTGCACAGAGAACAGAAGACAACGTTCTTTTTGCACTCCAATGCAAATTCATTGTTGGCATTGCCTTTAAAGAGAATGTCAAGGAACAGGGTCGAGAAAGCTACTTGAACTGGGAAGGTAGTTTCCCAGAACAAAGAAAAACCAAATCATAGCTGATAAGGGAAAGAAGCTCTGTCCAGAGTCAGGGACACATCTGGCTTGAAGAGTAAGATAAGACTTACTATGAAAAAATGAATCATGAGGATAAATCAGAAGGTCGATATGGAAAAAAAGGTATAGATATAAAAACTATGATAAAGACAGAGATGTAGATACTCATCTATGTGGGGCATTTCTGAGAGTTCGATTTTACCCTTCTACTGATCTGACCGAGATTCAGGGGTTTGAGGGCCAACAACAAGGCACAGCTTATCCACAGCAGCGGAGCAAGGCATGGCTAACTAAGATGAGAGACTTTCAGAATTACAGTCTAGTCTGAACGCAGAGCAAGTTGACAACTAAGTGGTTCCGGCTCAAATCGAGGTCATCAGGTTCAAATAAGATAAATTCAAAGGGTCAGGATCAGGCAGATAAGTGCTAAAGATATAAAGGAGGCAAGAGAAATAGAACTTAGAGCCTGAGTATCGATCACATTGACCACAGATATACTGCATCAGAGTAACTAGGCCCTGTAGTTTGGGGGACACGGGGATGGCCATTCCAGATGTCCATGGTATTATGGCGAGTGGGCACCAAGCTCACAAAGAAGTTGTACACATGCCCCCAGCTCTCTTGGAGGATTAACAATTTAGTTTCTGTGTCATGGGAAGTTTACCTACACTAGGTATACAATAATTTATAATTTTCCATACATATTCCTAACTTGCAGCTCATTTGTTTTGAAACCAGCTTGCTGGAAGGAGAGATAAAGTATGATTAGCTCTATACACCAGACATGACCGTGTCAAGCTCTCTGAGATGTTCCAACTAGTCATGTTCTTTAGATTGTTTTCTGGTATTTGCAGATGTAAAGACCTCCCATTGCTAAGAAAAGCAAGCCATGTCCATCCACTGTGTGTTCGCCCTTCATACAAAGTAATATAGAACTTTGAGAGTGTAATTATCAATTCATTCTCTGCTTCCTACCTACCAAAAGAATGATTGGGCCATGTCATATGAATGGGCAGAAGGATGCTAGGACTCTCAGAAGGCTAGCTTTCTTTCTCTGTTTACTTCCCGAATATTATTTTCCACTTTTGGAAAGCTCCTGGCTTTGTGAACTCACAACAACAAACCATGAATGATAGATGAGAAGAAAAAGTCTATCCTTCTCAGCTATTAAACTGTGAAAGTCCAGACAATGTTTCCACTCCCTCAGACAAGCCCAATGACATCAAGAACAATAAAAATGGTATTGGAAAGCAGAATTATTTGAACAAGGTTGGAGGAAGGAAATAAAAGAAAGAGAGAATTAGGAAGAGAGAAAAAAATTCTATTGCAAAAGGGATATTTTTTTTCCTTTGATGTTTTCAACCCTTTCATCTACATCAGAGAATCTGAGAATAAAAACTGTTTACTTACATTCTATGTAACACAAACGCGCGCGCGCACACACACACACGCACACCACCTACCTTGTTTAAATCTTTACCTAGCATGTGATCTTTTCAAAAACTGATCTATTTTATTTTTCAATGTGGTTATTCCAATTCAAACTACTGTCATGACGGGATAGTGACTATTTCTTAGTCATAGAAAACAATACACAACTCAACCATCCTGACGTATGCCTACAGTACTGGCTTCATAAAACAGCTATGGGCTCTGCACACTAAGTCTTGGGGCTTTTGTCCTGGGCGTGCTATTGAATGGATGTGGGGGAGGATGGTGAGGGTTAGAGAGCTCCAAAGGGGCTAGACCACTGCATGTCACCACCGATTCCCTCCCCTCCACACATAGAGAGTTTGGAGTTCTGTTTCAATTCCCATTTGGCCATTTGTCAGTTTTAGGATTGGAGGCAAATTATGTAAACTCTGTGGACCTTACTTTTTTCTTTATACCAATAATTTGGGGGAAGTAATATCAGCTTAAATTTTGTATCAGGGATTAGTTATAACATATGCAAAGCATGTAGTATCCAAAACATAATGGATACTAAATAAATATTAGATATTAAATCAGCGTTCCTTTAATATTAAAAATTAGAGATTCAATCTTTCTCGATTAGGGATATTAGTTATTGCTTCAGTTATTCCTATAAGTGCCTTTTCCTGGTTATTACACTTAATTTTTTTCTGGAAAATGAGTATTGTAATTCCAGTATCTGAAAATGAAGTAATAAGTTAGCCAATGTGAAAAAAAGAAAGAGAATATTCTCTTGTTTCTATTTTCTTTAATGGACAATGATTCCTAGAAATCAGCTAGTGTTTTATTATGAACAGCATTCTAAGACTGATGAAAGTGTCCTGGTATTGGAGCCAGACAAACTAAACTTTGAATCCAGAACTTTCCCTTAACTGCCATTTTGCTCTTGGGCATATCACTTAGAGTCTTGTGAGTCATATTTGATTCAAAACTGATCAGTTGAGACCCTAGAAGTGTTTCAAAGGCTAGAGAAGCTGTGACAATAGTCTAAATCCTAAAAGCTACAATTTCCTTGCTGTTAAATGGACACAATGAAAGTCACCATTGTCCCTTGTTTGAGCAGCAGTGATTAACAGCTCTCTCTGCTGTCATTCCACTCCCACTCCTCATTGCCCAACTGCCTGTCTCTTATCGTGAGATGCGGAAAATCTGCTGAAATCATCCATAACTTGCATATCAGGCTCTCTTCTGCTCACACCTCACCTGTGGCTTCCTAGCATGGGTAAAGCAAAATCCAGAATTCTGAGCATAGCCACAAGATCCCACCTCCCTTCACTGTCCCTTTGCTCAGTATGGTCCACACACCCACTGGTCTTTCCTTCTGCAAACAAACTACCATTCAAGGCCAGGGACAAGAAAGCATGTGGGCACAGCTGTGAAATGGCCACAGTTTCCCTGCAAGTGGACCTGAGAAGAAAAAGGTCTTACCTAGAAAGAGTCAAGCTTCAACTCCTGGGGGGTGGCCAGCAAGATGCTGGTGATATTAGAGGTCCAGCCCTGAGTATGAAATTCCTCAAGGAGTTGGGAAACTTCTTTTGCTGTTGACCATGTGAACATGTTTCTTCTCAAAGACTCCCCGCCTCCCTACCTTCCTATCTCAGTCACCTGGACAGTTGCAGCAGCTTCCAAGCAAGTGCTGCCATCCGTCCATTCATCTTTCTATCCCAAATCTCTGTCTTTCAATCTATCTTCCAAAATGGGCACTGTCCTGTATCACTCTTCCAAGGAAATAAAATTCTAACTTCTGAGCATGTCGTCTCATTCCTGACTTCCTCTCCCACCTCAGAGCCCACTATTTCCCACCACAGATCATATCCTCCAGCCCAACAAAATTTCTTGCTATTCCCCAACCACCTAATGCCTTTTGTTCCGCCTTCAATTCCATTCTTACCTTTCAGCATATGGTACATTCCCCTCCTAGTGTGTTCCCCCAGGACTGCACACAGGAGTCAGAAGCACCCATGCTTTATGACCCCCTCCCTCTCATGGAAAACAGCGGCAGCTCTAGTTTGGTCTAATCACTTTACTGAGCCCCCCTTTTCCTATTCATCGTGTCCACAATGCATGCCCTTCTCAGAGGGGGGCTTCCCAAGGACCCAGGTCAGCTACTGAAGGTGCTCCATCCTTCACCATAGAGTATTAGTCTATGTGGGGGACCTGTTACAAGAAAAGCTAATCAGTTCTTTTCCTGAGATTGAAATACAGAAGAGAGATAGATAAGCATCTTATGTTTGGTGGTTATATTTGGAAAACAGGATAAAGCCATAGTGGTCACCTGGCCTCCCCGAGGTCAGATCTCATCTCCAGTATGAAGCCAGTCACAGACATGCAGAGCTGAGAGGGGCAGAGACACAAGGCCATGAGGACCTCTGGCACAGAAATTGACACTGTCAAGTGAATAAACACAATGGACACAATGGTGTTTGTTGGATAACGGACAGAGGCATAGATAAATGTGTGGACAGATAGAATAATGATGGAAGAACAGATAGACTGATGAGGTGTTATACACCTGCGCTGTAATTAGGACCAGATGAAGAATGCAGACTGTATACAGTGTAGACTCCCTCTGTTACACACTATTCCAAATAGCACCATGCCTTTCTGTTTATTTGTAAAGTCATGCTGAATGCCAGGTTGCATGTTGCTGGGTGTCTCTGTGAGTTTCCTACCACTGCCACTGTTCAATCAAAGGAAAGATTTTTCAGAATATCTCATCTGTGTGTGCTTCTAACAGCTCTTTATGATTCATCATTGAGCAAGCTCACTCTGCATAGCTTTAATTGACATTATATTTAGATGTATTGCTGTGGTTGACTTTATTTTTTTTCACACTTTCAATTGGATTATCTTCTGAAGGGAAAATATTAGAGCTAGAGTAGAATTACATTAAGTAAAAAAATCTGCCTCGAAAGATTTCAAAGACTGATGATGCTTAGTTTTGTGACAGGGGTGTAGAGAAGGGAGCCCACATATCCTGCCGATGAAAGTTGTATATTGGCAAAACTTTACTGGAAAACAATTTGGCAGTATATATCAGAATAATGATTCTACTTAGGGAAAATTTTGCCTATGGAAGTAACCCAATAATTGTTCAAATGTATGTATGCATCATTTTTTTTTCAATTTAAATAGGTTTATTAATTTTTATTTTAAGGAATTTTATAAAATGCATTGAAGACAAATGTGTTTTATGACATATTATTGAAAACACTCAAGCCAAGATGAGTATATTTTAAAAATAAGATTGACCATATAATTTATCATCCAAATCAGAATTATTTTATTATTCTGTGAGAAATATTAAAAACATTAAAATGAAACTGAAAACAGAAATGAAGCCTAAAGAGAAATGAAATTTTACTTTACTATCCTGGATGAATATAACGATAAAAGTGCTTTAGTTCTTTCTTTTTATTTAAATTCCAGTTAGTTAACAGCATTACAACATGTGCCCTCCTTAATCCTTAATCACAATTAACTATTTAACCCATCCCCCACCAACCTCCCCTCTGGCAAATATCATTATTTTTTAAAAGTTTCTCTCTTTTAAGTAACATCTACATCTAATGTGGGCTAGAACCTACAACCCTGAGATTAAGAGTCACATGCTTTAGCAACTGAGCCAGTCAGGCATCCCTGCATCATTGTTTTTAATAGTGAGACACTGAAATGTCCAAACCATCTGTCAATATGGAATCAGTTAAAGAAATTATAGCACATCTAGGTTATGTAATATGATATACAAACTAAAAAGATTCAATTCTCATATAGACCCAGAAATATATGGATATAGAGATATAGATATAAATACAGGAATATGTAAGTGTGTGGTTATATAGCTAGATATATAAATAGAGTTGAGAAGATCTTCCTGATGTGTTGTTAAATTTAAAAATACACATTAATGTTTATAACTCCACTCCTAGTGAAAATAATAGACTATTCACATATACATACTTATAGACATAAAAAAAAATCTAGGGGGGTGCCTGGGTGGCTCAGTGGATTAAGCCTCTGCCTTCTGCTCAGGTCATGGTCTCAGGGTCCTGGGATCAAGACCCGCATGGGCCTCTCTGCTCAGCAGGGAGCCTGCATTCCTCCCCTCTCTCCGCCTGCCTCTCTGCCTGCTTGTGATCTCTCTCTCTCTCTCTCTCTCTCTGTCAAATAAATAAATAAAATCTTTTTAAAAAATCTAAAAGCTAAAAATATATTTACCAAACTATTACCAGTAGTTCTCTCGGGGAAATAGATCATAGAAAACTTCCATTTTATTTGATGTACTTTCCTGTACTGTTTGATTTTTAACAGGTTAGTAGGTATACTTTAATAATAAGATAAATAGTGAAGAGTTTTCTGTTTAGGGAAAATTAGCTTCCACGTGTTACTCTTTATTCTTTGGGATATGTGCTGATTGTAGTTCTGTCTATGTTGTATAAAACACACCTATATAAACTGAGGATGTTCTGTATAGATACTAGCAATGCACCCTGGTGTCTAGACACGTGTGTGTACATCACATATTAGGCTTTGGTTTGATATTTGGTTTGGGACAGATATAAGTGTAGACTGTTAGAAAACATAAATTTATTTCTTAGTATATTTGTCTCATGGTATCATCAAGATAAAACTAACTAGATTCTAAAGCCCAGTATGAGAAAGCAAGTAAAGTTTAAATCCTGAAATCAGAAAAGTGAGTGTGTCTGGGAATGTGAGAGAGAAATGTCCAGGGACAGGGTGATCACTTCTAACATAAGCGATGGAAGCAAAAACTTCCAGAGAAAACCAGCGTGAGTATGAGGCTAGAGGCCGCTGAGGGAAGATGGGCAGGGAGCACAAGAAGTTTCCAAGTGATGCTCTACCCAGTGTAGACTGTTGCATTTTTTGTTTCAGTTTTAGTTTTTTGTTTTTGTTTTGTGAATCCATTAAAACTTGCTTTGTCCCTCCGTTCTAAACTAAGGCAACTGACTTATTTTGAGAGAGGGTGGTTTAATTAGATCACAATTTCTGAAGTCACGGGACTGAGCTACACATGCCCTTGGTGACCCCAGCATGGCTACGTTACTTCATTCCTCAGACTTGGTTTCTTCACTTGCAAAATGACAGGACTTGATTCCTTCCCAGAATTCCACATAAGGGTATGTGTGTGAAAGGATTTTATAAACTATAAAGCACTTACAAAGATCTTAGTCTTTTTTTTATTATTGTCGTCATTTTCCTCAAAATCTCCAGAAACCACCTTGGTGCTCAAGAGATTTAAAAAAAAAAAAAAAACAACCCTAATTGTTTGAGTCCAGTTGAAACGGTAAAGGAGGCCGACAGACCCGGGATCCTGGGATGGGTCTTCCCTCCACCCCTTCCACCACGTCAGCGGGCAAGCCAGCATGGATGTAGAGCCCGGTACCCTCTCCCAAACAGCAGGATTTCTAATCCCTGCTTCACAGCATGGTGGTGTGGCTCAAGTGAGACAATAGTTTCAGAACGCTTCATCAACGGTTCTGTGTCATACGCATGTCAGCTGTCATTAATAACATTGCTATCGACGCTTGTTCATAAAAACCAGAGCTGGACAGTAGTTAAAGTGGCAAAAACGGATTTTATTCAAGAACGATTGTAATCAGGAAAGAGAGACCGTGGGATAGAATTGGGCTCAACTCCAAGTCCAAGAAGGGGAAGTAGAGACTTTTAGCCAAGGAGCCGGTTTGGGGGGTTAGTGGATGGAAAAATTACTAAGTGGAGACCCTGAGGCAGAGGGGATTCTTCCTAGACTGACCAAGCAGGACTTTGCTAAAGGCAAGCCAGGTGAAGAACCTCCTGGGTCTTTTCACCCTTCATGCCTTATTTCTCCTGGGATTAACAGGAGGGTAACAAAATAAAATAATGCCTATGGAAGCGCATTATAGTATGTAAAGAAATTATACAGATGTTGGCTTTCTTCAAAGCCTTTAGTTTGATCATTTATGCTAAAAACTGTACTGGGAGCAGGATGATCCTAGACAGTCTGAAGGGCAGGCTTCTTGCATAGCTCATCTCTCGCGCTATGCTGGAAGTACTTTTGGAATTAGGCTTTAACAGCATTGTGACCCTTATCATCAGGATGTGAACCTGGCATTATCTTTTTGTCCAAAACATCTGCCTGAAATATTGCGCCAGGAAGCAACTGGTGAAAAGTAAGAATCTAACTTATCCTGTCGCTCACTTTGTTCAAATTAAATCCATTTGCATTTCCAAAATGTATCAATTCTATTCAAAGCATGCCATAGAAGTGGAAATGGTCTTGGGGGAACAGCCTGTTCCTAATCAGTGATTCAGGGGGGTTGAGGAAGTTACTGACTTTGAATCCCAACCTCGATTTCTCTGCAGGACTCTACATGCAAGTCTCCAAAGGTGAGTGGATGTAAATGCCACTTGCCTTCTCGGCGTGACTAATTCCCAGGGTCGTGGCATCTAGAGCTGTCAGAACCTATTAAACAACTGGAGGAAAGGCCTTCCTCTAGACAGCATGAAACAAAAGTCACAAAACAATAACTGCAGACCAAAAAGCCACTCTTAAATCTTCAGTGAACTCTCTTGGGATGAGAAGGGCAGAAGCAAAGCCACTGGCCTGAATTTGAAAGGTTTCAAATATCCCAGTCCCATAAAGGAAAGAAATAATGAGCAGTGAAACCCAGGAAAACAGTCAGTCAGGACAAAAATAAAAGTATTTTTAAATATGAGCCACTAAAAATTGTTACTGGAAATTCATATCCCTAAAACCAACAAGTGACCCAGGAGAGTGTCCTCCATCCCTGTCCACCTGTCTAGGGACAGTGCCACCCGGGTATTACCCTCAGACATCACAGAGTCAGACAAGTGCCCTCCACCCATCTGGTGATACCTCAGGGAGTCCCCAAATTTTAATCTATGTTTCTCAGAGCCAGATTGTTTTAGACACACAATAATGAATCACAGACCTAGATTCAGGATTTAACACCGTGATTTCTTCTATTCCCAAAAGATTCCACAGACCCATAATGAGTATCCATTAGCACTTTGCTGGGCATCATCTGGACTGTGTCCCCACCGGGTCACAGGGGAGCAGCCAACCGAGCTTCTTCCCAGGAGCCACATGTTCCCGTGGTTTGAGGATCCCCACCCATCACTGTGTCCACAGCACATTTTGTGAAAGATAAAATGTTTCTGTGTGCCAAACAGCTCTTCCATTTAAAAAAAAAAAAAAGTAGCATTAATGACATGTAAAAGATTTCTCATGGAAAGATAAACACGGAATACAGGTGCTTGTTGATTAAAATGTGATTTGGGATAAAATCAACACTCCAGCCCACTATTTTCTTATTCATAAATTGAGAGCTTTGACAACATTGTCAGGACGGACCCCTTGCAGCTGTTGAGGACATTCTGTATTTGTCCCGCTCGTTCTTTTGAGCATTCCAAGTCCTCCCCAAAGTGTCTTCTAAATATTCAGGGAGTCTACAAGAGAAAATGTATGTGTTTGTTCAGGAACCAGTTGTTGGACTCTTGCTATGTGCTGTATCTGGTATGGTGTCCAGCAATGGCAATGCAGTGGTGAAGCCAGAGGTGTGCCCCTGCCTAGCCATGAAGCACTCACTGGGCGTCATCATTTCTTTCCCTCCTGTTCCACCTCCCAGTAGGGCCAATGTCTGATCCCCTGGAAATCTCAGATGTTGCTGATGGCCACAATGTTATCTTCACTTCCTATGGTAACAGTAATTGTCACAAACTCGGTAGCTTAAAACATCACAAATTTATTATCTGACAGTTCTAGCGGTCAGAAATCTGAAATGGGTCTTCTGCATCTAAGACATAGAACTGCATTCCTTCTGGAGGTTCCAGGAGACAATCTATTCCTTGCCTTTTCTGTCCTGTGGAAGCTGCTGCCTTCCTTGGGTCCTGGGTGCACCTGTAACCCTCTGTTTCATCATCTTCTCTGACTCCAGCTCTCTTGCCTTCCTCTCACATGGTCCTTTGTGATTACACTGGGCCATATCCTGGGGAAAGTTCCCCATCTCAGGATGGTTAACTTTATCAACATGTGCAAAGCCCTTTTGCCATGTAAGGTAACATAGTCATAGATTCTGAGGATTAGATCATGGACATCTTTGCAGAGCCATTACTCTGTCTATCACAATTGTTAGTTCTGCTGAGGCTGCTGGCTGCTACTCTGACCTCAGTGCATGGGATACGACTACCATTTGATGTTCCTAGGGAAAAAAAATACCCTTTCACAACCTGTTAATTTATTCTTTCTGGAAGTATTTATTAAGTGTGCCAGCACTGTTCAAAGCTGGGCTTAAATCAATAAGCAAGGTAATGTTCATGTCCTCAAATAACCCATTGTTCTCATTTGAGGGGGAACTAGCTCTAATCAAGTAAAAAAAAAAGAAATAACCAATATCATTTAAATACTGGTAAGTTCTATAGAGGAAGAAGGCAGAATGACATTATAGAGTGCACCTGGGGACTCTGTGGGAGACCCCTCTGGGGACATGACTATGAAGCTTGAGACCAACTTTTGTGAGGAAGCATTCATGAGGAAACCAGAAAATAGTGCTCCAAACAGGAGGAACCTTGATGCTGAGGCTCTGGGGAGGGGAGAGAACTTGGCACTCTGGGGAAGACCAGTGTGCCTGGGAGTAAGGACTTCAGGGGGGAGTGGAACAAGATGGAGCTCGACCATGCAGGCAGGAGCCAGGTTGCCTAGAACCTTTGTACACATGGGACAGAATTTTGGTTCTGTCCTGGGACCGATGCAGTGCCGAAAACAGTACCGCAAGATGAAAGTGACCCAATCTAAACTGTGAAAACAACTCTTTGGCACTTGTATGGAGAACGAACGACTTGAAGGCAGAAAGGAAAGCAGGGAAATGGGTTTCAGGATGAGTTAAGTAGCCCAGGCATGAGATAATGGCCATTTGCTTAGGTGTAATGGAAACTATGGGTAGATTTGGGATGTGTTTTTTGAAATAGACTTAATAGATCTTTCTGGTGGATAAGGATGGAAAATAAACAACCAAAAAAACAAACAAACACACACACACACACACACACAGAACTCAAGGTGTTGGCTTTTTTTCTCAAGAAGGTGGGAGGACAGAGATGCCAGCGTCTTCAGTTATTAAGTGTCGCCTTTGGCTCAGGTCATGATCCCAGGGTCCAGGGATCACGTCCAGCATCAGGCTCTTTGCTCAGTGGGGAGACTGCCTCTCCCTCTGCCTGCCACTCCCCCTGTTTGTGCTCCCTCTCTCTCTGACAAAATAAACAAATAAAATCTTTAAAACAAAAAAAAGAGGGTGGGCGGATATGTGGTGCCTGCCAGTCCCATAAAGGAGAATTGACAGACAGGAACACCATCAGATTCCAGATTGCCATGGGGAGTCCAGTGGGAGTCGAGTTCCATTTTGGATAAGTCAGGTTGGATGCCTATTAGACTTCAAAGAGCAGATTCACATCAGCCGTGGGATATCTGAGTCTGAAGCTTAGAGGAACCACGGAGAAAAATACAAACAGGAGTCATCAGAGATGCCAAGGCACTGGGTACTCTGCGGACACCAGTGGATGTGGTGAAGATGCACTGACTCTGGGAAAGAGAAGAAGCCCCTGGGCACAGGGAGGCAGCCTGGATGGCCACCATCAGCTGCAGCTCAAAGGTCACTGTCATCTCGCCACTGTGCCCCCTCAGAATGACATAAACTCTGCACCTTAAATAAAAAGCCAGAGTGTGTCAAAGGAGGAAGTATCACTATAGCTCCTTCTGTATTGCTGCATTCCACTAAGCAGAAGAAAAAGATCCACTTGCTATGAAGACCCAGCCTTCCCCAAGGGAGCTTGCTTGCACATCAAGATTCAGGGACACGGGCTCTTAACAGGAAAAAAAAAAAAAAAAAAGAGTATCCATCACTTCCCCAACAGTATGTTCCTACAGAAGATTTCCTTTTTACAGAAACATAGCTCAAATGATACCCAGGTAGCAGGTTCTAATATACTCTCTCCCACCCCACCCCTATAAGAATTCCACCAAAGACAAAGAAGAAGGGGACAATTCAGGGCTCACTGGGGATCAGCTTGACAGGCAACTGAATACTGTAAGCTGGCTGGAATTTCCTCCTACTTACAGCTAATTTTAAGGGGGAAAAAAACCAAAGTTCAATAAATAGTAAACCCTCATTTCTCAAAATGAAAATGTAATGATCCAAAAAGTTTGAGGCCGTCTCCTGAGTCCCCTGGATCACCTACTGGTTCAGAGACCCCAGGCTTCGACTGACCAGGTACAGTCCTCTCGTTTCGTCACCTGCCAGATGGCAAACGCATCTCTCAAGCATCACCATCCTTAACTTCCTAAGCTAAGTCTAGTTAATGAAAACGTATTACACATGAAAATTATGTAGAATAGCACTGGTACGTATTATCTTAAAGTTCGCTCCATTAGCACTTACCCAGATGTCAGATGGGAATCCCTACCTATTTTAATATCTGGCTAAAATTGATTCACTCTCTCCCTCCATGGCCTGAGAATGTTCAAGTATCTGCTACCATTTCTGTGGATTTCAGGGCTACCAGCATTCTCTAGATAAACCTTTTTCTTCTGGTTCTGCATGTGTTACCTCAGCAATGCATCAACCCAGATCCGAAATGCATCTCCTGCCTTGATTCAACAACAAAAATTATTCATGTAACATACATATGAGCAGAGCATAATTTGCTAGAGATTTGCATGGTTGGAGCTACAGGGAATAAAGGAGCATTTATAAAACAGAACCAAGCTGACTTAGTCAGGTAAGACTAAATTAACAAATGACCCCAAATCTTAGTGGCTTCTAATAATGAAGTTTTACTGTCTATTCACCCAACATATTCATCATGGCTGGCTCTGGCTCTGTTCCCATTTTCTTTTGTGTGGATGGAGGCTGACAGAGCATTTGCTATCTGGAACACAGCCAGTCTTCACCAAAGAGGGAATCACTCACTGACTCTTAAAGCTTTTGCTTAGAAAATGATGCACATCAATTTCACTCACAATTTATTGACCAAAGCAAGTCACTTGGCCATGCCTGAGTTCTGAGAGTGTGGGGATGTATAATCCTCCCACAGGAAGTGGCACCAAACATAGATGATCTGTAATACCATCTACCACATCAGCATTTTTAAGTGTGATAATGGATATGATCATCTTGATGTGCTTTGAAAATACTCCAAAGGGCTCGGAAGCCTCACCTGGCTTCCCTTCCCCACTCTTGGAGTCAAACAGTTCCTCCCATGATTTTGTGCAAATCTTCCTAAATTTCAGCCCTCGTCCACATATACCTTCTACACCGACCACTTGTTAAAGTACTTCCTCCAAACAGAAGAATCCTGGTGTCACCTGTTAAAACAATAGGATTTTCCTCTGCTTTATTATACAAGGAACCTCTCTAAGTAGGACTTGAGGAAAGCACAATATTGCATCCTGAAAAATGATAACTTTACATCATAATTTGTAACAATTCCAAATAGCAGGAAAACCATTGGTAGGATTTAATGGAGGTTGCATTTGGTAAAGCAGAAGAGTGCCAGAGAGAGTTTTCTAGAAGCCGGGAATTGAGTCAGGACTGGCTCACACCCACCTATTCTCCAGCTGTCAATCTAGCTAAGAAAGGATTTCAACAGTAATACTAGTAAACACAGCACAAGACTAATTTGTTGGAAGGAACTATTCAAGACAGATCATATCTTTGTTTTGTTTTGGGGGGTTGATTAGAGAAAAGGTCATCTTCTCATGGCCTGCATATCTTCTTCTGAGAAGTGTCATGTTTAAGGGTGTTAATATACTCTATCTCAGCATAGGAAACCATCAGAACTGAAATGTAGAAAATGTTACCTCTTGTTATTTATAAAACATTGGATTCTGGATAATGTTTTTAGATTTTGGATTTTTATCTTCTTCATACTTTATTCTGTAATGTTCTCTACAATAAACATCTATTTCCTTAAAGAGAGAGAGAGAGAGAGAGAGAGAGGTGTCTGTTCAAATGACTTTCCCAATAAGAAAAAGCTAACTAATTCTATTTTTTAAAAGGGCAAGAAATTTGAACAGGCATTTTGCAAAATTGGATGCTCAGGTTTCTAATAGGAAAATGGAAAGACACCAGCATTCATCTAAGATCTCTTATTCATCTAAGATAAACTAAAATGAACCAAACAATACTAAGTTTAATATTGTTTTTGATGAAGTTGTAGTACTACTGGAAATCTCAAATAATTGGAATATTTGGTTTTATCTACTTTAGTTTATGTAAACACAGGTTTATCCTATAAATCATCAATCTCACTTATTATTTTATCCCCAAAAGAAACAAATATATTTGTCCACCAAAAAATATGAATAAGTTCATTCACAAAGGCCAAAAGCTGGAAACAACTCAAACAATTATCAACAGAGGAATGGATACATTAATTATGGAATGGTCAAATAAAGTACATAGCAATAAAAAAATAACCAGCCATAACATGGGGGAATCTAAAAGACATTACTGGGGCTCCTGGGTGGCTCTGTGGTAAAGTGTCTGCCTTCAGCTCAGATCATGATTCCAGCATCCTGCGATAGAGCTCCACACTAGGCTCCTTGCTCAGCAGGAAGTCTGCTTCTCCCTCTCCCACTCCCCCTGGTTGAGCTCCTCTTCTTGCTATCTCGATGTCAAATAAAGAAATGAAAAAAAAATGTATTTCCAGATTCTAATAAATGATTTTTTTAATATAAATAAATAAATAAATGAAATCTTTAAAAAATAATAATAAATAAATAAATAAATAGAAGAAATAAAAAACATTACTAAGCAAAAAAAGTCAGACACAAGAAAGTGCATGCTTCATTTTATAAGAAGTTCAAGAGTAGGAACATCTAATTGGTGGTGATAGAAATCAAAATGTGGTTATGTCATGGGTGGAGTATTGATAATAAGTGGACAGAAAAGACAGGTCATAGGAATGCTCTCCATTTACTCTATGGTGGTTACACAGACGCATATAAAAATTTATCAAGCTCTAGTTGAGATATTTGCTTTTTATGTAGTTTATTGCATGTATGCTAGGCATCAAATTAAAAACGTAAGTTCTGGCTTCTTATTTCACCATAGAATGGAAACGTTGCCAACTCTCATGAGAAAATAAATTTTTCCATTTCAAAAATAATCTTGAATTTGATATATATTTGTGGCAAATCTTGAACATTGGTAAGAATTGGCCAGGTAAAGAAGGAAATAAAGTTTCAATGGCAGAGAAGCGAGAAAGAATATCATTATGGGAATCATAAGGTGTGTAGATTTAGCATAAAATACATGTGGAAAAATCTAGATGATCAACATCTTTAGCAACATGCTCTTGGGTTTCCAGAAAATGGGAATCATTAAGAAAATGAGAAGTTGTCTAACAGACCTAGTTCAGTGATTCATTTGCATGAATTAGTATTTTACTCTGGGAAATAAACAGAGAAACTGGTTCTCTGCTATTTCTGAAGATGGGATCCAGCAGTATCCAAAGGGAGCCAGAGCAGTCTGGCTTGGATTTGAGCATCTGTATGCTTGTCCCACATGCACAGGCAGAGCATTAATAAAAGCACATGTCAGATTGTTTTCTCTATAACCGCCAACAGCATTCTTAGTTTGTGAGAATGAAGTCTTGGGTTCCCTTACTGTAGTCATCTAGTTCTCCTCAATTGTCCCTGGGCAGAATGCTGTGGGGTATAGACCAGTGATTTTAAAATGTCCTATTCATTACCATGAATGTCAGCCTTTCAACCCAGACCAAGAAACCCTCAACTTTGCAGGGGACATTCCGCAGCTAATAGTGTGTTATTGTTTCAGTTCATTGTGGCAGCACCTTGGCCTCCTCAATGGTGACTGACTGACAGATGAGAAGCTGCTTTGGGAATGCTTATCTGGTGGGAACAGACTAGATGCTATCAGGTCCCACATTATAACATCTCTGTGTAACATCTCTCCTCTTTTTGGTGGCCAGAGAAAGTGGGTCAGGGGGGCGGGCCTGGGTGAGCCACAGAGGCCGAGTGGGAGACTCACATGCTCACATAACCCCCTCAATGCTGCCATTCCCACCCCCCAACCCGTCTTCCCCTTTCCCATCACTGGTTGTGACTGGGGCCCACCTTGTGGTTTCAGCTGAAATTAGGAAGGAAAGATTCATCACTTCAACTGCCTGCTTGATTTGAAGATACCATGGGTCTTTATCTCCTAACTGCAAAAACCTGATAAGAATTGCAGAGGTGATGTGAGAATTTATAACTGATTATAGGAATTTTTGGACTAAACAGATGAAGAGGAGGGAGAGAGAAAGGGTGGGGAGAGAGAGAGATTGGGGAGAGTGATTACTGATTGCTGCTCTCCTGTATTATTTATTACATCTCTTTATTCTTTCATGTCTTTGGAATTTGCCATGAAAAGAGAGAAAAGCCCATTGTGCCTCTTGGGTTTAATATTGGAAGACATGGGGCTCAGAACTGACCCTCATACTTCCTGAATACGGGACTCCAGGAGATTCTCTTAAACCCCACGATTTAGGATACTGCATCTGTGTAAAAACCTCCTCAACAAGAGGCCCCATAGGTCCCTTTCATCTCTGACATCCTAGAATTCTCTGAGCTTGTTTTCCGGCTTTGTTTTTTAGATTAAAACACACAGGGTCAAGTCTGATAACTAAAGCAGAGCAGCACCTTGTACCCACAGTTGTCGCTGGCTTCACCGCTCCCATGCTGCCGGATGCAGCTGGTGGCTTGTCTCTACTTTCACCTCCTGGTGAACAGGGCTCTTTCTTTGGTTCTTAAATCTGAATCCCTATCTGCACAATGTGGATAATACCTTCCTCTCGGCATTGTTACATCTTCTCTATAGCCAGGAAAGATGCCTGACTTAGAATAATTTCACAACATACCAGGGCACAGGCCCTGGAGTCAGACTTCTTAGGTTCAAGTTGAAGCACTGCCAGTTTGTATTTGTGTAAGCCTGAACACATTACTTACCTTCTCTGCCTCAATTTTGTCATCTGTGAAATGAAGGTAACAATACTACATCAGTGGTAGTATGCACACATATATTTATATGCATATAATTGTGCTGGCACACATTAGCGTTCAAAAAATGCTGGGCATGGTGACAATGATATGGATGACCACAGTAACCAATTTTTCAAGACTAGAGATGGCACTTGAGAAGCCAGTTCCTGGGTAGGGCACTGGGTTGATGACGGGATGGAGAAATGGGAATGCAGCAAAACCTTGGGATGGATTCAGCAGATCTGATGTATGCCCTCACTTAGGGACAGAGATAAGCCAGGAGGCTGAATCAAAGGATGACTCGATTTCTCAGTGGGCAACATAGTAGATGGTGGTGCCATTAATTGAGAGGTAACTGCAGGAAAGAATCAGAAAAAATGAGCTCTTGTTTAGGGATGTTGAGTCTGAGATGCCTGCGTGACATTCAAAGGAAGTGAAACCCTCTCATCCAAGTAGGAGCTAAATAAGGATGGAATCCTATGTAGAATCTTGGCCAAGGTGAATTCCAACAACCACAAGAACCATCCCATTTTACATGTAACAACTTATATTCTCAGTTCACAAAATATCTGAAGAAAAATCAGTGGAAGTACTTGCCTCTATAACCAGCCCGAGAGACACTTTGGAGGTCTGCAGGTCCAACGTCCCCCTTGGACTGATGACCATTGACATTATTCAGCCATTTGTCATTTAAAGAGCTTTTTCATGTCTCTGATCTATGGGAGCTTGTGAAAATGTCAACACTCCATTTTATTGACAGGAAATGGAGGTGGGACTACATCCACATCCCCTCTTTGTCCAGAGCTCTTTTTTTTTTTTTAATTTTTTAAATTTATTTTTTATTTATTTTCAGCATAACAGTATTCATTATTTTTGCACCACACCCGGTGCTCCATGCAATCCGTGCCCTCTCTAATACCCACCACCTGGTACCCCAACCTCCCACCCCCCGCCCCCAGAGCTCTTTTTGCCATCACTTAACTGGTGTCAGTAGCATGTAACTGTTTTCCATACTTAACCTACATAATACAACTTAATCCTCAGATCAACCTGGGAGATAGATGCTATCAGATCCATTTTCAAATGATGTCAAGGAATTTGCACAAGGTCACATAAATTTAAGTGACAACCTTGTGTTGACTGAATCCAAATCTGTGTAACATTTCTGAGTTTTTGTGGGATTTTATTAAGCTAATGTGTGGTGATTATGCACATTTCTTTAAGACAGACTAGTCTTTCTAGGCTCCAATTGTGGTCCCCTCTCTTGCTAGCTGTGGAATTCGGGAAAGCTACTTAACTCCTCTGTGCCTCAGTATCCTTATCTATAAAGTTGGGACTCAAAGATCTTAAGAAAAATAGCCCAGAGCAGGTTAAAAAGGAAGGCATAAGTGACGTCAAACCAAGAAAATAAAGGCAAAACTTGAAATGATCTTTCTCATTTGATTTATGTCTGTAAGTGTACGTGTACAAGATTTGGGTCACAAATCCAACTCCGAATTTCTAGCAGTCGACGCAAGAAGGGAAATACGATCAGAGAGTCAGAAAGATGAAAGTGCTCAGGAGAGGCACAACTAGATGAGAGTTCCGAGAGGAACTTCTCCTATTGTTCATAATTCAGTGAGAACTGGACAGTGTGCTCTCAAGTGTGCCCAGGATGGAGCCAACCTGGGCAACTGGTGTCAATTTTTTTAGAAGTTACTGACCCAAAGGATTCTATAAGGAAGCCACCATGGTGGGTCAACAGCTTCGTCATGAAAAGGACTTTGTTTCCGCGGTAGTGCTTGGCCCCCTTTTCTCCACAGAAGCCCCTTCTTTCACTTCTGCATTTGTTCAGTTTAGGGGTTTAGCTGTAAAAAAATAACAATGTCAATTATTGAATCAGGCATCAGACAAAGGATGTGTGGGTTTCAGGGCTCCCTGGGCTTCTCTGAGGCCAGCAGTATGTTGACTTCTCTGCACTTGAGAAGCCTGTGGAACAGAGCAGAAACTTTACAGTCAGGCAACCCATCGGTCTAGGTGTCCTCCTGTCTCAGGACTCAGAAGAGCATCTCCACATTGCAGTTGTGATACTCCAGAGCCATTAACCCCCTCTCTATGCTAACTTTTGGGATTTCTAAAAATGGTGGGTCCTTCAGAGTGTCTCAGATGGATAAGATGTGCCTTTACTTTTCTCAAGATCATAGTCCTTTCGGTACTCAACACGAGTTGGTTTTTCCTGAAACAAGCAATGATCTTCCTTTCACTAGCTGCCTTCCCTCCTGGTTAGTTCCTTAGCACGACCATTGCTAACAATAGCCCCATCTTCCACCTTTCCTACATAATCCACAGGTTTCTCTCCATATGGCACCTCCCTTATTGGTCACAGGAGATAATAAAACTCCATCTAATTCCTGAAAGGATTTAAATAGTTGATGCTAACGATGTTAATTTTTTAAGTCATAAAACTAAAAAAGACTAAAGTAAGTCTTCCGCATCTCTTCTACAGACACAATCTCTCCCATCCCTGAACTCACAAGCATCTTAATTCTTTTAAATTACTCATCACGATTTTGCCTGCTTTTATAGTTATTTAGATTTATAGGTTAACCTTCCCTTCTAGACTATGATTTCCTTGAGGCAAAACCTATACAAAATTCATGGAGGTTTTCTGAAATACATGATGAATGAATGAATAAATACTTAAAAGACATCTTTGGGAGAAATAAGACAATGAAAAGGTCATTATTCTGAAGGAGCTCTTTATACAATGTGTGAGACAGATCTGTGAGCATGAACATAATTCACTTTTGTAAAAACACTAGTACACTAAGTCAAGTATCCCTGGGAGCATGGAGAAGGGATGCCCAAACTATCTTAGACAAATAAATCATTTACAGCAAGTATAATAAGATGCCATGAACAAAGAATGAGAGGAGGCACTGACAATTAACATAACACTTGGTAGTGAGCATCCCAGCAGCCAAGGTGAAAAAGGAAGTAGAGTGCCATGTACATAGCTCTGGGTATCAATCACACCAGTGTACAGGAAATGCAAACATTTATCCTACCTACCTAAGGGACAATGAACTACATAATGGAAAGCATAACAGAAATAATAGTTTCAGATTATAGAAATGACAAATTCAGGGGCATAGTCTTGAGCCATTCAGGGGAAATAATTCTCTATAAGAAACTGAAGAAATAAAAGGCTGGTGGGGACATGAAGAAAATGAGTCATTTGACTGGTGGGAATATATTCAGCCAGGCTGGAAAACAGTTTGCAGCTTCCTATAAAACTAAATATGCAACTACCATATGACCCAGCAATTGCATCCCAGAGTTTTTTTCACACAAAAGCCTATACACGAATGTTTATAGCAACTTGATTATAGTAGCCTGAAACTGGAAACAACTCAGATGTCCTTCAACAGGCAAATGGGTAAACAGTGTGGCACACTCGTGCCACAGAATACTACTCAGACATAAAATGGAACAAGCTTCCAATACACCCAACCACTTGGATGAATCTCCAGAGAATCACACCAAGTGAAAAAACTCCAATCCCTAAAGAATACGCAGTATGTGATTCCATTTATCTAACATTCTTGGAATATCAACTGATCAACTCATTACTGGTTGCCAGAAGTTAAGGAAGAGCTGGGGGAGGAAAGGGTGGGACTGGAAAAAGATCAGAAGAGAAATCTTGGGATTGGGGGTAGGGGGAATGGCCTGCGTCTTGACTGTAACAAGATCAAAATCCTGGCTGTTAATATTGTACTACAGTTTTGTGCGACGCTACCACCACAGGGGAAAATGGCGTCAAGGACACATGGGCTCTCAAGGTCGTTCTGTATTATTTCTTGCAACTGCATGTAAATCTAACGTTGTCTCAAATTAAAAGTTTAGTTTTTAAGACAATGAATCATTAAAACAGCCATTTTTGAAAACTAGTTTGGCAGTTTCTTATAAAATTAAGCAGAGAATTACCATAAGATGCACCAGTCCCATACCTACACAGATGCCCAAGACAAATGAAAACATATATCCACATTAAAACCTGTGTAGAGCAACTTTATTCACAGTGCCCAAAAGCTGGAAACAATTGGAATGTCCATCAACTCTTGAATGGGTAAACAAACTGTGGTACATCCACACCATGGACTTCTACACAGCAGTAGAAATTCCTGGCCATGCCCCTTTGCTCGAGTGTGGATCAAGTCAAACACAGCAAAAGGCATATAACATGTTGTCTACGCAACATTCATGTTACCGTGTGCTGTCGACGCCCTTTTTTAGGCACAGAAATTTTAAGACATCTGTACAAGGCCTCCCCACTAATAACAGGGCACAGAGCTGGAATTCCAGCCCAGATTTCAGAAGGCTAGAAAACTGTGCTTCCTCGATGACGTGCACTGTGTGATGTCACTGGCGAAGGACTAGAATGCATGAATTTCAGAACTGCCAGTTAGAAAGCAGTCATTCCACTGGTGATGGTGTGTGCATTCATTGTGAAAACAGAAGAACCCAACTTGAACTTACAATCCTGATTCACCCTCCCGTGTACTTGGACGCAGAGGAGCCATGGGCCTAATCAGCTGGGCCTAGGTCTGCCTAGGAAAGGAGCTCCAGATCATCATCCTATGCAAAGACAACTCAAAATTTCCAGCGGAAACCAGCCCAGGGTCCTGGCCCACCTGCCAACTTGATGCAGCACTAGGACAATTAAGATTCCACACCAAAAAAATCACAGTACAGACCATGCTGCTGAAGACAAGAAAGGCTGGTGGGAAGGGGACCAAAACCTGCTCGGCTAGCTCAGAGCCAGGGCATAGAGGCCTCAGGAGGAGACACTCAGGCTGACCCAGAGGGACAAAGGATACCACTTATTGCCCATGAGCAAGAAGACTGGCTCAGAATAGCCTGCGAGCGCTCATGTCGGCTTCCACCGGAATTCCATGCCTAGCATCTGTCCTCTCAGCAGGTGTTTCCAGAGGGCTTGGAATGCCCCGTTGTGAGATGAGCCATCTCCCAGGGCGTTCTTGATGTGTGACCGTCAAGTCTACCCCGAGAGAAATATCTGCTTTAGAGAAAGTGAAGAGGAGCTCTGCCACCCCTGCTTTCCTGCTCTGCCCTGAGGACCGCTCCCGGCCTTCCTTTCCCAGAATTTTCCCACACACCTCCTCCCCTGCTCCTTGCTGAACTGTTCCCGACCAACCATCTCCTGAATCTCATCTCTTCCCGTCCACCTGCACTGTCTCTAAGTTCTGACCATCTCATCACTCAGTCAGATTTCAAAATAGGTTCTTGACCCATGTCCCGGGACACACCCCTTCTGCAAATCTTCCCCCCAACCAAGACAGTATCGAACGCTGGTCTTTTGCCAATTTTGCATCCTGCTCCTTCTCCCCATTGCCAGCAGAGGCAAGTCTGAACCCTTGGAGCAGGTGTCGGAGGCTGGTGGCTGTCTGGTGTTCCTGACCTCTGCATCATCACCTCCCCGTGTCCCTTGGCACCATGCTGTGGCCATTCTGAGCACCTGGATAGTGCTGAGCCATGGGCCTCTGTCCTTCGAAGCACACTCTTCCCCTTCCTGGAATGGTGCCGCTTGATTCTCTACGAACTCCTTCCAGTCTTCAAGACAACGTGTCCCTTCAGGGAAAAGCACAACTTCCTCTCCCACCTCCCCAACGCAGACCGAGCTCCTGGGTCTCTCTTTTGTGTCTCTTTTATATGATTGTGAACTTCCAAGGGGCCAAGGTTAAGTCTTTGTGACCTTACGGCCTTTACTTCTAACCCACTGCTTGGAATATAATAGAATTTTAGTATCTGTTTCAGATGAATGACGGAAACAAGGAGGGACGGGAGAAGGGTCACTCGCAACTCCTGTGATAAGGGCCAGTGTCACTAAAGAAGCTGAAGTAGATGGCTTGAAAAATGAGGCCCAGGAGGTCACAGTGGAATGACACTATCTAGGTGACAATGGACTCTCAAAAGTATGCTGTAATTGGGGAGTGATTCACAGACAAGTCAAAAATAGTAATATGCCAAGAGCTATCATTCATCCATTCAAAAATATTCAGTGAGGACTTTCTGTACCAGGCAGACCTACATCCATTATCCCACTTAATCATCCCCCAAACTGAATTAGCTCTATAATTACATTCATTCTATTGAGAAGGAAACCAAGGCTCAGAGAGGTTAAGTAAGTCACCCAGTATCACACAGCTAGTGAGCACAGAACTGGGGTCTAAATTCAGGGCCCCTCTGACTCCACACCTGTGCTTGTTCTACTTTATCTCTCCATCCTTCCTTCCCTTTCTTTCCATTTTCTGCTTGCTCAGAAGTTCATCTCAGGGCACAGCACATTTAAATACAGAACGGAACAGACTCCCCTTTATTCTTGAAAGGCCAAAGGCATGGCAACTTAATTGAAACAAGATAATCCAAACATTTCCTTCTGTTGAGATTTATAAATTCCATTTCATTGGCTTATATTTTCACAAATGACTGTCGTGTCAACGTTATTTTATTTTTACAGAAGTTAGGAAAATATAAATACAGGAAGTTTTAGAACAAAATAACTTACAACATATTTTCATCCTTTCTTCTTGGTATAATAAGGAAAGTGTAGAAGTTTCCAAAGCAAAACTTGGAAGCCACTTAATGCCGTTCTTCCAGGGACCCTGCCCATGGGCCCAGACTCTTGGTTACCCAGGGACACCAACAGAATATAATTCTCTCCTTCAAAATCTCTCCTTACCTTCAACCCCAAGATCGTTTCCTAGCAGCCCCTCCTTGCAAAATCACCCACAAAAATAAGAGCAGAAAGGGAAGACAACCCTTACCTTTATTGGGGGCCTGTTAGCAGCCAGCCACAGTGACCAAAGTCACTGTGACCAAGGTCAGCTCTGCTCCCTTCATATGAATAAGTTCCAATGTATATAAAATGCTACACTGTAGCGTTATTAGCACTTCATTCCCTTCAGTGACTGAGCAATATTTCATTGTGTATATACACTGTGTCTTGTTTGTCCATGCATCCATGGTGTCCTCAACACCTTCTGAGTATGGTGAACAGTGCAGGCATGAACACGCATGTATCCATACTTGTTTTGGAATACCTGTTTTCAACACTTCCACTTTCAAGCACTCATGTGATTACATGGAGCCCACCTAGAAGTTTCAGGAAAATCTCCCTTAATTCCACCTGCACATATGTAATGTAACATAGTCACAAGCATTAGGGTGTGGACGTTTTGGGGGGTGGCAATTTCCTGCCTCCCACAAAACCAGTGTGATCACAGATTGGGAATAGTGCAGAGGCTACAGGAAACAGCATTGTGCTGCTGCTAGACCATTGCTCCTTAAATTTGAGAAAAATGTAAGATGCATGTGAGGAGTACCTGGGTGGCTCAGTGGGATAAGTGTCCAACTCTTGGTCTCAGGTCATAGTCTCAGAATCGTGAAATCAAGCTCCATGTCATGCTCCCTGTTCAGCGGGGAGTCGGCTTGAGATTTTCCCTCCCCAGCCCTCGGACCCTCCTCCCACAAGTATAAAAATAAATCTTTAAAAAAAAAAAAAAGCATGTGAAAGAAAGCGCTCGGGGATGTGGTCACTGGCCCCTACCTTGAGAGACAACTCAATGAAAGGTTAACTGTCATTTTAACAATCACAGGCTCTGATGTGCTCAGTGACACAAATGTAAACCCAGACACCAAGATCCTGCAGCAAGACTGTTGTAAGGCAACTTTTCAATCAATCCAGATGATATTTTATACTAATTTTTAGATTATCATCAAATGAAAAAAGAATTTTTTTTTTAAATTTTCCTAGAATTCACATCAATACCAAGAACTTGGGGTCTCTGGCTGTTAATAGAATCAGGCGTGAGAAATTCATGGCTAATGGAGGCCTGCTTGTTCACTGCCACACCCCAAAGCCCAGAAGACTGTCTGGTACATGAAGGTATTCAAGACATAATGCTGAATAAATAACTAGGGTACATACAGTACAGGAAGCTGGCAGAGCAGGTGTGTGGTGATGTTAGTAGACACCTGCTAGATCATGATAAGGCTTATTTAGGGTATGTTTTATACCATCTTTAAGAGCTATCTGAGCATCCTCACTGACTGTATGCCTCACTTGGTGATTAGCATTTATGGCTTTGTAGGACACTTTATCTCTATTAAGAGGGAGGAAGAAACGTGGCCAACCCCCCTGGCCATGTCAGGAAAAGGTATTGTGTGTGGGGGGGGGGCGGGATGCCAGGGAAGAATGCAACCCCAGGGGGGGTCCTCTCACTCCAGAACCCCAGCTCTCTACTTCTCCTTACTTCCCTGTCCCAGGAACAGCTGGAAGGCATTGCCTAGAAGATACGCAAGAAAGGGTGTCCAGTGAATCAGGATATTTAAAACAAAAACAAATTGTCCATGAGGATTAAAAATGTGGAGCAGATAACTCATAGCTCAGGATTCATTTGGTTATCATTTCTCAATGCCAAGAAGAGGAGAGAGGATTTCAATGTTCTTTATTGGGTGTAAATCCCTCAACCCCAAATGAGGAGCTCTATTGGTATGTTCTAGCAGTGAAAGTCTCTTAGGAATTAATGAAGCACAAGAGGCTGCGTGGTGGTCCCAAACAGCATTCTTAAGACTTCTAAGAAGGAAAGATATTTCAACCTCGAGATGTAAACACAGTACTTTTCACTTTAGTCTTTTTAAAAACAGTTTGGCTCTGAAAGTTGAAAGGAAAGCTTGCCTTTGCCAGAATGTCAGAATCAGGCAACAGAGAGTGCATTCAACAAAAAATAATTATTTCCTATTTATATAAACTATTCTTTTTCCAAATTCTAAAATCTCTGAAAACCTTCGAAAATTAGGCTGTGCCAATCTATTTCAAAAGGACTGTCAATAGGAATAAAGATCCGGTTTTCTTAAATGATACAATTTCATGGAATCCCTTAAAAACAACTTGGATTAATACATTCCAATTTTAAAATCTCAAGGAGAAATTCTTTGTAATTTGGTAGTTATAAGGAAAAAGAATGACACTGAATCTCCAAGCTCTAAATGTTTAGAGAGAACCTAAGAATTGTGCAAATCCCATTTTACAATTTAGCTGGAGTCATAAATCCTCTCCCCTAACCTCAGTTCTGCCCCCACAGCACTGGCCATATCTCTTCTCCAGGACCCCAACTCCCCAACTATAACAGGAGGAGAGGGACCGTGGGATTTTTTTTCTAACACAATTCTGTGAATTCTCTCCAAGACTGAAAAACCCAAATATAATCTATAATGTTGGAGGTGTATTTAATCTCAGAAATAAACAATGTCCCTCCCTTCAAAAATACACACTTTCTTTAGAAAAATAAATCTCTCCTAAGAAAGTATGGAAGACATTCTTTTTTATAGACCCTTCTAAAGTTATGGCACTAAGTGTTTCCACCTGTACCCAGCTTGGACTTGGCCACTTAATCAAGAAGTGATTGTCTGACTCAGAAGTTAGCCAGAGTGTATGTTTTAAAGAAGTAAAGAGCTGAACGGAACTGTGGGGTTAAAGGCAAACATATCCAGGCTCCAGAGAATCCCTTCTCCCAAGCCTATTGGGAGTGAATGTTCAGAAGGTCATAAGCTTCCAAGGACAAACACATTGTATTCTTATTAGAAAGAATTGCCAACACAAATAGTCATGACTTCCATGCTCCTGCTCAGCACTTTCTACTTCTATCTCCAAAATACCTCTGGAGTGTGTTGCTGGAAAATCCCTGTTATTGTCCTAGTTCATAGTCCCCTTTTTCTCTCTTTTTAAATTGATGTCCTTGCTTCCAGTTTCCCCCTTTTAAAATCATCCTTCGTGGGACCAGAGTAATATTTCTAAAACAGGAATCTAATTTTATCACTTCTCAGTTTAAAGATCTTCCAAAACCACACCACAGGTATTGGAGTGGAAATTTCCTGGCATGCATTTCAAAGACCTGAATAATATGGTCTACCTGCTTTGTACTCTAGCCTACAGTCACCAGATTTAGCAAATAAAAATACAAACACCCAGTTAAATTTGAGTCATGGATAAACAAGAAATAATGCTTTCAGCACAAGCATGTCTCACTCCATATGTGGGATATCCTGATACTAAAAAACATTCAATGTCTGCTGAAATTCAAATCTACTGAGCCTCCTATATTTTATTTGGCAAGCTACTCAAGCTTTAGTCTAATCATTATTTCCCGAACAAGGTCATTTACCTGCCCTTGTGAGATTATGCATGCTATTTCCACTACCTAAAGGACTACTTTCTCTTTTCAACTACAGGACTCCTACTTATCCCTTAAAACCCAGCACATCTTCTTTGAAGCTTCTTTGACTGCTAATAGCATCATGAAGCACTCTCTCTTCTGCCCTCTTCTATGTATTTTCCCTTCTATACTCAGCACTAGATTAGTGGTGCCTAAAAGTGCCAGGAGAGACTCTGCCCACCTTTTAACTCCCAGGCTCAGCACAAGACCCACACAGGTTCTGTGTTCAATAAAAAGTACTAAATGAATGAAGAGTAAACCACTATGTAAGTCATGGGCATGACTTCAAACACGTTCTCCCATTTCCCTTCCCAGTGTAATTCTGAAAAGGAGAAATACAATAATTTGGGGTTATCTAAATCCCCTTTATCAAGAAAACAAGAAAAGTTCATTACCCCCAAAGTAAACCTCTCCTCCTTAGAAGAGAAGTGCTTACAGCCTTCCTGCTCAGTCCTGCAAAGGCTGCATCATCATTGAATGTCCCCAGTGGCAGATAGGGTCACAATATTCCCTGGTCCTCCACAGATACTAATCACATCCGCTCTTATCCTACATGTGAGTGTGAGATTGAAGGTGTCCCGAGGGATTTGTCTGGATTTCCCAGAACCGCTCACACCTGCCAGCACCCCCTCTCCCAGAAAGCCTTGCCAGTCTCTCCAGGGTCCACGTACTCCTCCTTCAGTTGGCTCTGGCTGTATTTAAGGTAGAGGCCCATCTCTCCTGTTACATGGTCCACACCCAGTGAGAAGATTCACTGGATTCATTTGCAGTTGTGCCCTGCAACCACTACATGCCCTACTTCCCCACTCTGTCTGATCTCTTCATCTCCTGACCCAGCTTCTCCTTATTATTCTGTTTAGATAACATGCCTGACTCAGGCTTCTGAAAGCAGTCTGCCATTTTATCCACCTGACAATTCCTCTAGTTTGTTCCCTGTATATTTTTGTTAAACGAATGAATGAATGCATGAACCGTGCTCATTCAAGAACCACTCATCTGGAATCTGAGGTGAATGAACCAGCTCTGGGTATGTGGTGATGACTATAACAGAGTTCCTAACTATAAGGAACTTGAAATCTAATTTATGAACACCAAAGGGGTCAACCTCTCTTGAATATATATATATATATATATATATATATATATATATATATTCATCTTCAAAGAAGGAAACAACTAATTGGTAGAAGAAAGGCAAAATGTTTTTTAAGCAAAACATCCTGACTGCTTATGAATTTTCTCAAAATCTAAGTATTATTTCTGAGTATGAAATTTCAAACCCAATGCCACTTCCTCCCTTTGGTGAGTGTCTCTGTGGCCTCTCACAGGTAAGCAAGATCAAGAGGCAATGAAGGTTAGATGGTCAGTGATGAGTAAGAAATGCAAATACAGACCATCCCTGATGCAGAGAATTACCCTATTCTATTAAAAAGTCTAGAAATGCTATCTCTCTGAACTAGGAGAAAAGAAATGATGAGAAATCTTGGTGTTCAGAATGTGGGGTGCTGAACTAGGAAATTCACATATGTGGCATAACTTATTTCTTGAGGATAGTGACTAAGCGAGAGAGCACCACACTTCATTTACTGCGTCTATTTATATCCTTAGTTTTTCAAAGATATGAAGCAAAGGCTTTGCTCCATCTATAAAGAAAATATCTGCAAGGTTTATTTAACTCTGAAGAGCTTCTGAAGCTAAACATGAAAGGAACGATGAAAAGAGCCTAGAATCATTGCACCCTTTCTATGTAGCAAGAACTACGCTATGTCTTGGCCCCATATAATCCCATTTAAATCTTAGAACTGCCTTGAAAACCAGGATTATTATCTTCCTTTTTCAGAAGACACTGAAACTCAGAGAACTTGCTCCTTACCTAAAGTCACTCAGCTGAGAAGGGTCCCAGTGGAACTTGAACTGAACTCTTTCCAAAGCCTGTGTCCTTCCCATGACACCACAATAGCTCACTTAGTGCCCTCACCATCCACATCATAATGGATGCAAATTACAATCAGACATTCAATCAGCCAATACTTTTGTAATTTGTGGTGAGCACATAGCCAGGACACATGGCCATGCAAGAAAGTGTAATAATGTTCTGAATAAGTATCTTAGAATCCCTCCATCAACAAGCCACGTGGCCTTGGGCTGACACTCACTGTCCTAATCTGTGTAACAACAATGACAATGGCCTCTCTACAATCTCAGAACTGATGTGCACAGTGGATAAAAAACTGAGTGAGGAAATGTTCTTGTAAAGTGTCAAGTGTTATAGAAATTCAACGTGCAAACTTGTTTATTCATTCAACAAGTCTTCAGGTAAACAGAAACTTGAATAATTTCTGGAGGTTTTCTGGAGCAGGAAGTGGAGTGGTAGCCCACAGGCATTGTCAGGGCTCCTCTTAACAGCAAGGCTACATGGCGCACAAAGGAAGCTGAGTCACCCCTGCTCAGCTAGGCGCCTGTGGTGTTGAGGCAGTCAATTGAGTCTTCCTGTGAGAAAACGGAAACCCAAATCCTGCTGTCCCCACGGTCCCTCCTGAGAGCTGGCCCTTGTGGTTGGCCAAGGTTGGCCTCGGGGCCATGTGGTTCCCTTCTGTGGCTTGGCTGACAAAAACAGCCAGCGTGGTAGATGCCCTCCCAGCCCACATGCGTCTTAGGGTCTATGGTGAGGAGTCAGAGAGAGAGATAAGAACCAGAAATGTCAAAGTGACTTTGGACCTTGGCCACTAATGAAGTCTCTCTGTCAGAACACGTGTCTGTCAAGCTCACTGCTCTGGTTTCTCTTTAGTTGCCCAACATTGGAAACTTTCAGAACACTGGTTATGACAGGGATGTCATAGGCAGTAGCGTGCTAACTCTTGGGGGCAGGGGTTGGAAGGTCAATCTTCCACTTACTTTGAAATATGATAGATTTCCCATAGCCTTGAGGCCAGAGTGTTCTATGAAGAACATGAGCATTTCAGAGCCCTGCACAGGCAGCAGATGGCGTGAAGACCAAGGAGTCACACAGAGAACAGAGGAGAATGTTCCATGACCTGATAGTCTGTCCTGTCCACTCCTGCTTTCTGGCTCAAAGAAGAAGAAGATAGAAGATTCAAAGAAGGTGTTGACCATTTCAGAAGATGGTTTATTCAGATATCAATAGGAAGAGATATAAAAACTTTCCTAAGGCTGCCCTCCAGTCCTCTGGCTGGAGGGGAGCAAGGTAGATGAAACATAAAACCTGTGGAGTCAGATACCATGAGGTCCAACCCCTAGTTCACCACTTACTAGTTGTGTGGCCTTGTGAAGTCAGTATAAACTCTCTGAGCTTATCCTCAAAGAGATGACTTCCACCCTACCCCAGTGCAGTGCCCCCAGTGGAACAGTCATGAGAGCCAGAGACGATGTACCCAAGGAGAAGAGTCTCTGAGGTTCTCAGCTAAAGGAAGCCATATTGTTACATCTACAGCTATAAAGGGCCAATGGGGCAAGGTGAACCCAGATTTGGTTTGAATGGATCCAGACCACTAAAGAAGCAGGGCCAGGGCTGGAAGTCAGAGAACAGAGTCTGGATGGCCGGAACAGACTCTGGTCCTTTGGGATGTCCGGGTTCTATTTAGCAGGCTAGACTCAGAAGTTATAATCCTGGCAGGATTGGAGACAGAATATCTGCAACAGAGCTTCAGAAGGTGAGGCCAAACTTTTGGTTAAAGACTATCTTCCCATAGTGAAAAAGACCCCCTGGAAGCCCCAGCCTTGCCCATGTCCATTGCAGCCTTCTGCAGTGTAAACCATCTTGTTAATCCCATAAACACTCTTGGTCCCTCGCCTGGTGTTATGAGTTGAATTGTGTTCTTGTAAAATAATTTGAAGTCCTAATACCCAGTAACCCCGAATGTAACCTTATTTAGAAATAGTGTCTTTGGGGTGCCTGGGTGGCTCAGTGGGTTAAGCCGCTGCCTTCGGCTCAGGTCATGATCTCAGGGTCCTGGGATCGAGTCCCGCATCGGGCTCTCTGCTCAGCAGGGAGCCTGCTTCCCTCTCTCTCTCTCTCTGCCTGCCTCTCCATCTACTTGTGATTTCTCTTTGTCAAATAAATAAATAAAATCTTTAAAAAAATAAAATAAAATAATAAAAAAAAGAAATAGTGTCTTTGTAGATTTAACCAGGTTAAGATGGGTTGATTTTCTTATAATAAAAAGAAATTTGGACATGGGGACAGACACGCACAGAGGGAAGATGATGTGAAGACACAGGGAGAAGCCATGTGAAGGCAAATGGCTAGAGTAATGCATCTCTAAGCCAAGGAACACCGAAGATTGCTGGCAAATTGTCAGAGGCTAGAAAGAAGCAAGAAAAAAAAAAGAAGAAGCAAGGAAGGATTTTACCTAAAGTCTTAGAGGGACCATAGCCCTATTAACACCTTGACTTTGGACTTCCAGCCTCCAGAAATGAAACAATAAAATTACACTGTTCTAAGCCACCCGGTGTATGGTTCTTGGTTACAGCAGCCCTCAGAAATGAATACACCTGAGCATGTGGTTCATTTCAGTTCAAAGTATAGTCACTGAGCTCAGGGTAGTGGGTAACAAAACAGATAACTAGGTAATTACAACTTTTTATGAAGGGTGCAATGACAGTGTATTTTTAGAAGATATTCAACTAATGGCGAGGGAGGGGTCTTCAAGAAAGGCTTCTCTGGGGGCACCTGGGTGCCTCAGTGGGTTAAGCCACTGCCTTTGGCTCAGGTCATGATCCCAGGGTCCTGGGATCGAGTCCCACATAGGGCTCTCTGCTGAGCAGAGAGCCTGCTTTCCTCTCTCTCTCTCTCTCTCTGCCTACCTCTCTGCCTACTTGTGATCTCTCTCTGTCAAATAAATAAATAAAATATTTTTTTAAAAAAAAGGCTTCTCTGAGGCCAGTGGCTCAAATCTTACTCATCAAGTAAAATGTAAATAATTTGGATTCTACAAAGTTTAAATATAATCATTTTCAAGACCAAAAGTGTCTTTTCGTGATTATGAAGAAAAGATGTGTTCAGCCAATGAACAATGTGAATAGAATTGAAAGAAATAGAAGCTAAAACTATAAAATGATTTGAGAAAAAAAAGTTCAAAGTCTGGTCCCTGTTGAATTAGGATGACTCATCTGCTTTTTAAAGCGTGAATGATCACTACAGCTGGGAGTTCAAAATTATTATATACCTTTTTAAAAATCCTGTAATTAGTTCCTTTTTACTGATTCAGAGTGGCATTCTGCCATTGCTGAGGTTTGGCTGAATTGTCTATGCTTGAGGCTCCTGGGAGAATTTCACTGCAGGCTGTATCTCAACACTGTGCACTCAAGTCTGTGCTACAAAAGACTCTGCCCCCCACCTGCCAGCCCAGCACACGGTGACTGTCACTGTCATGCGCCATGGGCTCTTTGGGACAGGGATTGACCTTTTTCCATCCCTGTATCCCTGTAGCCCAACCAGAACCTTTCATGGGGGATTAGCAAAAGGCCACTGTCTTAGATTGGTCCAAATCAGAGTTTCTTGCCAGAATCTGTGAATCCTTGGGATTTTGAGACCATGGATGCAGATTTGACGTGCATGCACCCAGATAGTGATAGAGATATGCTCATAATATGATTACCTGATTTCAGATATTCACTTAGGCTGTTTTCAATAAATACCTGTTGCCTATTTTGCATTGGTACTCTGCTGGATAAGGGATTAAGGATGGAAAACCATGCTTTCTGTCTTCAGTTAGGCATGTTTCTATACCTTATAAGATCACAGACTATCTAGGCAAAAAAAAAAAAAAAAAAAAAAAACCCACAGACACTTGGAGATAAAGCAGATACCATCTCCTTCCATGTTACAGGAAAAAAAATTGAAGTCAACAAAGCTTGGGAGCCGGACCTACCGATCTCTAGCTCTTCCTAGATTTGGGGACATTACCTACTTTCCCTGAGCCTCACTAGCTTCATCTGCAAAAGGAAAATAACCACCAGCTAGCAGAATTTCAGATGACTGAATGGGGTGGCTCATGAAAGTGCTAAGCTCAGAACCTTGTGTATAATGAGACTTCGGCAAATCTCAGCTCATGCTGTTATAATCAAAGCCACACAGCTTCCTAGTGGCAGAGCTGGGATGATGAACAAAGTTTCTCAATTCAATACTCTGAAACATATTTTGTTTTTGATGCAAAGTTTTATAATACTAACAATAATTCCATTATACTTTTGGAATATGCAGTGTTCTTTTTATATATATTATAATGTTTAATTTCAAAAACAACCTATCAAGGAGCTACTACATTCCTTTTTCAATAAGAAAACTGAGGCTCAGAAATATAAATAGTTGAGTAAGAGCACACAACCAGTGCAGGATGGAGCCAGGACTCGGACCTAGGGCCTGGGTGTCCCTGGAAGACAACCCATCCTTGTTAAGACTTTTGTCACCCCCATATTGATTTACATGTAGAGCCCCCATATTCTCTGTATGGTCTGGACTTCTTTTCATAGTACCAAGCTAAATTCTTAGCTTGTCTCCAACAAAAGTTTTACCTAATTAAATGTCCTTTTCCTAGTGATCCCTTCAATCTATTCTACCATTTTATTTATTTATTTTTAGTTGCGCATAGTTGACACACCATGTGGCATTCGTTTCAGGTATACAACATGGTGATTCAACATCAAAATATTCAAAGTAAAAATAACAGATGAACCAATGATTCCACTATTATTCCACAATAATTCCAATGCCATTTACCCAAAGAGGATGAAAACCCTAATTTGAAAAGATACATGTACTTCTATACTACTCATAACAACCAAAATATGGACACAGCCCAAGTGTCCATCAACTGATGAATGGATAAAGAAGATCTGTTGTATGTACACAGTGGAATATTACTCAGCCATGAAAAGGGATGAAATCTTGCCACTTACCACAACATGGATCATACTAGAGGATATTATGCTGAGTCTACCCTCCCATTTTAAAGGAGAAGATGGGAATTTGAGGTTTGTTATAGCTCCACAGTTCACCAAGATCAACTTCCATTCAGTTCAGTTCTGTACAATTTCTTACATATTCCTCAAAAATGATGTATATGTGTTTTTGGCCATGCCTTTCCTGGAGAAAGTCAGGAATGCAGATCACTTGAGAATATTGTACAATTGGTTTCTTGTTCAGAAACCTAGGGTCAGTCCTGAGATTCCAGTGGACACACTTTGTGCAGCTTAGACCATAGATTGCCAATCCCTAACCCCCCTGAAACCAGCCATTAGGGGTCCACCAGCCTTTTGGTGAAGCTCCATTGAGCATAGTGGCATTTTGGCCTGATCACCTCCAGGCTCGGCTAGAAACTGCTTCAGACAGAAATCCAGCCGCACCTTCTGATGGGATGGCTCTGCACTCTGCAGGCTCCTTGGAGACAGGGTCTGTGTCAGACTCATCCTACTGGACCAGAGCATCTAGAACAGCACCTCAGACAATGCCCATGATCAATAACCATTTACTAAAGGAATGGACAGATTTCCTTACACGGCCTGGAATATAGCAGGTGCTCCCTAAATATGTTTATTCAATTAAATTCCTAGTGTTTAGGATATAAAGATAAATGTCTGTACTACAATCAGTTGTTCTGATGTATTTATTCACTTGTTCATCAATATTTAGAAATTACTCTATATCAGGCACTGGGAACAACATGTCAGACATAATGCCCCTGCTTTCTTGTAACGGACATTCTAACAATAATGCTCAACTTCTCTGAAAATTTAGTGTGTGTCTGGTGCTATTCTTAGTGCCTGGTGTGTATTAACAAATTCAACAGTTTTGGGAGACAGGTACTGTATTATCCCCATTTTATAGCTGAGAAAGAGAAGGCTTTCGGGGGTTAGGCAAGTTGTCCAGGAGTGTACAGTTAGTCAGTGAGGCACCAAGATTCAATGCCCATCATTCTGGATTTGGGTCTCTACTCAGCTTTAAGAGACAAACAAATAAGCAAATAAATAAATAAGAAAATCCAAGGTAGGGAGAGGTAGGAAACCAGGGGTTGATGTAGTGAGTAGCGGGAGGAATGGAAACATTACAAGTGAGGCTGGTCAAGGTGAAGGAAATGAATGAGCCTCCACTCTCTGTGCTCCATCCTGCCCTTCCCCAACCCCACCTCTCCCACTGGGGGGTTCACCGCAGTGATGTGTGCAGGAAAAAAACAAATAAATTAAAAAATCTTGGGGCCAAAAACAGGTTTCTTGAATATCTTCCTTTCCTAAGGAAAACAACAAAATCCATCATTTATCCATTCTGCAAGTATCTGTGGAGAACCTGCTCTGTGCCAAGCACCATTCCAGGCCCTGTGGCAGATTCAGGTTGAGCAAAACAGTCCAAACTCCCTGCTTCGTAGAACTTGTTATCTAGCAAGGGAAGAGAGACGGTAAACTAAAGAATCAGATGAATAAACACATGAAGACTAGGTGTAAAGTGCTCTACAAAGTAATAATAATAATAATAACAGCACTAATTGTAAAAATAATAACAATAATAGTAATAATAATAATGCATGGAAAGGAAATAGGCAATGTCTGAACCAGAGAATGTCTAATTAATGCTTGCACTGGTTCCCTTTGATCTCTCAATATTTTCTTGCATTAGGAGACACCTTCCCAGATACTGTGATCTTTACTCAGTCAAGCATACCCAGTACTTATTTAGTGTCAGACACTGCTCCCTTCCGTTAACTGTCTCCTTCCAAAAAGAGATGCTTCTCCCTCCTCCCCCACAAAGAGGGTTATCAAACTGCCTCCCTCCTTCCTAGGTTTATTGAAGAGAATCTTCAATTGAAGAGAAAGGGGGAAGAATTTTATTTTCATTAAGCATTGATCCAGGAAATATTTAATGAGCTCTTAATGACCCTAGTGTGTGTACTGCATTTATTGTTTATTAAATAATTCTGCAACTATGATCTCCCAAGGCTGTCCAACAGTCTCACAATAAAGGTAGAGCAGACACCATTTCATCCATCCTGTTTGTATTATACCCCTTTTGAATAGGATTTGGGGGCATTTATTAAAAAATAATAATAATAATGACCAGTAAGATTATTACAACCATTTCATAAATGAGAAGCACAGTCTAAGAAATCCTGTGGAACTTAGCTGACACCACCCAATACACAATAAAGCTGGAATTGAAAGCCAAGTTTTCGGGGCGCCTGGGTGGCTCAGTGGGTTAAGCCGCTGCCTTAGGCTCAGGTCATGATCTCAGGGTCCTGGGATCGAGCCCCGCATCGGGCTCTCTGCTCAGCCGGGAGCCTGCTTCCTTCTCTCTCTCTCTGCCTGCCTCTTTGCCTGCTTCTGATCTCTCTCTGTCAAATAAATAAATAAAATCTTTAAAAAAAAAAAAAAAAAAAAAAGAAAGCCAAGTTTTCCGATCCCCGAGCTCAAACCTTTCCTTCAATTGCACACAATTTACCAGATACAGCCTTTGGTGCCCAATACACAATAATGAAGCTGAAGTGGCTTTGCTTTCAGTAAACTTCAGCAGAGACTATAGCCCAAGAAAACAACAGCTATAAAAGGATGTAAGGACAGACATGATGTTTTGGGAGGGATGCATATATGTTCAGAGGAGCACAAGCTCATATGTAACTTTGGCTGGGAAAGACATTAAAAAAAAAAGCTTGGGTCAGGAAATGGACTACTCAAAAGGATAGGCCAGGAAAAGCATTTCAGGTTGAAAGAATATTAATTGGCCCAGGTGTTAAGAAACCTGGGGCATAGGTGCCAAAAATATCATCACAGTGTTCCTTCCTCCCTCCCTTATTTCCATAAACTACTTGGACTTGCCAACTACGTAAGCCAGAAATATCTCAGGGGATGACTTTCTGGTTGTCTTTCAGAGCTGGTCCAGAACGGGCTTCCAGGTAGAGAAAGTGCGATGGAAAGAAATGACCATTCATGGAGCACCGACTTTGTGCCAGAAACTTTTAGGTGCTGTAAGACTGTCATAGCATTTCGTCTCCATGATAGCCCTGCCAGGTAAGTACTTGTTCCCTTTCTATGGATAAAGAAACTGAATCTCAGAGACTAGTTGGCCTACCCAATGTCAAACAACTGAGGAGCAGGGAAACTCTGGTTTAAACCCAGGACCATCAGAAGACAAAACCAGGTGTCTGTCGATGACTCCCCACTGTGAACCACACTGCACAGCCAGAAATCAAGAGGTGTCTGTTCTGTGAGCAGTTGTGAGGTATGAGCAATGATTCAGTACCTGGCAGCATTAAAATTCAAGATCAAAAGTAGATTTGAGAACCTAGGTCACTGAGAAGAGAAAACAGGAAGTTACCATTCAATGGGTATCAATATTCAGTTACCAAGTAAGTTCTAGAAGCATAACAATAGTCTATTGTGCGCTTAAAAAATTTAACAGGGTGAATCTCATGTTAAGTGCTCTTACCACAATTAAAAAAAAAAAAAAAACTCAATCACAAAGAAGTCATTACAGATAAAGAAATATATACAGTTGATTGTATCCAAGCATAAATCCTTCCATCATAATTCTTCCTGCAGGATTTTTCCACATGATATAAATGTTTATTTGATCACTACATTTTCCTAAATTCTACCAGGAGGCCTCCTAAGATATCGTGAGTCCTGTTTATGTTTCTGTCTATCAGATCACACAAAAGCAGTTACGATGGTGCATTGATTCATAAACATAAGTGTGGACATCATTAAATATTTACATAAACACATTGATTACTTATATTTATAAGCCTGTGAAGAAGCACTAGGCGGCTCTTTCGCACCCTGTCGGGAAAAAATAAGGTTCTTTGCAAATAAAGTAATCAGCTCATATTCACTACTCATTAGACTGACTCTTGAAATCATCTTCAGTTTGTTTGCGGAGACGATTCGCATCTGCACCAGCACATCTGTGGCGGAGGCAGAGCGCATGTGTTGTGGGAGGTGGTCTCCGGGCTGCAGAGGCAGAGAGGCTTCTAGTGTTTGGGGGGCTCAGGCAATACCCCCACAGCACCAACACCACACCCAGCAGCAGCAGCAAAACTGAACAGTTTCCCAGGAGAAGAGTAAGGCGCTCTTCCTGGAGGGTTTTACGTGTTCTGGGACCGTGGAACAGAAACGGTGACAAAAGATACGAAACAAGTTGTTTCCCCACCTTTCATCCCATGTTATTGGGTCTGGATGCTGACGGCAGAATGCATTCAAATCTATCAAAGGCCTGAGGGGTAATTAGTCTGTGAATTCCGTGTGAACAGGTATCCACAGCTTTTAATTGCTATTTCCAAGTATCGGGCTTTGAAACAGACAGAAACAGTTGTTAACGGTTGGTTTCCTGGTGTCAGTCCAGAAGCTCAGGATTCACAAAGCATCCCTGTGAGAGAGCAGACGGAACATGGAGGGATGCCGCTCAGAACTGGGAGTGGGTTAGGATCAGTGGCCAGGTGTGGTATCAATCCACAAGCTGCCTGGGTTTCTTTGATCCCAACACGATGGAAAAAGGCTTTGTAACTTTTGTGTAACCCTCTCTCCTCCCCATCTCATCCCACTCACCCAAAACAGCTTGATAGGAAAAAAGAAAAATACTTGGATGGAAATCCTAATGGGAAGCACCACATTTATCTGGAAACAGGCATGGGCACAGTTGACACTTGTCAATTGTTTAAGGGGATAAAAGGGCGTGTGTATGTTTGTGTGCGTATGCATCAGTGTGTGTGAGTGTGCGTGTGTGCACACATGCACGTGGCCTTATGTCTATAGAACAGATTTCTTTTTTCCTGGTCTCTGCACCTGAGCAAAGCTAGCTGAAATGTGGCCATTGCTGACACCAGCAAGCCAGGCAACCCAAGGTGGGAGACACAGGTCCCACCAGGCTTCCTGTAGGTATTGATTTCAGTGTTTGCAGCCGTGCAATCATAAAGCCAAGGTGTCAGGGCCTTCTAGAACAGAAGCCAGGAGGTTTTGCTCTGGTCCATCACCACAGACTGTAGGACCAGCTGCTGGCATAAACAAGGATTAGAAGGGACTATGAGCGTGGCTTTAGGCAGACCCAACCCACAGCCAGGAAATCCCTTAAAGGGGCTGTCTAGTCAGGGAAACTCATTGATGTCACTCTTGCCGATGAAATATATGCAGGCATGACATTAGTAGGCCTTCTCCCGAGAACCTATAGTATCTCCACACATCCTGTACTGAGTGCTGGGCCCTCTGAGCTAAGTCTTCTGGAAACTCTGCCTAAATCTGTGTAGGATGCAGAGGGCATGGAAAGGAGAAGCAAGAGATGCTCCCTGGGGCATTCGGTGAGACTTGACGAGTGAGGGGGCGGCCTGAGTGAAACTACCATGTGTGAGGTGTGCAGTGCCGGGAAGAAGCTCAGGTGCCCACTTGCCTGTTCCCCCACCCACCTGCTCCCTTGGACAATCTACACTCCCTTCAGACTCTGTGCTCCCCGCAAATGACCAGCTTCTCACCCTGTTTCTCTGGCCCCTAAGCCAGACACGTGGGTGTCCTTCCAGACTCCCCGTCCTGTCCTCACCCCTCACATCCAAGCAGCTACCAAGTCCACTGACTTTTTCCACTCCATGTTTCTCACACCAGTCTTTGCCTTCAATTCCTACGACCTACCCCTGTGGTGACCAGAAGTCCCAGAATCTCAAGGAAAGAAGAAAAGAAGTCAATTTCCCAGAAGACAGGATGTCGCTGTTACCATAAGAAGAAGAAAGGGATTCTAGAAACCTGGCATCAGCAGATGTCCAAGACACTAATAATAAAGCACCAAGCTTTAAAATGTTACTTTTTTCATAAATTAGAGCATATTAAAGGTTATCCATAACACATCCCTCTCACGCAGATACTAATTGTGTTCTAAAGCGAGACAGAAGCAGAATCAGAGCCAATTACTTGGGACTTTGGATGGCCCCTGAAAAAGGTCCCCAGCTGATGCCCATAGAGCCTTGGGTCTAAAAGACCTAGGCATTGTGCTGGGCACGTGGCACTAAGTGAGGAGCAAGACAGCTGCGGGGCACCTGCTTAGGGCCACTGTGCAGGAGTGAAAAGGACTAGATCAGCGTGGGGACGACCCGCCAGGCACCAAGACCTCAAATCATTCAGAAATGAGATCTTCTAACTCCATTCTGAAAAACTGCTATGGGATTCTGCTTTTTCCTCTGCCGACTTCCAGATCAGGAGGAGAACTTTTGTTCAGCGAAATTGCTTATCTAAGCCTCCTGGTCTATCGCTTTTACACACCTATATTACGGATTCATCTCCGGCTCTCGCGACGGCTGCTGGGATTTCAGGTTCTGCTTGGGGACTGTGGGAATTGTTGTGTTGTTTTTTTTTTTTTTTTTTTTTTTCCCTCTCTCTTGATCTTGATGGGGAAAAAAATTAAATAAATAAATTAGTGGCCTTGCAACTGCTGTTGTTTTGAAATGTTTCGGTTTTATTTTGAGACTTGTATTTTATGAGTATCTGTTTCTACATTTGGAGGCTCATGCAATATGCATGGTTTCTTTATGAGATGTGATATGCATTTGTGGAGACGGGATTGTCTGCCAGACTTTGTTGAGAAAATACACTTCAGTTACACCTGACCGGAAAACCATCTGCCTCTGCCTCACGGACATGTGGCCAGTACCAAGGCTGGCATGAGAAGCCTGGACTGTTGCTCAAATCTCCCTCAGCTAGAAGACATCCCAGGAGAGGAACAGTAGATTCGTGGCACTTAAGGAATATTTATCATTTGAAATAAATATTTATTTTTAAGGATTTTCTTTCCTGGGGAAATGAAAAAGCAACAAAACGCTTGAGAGATAGAAAATGTATCACTTCCATGGGCATGAAGGCGGGCACCCGATGGAATGAGCACTAGGTTTTGTGTGCAACTGATGAATCACTAAACTCCAACTCTGAAACTAATAATACAGCATACGTTAATTAACTGAATTTAAATAAAAATAAAAAAATAAAAGAACTGGAAGTTCATCTTCTATTATACAAGGTAAAAATACCAGGGCAAAAGTATGAGGACCCAGCCTAAAATACAACCAAAACTTTGTGAATTTATTGTTTTGCTGTCTCTCACTTCATTTTCTTGTGGCCTGGCTGCATCCTTGAAAAATGGCAACTGTAGGGGTGCCTGGGTGGCTCAGTGGGTTAAAGCCTCTGCCTTCGGCTCAGGTCATGATCCCAGGGTCCTGGGATCAAGCCCCACATCAAGCTCTCTGCTCAGCGGGGAGCCTGCTTCCTCCTCTCTCTCTCTGCCTGTCCTTCTGCCTACTTGTGATCTCTGTCTGTCAAATAAATAAATAAAATCTTTAAAAAAAAAAAAAAAAGAAAGAAAGAAAGAAAGAAAAATAGCAACTGTACAATGACTAATTATTAACACTGCATTTGCACTTTCACTTCTTAGCTCAGGACCTGGGACACAGTAGGTGCTTAATAAATGTCTCTCAAATGCCTGAATGGATATTAGATAGAGAAGGCATTTGGCCACTAACTCATCAGCAGATTATGATGCTTAAAGTCTCCAGACTCAGCTGTGAGGTATACAGATGATGAGCCCTGGGAGAATCTCTCCCTGAAGTAAGTGGGAGAGATTTGGGGACACAACAATTCCCACAGTCCCCAAATCACTAACTTTGATGGATCCCAGTGCTCTGGCCGGAACCATAGCCATAGCGGCTGTGTGTCAAGCTGGCGCTGGAGTAACATCTTCCAACAAGTCCCCTGAGGCTCTTGAAGTCACTCAATGCCAGGGACTGTAAGCTTGGCAGGAGGCTAGAGGCTGCTTCTCAATTTGTATGAGATGCTGATTGAAGATCTCAGTTGAAAACATACTTTGTGCATGCAGAGCACACCCATATAACTTTAACGACATTGCAAAGGAAAAGGAGCTCATTTCGCTGCAGTGAGCTCACTCCTTTATCCTCTGCCGGCTAGGTTGGCAAGGAAGCCAAGCTCTGAGCAAGGGAAACCCTGGGGTGGGGGTGGGGGGTGGTCATCTTTTTGTGCATGCAAATGAGAAGAGAAAGCAAATTCCTCTTGTGTCCTTTTGTCCTACTTCTCTCTCCCCTCTTCCCTCTCCATCTCTCTCTCCTTTTGAAGTCCTTGTTGAATGCAACCTCCTAGATGGCAAAACCCTAAAAGGGTCGTGGCAAGAGCAATGGCATGTCCCATTTCATGGGTACCAAGAAGGGCAAGATGACTTCTCTACATTGACCCCAAACCACATAATGATACTACAAAGGTAGATTTTATTATACCCATTCCAAATGAAGGACTTGAGTTGAGAGAGGTTAGTGAACAGTGGAACTAGAGTTTAGAATCAATTTTATGTGGCTCCAAAGAACAACATCCCGTAAACTCCATTACTTTCAGTGAGGAGAAATGAAAGGCCAGACATCCCATACTTTGCCATAAAGGACTAGACAGACCTCCAGTTTCAAAGCACTTGGAGAAGTTCTTAAGGAACGTCAGAGCTTCGTATTTCCTCCCTTTCAGTTTTCCACCCAGCAATCCGTTCACCTGATAGTGCCAGATAAACATTGTGACCATCTTCCTTTCTAGGTCCCTTGTTGGCATCCTGTCTCCTGGAATTCCCTCTCCCATCTGTGGATTAGGGCAAATATCTCAAGCAAAAAAAAGCAAAGAACATTCAGGCAAACCCGCCCTGGCACTAACAATCTGTATAGCCTTGGGAAAATTATATCACTTCTGCAACCCTCAGATTTCTTGTTTGTTAACCAAGAACTAAGTGACACTACTACCTTCCAGATTTCCTGTATGAATTATGTGACCTTCCACCCTATGACCTTGAGATCTGAGGACAACACCCTACAAGCCTAAGTGATCAGTTTCTAAAAAGATCCTGAAGAAGACAACTGGCTTTCACTAAGAAAGTTCTTTGGCATTTATCTTTCCCTCAAGCCACAGACCATATCCCCCAATACTTTCCTGTGTGCCCTGTTCTTTTGAGTAAAATTTGGTCCAAGGCCCGGTTTGTCTACGAGCCCTGAAGGGAGTGAGCTCCTCCAAGGCACTGAGTCCCTGGAACCCCAAGTTATTCCATAAACCTGTGTTATAACATCAATCAGATTAGTAGGGTCTGCCTTCATGCCCCAGGTCCACCAAAGACTAAGGGCAGCCTGAATCAAATCCAACTTGACCACATCCCTCAATCCTTCAGATACAGCAGGGGGCTGTTAACCCTGAACCTCAGAGCAGGCACTGAAGCCTGCCCTGTTCTCCTAGAGTAGCTCCTTGTTCCCCCCACTGACAATGAAAGAACTTGAACTCTGAGGTCGGGAATACCTGAGCTAAAATCTTGGCTCTGCGCTCCCTTCTAGTTATGCAATCTTGGTTGAATAATATATTACCACTGGCTTTATGGCTTTAATGATTGACTTTTATGCATTGGTAAAACAGCTGGCACACAGTTAGTACTCAAATAGGATTTGTTTTTATCACGTTCTCTCATCTTCCCCATAAGATTGTTGCACAGAATTCAGAATTCTTTACAGCTGAGCTCATCCCAGTTAAGACAGTGGATAAGAAACATCGTTTGCAGGTGTCTGGCTGGAAGAGGAGCTCCATACACATTGATTGTTACTACTATCAATATATGACATCACTAGCACTATCTCCATCATTTGTCTACTATTTGTGGATCCTCTTCTGTGTGCTCAAGTCTGTATCAGGTGCAGAAAAATCACTCTTTCTAATCACTGAAACCTACAAGGTAGACATCATTATTCCTTTTTCTTCAGACAGGAAAACTGGCTCAAGAGGCAAAGTAAGCAACTCAAAGCCACACAGCTAGAGGCCAAATCAAGACGGTCCAATTATATCTAACTAACTAAATCCTCCTCTAAGACTTGAGTGAAAGAGAAATGGGAAAGAGCAGAAGACAGTGTGACTGCTGACTCCTTGTGAGGTTGCTTAGAGATGGGTCAAGTGTACCAAGCAAAAGGCAGCACTGCAATATTGTGAAGAATTAAGATCTGGTCCATGCTGGAGAGCCCAGGAGGCATGAGGGCAACGCGGGTGAGTGGAGAACAAGGGGGAGCTGTCGGGGTTCTTGCAGGAGGGGACAAGGACGGTGCAGGAAGACTGCGGAGTGGCACGGGATATTCACTAATTGTCTGCTGTGTTCCTGCCCGGAGCTGGGCAGCAGGCATACATTTAATCCGGACAGAGTGATCAGGTAGGTAATTTTTATCCCTTTTGCAGGTAAGGAAGATTAATCATATAAATAATTCAGTAGGGAAAGAGAGGTAGCAGCAGGCACAGCGTGACCAGGAAATGGTTCTACTGTACGTCACCTAGAAGTCTGTCTTTACAAGGCCTCGTGGAGGAGAAATGACCAGGTCGCCCTCAGCCCAGGGGCATAATATATTTTCAAGATTCTGTTTTGTTCTCATTACCTTAGAGGTAGGTAGGTTTCACATGTAGAGCAAAGGTGCTCATTCTTTCTTGATGCAATATGGTGGGTCTTGATGTGAATTCAGTCATTCCCTCAACCAAACCACCTCTGTGGAGCCCCTCCTGTATGGCTTCTGTCATAGACGCTGGGACACAAAGGTCAAACACTCCCGAGACCCTGCCTTCAGAATTGCTCTCATGTGGCTCCTGAATTCATGTTACATGCTGTACTATTGCCAAATAAATGTAATGAAGAACGCAGTGAATTTTAATTGTAACGTGGAGTAAATTCAGCTTAACTATGCTTCATTGTCTACTTTCCTTGGTTGTCCAATCTGTAACCCACTGACCAGCTATAAATACTTATAATTATTTTCTTTCATCATGCTCAAAACCACTAATTAGAGTAATTACTGCAAAGTATAGTGAACACGAATCAAGCAAGCATGAAGGAAATCATACCCTATTTGCTCACTTTGGCTTCCCTTAGTCTTCTTTTGGTTGTTTCCCAGGCCAGACCCACCCAGTTTGCTACAAGGTTTGAATTATCTGACTAGACCACACCCTCCTGTACTGTGTAACATTACTCACGGTGAATGTTGAAGTAGAAGGACGCTTCCATAGCTTCCATCTGGCCAGGCAGATCTCCGACACTCCCGTCTTCTTCTTGGCTAGGCATTCTCCTCATCTAGGTCCATTACATGGCCAGTATTCAGGCCCAAAGACGCCAGTATTTGCTGTCTTGTCATGAGAGTCCCATTAGCGTGAATATTTATTTTTTAAAGATGTTGCCTCTGGCACACAAAGAGAAATGTAGTAAAAACGCTTGGCCTGAAGACAAGGTCCTCTTCTCGCTCAGTGCGGATCTCAGGGAAGTCACCTTCAGCAGACCCTGGGCTTCCTCCACAGGACAGGCGAACACCAGGGCCCACCCTGGAGGATGAGCGGAATGTGGACACAAGGGTGAGCGTCTTCAGCAGAACAGGACTGTGCTGTAGGGCCCGGATGATATTGTGAATAGGAAAAAAGTGGTGGAGCCCACTGAGAAGAAACACATTCCATAGTGGACACTTTGGTGTCAAGGTCACTGGTGCGTTGCTGTTGGTGTCGCTGTTGTTTTGGGTCAGTTTACTCTCACAGGAATTCAGCTCACCTTCTCAACTGTCTTCCACTCGGGCCCATGAGTCTCCCCAGGTCTGCTCATGCCAGGCTTGGAGCATCTCACACCACTTGGAGCATCTCACACTGCTTGGAGCATCTCACATCGCTTGGAGCATCTCACACCGCTTTCTCACCCTTGGATTCCCCCTACTCCACGTGTAACTCATTCGGGAACCAGCTATACCCACCCCTCGGCCAGCCTCCTCAGAGCAGGACTGTGTCCTTCCTTTCTTAGCCGGTGTCAGCAGAGCAGTAGGGCAGGGAAGTTGCCTACTCAGAAGCAAATGTACCATGAAGCTAAGAAAGCTTGCACAGGCCCCTTACAGAGCCCAGAACCCCATTTGTAATTATAACTTTGTATTCTGTTACAGACTGAATTATGCCATCCACCAAAATTTATCCCCCGGTGTCTCCTCAGAATGGGTCTGTCTTTGGAGACAAAGTCTTTAAAGAGGAAAGTAAGTTACACCAAAGTAGGCACTAATCCAGAACTGGGGTTCTGATAAGAAGGGTTTGGGACACACGCATGCACACATGCACAAACACACACACACACACACACACACACACACATCCATAAGACCATGTGAAGGGAAAGCGGCCACCTAAAAACCAAGCAGAGAAGCCTCAGAGGAAACCAGCCCTGCCAACACCCTTATCTCTAACTTCCAGCCTCCAGAACTGTGAGGAAATAAACTCTTGTTTGAAGGCACCCAGCCGATTCTTTTTCAAACAGTCACCCCAAATGTAAAAGCATCAGCCTTGCCCTGCCTTAGCCACAGTGTGAACTTTCATGACTAGTGAAGGCATCACCGGGATGGGCTTGGGGATGGTAACTGCCAGAGAGAGCAGTGCTGCTGGAGTGAGACCAGGGGCTCCCCAGACGAAGGGAGGGGAGATTCGGAGACAAAAGACCAAGTCTCTGTTTGGCAAGGTTCCCATCACGGTAAGCTATGCTCTTGAGCCTTGTCTCACTCACTTCCCCCCGTCAGCCTCTGGCCAATTTAATCAATGTGGATGAGCTAGCATGTGGGATGGTACCCAGCACCTGTCACTGCTCTCTTTCTCTGAGCCTCTGGAAATGAAGGACAAGTACAGCCGGAAGCAAGCTCATCTCAAAAGGACCACTTCAGAAAAGCAAAGCATCTTCTGGAAGACTATCTAAAATACCCAGCTCACAGGGCACAGGACTACCAAGAAACTTCTGGTTTGAAGAAACCATAGGTCTGCTAGCGTCTCAACTTATTGTATCATCATTGAGATGAGAGAGAAGCAGGTAGCGGTACCTACCCAAGAACTTGAAAAGGGAAAGCAGAAGATAGAGGTTAAAAACATGCATTATTCATTTCTCAGGAGGGAAAGTATATTTTCAAATAGAATGACAGTTAACATCAGATGACACAGTGTGCAAAATCACTTTCTCTTTCTCATATGATGTTCATAACGACCTGACAAAGTAATGATCTTCTGATTAAGCAGGTGAGAAAGATGAGACCAGAGTTCACCCAGACAGAGGTGCTGGAACGGTGATCCTTTGAACGCAGACTCCTTTACTTGCCATCACAATAACACATTTATACCCAGGGTTGCAAAATACCTGTGCCAACTATTTTTAAGGAGAACAACATAAAATCAGTATTTCATTAAAAGCATTTCTAGAGGTCTCTCTTTCCTGATATTCAGACTAAGGCTGACTCCTTCTGCCCACCAGAACTGGAATCCTAGAAGGACACTGTTAGTTCTCCTCTGTGCCCGGCATCCATACACTACAGGGCCCTCTAAAATGCCCTAAATATTTGCCGAGTGACCTCTCCCTTCCTGAGGTTTCCCAGATCCAGGCACGCCTCCAAGGTTGTCCCCACCCATCCTCATTGCCCCTGCAAGTCCACTGTCTTCCCAGACCTGGGGTCTGGCTTTGTCCCCCTCTGCAGCCTCTGACCCCACCTTGCTGAGGATGCCTTCTCCCGGTCTTACTTGTACAGCATCTGAGCCACCTGATCTTGCCCTTCCCTGTCTTCTATGAGCCCTTGGTGGCTCTGAGATCTCTGTTATGACTAAACTGACCACCTATCTTTGGTACTCCCAAAGAGGTCATGCCATTGTCTAATAAGAAGAATAAAAATAACTGACATTTACTGAGCTCGTACTATGAGACAGGTATTGTAAGAAAGTGCTTTATATCCATAACCTCAATGAATCCCCACTATAGACATGGTATTGTAAATGGCACATATTATGGCCCTGGGTTAAGGACTATAATCCTCATTTCATTAATAAGGAAACTGAGGCACAGGGAAGCAGAGGGGGGTGGGGACAGAAGCCAGGAGCAGAAAATGACCCCATACCTGCCCTGCTCTTTGCACCACACCGTGTTTATAGACCCTGAGAAACTGAGACAGAGGCTTGCAATGGTATCAAATGTCATGCTTTGTCCTGAGCTGACCCAGGACTCAGATCCCAGGAGAGATGCTCTGCATGACATGCTCCATTGTCTCCCTACACAAAGAGGGTCTCGGGCAAGGTGATGGTTCCCAGAATTTGACAGGGATCAACTAAGTCTGGAGCTCTATCCAGGTCTCTCAGCAGGGTGGTAAGCCAATAAGAGGCTTGTGCCCAGTAAGCCAGTCACAGGTGCTTGTCTGAGAAACCTCATGGCTCGGGAGAGAGGAGGGCTGGGTGCCCAGACATGAGCAGGGCCCTCTGAGGAGTTTCTCCAGTGCAAGCATGTTGTTCTTGGTTCAATGGTTCAATTAGGCACAGAGTGACCTTCCCTGAGCTTCATCCTAAAAGACCCAAAGAGGTTCCAAGATCCCCTTTACCTCAAATACTCAGGGTAGCCTCGGGATCAAACAGACTTCATCTCTAAATATTGAGACATCATCCAAATCTACCTGATTGACCAGAGATTGGAAAGGGAAATTCACCTTTAAATATATGTATTTATGTACATAGAGCTTCCCCTCCATTTTTACCCAAAGGGTACCTAGAAATGTCATTATAGGGGCTCATGGAAGAGGAAATGCCAGAGTAAATCAGTCCAACTTGGCTCTAAAGGAAGGCCTGGTCTACACTTACAAACAGGAACAAAATAATGATGAAGCATACCTTTCTTCCCAGATGTGAACCATGAAACCCTGCCAAGATCTGTTTCAGTTTTTTATTGATGGAGTAACATGGCCACATCCCAGGGGCTTGGTTCACTCATTCATGGGGCCAAGTCTTGGTAAATGTTTTATGTTTGCCAATCTTTGAGCGTGCTGAACTGTGACGATGTTTGCCCATCACAGCCTGTCCTGTGTGCTTGGGTTTTGGGCACTGCTCACACACCAGTGGCATCTCAACACAAGACATGCCAGAAAGATAGATAGTTCCTACTCCGAAGGGTTCAAGAGCTTTGTTATGGTTGTTATATGGTGGGTTGTGGTTTTCTTTTGTTTTCTAAAGCCCACAAAATTATTGTTATGCTTTTCTAACAACAATACCACGTTGTTAGAAAATTTTGAGCTGGGATTCAGAAGTCCTGGGTATAAAACCCAGCTCTGCCATTTACTAGCTTTGTAACCAGGAGGAAATTAATAAACCTCTCCGAGTCTCTACTTTCTCCTCTACAAAATGGAGTTGATAATCATAGTTTGAATGCATGCCCTCCCTGTCCCTTTTGAATGACATTAAAGGCCCCAAATCAAAACATTCATGAAAGTTTAATGTGAATTGCAAAGCACTCTATAAATTAGTAACATATGCCTTGTTTGTTTGTTTGTTTTTTCAAATGTGAAATTTGAACCCAACAAGAGTATGTACATTAGACCAGGTGACATGGGCCTAGAGGAAAGTTCCAGCCATGTGGATAAATTGGACATGTCAGGAAATTTCCTAACCAGTGGGCCAACCTGTAAGGCTACAAGAACCTATACTGTTGACTCCCCCTTCCATTCACCAGATACTACTGTGTACTGAGAACGCAGCAATAGTGTAATCCCACTCTCTCCAATCATTAAGTGGATAACTAGAATGCAAAGGTGTGAAAGCTGTCATAGAGGAATGGCCCACATGCTGAGACACAGGAAGAGAGTCACATAGGAGAGGACAACTGAGCTGGATGTTGACAGGTAGGGACACGGGTTCTTCTCAAGCAAGCAAGACACTGTGCGAAAACAAAGAAAGAAAATGGGCAGGGCCTTTTAGAAGAGAATGCTGTACTAGTGTCAGCTTGGTGGAATGTGGGAAGATGAGGTGATTCACAGTGGGCAGCCACCAATCCCACTTGGTGGGTGGAAAGTTGCTGAGAGACTTAAGAAACGGCTGAGGGGAGATGAGGAGGGAGGAGAAAGAGATGGTTGGGAGAACGGTTGAGTGTGGAAAGAGTCAGGAAAGGAGCGCATGGTCAGAAAAGGTTTTCCCCATTCAGTAGCCAAGGAGAGTTGATGCAAACCCTACTTTGACATTTCCCTCTTCAGCTTAAATCCTTGGCAAATGGTGAGTCACTAAGCTCCTCGGAGTCTGTTTCCTCAAATAACAAAGGAAAAGCCAGAACTGTTGCAACGTTTCCACCATCATTAGAGCTGGTAGGTCTCCAGGAGACTCATGACTGACGGCGTCGTCAAGGGGCCATGGTTCGTATTCCCAAGGTGACATAATCTGAAGAAAAGTTCAAGTTTCAGGGTTGCAGAGTAATTTTATCATTCAATTTTGCATCCTAATTGGTGGCTTCAGAACCATCTTCTCTTAGTTCTTATTTTCTCCGGCTGCAGAGTATACTTTGGCAGGAGAATGGGCCGGTTGGGCACGTTAACTGGGCCTCGTTCCGTCTGGTGGATGAAGTGTCTCACCCTTAAACCAGAACCATCTGTGTAAAATGACTGGGAGGCACAAAAAGTGCCAGAGCCGCAAAATTCCAGCTTTGGTTTTGGCTTTCTGGCAACAAAAGAATAAAGACGCAGCTCTTGTTACTCCAAATATTTCCCTCTCCACAGTCGACTCTGGTCTGACTTCAGTTCTCGATTAGGAAGCGCTGATGTTTCTGTGGCCTGCTCTTTTGACCGCCTTTGGAGATATTGCTGGAATGCACATGAAGGTCATAGTGTTGGCTAGGAATAAAATGATTTTTTTTTTTCAAAGAGGACAAACTTCATAAATCCTGGCTCATTCCTACACAGGTGTATAAAAGAAACAGAAGAAAATTCTATGTGTGTATTCAGGTCTTGCCAAGACCCGAATATGAAAAACATATAAGACCCAAATGACTTTTTTTTCCTACCAAAAGTGCCTCAAGAGACACGTGAAGTGAGTCCAGAGAAAGAAAAATATGAAGATATCTTGTTGATCTCTGCCCAAAATGGCCAGCAAGGTTGCTCACACAGCATCTGCCCACAGTATGATAACTGGAGGTGCCATAGACATCACCTGACAAAGACCACGGTTTGGGCTGAGGAGATGGGGTGGGACCAAGATATTTACAGAGATGAGCCGGAGGTGTTGGAAAATCTGCTGTCCTCCACGCCACAGGAAGGCCTAACGATCCCACCCAACCCAGAGCTCGTTTTAAGTGTCAGGAGATGAAAATCATGTGGTTTGGGTGCACAAACAGTTTTTAGCTATAAATACCCTTTAGATTGTTCCAATGCATTGAGCCAAAACCTAAATGCTGTGAGGTTTCACCCAACAGAATGGTTCCTTAAATAAACATAATGCAAGGACAGAAACTACCAAGATGAAATTGAAAGAGGAGACTGACTCGAAATGAACGACATGAGAGAGTATCGGGGGCCCTGCACCATAGAGATGAGGAACCAGAAGCTCCAGACAGGCCAAGAAACCAGCTCAGGATTGGAAGTCATGTCTGTCTGGCCCCAAAGCCTGAAGCCCACTGTCTTCCATGGGACCCACTGCCCCCGCGGCATATGTCTGTTTCTCCATCAGTGTATGACCTCTTCTAGGGCAGTGGCATGACACAGTTCCATTCACCTGAGACTCCCCTTCACCAGGAGGCCATTGGAACCTTCAAAGCTGTATGAGGTTTTCCAGGGCATATCCTACCACAACGACACATCACAAATCAGACAGCTGAAAACAACGGACATCTATTTTCTCACAGTTTTGAAAGCAGGAGTTCTTCAGAGTTGGCACGACTGAGGATTGTGAGGGAGAAACTGTTCCTGTCTCCCTCCTAGCTTTGGATGGTTGACCAGAAACCTCATAGATGTGCCCCTCCAGCCTCTGCCTCTGAAGAGTGTTCATAGGAGGTGCTCTCCATGTCTCTTCTTCTAAGGACAGCAGTCACATTGGACTAGGGCCCACCCTCACACAGCATGCTCTCATTTCAACTTGATTATATCTATAAAGATCCAATTTCTAAATAAGATCTTATTCACAGGTATGGGAATTAGGACTTCACCAAATCTTTTGGGGGGATACACTCAACCCATGACAGAGATAATAAATACCTATTTCTTGAATGAAACCAAGACCAAATGGACCCTTCCATATGGACTTCTAACATAAACCCATGGTCTGGGAACCCCATTAGTTCCTCTCTGGATACTTTAGGTCCCTAAGTACCACTGCTTAGCCTTCCTCCCACAGCCTGAAGAAAGCAGTCAGATTTGCCAAAGTTTCCACCATGCTGGGAGTGTAGGATGGTGCCACTATGGAAGAAAACAGTATGGCCACGTCTTAAAAAATTAAGGATGCAGAATTACCATATGACCCCAAACTTCTTCTTGTGCATCCTGACTGAGGAAAAAAACTCTTCTTTTATTAGCTATCAAATCCCACTTCCTTGTCTCCCAAAAAACCCAGAGCAGTTTTTACGACTTTATAATGAAGATTGAAAGCTCTGGATGTCATTTAAATAGGAGGAAGAGCACAAATCCAAAAGCCCTTCCTTGAGCACTGGGAAAAATGCTTATTGTCATGAAAAATACCACATTTTTTATTGCACCAATTACTTGTGTGTTGCCTACCAACCAGTGATACCACAAAGAAATGCCAGCTTAGGCCTCCACTACTTTGACTATAAAATTCATTTTGTTTTTGTTTTTTCTTTGTTATTAAAAAAAAGGCTGATCTTTCAAGAATTTGATCATATTTACGAACACACTTACATTTTATGTCCTACCTCCAAGATATCTATAAACGAAAAGTTACTACCCCAGAGGATGATATTGACAGCAATGTACAAAAAGTGGCTGATTAAGTCCACATTAAGAAAACCGTAAAAAGTAACTAAGCAAAATGTAAGCCCATTCAGGCAATAAGCATTTGCATATACTGTTAAATATAATTTCCACCAGGTGCATGAAGCACATGAGTAATTACAGATTCAGAAAAAGTTAAGTGAGAACCTTTTTTCAGCATGGACACCCCCTCTTCTGATTATATAGCAGTGCTTTGAGAAGTTAAATGCCCTCTACAATTGCCAGGTGGTGGTATTATGATTCTTTGCTTTCACTGTTCCTTATCAAGGCCAAGGCTGCACATGAAGGAATTACCCAAGGGCGACTTACTTTCCATCTTCTTTCATCTCTCTGGAAAGACATGGTTCATTTAAGCTCTCGCGCACAGAATATATTCCAAAGAACCCCAGAGTTCCAACCCTAAAATCAAAGAAAGCTTGTCTTCCCAAACTGCAGGGAGAAAAACAAGTAAATGAATAGAAATTTCTCTTTCTTGCTCTCTCTCTCTCTCTCTCTCTCTATATATATATATATATAAATACACACACATATGTAATATATATATATTTATTTATATTTATATAATTTATTCTGTAATTTTTTGTAAATATTTGGAACTCACTACCTTTAGCTTGCTAGTAACTGCCAGAGATGACAGAGCGAACAAGCAAGCCATACCACGCCACTGTTCCCACAGGACTGCGCACATACCACTAGCCTACTGCATGCTAATGGGGGTAACGCCAGTCTGCGTTTGCATATCTTTCTCTCCCCTTTTCTGATGTTTCTGACAGCAGGGGCCATGCAGCTCTAGATGGAGCCCCTGCTTAGCCCAGGACTTGGCCTATGGGAGTTCACCGTAAATGCTTGCTGTAAGAATGAGCAGTGAAAATGCAGATCCAAACCCCAAGGAGATGCCAACCCACATCCACCAGGATGGCTATAATAATCAAAAAGATAAACAAACAAACAACAAAAAAAGCCACACCACAAGCATTGGCAAGGATGTGGAGAAATTAGAACCCTGCTGGGAGTGTAAGATAGTGCGGCCACTGTGGAAAACAATACGGTAGTGCTTTAACAAATTAAAGGCAGAATTGCCAGATGCTCCAGAAGTTCTACTTCTGGGTTTATACCCAAAAGAGTTGAAAGCAGAAACTTAAACAGACACTTACATATGCATGTTCGTAGCAGGATTATTCACAGTAGCCAAAAGGTAGACGCAATCTAAGTGCCCATCCATGGATGAAGGGGTCAGCAGCGTGTGGTCTGTGGACACAATGGAGTATTATTCAACCTTAAAGTGTGTTCTGATACACACTACAACATAGATGAATCTTAAGGACAACATGTTAAATGAAATAAACCGGACACAGAAGGACAAATATTATATGATTCCACTTACAACAGGTACCTAAAATAATCAAATTCATAGAGTCAGAAAGCAGAATAGAGGTTACCAGGGACGGAGAGGAGGAAGAAAGGTGGACTCAGTGTTTCACGAGGGCGGATTTTCAGTTTAGGATGATGGAAAGTTCTGTGGATGGACAGTACTACCGGTTTCACAACAGTGTGAGTGTACTTAAGGCCACAGAACTATACACTTAAAAGTGATTAAAATAGTTAATTTCATCTTAGGAATATTTTATCACAATTTTAAAAAAGAATGAGCAGATGAATGTCAATATTGAACAACATTCTCTAGCAAGCATCTGGCTTCCAGGAGCCCCATCACCCAAAAAGCTTCAGAAACTTGCGAGTGAAGTTGGTAGGGTATAAGTTGTGGGTATTTTAAGAATGTTAAAACAATTTTTTTACTTCTTTTTAATACAGAGATATATAAAAAGGAAAAGCATTGCTCAGAATCCCACCACTTGGATAATCCCAATAAACCATATTTTCAAAAGTAAGATCATATCCATTTGGAATATTTAGCGGTGTCCAGTGTTGTGAGATGAAGAGTGCAAGCAACCTTTTCCTTCCTAGTCCTCTCTCGAACGGTGATTGCTATTAACAGCTGCATTGTGTAGCCTTTCAAAAGACAATAAGCTGGGGGGCGTCTGGGTGTCTCAGTGGTTAAGTATCTGACCTACGGTCATGATCTCATGGTTATGAGATGGAGCCCAGTGTTGGGCTCCGTGTGGACATGGCACCTGCTTAAGATTCTCTTTCCTCCCTCTCCTGCTGCGCCTCCCCACCACTTACGCACACTCACTTTCTCTCTCTCTAAAAATAAGACGATGGTATGCATAGATTAAGGTTGTAATGGTACACGTGTGTGTGTTGCTAAATTTTCCCTTCGTATGTTTATATTTGTATTTTATTTTATATTTACAGTTTCAGCATTTACATAATTTGGTTCATACACTGTACATTTTTTTCCGTTGAAAATATTCTTCAAGATTTTTTCATATTAGGATATACAGAGCTACTACTTGCTGACTGTTTAGTATTCCTGCTGAAACCTTGAAGCTGCTTCCAAGCTTATTTTTGTTTTGTGTTTTGTTTTGCTTTGTTTTTTGACTCTAGCAAGTACATTCATAGCAATGCAATTGGTAGATCGAAGCAGGAGCACTTTGTGTCTTAATAAGCGCTGGCAAGTTGCAATCCAGAATGACAGGCGCAGCCTATCTACACTCTCCCAGTGTGTGACATGCCTTTCTCTGTGCCACTGTCCCAGGATGAGCAGCACTTTGCATGGACCGGCATTTAGTATTTGCCTTAAAGCAATGTGGCGTCTCAATGTTTGTGAGATTTTCCTTAACTAAGTTTAATGAGCCCGGTGGTGGGTATTAAGGAGGGCATGGATTGCATAGAGCACTGGGTGTGATGCATAAACAATGAATTCTGGAACACTGAAAAGAAATTTTAAAATTAATGAATAAAAATTAAGAAAAGAGAGGTACTGAGCACCCTTGCACATGATACATATCCGATTTCCTCTTCCTTTAAACTACTTGTTCATATTCCTTATTGGATTTTTTATGACTTTTTCTTATTGATTTATATGAGCTTTGAAAACTTAAAGATTAAGGAAATTAGCCTTTCAAGTGTCATACGTGTTGCAGATATGTTCCCCAGATTTGTTTGCTTTACTGTGTTTTAGGTCTTCTGTGTCAAATACAGATCTGAAATTTTTAGTTAGCTGTATATGTCTTCCTTTCTTTTACAGCTTCAGGATTTTCTATCCTACTCAGAAAGGCTTCCTCCTCCCAAAGTTAAAAACAAACCCATTCAAACTTTTAGGTTATCTATCCCATTCAGAGAGGCTTTCCCTCCTCCAGGTTTAAAAAAACAAAAACAAAAAAACAAAAAAAATCTCCCTCCAACTTGAGGATTCTCTTTGCTTTCTTTCTGTACTACCAGGCCAGTGGGATGGCCTTGAGTGGAATAAAATGTAAGAATAGCTAATGGAAATGTTAAGACTTTAAGACTAGCTATTAAAATGCAAATGAAAAAATTAACATTAGGTCAATTGATTTTTAACAAGCACACCAAAACAATTCAAGAGGAGACCAATACTATTTCCAGCAAGTGGTGCCGGGACAACAGGATATCCACCTGCAAAAAGTGAAAAGCGAGGTGCGAAAGCTGTTAGACGAGGAAGGTTTCAGGGTCTCCTGAGCTGGAACGTCGACTGAATAAATCTGACCTCCACCATGCCTGTCTCTCTGACCATAATGGCCAAAGAAATACCTGTCCAAAAAAAGCCCTAAAAGTAAAATATTGTCTAAAGCCTCAGGAGGGAGATTCATATGATGGGTTATAGAAAATACACGCAAAATTTACTCTGGACCTTTTACCTCCTCAGTCTTCTTGGAGGAAATCGGGACCATCTTGGTCCCTTTTAGGCTGATGAACTCTGTGGGCCTCCACAAAGAGGAGATGTGTTTCTCCCATAAAAGGAAGGAATGACGGACGAGGTATCACCATGCCCCCCACCCCTACCCCTGCCTTCCGAGGGTGTCAGCTGCTGCTTGCCCTCTCTCACCGCAAGCAGAGCAAGTGCACGTGTGTCTCCATGCACCAAAGACCTGGGCAGGTCGGTGTTTGCCACCCTTGGGCCACCTTGCGCTGGTCCTGTGAGTTCAAGGAATCAGGCTGCCAAGGAAACCGCTTGTAGCTAACTGGAGGCCAGGGCCAGGGTGGGGGCTCTCAGTCAGTCCTGCACGAAGCTGACTCATGCTTTTCAGATTCTCTAACCTTCCCTCCAGGGACCTGATGGGAGACCTACTGGGAAAGCCTTTACTGAAACACAGACAAAGAAGGATCTTCTGCCCCTCCTGCCCGCACGCAGCTGTGAAACACCCCCAGCAACCTGGGGGCTGTCAGCACGCTTGTCCACTCTTCCCAGAGGGTGTGCAGAGTGTGTCACACACTCAGGGGCCCTGGAGGCCTTGCTCCATAGAACATCGTCAAAGCCGGGTCTCCCAGATGCTTCCACAACCTCTGCTGCTTCTCCATCTGTGCAGCTCGCTGTCGCACAGCTCTCCGCGGTGCGTCCTGCCGGCAGGGTGAGTGCTGCTCACCTGGCTGTGTCCCCCCGCGGGCGCTGAGCAGCAGTCAGCCCAGAGCTCTAGCTCCCAAGGGCCCCGCTCTCAGCTGGCACAGCACAGCAAGCCTTCCCCTGGTCCATGTTCACGGACCAGCGATCCCCCTGCCTTGCCAGAGGTCATTCAGCTTTGTTAAGAAAGTGGGCATCCATCAGGCTGGTAGTTTTGCCAGAGTTCTTCGGTTTTCTCATGCAAGTGAATTAGCACGATGCTATACACACTGGGATCTTCATCTGAAATGTTTGGTCCTGAACAGAGAACAACCTGCTTCCCATTATTACCTTCATCAAGCAAAACAAAGCCCCCAAAAATGTTTTGTTTTCTATCTCATCCTGTCCAGTTTCTCTTTCTCTTTGGGATGGAATTTCAAGGGCTGTTACGGCTCACTGTGGAGTCGGTTCTCCTCCCCTCGCACGCTAGGGCCAGCAGGAAGGTTGCAGGTGTGTTCTTGACTTAGTTCCATGGTGATAATTTAATAAGCAGCATTGCTCAAAAGGAGCTAAAAATCCAAAATCATCACTCCCCAGACGTCTAAAATCCACATTGCTGGGAGTACCAATGAGGCGCTGTCACATGGTCACCCAGAAGCCCCCCTGAATCCACACACTATCCCCACGGACCGCATTCCAGGCTTTACAGGTGCTGCCTCCTCTCCACCTCTCGACAACCCTGTTAAGTGGATGCTCCGACTGTCGTATCACACAGATGATAGAACCGAGGCACCGAGAGGTTCCACGCTGCCCAATTTCACACAGCTCTCAGTGGTGGAGTTAGAACTTGAACTCTGCAGGTCTGGTTACAAAACCTGAGCTCTAAGCCACTCTACCATGCTGCCTTGAATCCAAAAGTCATACCTGATCCCAAAGAGGATGAGAATAAACTTTGAAAAGCATTTTAATATTGAGGGGATTCTTCTCAAAAGTGCCAAAGGGGGAAATTACATCATGAGACACGTGGGAAAAACTTCTTAAAAACTTTGTTATCCCCAAATCAGAAGCTGCCCACCCCCCTCAAAATCTCGCTTTTCGGATACATTTCTAAATTTTCTCCAGAATTTCTAGACCACCTGGATCTCTTTTTCCTTTTACTGAAAAATTTAGACGATTTGGTTTCTTTCAGTTCTCATCTTTGCTTGTTATCATGGTCATTAAAACAAAGCCACCGAAGGCAGATTGAGCTCAGTAAGAAAAGGACCCAAAGACGGTTTTATACTTTCATATCTTGGTCATGTTTATGTTTATTGATTCAGTTTAAGTCAGAATCTCCAACACGGCTCCACTAGAATTTTCCCGTTCTTCTCTCCAACACACACAAAACATGCCCCTCATCTCGCATCTCACACCACCAGCCGGAAGATGATGGTGCCTCTGGGCTGTGCTTCCCACCTTCCCAGGCACTCCTTCCCCACCCTGCCATCTGTTCGTCCACAGCCTAACAGGACTGCTGCATTGACTCTCCCTAGGCTCTGTGATATAATGTCTTGCATAAGTCCTATCATCAAGCCTACACCTCTGCTTCTTCGTCAGTGAAAATATCTTCCTTTTTAAATCACTATTAATACATCATGCCCAGATTATTGATAGGACTCACAGAATCAATAGAGCCATTGACTTACACTGACTGGGTAGCCTCTCCTGCTGGCACTGGGACTTTGTATTTAAAACCAGGATTATAAAGTTGGCCCCACGTGCACATGTTACCTGTCTAATCACGGCCATGCCCAGATGCCAGGGTGTGCTGCCTCCCTCAACCAGGGGAGAGGTTCTCAAATATGAACCAAGAAGTGCCAGGGCTGGGCTGGTGACTATTCTCCGTCCAAAGAGCATGGGTCAGCTGATCTACCCCTGAAGCAAGCGAGCTGTCGCACCCCAATGTGGGGGTGGGGGGCAAAGCCAGGGGGCCTGGGTTTCAGCTTTGGAATACTTGCTGAAAGTCTTGACCATTAAAGTTCGTCCTCTGGGCACTCACGGCCCCTGAAAGACATAGAGCCCCGTGTGGGGCTCCAAGCTGAGCAGGGAGTCTGCTTGAGATTCTCTCTCCCTCTACCCCTCCCTCAAAAGAGAGAAAGAAAGAAACAAACGAACAAGAGAAAAGAGTGGGAATACCAATCTGCTGTGGCAGGTGCTGGGCGAGGGGCATCGTGCATACTATCTCGTGCATTCCCCCTCTGCAAACACAGAAGGGAAACTGAGTCCCCTCCCTATTCTGAAAGTCTGAATAATAGCATGACCCCTACAGAGTTGTTTTGAGAATTAAATAAGTTAATTCACAGAAGCACTTAGAACAGTGTCTAGCATGTGGTAATCACAACATCATGAATATTCACTATTATCCTGATTATACTAATTACATGTTATTAGGTTATATAAATATATTATATATATTAGGTATATTATATATATAGATAATATGTATACATATAACATATATACATACATAACATACATACATACGATCTATGTTATATGTCCTATATAATCATAATACATATATAATTAACCTATACACACACACACGTGTATAGGTTATTAACCAAATTATACTAGCAGTGCCTCCCCTACTCTACTTTTTACAGATGGAAATGATTAAAACCATGTTGCCTTAAAGGTTTAAAGTTTGAACTGGAGGTTTGAACCCATATCTTCAGAATGCAAGTAGTAATCAATGCCACAGACAGACTTTCTCTTGCCTTTCTCAAAAGCATTCTAAATGCATGCTTTGACTTCAATTAGCAACCATGCCCTGCTACCAAAGGCATCGTTTTAAGAAGTAGAAAGCTGTCGGTGTGGAGCTGGAGAATCGGGGCTCCAGTGCTGGGAACAGAGCCAGAGAAAGGCATGCTGAGCTCAGGTGTCCATCAGAAACTCAAACAGGTACCTGAAGTTCAGACAAAAAGTCAAGGCCGGAGATACAGAATGAGTAGTTATTCGTTTAGGGATAGATGTGTACTGAAGCCTCCAGAAATGAATGAAATGGACCAGGAGGAATGGGTGGAGTTGAAGAGAGGAAGACTAGAAGCACAAGAGAGAACACAGGGCAAGACAAGGGACCTGCTCACGAAAAATAAAGACTTGGATCATGCCCGATGCACCTTGATGTTGTCATCTCCAGGGCGCTGATGCAGAGCGGAGAAGGAGTACCCGTGTTCTCCCGTGTAATTGCCTCTCACACCTTCTGCATAATACAGATTTGCTCTGAGATAAGCTATCTAGGACTTTCCATTTCTCTGCTGGACGAGAGCCAGCTTGGACTTGGCATTTCCCAGGGTGTTAACAACCATGTCTGTATTTTGGTTCTGTACTTATTAGGAGTTCTCTGAAAATAGCCTCCAGCAACTTCTGCTCTTCCTGAATGTGATGCTGAAAACTCCTGCAGCTGAATATAATTTTCAACACTTGACTTCTCCTGGGAAGGATCAGGGTGCGGATTCACACGGGTGTCTTCAAGACCCAGAGCACAGAATCATCTTGTTTTATGGAAGTCACACACACAGCAGAGCCATGGGGGCTGGTGCTCGGCTGCTGACAATTATGGGCTTCTGTACCTCAAAACTTTATCACTGGCCATTCTTCTCAAGTGAAGATTTGGGCAAGGTAATCAGCCATAAAAGAAAGGAGAGAGAGAAAGAGATTACTAACACTGAACATACATTGAAATGCTTCCAAAAAGTATATAGGAAATAGAGTGCTTTGGGGAGAAAAAAAAAAAAAACCTAAAAAGGGGAGGAAATCATCCAGAAGGAATGACCATCCAGTATGTGGTGACTGAATGAAATGGTAGGCGAGAAGGGTTATAAATTCACTTCTGCTTTGATCAGGGAAAAGTTTTTGATGTGTACTAGGACCCAGATACTGGACATTTTCTTTAAGAGAAAATGGAAGAAAGTTTTTTTTTAGCCCCACTGTCTGGATAAAGGAATGTACTGTTCAGAGAAATTAAGTAGTTCCATCTGGATCACACAGCTAGAAATTAATATAGTCAGAATTCTAACTCGGGTCTTCCTGTCTCTAAGACCCATTTCTGACTGGGAGAGCTTCACTAAAATGCACAGCGACACAGAGTCCCACATCTTAGTCGTATATTCTAGAAAGAGGTGTGTGCACCTATTTGTAGGAGACTGAAAGACCGTGCTAGGGTCAGAGCCAAGAGACCATGAGATCAAAATGTAAAGATGTGTGAGTAGCCTATTAGACTCCGGGAGCAGAGAGGGCTGGCGGGTCTCTCATCCGCTCCTGAAGGAGCAGAATGAGCAACACGGACCCCCTGAGTATGGAGATGCGGTGCAGAGGAAGCAGAGGGATAGGAGCATCTGAGAAAAGACAAGGAGCCTGCCAAGGGGAAGGTGAGTAGCTGTGCTATCAAATGACAAGTTGGGCTAGAAATAGGTTAGGATTCGAACACAGGGCTGTAAATGCCACATGAAAGACTTGGGTGTTATTTTGTAGGAGACAGAGGGACAGAGGGCCATGAAACATTTGGTGGCGAGGGAGGTCGCCTGCTTCATTCTTGTGCTGTGGCAGTGAGAAGACTGCGTGCTGAGGGCAGGACAGCAAGTCCTACTTGGAGGCTCTGGGAATGTTCTTGGTGACCCTGGTTTATGGTGGTTTGTGGCCTGTGGCAGTCACAGAAGGGTAGAGGGTCAGATAGGGAGATAGTCGAAGGCAAAAGCAGAAGTGATGAGATGTGTGGACTAAAATGGGTGATGGTTAATATTATGTGTCCTCTGACTGGACCATCAGGTGCTCAGATATATGGTCAAACATAATTCAAGGTGCTTCTGTGAGGGTGTCTTGGGTGTGGTTAACTTTTATTGAGTAGAGTGAGTAGAAGACATTGTCCTCCCTGGTATGAGTGGGTCTTATGCAATCAGTTGAAGGTCTGAAGAGAACAAAAAGGCTGATGGTCCTGAGTAATAGGGAATTCTTCCAGCCTGACCAGTTTTGAACTGGAATTTTGCCCTTTCCTGCCTTTGGACTCAAACTGAAACATTGGCTTTTCCTGGGGCTGAAGCCTGCCAATTGACTCACCCTGAAGATCTTGGAATTTCTCAGCCTTCATAATTGCATGAGTCAATTCCTTGTAATAAATCTCTTTCTATATCTACACGTCCTGTTCTATAGGTTCTGAAGGACCTGACTAATACAAAATAACATCAGAATTCCAACCTCGGTGAATGGGAATTGGTGACAGTCCCAGAGACCAGATGGATTCAACTCAGACATGAGATTTGAGGTGGGTAAGAACTAGGAGAGAGTTGGATGTGCAAGTCTGAGGACTGAGATTGGGGCTAAGTCCAGAAATGTGAGGGTCCCAAACAGGTGTGTGATAGTTGAGAGCACGGGCTGGCTCACCCAGGAAGAAGGTCAAAGACCGAATATCCTGCTCAGGTTGGAAGCCAATGATGCTTGTCCAAGCACAAAAGACTGTTCTCTATTTCTGTTTCTGGGAAGGGGAATGAAAACTCCTAAGTAACCTTCCAGAGAGAAACTCTGTGAGATGGCCCCATCACTGCCCTCTTATGTGGAGCCCTGATCATTGCTCAGGATCCACACAGCCCTTTGAGGCAAAAATCTCTCTCTCTCTTTCTCTCTCTCTCTCTCTGACTAACACACTTCATTTTGTACTCGTCAATCTGCTGCACCTAAGTCCACCATCCCTGCCGTTCCAGAACATAATTCACCAGTCCATCCCTAATGAGTCTATTTCCTGCTACCATAGAGGACTTCTTTGTTTGGATCCATCCCATAGGGCATTCATCAGACAGGACCCAGTGGAATTTGAGGAAACCTGCACTGAAAGAGATCTTGCCCACATAGACTTAGGGGGAAGTGAAGTGCTCCCAAGATCCTGAATACAACTCTTTGCAATAGAAGTACATTTTTTTCTTTTCTTTTCTTTTCTTTTCTTTTGAGATACATTTTTTAAATTAGGGTGGAGATAAGCAAGATCACCTCATGTTAGCCTCTCATCCACCCATCCATTCATTCAACAAACATCTGTCTTGGGCCAAGTGCCTCCTGGGTGGTGCCCACAGTTTTCTTTCATACAGCGAGAATCACATAGGGTCAGCGATGCCCAGCCTCAGGGCTGTTGTCCGGATCGAAATAATATTTGTAGAGTTCTTAGCACAGTGCCTGGCCCATGTAAGTGTCCCTCACATTCCCCTATCTCTCCCTTCCTGTCCTCAGCTCCCACATCGATTGGTAAATTTGGCTCCTGCTGGCTTTATTTTCAATATGGCAGGCTCTTCTCACTCTGATTCCATCTGCCCATGTTCGTGTGTAAGGTGGGCGACCATCCAGTTGTACTTCCAGTGGGGAAAGGCTACTGCTCCCTGCCACCAAGTGCCATCAAGGACAAGCAGGAGCCATTACAGGCACCTGCAGGGCCTTTGTGAGGGCTTCCAGAGCACCCAAAGCCCTGTGACAAGCAGAAGGATACTAAAGCAGGCACAGCAGGTGAGAGAGTACAGGTCAGCACATACCACATGCGCAGTCTAGTAGCTGAACATCCTTTCCACTGGAGAGCAACCACGGCTCCAGGTAACAACCTGGACCATGCCTATGATTCAGGGATCTTCCCACTGCGCAGCATTTTAGCCTCTGATGAATTAAAGCTATTGGAGGCCAGCTGACAGTTTCTTTTCTTTGATAAATGACCACAAAAGTGAGTAATATTCAGGCTCACCCACCTCGAAGGCAGCTGTGCTTAGGATTAATTGGAAGGTTGGCCTGCTTAAGCCTCCCATATTTCTTTGGTAAGGAAAAAAAATCACAAAATCATGTGACCTTCATATTTGGTTCATGACTAGAAACAAATCTTCCCCGGCTGCTGTTTCTAAGAATACTTGCGAGGAAATGAAGCAGTGGCTGTGTTTACAGGGCACTAAATTGTGTGATTAACAAAATGTGGTCGGACAGACAGAGCGGGAGAGCGGGAAATGTAGATGCCAACATCGATGTGCAGCCAGAATTCTGCACTTGGCCACTCTGCTCCTCTTCCCCAGGCCTGCCCAGAGCATCGCCTCGGAGCCAGCAAATGGGGAGAACATCCCAGAGGGGGACAACCTGAGATCAAGGTCTGTAAAGTGAGGAGGAAGGTGGGGAGGAGTCACAGAGACTCGGGAGGTCCAAATCACTGAGTCGGTTCCCTTTCTCAGAGAGACGGAAACTGAGGCAGAGGAGGGCAATGACTTTTCCAAGATCAGACATTGTTTACATAAAGTGATAATCTCCTGCATCTGTGGTCAGTAAGACTGACCCAGCACCATTCCGCCCTTCTCTATTTCTTTTTCTAACACCTTCTCCCAAATACTTGGAGCATAGACACATGTGAACAGGCACACACACACACAGTAAAAATGTAATGAACGAATTTGAGGAAAAATACACAGAAGTGATTGAATCGGATCCCAATGGTGCACAAACTAGTCATCATGGAGCCTTGCATGACCTTCATCATCTGTGCTTATTTGTTTAGACACATCAAGAACTTGGGGCCACCTGGGTAACTCAGTTGGCTAAGCATCCAATTCTTGATTTCAGCTCAGGTCAGGATCTCAGGGCCATGAGATGGAGCTCCAGGTGGGGCTCTGTGCTGGGCATGGAGCTTGCTCAAAGATTCTCTCTCTCCCTGTCTCTCTGGTCCCCCCCGCTCATGCTCTCTCTCTCTCTCTCTGAGAATAAAAATAAATTTAAAAAATAAATAAATAAAGAGCTTCCATGACCCTACCACCTAAGCCCAGAACCAGATACTTCTATTAATTAACAAATATCTTGTGTTACTTCCAAATACCATCTTCCTTCCCATCTCCCCTCCCCCACCAAAGGTAACCCATTTCCTGATTTTTGTGTCCATTCTATTGCGTTTATGTGTATCCATAACAATGTGCCATTAGTTTTCTTAATTTGAAATACCATAGAATTATCATACACCTGTATCCGATTTCTTTCTTTCAGTCACAATCATGTTATTATTTATCCAGAGTGTTTGTCATTAAAGTTTGTTTTCAGTTATGTAATATCCTTTTGTGTGACGATGCCATCATTCATCCATCTAGTCTCCTATTAACAGACATATGGGTTATTTCCATTGTTGTATAGACAGAGTGCTGCTGAGTTCTTCCCCACACCTCCTGGTACCCATGTGTACCAGGTACAACCTGGTGTGGGTGTGTGGACCTTTCCCTTGGGTATGTACCTACAAGGGAATTGCTGGGCGCCAATGCATATGAATGTTGCAAGTTATAAAAGAATCACAAATTGCTTTTCAAAATGATTGTAGTAGTTTCCATTTCTGGAGCAAAGTAGCAGAAACACCACTGACCCATATTCTATCCAAAACAGAGAAATGTCACACTTCTTCAATGTTGCCAGTCAAATGGATACAAAAAGGATCTCACTGTGATCTTGATTTTCACTTCCATATGTTTATTCATCATAAGTATCTCCTCTTCTGTGAAAGGCCTGTTCATGCATTTGTCCACATTTATTGTATAGATTTTTTTGTCTCTGAGGCGTTCTCAATGCTAGCATTTTGTCAGTTACTGTTACCTTTATGATTTCCTAGTTTGCAGCTTGTCTTTCACTTTCTTTACGGTGTCCTTAAAGGGGACAAAATTTCTTGATTTGAAGGTCATGTAATTTATCAGCCTTTAATTTCGTGGGGGTTTTTTAGAGGGAGGGATTTGTAAACCATGGTCAAACCTGCATCACAGTTTAAAGTTTACATTTCTCATCATTTTATTTTTAATCTCATAAATCCGGCAAGCAAGGTTTGCGCATCATCCTCATTTCACAGGCAAGGAATCTCAGCCCTGGGGGTAAATGATTTGCCTGGGGTCGCAAAACCTACAGACAAAGGACCAGAGCTCATGTCTTCAGATCAGCCATCCCATCTCTGGTTCCCCTGTCCTACACAGCCTCTCCTTGCTGTGCCGGGAATTTATCTATTCATCCTCAAAGAAATACTAATTTTAGGGTCTCTTGTGCACCATCCAAGTGCTAAGTTCCACAGATAGAAAAATAGAATGTTATCTTCTATCAGAAGGACCGTGCCCAGAAGAGGCTTTTGATGAGACATCTGAGCTCAGACTTAAAGGAGATGTAGAGGTTATTCAAAGTATGGAGAGATTTAGGAGTAGGAGCACTATAGGCAGAGGACGCAGCATGAGTGAAGGTACTGAGGCAGGCCAGAGCAGGGGGAGCAGGGAACAGCAGGCTGCCTGTGTGGGGCAGGGTGGGAATCATAGAACAGGAGCTGGACCCACAGACTATGGTCATATTGTGAAAGGGTGTGTGTGTCACACTTACTGACGACAAGGATTTTATCCTATAAGTAATGCATCTTCGACTTTGCAGTTCTGAGATCTGGCTTGCAGAGCCACCCTACTCACCCCCCCACTCCAGTATTCCTTCTGAGACTTCCTTCTTGGAAATTTCTACCTGAAGGATAGGACATCCCTTTCCCTGGTCCTCTGGGTTCAAAGCCTTCTTCATGGTGGAAAATTAGGAAATTCATATAACTCTGTCCTTTCTACTCTATTACTATCATCATCCTCAACCATCTGGATAACACTTGCCAAGAAGGTTAACCTCAGATCCCAGCTGGTGGAGCACACAGCAAGGTGGGAAATACGTAGACTGGGGTTGGACTCCCAACACTGCCTGAACCAGATGACCAAAGGCAGGTTTCTTCATCTCTCTGAGACTGCTTCTGCTGACAGTCATGAGGATTCGGGGAGATACTGAACATGTCTAAAGCAAAGGAAACATCCAACAGATCTCAGTTGACTCTTCACCATAACATAAGTCCTAGATCGTTGAAGGACACAATCTAGGCAGAGCAGAAATCCCCCAGAGACACCGAGTGTAAACACTAAACGAGAACTCCTGCATGAGGAGACCCAGCAGCAGCCTGGACTCTGAACCCCAATGTAAGGGGTCTTTGGCCCTTACATTCCAACAGCCCCATGCAGACTCCTGGGAATCCCAAATGGGCAGGGTCCCTCGGCTCTTTAACAAGGAGGGAAAAGGGTCCGAACAAACCGTTCTCATCTTTTAGAATCCTCCTTCACCAGAGTTGTCCAGTCTTACTGGGATAACAGCAAGAATCACAATAAAAATAGATCAAATGTGGAGGAAGCTGGCAGGTTTCAGAGGTCTTCAATTGGACATAGAGACACCCAAACACTCAAAATGACCTAAAACTGCACTTTCTCTGACAATTACTTAGATCAGCTTAGAAGAACCTTTAGGCTGAAGTTAATGAGTCACGGAGAAGCATTCTAATAAAAAAGAGACAGAAACTTCTGTCTCAAACCCACACATACACATTTGCAAGTGGGTACCTCTGAAATTTGGAGAAAGTAGAAATCAGGACAGGTACTGTCTAGATGTGGAAAGCGCCCAACTGAGCAAAAGTAGGAGAAGACTATGCAAAATACACTTGTTCTCTTGCACATATGGGATGGTTGCAAAAATTTACCATCTCCTAAGCCGTAAACCAAGACTCAACATATTCCAAATGAATTTATTTTGAACATTGGGTGGAAAAGTTCCCATAGAGCAGTTTTCCATCTGCTTCTGATGTGCAACCCCCCCCCAAAAAAAAAGTTTCAAAAGATAGAACCCAGTTCTGTGTTTGTTTGATTGGTTTTGTTGGGTTTTTTTTGTTTTGTTTTTTGTTTGTTTGTTTGTTTGTTTTTTCCTAGCTTGAGATTCCCATAACATGCAGGTGCTAAGCATTTGGCTGCCACATGTGAGCATGCCATGGGATTCCTCCCAGAAAATTCCTCTAGCCTCAACTCAGAACCTTCCTGGAAGAGACAAGCCTCCTAGCACCTCCACTGGAGCACGATTCATCTTATTCAAGACCCTCTCATTCTGCTCTCTCTCAGTTTGGCAGCATTCATGGGAAATCACATAATTTTGTAAATGCACCTTCTTTCTTTGTAACCTGAGGACATGGGTCAGAGCTACACCTAGATGGGCCAAAATTTTCCTGTTTCCTTCTTTAGACCTGCCTGTCATAGTACAAGACCTCACATTTGACAACTTTCCAGGCTTGATTATTTTGCTGCTGGTGAAATCTTCTTGATTTTATAATTTTGTTCTTTCAGTTGGTCATTGAGAGAAGGGGATATTGCAATCCATCTGCATCTACCACCATGATCTGAAAGTCCCTGTCTCAGAAAAAAAAAAGTTATTAAGAAGCTTCTGTATCCCCCAGCCTATGCCAGCCTTGCTGGAAATCAAAGACAATTAAATGAGATCCATCCTCAGAAGATTTTCAGTCTAGTGTCTAGTGATTAGTTTTAAAAACACAGTCAGGAGCTATAGTATAGTTAGTAGATATTTATAGATAGCAATAGAAATGAAGAATGGTGTCTCAGGGGAAATAATAAACTCTACCAATCCAGATAGTATCACATTTGCAAACTGCACAGCACCTCCTGGATTTCAAAATCCTTTCATATTCATGATCTTGCCTGAGCTCCACCTAGCCCAGTGCCCTATGCAGAGTAAGAAAAACCAAGTGACTGGTCTGCGTTCAGAGCCAAGGGTCTGGGGGACCTGGAGGTGTGGCAGGGAAGGTCTGCAAGGAGATGGGATTATCACACACATAAAAAGTCACCATGGGCTAAACCACAGAAGCCAATACAAGAAAAGGCTGATTCACACAAATTTAAACTGGGTGAATTATTAATTCATCAACTAAAAGTTAACAAAGGGGATTTTTATTGTTTGGTTTCAGACTAGGCTCTAGTGCATTCAGTATGTTTTTCCAGTGCAGTGAGATGATTATTATACATCACTTTTAGGAGAGAAACTGTTACATAAATTCTGGCTACAGTTGTATGTTTCAAAATAGGAGAAGATCTGGAATGTCTCAGTGGCAAAACAGGTTATAAAGTTCCAGGGGAGGCTCACACTAGCTCAAACACAGTCGGTCTCTTTTTAGAAATGGATCCAATTCTAGAGTCTATTGCTAATTAGAGAAATTATTTAGAAGATCCAATGAGACACCATATAGGCCACTAAAGGCAGAAATACCTGCTGGGTGATTTTTGAGATTTGCAGTGATCAGAGATTAGACGTGGGAAGGTAGAGTAGGTCTTTGGGGTTTGAATTCCAATTGGTCATCACTGAAGTGGGATGGACACAGTCAGAATTGGAAGGAATATTTGAGATACAGGCTGCTTGAGACATAGTAGATGCTCAATTTTTTAAAGTATACATTATTTAGATAAAGGAATAGATTCATTTGTGAGGGCTTCCACAATAAAGGATCACAGACTGTGTAGCTTGAACAATAGAAATTTATCCCCTGCCAGGGAGGGGTGGTGGGGAGTTAGGTGAGCCTGGTGGTGGGTGCTTAGGAAGACAGATTGCATGGAGCACTGGGGGTGGTGCATAAACAATGACTCTTGGAACGCTGAAGAAAATAAATTAAATTAAATTAAAAAAGAAAAAAAGAAATTTATCCCCTCTTAGCACCCAGACCAGAAACCCTCCACCAAACGACCAGCAGGGCCGGTTTCTGAGGCCTCTCTCCTTGACTTCCTGATGGCTAAATACAACACAACGTCTCTCTGAATGAGTATATCAACATGAATTCACATGTTAAAGCCTAACAAATTCACATGTTAAGTCTTTAACCTCCAGTGTGACTACATTTGGGGATAGGGTCCTTATAGAGGTCATCAAGGCTAAATGAGGTTATAAGGTTGTGGCCCGAATCCGGCAAAACTGGTGTCCTTTGAAGAAGAGGAGAAGACATGAAGGATACTCACGGGTGAGAAAGTGTGAGGACAGAGAGGAAGGAGGCCGTCTGCCAACCAAGAAGAGACACCTTAGGGGCAACTAGCCCTGCCGCCACCTCGATCTTGGACTTCCGGCCCCCAGTACTGAGGAAATAAATTTCTGTTGTCTACACCCCCCAGTCTACGGTGTTTTTTTGTTTTTTTATGGCAGCCTGAGCTGACAAATACACTTCTTTTCTGAGGTGATTTGCCAACAAAGGAAACTGAGATTTTTTTTTTAACCTGTTTTAGGATTCCAAATTGGGTTCTCTAAGATATATCAAAAAGTTCAACTGAAAAAATGACAGTAGTTCAACATGTTTGTATTTGGATGTGAGTGGGAACATGGACTTCAAGCCAAAGGGGTTGCTTTTTCCACAGATACTTATTGAGAGAATTAGTCATGTGCCAGACACCATATTTATAGTGTATCATCAAATGTAATCTTGTCCTTTTCCTCATAATGCTACTAGTGTTAGGAACTGACATTTACATTTTCACATTTGAGGGGAAAAAAAAGAGACTCAGAGACTTCACGTGACTTGCTTGAGGTCAGGGAACAGGGCTGGTCAGGGAATAGGGCAGAACTGGGCTTCTGAGGTGGGTCAAGTGGATTCCCAAGACTTCACACATACCCAAGACCATGCTCTTGTCTTCATTCGAGAAGAATGACAAACCCTTAGCTCCAACAATGTGCCTGGGTCTGTTCTGAGAGATTTATGCATTTCGTTTGATTTACATATCTAATTAGTATTTAAAACTCATTTAATCTGCACAGAACCCATTGAGGTAGATACTCCTATTATCCTGTTCTACAGATGAAAAAATGTGAGATGCAGAGGGACTGAATAACCCAGTTTACACCCCACCCTGCAGTTCATGATGTAAATGAACAACAGGTGACAGAGCTGGTATCTATCCCCAGCTTGGGGGCAACATGGCCACAGTCTACCTGTGTTTTGGCTTCAAAGGAAGAGAATGAACACAATGGTCCCAATCCTTTCCCCTCCTTGGATCTTACTGCTCTAATTTCAACAAAATGGACAAGACTAAACATTAGGATGTTTTTATCCACACAGAGATTTTTCTCCCATGCAAAGAAGGCTAAATCTTAATTCACTCCTCTTTTAATACAAAATTTTACCTCAATTAACAAAAACGTTTCTTACTTTGCATTTTTTTGCAGAGACCATCTTTGTAGTTGAGAAACCCACCAATGGCCAAGTATTTCCAGCCTCAGGAAGCCCACTGTGATCTGTGGTTTCTGAGAGTCATGAATCATCACTCTATTGACCTCCCTCTTGCCGAGAGGTCATGGGACCCAGGGAGAGAGACTGCGTGCTTCCAAACACCTATTACGTCATTCTGTTGGAATGTGGACACAGGATTCGCAGGGACTTTCTGCTTAAGCCTTGTTTTATTTAAGTTTCTATCATTCTTAGAGACTTAAATCTCATCCACAGTCTCTTGGAATCCAGGTTTCAGTTGGATTATAGAAAAGATGCAGCAAATTTATCCTTCTTAAAGCTGAACTCAGTGAATGGTTAAAGCCATCCTGCCCCAAGGCTCAAAACGAATCCTTCAGCCCATTGCATTTTTAAAGATCACCAGCAGTCAGCCAGTTAGATTTATGTAACCTAAGTTATATACAGTAAAAGCATGTGCTGGTTACATAACAAATGCTCATGCGAATTGGTTAAAATAGGACAGGTAAATCAGATGTTGAAACCTGGAACACAAAGGCTCCCAACAGCTTTAAATATATGTTGTTTTCATTCATAACAAGGGGATCGTTTTTTTTCCTGTCCTCTCCAATAATAACCGACATGATTGAGTGTCCGCAAAATGCCAGGCACTTCACCATGGCTCAACGGCAGGAGCAACGGCTTTGGAGCGAGCTCAGACTACTTGGTATGTGACATTCAGCATGTTTCCCTGCCAGGGTTTCCCATCCATCAAATGGAGCTGGTCCCCCCCTACCTGATGAAGTCAATGGGAGAATTTAATGGGAAACATTGTCAAGCTCCTAACACACAGGGGGCGCTCACAAGGGCGCGCTTCCCAACCTGGGGCCCATATCTGATTTTATTTACTCTTCTGGGGAAGCCAGGGGAAGAGGTTGGTGCTATTATTTAAGAGAGGAGGCTGGAGCCCCTTGCCAACCTGACAATGTCTGGAAGTGGTGGAGGGACTTCAATGCGTCGCTCCCTAAAGGCGTGTCTCTGTTTTACAACAGCCAGGTTATCCCATTTGCGGTTTGCGCAGGTCTTTTGACTTCTCTGCTTTTCCTTCTGGCCGCTTGCCACTTGGCACTTTCCCTGCTAATTAGCACCTCGACCACAGTACAGCAGGGGAAATCCAAAAGGGTGAGCCTCAGTTTAGTAGCTGAATTGTGTGGTTTAAGAGCTTTGAAGGAAAGATTTAAAAAAAAAAAAAAAGAGAGAGAGAGAGAGAGTTTGGTAAAGGAAGAGGTGTCACATTTGAGCAGCGACATGAGTATTTGAGATTATATTTAGAGCTCGATCATCTCACATCCTGGCCTCCCACTAATAGGTAATTGAGAGGGGATCATTATATTTAAGAAGTTTCCTGATCCTCAGGGCATTGAGTATGTTGCTCAAAGTCCTGTCAGAATTGCTGCTCATCTTAGCCATGACCACCAGACTGCACTACTCCATATTTACGATGACTTTCATTGGTGTTCACTCATTGCGGAGCTGGAATGACCTGCATCTTGTACCCAGCAAAGCAAAGGCTGCAGGTGAGGAGATTAGATCAGTCACTGGGATTTCTAGGTCAGACTCCTTGGGTCCCACTTGGGTGAATTCATGTGATCCCAGACCCAGGAATCTGCTGGGGGAGGAGGCAGCTTCTATTTTTGGAACTGGTTTGAAATGGCGATGAGAAATAACCCCTCAGGAGAATCACTTTTCAAAATCCAGCTGAGTATCTACATTTACTCCCAAGGCAATGCAGTCCCCGCGTGCTCTATGCAGTTAAGTTCACAGATCATCCGAACGCAGCTGACTGAAGTCATGGGTGCTGCCAGGCTTGTGAAACCAAATCCTGCAAAGACATGGAGAAGTAGCACCATCCCAATGGCATTCTAGAAAGGGTTTGCCAAGCGTAACAAAAAGTCTTTAAAGTGCTCGTAACCTTTGATGTAATAGTTACACTTCTTAAAGATCATTCTTAGGAGACAATGCAAAAATGCAAGTAAGTGTGTTTCTTGCCATATTTACATACATGATGGACAAAAATTGGAAACGGTGAATGTTGCAAACACAGATATTGGTTAAGTTCATTTATTCAATAAATATTTATTGTGTACCTACTCAGTGCAAACATTATTCTAGGACGTTCTTCCCTGGCAACAGGAAAGGGGAGAGAGCATGAGTACAGCAGTGCTGGCTTCCGGATGCTACCTTGACCATGCTGTGGGACAAGTCCCTCTGTTTTTGCTCCTGCATCCTTTTTGGATGGCCCCTGAGTCAGCAGACTCTGCTCTTCTCCCCACCCCCCAGACCCCTGCACTGTTTCACCACCTCCCTCAGCCCCAGGCAAAGCGCGACACCCAGTCCTCCCAATTCTGCTACATGCTGCCCAAGGAACAGGCTCAGGCTCTGCTCCCCACGGAGCCTCTGCAATCCCAGGGCTCCCATCTCTACTCCAACACCTCCCAGCCCAGGAACCCTCCCTGGAGCTTGCCTGTGCCTTACTTCCCTAGTCTGCAAAATTGGGAAATACTAGTACTTCACTCATAATGTTATTGTGGGGACAAAAAACGAATTCACATCCATATTCAGAATAGTGCCTGGAAGACAACAAGGGCTACGTAAGAGCTCTATTGTTGCTACTCTATGACTAGCACCCCCAGTCCCAGATGGCTGCACGCAGTAACATACGGAGCATTAGACAATGGAGGGGAAACGGCGTGGACAGAGTCATTTGCAACTTCTGCCCCAGGTCCACACCCACCTGAGCATTCCTTCCCGGGCCAGATCCCAGGGTCCTGGATTCCAATCTGACGCTACAGGATAATGGCAGGTCACCCATCCAAACCACAGCATGCCTCTCCATGCCTCAGAGACTAAGCGAGACTGACCTCTGACCCCAGGGAGTTTGTTCCAGAAGAATTAATTTGTAAACCATGAGCCAAGCCCATCTCCTGCTCCCTTCTTTCCTGCTCCAAGATTTACATCATCCCAGGATAATTAAGAATGGGAGCATTCACTCAGTGGCAAACGCATCCCCTGCCCACCAGAGAATGGCTTGGTCTCAAAGCCCTCAAAAGACAAGCATAAAATAGTCTAACATGGCTGTTGTTTTTGAAGTCTCTGCTATGCGGTCTTATCATGGTCATCACGTTAAATATATTTTCCAAATTTGATGCAATTAATAGGCACCACTTTCATAAGGAGAAGAAGATGATGGTTGAATGTACTTGGTGTAGAGAGCAAGATGCTGTCGATTGCAAAGGGGCTCCCCAGAAATCAGACTGACTGGTGTTCCAGAGTCTGCCAATGGGCATTGGTTAACCCTTTAGTGTTTGTGTAACTTTTTGCAAGGCTGCACTGGGATGTTCCAAGTCCTTCTAGGAAATAGCTGTCAGAAGTCATAGATGTTGTTCTTTCTGAGTTGTAAAAACAACAGCAATCTGCTATTTTTATCAATTCCATATTTTCTGGGCCTATCAGAGTCAATAATTTGAAGTGGGGCAAAAATAAGATACGACTTTTGTATTCAAAGTTTACAAGCTCAAAACCCCAACCTTTGCCAAAAAATTTTTTTAAAAAAATAGAACAGAACTCGCTGGTTTTCAGCTCAAAAATGTCATTTGAACCCTTAATCCAAAATAACTTGTGCTTTTTTCCAAGTTCCACTTATTTTTCCAAACAAACAAAGATATCTTTTTTGACATTGTTTCCACTCAATTTTGAAACATGCCTGTGAAATTTCTCAAATAACATATTTTATGTGTTTCCTGGTGTTGGGCAATGCCAGGAAAACAATCCAGGGAGAAAAAATTTAAGAATTCATGGATCTGGCTAGTGAGAGAGAATAAATAATGACCTCTCTTCCTTCCAGCAAATGTAAAACTCTCCATAATTCTTCAGGTACCAGCTTCATAGCCATCAAAGCTGTCTCACTCATTTATTTCTGGAGTGCAATTTACAAGTGTGAGCAAGGGATTGCACTTATCTTAGTGAATATACAAATGAGCGCATGATTTGACTCAATCCATGGCTTACCTGTCTGTAGAAAAAACGTTTTGGAATAAACTAAAAAGCTCAGACTGAAAGGTAGAAGCACCACGGAGGGCTGTTTCATCAAAGCTCAGAGAGATGACACACTCACTCTAGTTCACACAGCAAGATGGTCCCTGTGGCTCGGCATGTACATCCTCTTTAGGATGCTCTGTCCACATACAAAGCTTCACATGCATTAGATCAACATTTACCAGGAAGTAGAAACAAGCGAGGTGACCCCATGACTCTATCTCAAACAAGCCATTGAACTCTTTCTTGGGTCTTGGTGGGGCAACATCTCAACACATAGATGTCATTTGGCATTTTGCCTTTAGACTTTATTTTTAACAAAAATAAATTAATTAATTAAAGGTTGGAGCTTGGGACCAAATGTGAACACACTTCCAGGGAAACGATGACTCTCTGGAACTAGAGGAGACCCCAGAGCTTGGCTGTCCATCTCCTTTCGTAATGGACATCCCTTCTGGTCAGGCGGGCATCACAGGCGTCAGCCTCCACACCATCACTCTGGCACACGATGCCATTTTCCAAGGCAAACCATTCCATCATCCCTGGGACTGCTCTTATTATTAGGACTCTCCCTCCCTCAAAATCCCATGAATTTTTATCCTCTGGAATTTCACAGCCTGAGTACGCTCCCTAATCCAGCTCTTTAAATATTGGAAACGCTGCGAAACTCTTCCTAAGACCTCTATAGCTTAGTTAAATGTCCCCAATTCTTCCAGCCACTCTTCAGAGAACAGATCTCAGCTAGAATGAGGATGCCTTGACACAGGGTCTGTGTGTCTAAGTTGGTGCAGTCACATAAGGAAACTAAAAGAAGCCCAGTAAATACCATCAAACAAATAGATGAATCATTAAATGCTTATGAAATTCTTCTCATTCATCTGTTTGACAAACAGGTAGAGAGCTCTAATGATATTCTTGTCAGGGCAGCAGGCATGCAAGGTTAATGAGAAATTGAAAACAACACTCTAGTTAGAGCCCAGACAGTGCAAATCACATACGAAATGGCATCTCACTTTAAAAAAAAAAAAAAAAAAAAAAAGGAAAGGAAAGGAAAAAGAAAAGAAAAAGTCACCATTCTTCTAATAATGCATTTTACTCTTGAGTTTACTTTTCTGGTGACCATGTCACATGGCTGATTTACAGAGAGTGCACAGTCACCTCAAAATAAAGTACACTGAGAAGTTTACTTAAATAGCTGCTCTTTGTCAAGAGCCCGTCTGCCCTGCTGCACTAGTACAATGGACCGATTTTTCGTTCTACTTAAATATAGATGCTGGTGTTTCCCACCGCCTCATTCATTTCATCCTCTGACTTGTGTTCCAGCCATCACCACAAGACTGTATCCCAGCTTCCTCTCGTGAAGAAGGCAGGAAGGAAGGCATAGGGACTCTGCACTGTGTGATCAGGAAATGTGGGAGGAAAGAAAACTTGGAATTTTGGTGACACCAGATTTCCAGAAACCGCTGTCCTTTCCAACCTTTCCGTGCTGCCCAGGAGTCTAGTTAATGTGGTCATTATTTCTCCCGTGGGGAAAAAAGCCAGTGAGGTGTGATGGCTACATCTGCACATTCCTCAGTTTCTCATATTCTGTCTGCTCGGTGGTCTGCAAGAGTCAGAAGGATGTCACAGAAGTCCCAGACCCCTCAGGCAGGGGTTTGCATTTACCACACCTCTCGGGCTGTCTTCACACTATGCACAACCCCAGGGTCCTCTGCCAGGTCATTCATCCCCAGTGCCTTCTGCGAAGATTAAGAGAGAAGATTCCAGTGATGTTCCAGGAAGAACCGTGGGGAGTGTTAGTGAGTCCAGAGCCAGAAGTGAACCAGAAGTTCTTATTCCATTTCCATGTGTGGATTTTCCTTCATTTTTAGAAGATAATGGAAGGAGGAGAAGGGAGGCAATATTCATCTCTTTTCTGTATCACAGTATTTTCTATACAGAAGGATTTGATACACATTTAATGTTTATAATTTTGAAGCAATCATGATCATCCCTATTCTACAGACAAGAATACTGAGGCTTCAAGAAATTTAGTGACTTCTGTCGAAGTCTCAGGGGGCTCAGGTCTGCTGGGCTCTGAAGCCCGTATTCTTTCATATCCTACACACTTGGTAACTATGGAAAATCTAAATTTGAGAAAAATCTTGGAGGACAGCTCCTCCAAATGGTTAATTTTTCAGATAAATAAACAGAGGCCCAGAACAGGCTAGCAAAGCTGGCAACATTCTGGAGATGATCAGAGGCAGAAACACAAGCGGAACCCAGGTTCCCTGAAGCCCAGCCCCAGCCCTTTCTGTCCTCACCACGTGAGCTCCTCTTCAAGCAGACAACTACCCCTGCGGGAAGGGTGGCTTCGGGAAGAAATCCCCGGACCACATGGCCTAGAAAGAAAAGGTGCTGCTAGTTGGTAGGATAATATTTTGAGAGGGCAGCAAAAATGATGTGACAGTGAAGACTCGAACGTCATGGAAGGGTGTGCATAAGCAGTGAAGAGAGAGACATTGCTAATGTGACAGGTAAAATGTCAGAATCAAACTCTGCACAGAAAACAAAGGTGGGCATGCTGGACGGGTCTGTCCGGCAGTCTCTTTCCCTGAATTCGGTCAAAATACTCCCTGCACCAGGAAACCAGGATAGAGACTGTGATTAAAAAGGTTGAGTGGACAGTTTCGAGTGGATAAAATGAGGGAATCCTGAAAAATTGCATCTGATGTGAAATACTGTGACCCAGAGGTCAATCTCTTATTTCTGTTTTAATGATTAATCTCTTCCACATGGCAACTAAGCAATAAAAAAAATTGTCCCTTGTATAAAACTATCTAATGGGAAAATATATAAAATGAAAAAAGTATCCCAAAAAATCATTTAACTGGGGCCTGGGTGGCTCAGGTAGCTAAGTATCTGCCTTCGGCTCAGGTCATGATTGCAGGGTCCTGGGATCAAGCCCCACATCAGTCTCCCTGCTCAGTGGGGCGTCTGCTTCTCCCTCTCCCTCTGTCCCTCCTACCTGTTGTGCTTGTGCTCTCTCGCTCTCTCTCGCTCTCTCTCAAATAAATAAATAAAAATCTTTTTAAAAAAATTGTCCAAGCAATGATGTGTAAGTAACAAGCCAGTTCCTTACAAACAGTGGAAATATTTGAATGTGGAAAAGCTCCAACAATCATTTTTCTTCTCTAACTGAGCAAAGTAAGAGAATCCAGAGGTGATGTGCTATAGACAAGTATGATTTTTACTTAAATGGATTTTCAAAATTTAGTATGCTGATGGAAATGCTTCTGGTAATTAATTAGCAAATAAACATTGTCCTTGGAGTCAGTCTACTTTTGCAGCAGGACGTTTGCCTTGAATGTGATCATTCGTAGTTCAAGTCACTGAATTAGTTTCGTTCCAGATGAGCCAAGCTGCATTTATAATTCTCTTCTTTCCAAAAGTAAACCACAATCAAAACTAGGTCACAGATGCTGTTTGAAAATAATGACTAACATCTGCATAGCCCAGTTATGGTTTAAAGAGTAAATTCACATCCATTATCTCATTTGATGCCCATGAAAATTTGTGAGGCAGATATTATTGCTCCCCCACCAAGGCTCAGAGTTTGAATGACTTGGCTAAGGATGTACGATGAGTATGTGACTGTGACAGAATGAGGCTCCTTCCATTCCCCTGCATTCTGCCCATCAAATGTACCATCAACCAGAACTAAAACAACCCACGAAAGACCTACAGGTTCAAAGTCTCCTGGAACCCAATTAACCAGGATCTATAATGGTCTGGTTTTGTTTATTTATGTTTTGGGGGGTAGGAAAGAGGACCTTGGGGTAACCATCTACTTTTAAGATAGAAAAAAAATTACATTCTAGACGTATGGAAGTTTCTCTATTTGGTGTATAGGTATTTTGATCTCATACACTCTTCTAGACAACATAATCTCACTGATTTGATTGTTCTAATAGGAATCTAAAGCCAAGAGACTCAATCATAGAAAAAATCTTATTTTTTCAACACAGAGTTCTATTAGTGTGTGAATTTTTAAGGATTTATAATTTTTTCAAAAGGTGAAACAAGAAAGATTTTCTGGTTAACCAGAAAAGTAAATTAACAAGAAATGTTCATGAGCTGTAGTGCCCTGACTGCACAGAAATGATGCTTGAGTCTATGGACAAATATTTGGCACGACTCTCTCTCACCTTTTCACTGCTATTTTTCTTCTCCGAGGCTGATGACTACAGCCAGAAAATGAGATGTCAATTAGGAATCGTCCCTTATTTTTTTTTTCAAATGTATACGTGCTGAAATTTTGGAATTTGGGCATATAAAACTCGGAATTGGGAGGGGAAAAAAGATCCTTCTGTCAAATGGGATTCTTCAGTGTTCCTGAGGAGAAGTAGGAAAGGGGAAGAATTTCTTCAAAGGGGACATTCCTTTATCCTACAGTTATTTTTGGTGGAAGACATTGGTTTTGGATAGCTTGGTTCCAGGTCGTGTCGGAGTCCTAAAGTCTACAATAAAGACAAAATGTAATAAGAGGAAACTTTCTTGGAATCCAAAGCAGACTTTTCCTTCCAAGAGTTTCTGCAGCACTTAAAATCACAGTGTAATTTTGTTTACAAGGAAAGAAGGATATTCTGACCAAAATGAAACAGATTTGATACATGATCCTCAGAAGCAAATATTTCCCCCAGGCTATTAAGGCAATAAACTTGAGAGAAACTGATTTTACATGAAAAAAAAAAAATCAGAGATGAAGGAACATGTAATTAAAGCTGGGTCTATATAATATCAACTTTGAAATAACAAAATCAGTCAAATAACCAAGATTTATCTTCTTAATGCCAACAACATGGTGTAGATAACCCACCCCACCCCCCCAGTAAATCATCAAATTGATACCAGTGACCATTTTAGTCTACTAGGACTGCCATAACAAAATACCACAGGCCAAGGGGCTTTGACAACAGAAGTTTATTTTCTCACAACTCTGGAGGCTGGAAGTCGAAGACCAAGATGTTGGCAAGTTTGTTGTCTTCTGAGGCCTCTCTCCTTGGCTTGCACATGGCTACCTTCTCTCTGTGTCCTCGTGTGGCCACCCCTCCATATGTGTCTGTGCTCTAATCTCCTCTTCTTATGAGGACTCTAGTCTTACAGGATTAGGCCCACCATACAACCTCATTTGACCTTACTTTATCATTTTTTTACCTGATCACCTTTGTAAAGGCCTCATCTCCAAATGTATTCACCTTTTGAGATAACTCAGGGTTAGGACCTCAACATCTGAATTTGGGAGGACAGAGTGCAGCCCATAATACATCACCTTCTGCTCCCACAGACTGTACATCCTTCAACAGACAGACTACACTCTCCCCATCCCAACAGCCTTAAAGTCTTAATCCACTCCAGCATCAACTCCAAACCCATAATCTCATTGAAATACCATCTACATCAGATGTGGGTGAGACTCGAGGTACAATGTGCCCTGAGGCAAAACCCTTCTCTTAATGTGAATCTGTGAAACAAGACAAGTTATCTCCCTCCAAAATAATGGTGGGGCACAGAACAGACATTACTATTCAAAAGAGAAAGTCAAGAATAATAATGGAGTGACAGATACCAAGCAAGTCTGAAACCTAGCGAGGCAAATTACATGAGGTCTTAAGGCTAGAGAAGAACCGTCTTAGGCTCCAGTCTCTTATCTTCTGGTCCATCAGGGAGGCAGTCCTTCCCCGGGGCCCTGGGCAGTCATTCTACCCTATAGAATCAAAAAACAGCAGTCACATGCCTCCCTCCCACTCCCCCCAAACACACATCCACAAGCCTGTGTCCTCTAGGCCTGTGGTGGTGATGACAACACTGCTGAACTCTGAACTGCCGTAAGGGCCATTCTTCTGTTTTCTTGAAGGATAACACATGTTCACAGCCAGATAGCCCTACTGACTCATCCTGCAAAATCTCAGAAGCCCAACAGCATGCCTTCCTTCTGTCCCATCTCTGTCCTCTTCAGTCCAAACTGGCAGTATTTCTGCTGAAACAGCTAATTGGATCCATGTGTCATACCTGTAATCACTTTAGAGCCAAATGATTGTCCAACCACATGCTTGGTGTTCTCCAGAGACCAAGCATTCTCATTTTTGGCACTATGGGTAGTCTGAACATTTCCAAATCTTCAAGTTCTGATTACCTTTGGCCTAACAATTCCTTCTTCAGTGTGTGTCTCCCCCGTCACCTTTTGTTACAAGCAGTAAGGAGAAACCAGGTAACACTGGCCACACTTTTCTCAGGAATCTCCTCTACTAAATATCCAAGTTAATCACCTACAACTACTACCTTCCACAAACTTTGGACCCAGTTCAGCCAAGTTCTTAGTCCCTTTATAACAAGGACCACCTTTCCACCAGTTTCCAGTAGTATGTTCCTCAATCTCATGTGAAACCTCACCAGAAGCACCTTTGATATTCTTATGGCTATCAACAGTCTCTTCAAGGTAGTCTCAGTTTTTCCTGTTAGGAACCTCAAAAATTCTTCCAGATTTACCCATTACCCTGTCCTAAAGCCACTTGGATAGTTTTAGGTATTTGTTAACAGACTCCCACTCCTTAGTGGCAAAATCTTTTATCAGTCAGGGTTCTCCAGAGAAACATAACCAACAGGAGGCACATAAATACAAAGACTGAGTTTAAGGAATTGGATCGTATGCAAGTTTGGCAAGTCCAAAATCTGCAGGGTAGATTGTCAAGCCAGCGACCCCAAAAAAGAGTTGTAGCTTGAGTCTAGAATGTGTTCTGCTGGCAGGGATCCCTCTTCTGAGGAGGAGGTCAATATTTTTCTCTTAAGTCCTTCAACTGATTGAATGTGGCCTCCCATTTTAGGAAGAGTAACCTGCTTTACTCAAAGTTTATTGATTTAAATGTTAGTTTCATCTAGAAAACATCTTCACAGGAAACTCCAGAATAATATTTCATCAAATCTAAGTACTGTGACCTAGCCAAGTTGACACATACAGCTAACCTGTACAGTGACATATGGTTATTTAATTCCTAATCAAGGGCCAGAGGTGAACTCAAGCATATACACTAGGAAGAAGCATGGAATTCTGCTAATAGTCCAGAACTTCAAGTTGACAGAGACATGCACTGTGCCAAATGATCAGCTAAATGATTTATCTGCTGCCAGTTTTTAATTTATGAAATAGGATTAGAATTAATAACTCCCTCATCAAAGGTCAAATGTGATGATAAAATATAAAACACGTTGAAATGTCAGTTATTAATCAGGAAATTGTTGTCTCCCTCTTTAAAGAGAAAAATACAGTCTAAGATGCACAGAAAACTTGGGTGTCTATCTTGGCCAATACCAAGATGCCTTGCATGGATGATTGGATGACATCTGACTTGCTCTTACCCCACAGTAAGCCAAACTCAAGTTATTACCATGGAGATTGAAGTCTGACAGCCATAAAGGCTTTCTTAAAACTACTATGTGTGCAGAAGGAAATACCAAATTCTCCTACCTGAGTGAGGTTACTTTTCTGTTCTTCTGTTGACATCGTGGCCAACTTTGCTGATAAGTGGTAGGTTTGAGAAAGGTGGTTTCCAGGTCAAAGTTTCTATAAAATGAAATCAAAGTCACACATGTGGAAAGATAGACCATCATTATTAGGAAAAAGTCTTTTTTTAAGAAAAATTTGCTCCTGCAAGTAGAAATAATGATTCAAAAATGATTCAACATTGTCTTCTGAGGTCAGTGACAGAGATGGAGATCTGGATAGCTAGCTGCTTTTGCTCAGTTTTTTTTTTTTTTAAGATTTTATTTATTTGACAGGGAGACAGAGATCACAAGTAGGCAGAGAGGCAGGGAGTGGGGAGGGGGAGCAGGTCCCCTGCTGAGCAGAAAGCCCAATGAAGGGCTCAATCCCAGGACCCTGGGATGATGATCTGAGCTGAAGGCAGAGGCTTAACCCACTGAGCCACCCAGACGCCCCTCTTTTGCTCAGTTTTAACCTTCTTGCAAAATAAGGAATGGAATTAATGAATCAGCTGTCTCATGCTGGACTCTTTTCCCCTACATTGTCTAATTTAGCCTTCCCCAAATCCTGCAGCATTGATATTATCTCTGCAAGGGAAACTATGGGGGTTGCCAACAACTTGGAAATTAGAAAAATCAAGTTAATAACAGAGAGTTAATAATAGCACCACAGACACCAGATCTGAGCTAAGATATTAAAATGTAACTGGAAGAAAGAAAAAAAAAAAAAAAACCAGAAAGGCTTGTAAGCCAAACTGTCATAACTGGATCCACCGACAAAGTTAAACAGGCCGTACTTGGTCATTCCCAGAAGTAGAGGAAGGGACAGTCACAGACCAGTGTCCATACCAGCAATCACCAGGAGAAAAGGGAGGGATCCAGGCCTATGGATTCAACCTGTCAGTCACTGTGGCAAATTTAGCTCTATTATGAAAATGGATAGAAGGAGCTTCCAGAGCCCAAGGCCACAGGACCTTAAATTGCATAACTCTTTAACCATACCCTGAATGCATTTTCACCAAGGAACTTCCCAATTATAATTTACTTGCCCATGTAACTTACCCACAAGAAGACAAAGGGGCCACTTGAGCCATTGCAACTATTTTGGCCAATGTGGTAGCTATGCCTCCCATTCCAATTTAATACATTGGCAGTGTGTGTGGTTTTACATTAGCCTTATGAATTTGGTTAATGTGAGTCTGTCCCAAAGGATAGAATACAATCTTGGTGAAGTGAAACAAGATTAAAAGTCATATCTTAAACAATGGAAAGTGAGCCTCAATATTCATCTCATGAAACATCTTAGCAGACTGACAATGAGTTATGCTTTGTCTCTCCATGTACAATCCTACTTAGAAGTTCAATCCTACTACCTACCTACTTTCCTTCAATGTAGGTTTCCTTTTCCATAAAATAGGAACATCTTTGCCTGAAATTAAGTAAGATAATATAAATAAAATCGGTAGCAAAGACCACCAACATAGGAACTCGACTGTAGGAACTCAGTAGATGTTAATCCCCTGTTCTTCTGGCCCCATGAAGACATTTTCCTGGAAGCCAATATTAGGGAACACACCACACCAGGGCTCTCATTTTTCCTCTGAGTCAGAAGTTCTCTACTTCCAAAGAAGTGCTTATTCATTCAGCTAAATTTCCAGTTGTCAGAACCTCTCTCTTATCTAGAGTTCCTCAAAACAAAAACATAGGAAATAGAAGGGAACAGGATAACAACAAGTGGTACTCATCAGTTTAACAAACATACAAGAGTCAGAAGTAGCATGCATGGTCCTGGGACTAAAGAGGTTAACATAACAGTGTGGACACCAAGGGAATTGCCAGTGAGATTGTTGGGTCTAGCAGAAATCCCCTGGTCACTGACAGAAATCCACCAGCTCCAGGAAGAGGACATCACACAGTGACCACACTGAAGGCATGTTCTCTGGGGACCTTGTTAACTGGGAATACCATGGGGTCAAAAGATCACCCAGCTCCCAGAGCCGCAGAAGGCATTCCTGTCCTCCCGGTCACGGACACAATAATAAAATGGGTTATTGCTGCTCTGGATAAATTTGGAGGTGGGGACAGGGACAGAGTGCAAAGCAAGGAAAATTACCAAGGCCATTTCCTCCCAGAGCACATTTTTTGACATCCAAGTTGGCCAGGTTGACAAAATAGCAATCCTTGAAGCATGCTGTCTGCGACACGGATGAACTCCTTCTTCACTTCTTGAATGTTTCAAGATGTATCTTTATAGCAACGAACTAAAATGAAGATTAATGGGAGAAGAGAGACAGAGAGCCAATTCTTACCCCACCAGGAATCATGGAGCACGAAGCAGCCCAGAGAGTTTGGCTGGGAGGGCTGCCAAGATGGCTGTCAGAGCAACAGTGGAAAGAATCCGTCTCCCCTGGCAGGGACCACTTCCCTCTCACCTCCTGGAGAAAGAGATGCATTTCCTAGAATAGATTCAAATCTCTTTCAGTCCAAGGTCAGAGACACCTCTGTCCAACTTTGCTTCCGTTTCTACACAAGGAAGTAAGGACATCAATGCAGTCTGACTTCTAAAAGTAGAGTTGAAATGGATGTAGTCCACGTTTAAGTTTGGGCCAAGAAAGTTCTTTCAAAATCTGGTCTCAGAGTTTTGGGTTTCTCCACTGATTTAGTTTCTGTTCTCAATGAAAAAAAGGCCTGAAGGTAGGAAGTGTGGAGAATTAGGAATGCAGTGTCTAGAGTGCAAGCCCATATTCAAGAGAGCCAGCTTTGGAGTCAGACAACGCTGACTTGGGATCCTGATCGCACCACTAATGACTGTGTGATTTAAGGCAAGTAACTTAACCGTCCAGAGCCTCAGATTCCCATTCTGCAAAAGTAAGCCTGATATTATCTTTGTCACCCAGTTGTGCAGATTAAACGAGATAACATATGCAAGGTGCATAACACAGCCTTGATACATAGTTGATGCAACCCAAATGTTAGTTTCCTTCCTTTTCAAGTTACCTTTTTAGAATTTCTGAATGCATTCACACCGAAAAGTACTGTTGAGAAGAGTGTCTTCAATTATACTTTGTAGAGAATATGAAACATATGGGAGGAAGATATTGATCCCAAGCTGCCAAAATTATTTTTGTGAAAGGAAAATTCGAATCACTCCATATCCATACTGTGCTCTTTGCTGCAGGTGTGCCTACAAAGTCTTGGACGCTATTAAGTTGAATATATTCATTACGACATAAATAGAATTCGGGGAGCTACTTCATTCAGGTTGGGGCTTTGAGTGGCACCATCTTCTGTAGAATCACTCCATTGGGTATGTATCAACACGTTTGAAAATGTCAGACTGGGAAGAAGAAGTTTTCTCCCTGGGATTTGAACACCTGGTGTGAGAAAATCTAACAGAAAGGTGATGGCAGAGAAAGAAGAATAATTCTTATTCTTCCTATATAATCTAGTCAAGCAACACTGAGCAAAGCAATAACTCTTCCTCTTCACATTTTTGATACATATTTAATGGCCTTTTCAATAAGCCATGGGGCATGTTTGCAACAAAATAGTAAGTTTCTTAGATATGAACAGGTCAAGAGCATCATAAACTTCATATCATGCAGCTCCATCTGCACAGAGGTGAGTGGCTAGTGGGGACAGACGGCATCTGGGTGTACTGCAGGAAGCAAGGGGTTGGAAGGAAGACATGAGGAAATTATTCACTCCATATCACATGCAAGGCACAGTGTTTTGCACTTAGAGACATTGTGTCACTTGAACCTCACTACATCTTCATGAAGTCAGAATTACCTTTTCCTATTTTAGAGATGAAGAAATTGAGTCCAGTGAAATTTAACTAGTAAATGGCAAAGGTTAGTTTTGAACCCAAATGTGTCTAACTCCAAAGCCTAGTCTTGCCCAGGGTCCCATACTGCCCACCCAAGGACCTCTCAGATGGGCTCTACCACACCTTCTCTTCCCTTTATGGTAGAACCATCCCCAACCCAAGGAGGTGAAGTGCATCACTTTAGGTCAAATAGTGAACTCATCTTGAAGGCAGAAGCCAACTTCTCTGACGGTGGTACAGTTCATTTTCCTCCATGTGTCCCTAGTCAGAAAGGCCCCTGGATGTGGGCATTGCAAGCCTGCTCCTTGCTCAGCAATCTGCAGCTCAGGAAACAGAACTTGCATTTATCCACATGCTACAGGCAACTGGAGTCTTCCGCGACACCTCCCTATCTGTCACCCCTCCAAATGATATATCAGCATAGCCTATCATCTCTACCTCCAGAAAGCCACCCAAACCCCCAGCCACCCAACTGCTACCCCATGCATATTTATGGTGGCCTCTTACTGCTACTCATCACTCCCCATGCTCTGTATTCTGCATAGCACTCCAAGAACATTTTCCTTCCCTCACTCATTCATTCACTCATGCAACAAATATTTCTAAGCACTTGCTGTGTGCCGGGCACTGTTTTCAGTGATAAAAATAAGCTAGAAGCCTGACCTTGCACAGCTTACACTTTCATCAGGGGGAAGTAGCAAGGCAAGTAGAAATATAAATATGTAAAACAGACAGGAAGTTGCATTGTGATCAGTTCCAGGAAGAAGAAAAAGTGGAGAAGAGGGTCACATGTTTGAGAGGGTGGACAAAGGTGACGTGGCTGTGAGCACCTGCAGGAAGTGAGGAGTGAGCCGTGCACGTACCTGGGAGAGGGATGCTCCTGGTGAGAGAACACAAGTGCAAGATCCTGAGATATGACCACACACAGGACGAGCCTGGTCCAAGAACAGCACTGTGGCCAGAGGGCTAGAAATGAAAGAATGGGGGATAGCGGTGGGGGGAGGGGAGCAATGGGAGAAGCCTTCAGATGGAGCCCTGGGGCCAGAGATGCCTCTGGCTGAGCCCCTCGTGCAAACCAAACCTTCTCCTGAGCATTTTGCATTTATTGATTCTTCATTTTCACAAATGTACAACCTTCAACATCCCATATTTTTTAGATGCAGAAATTGAGATTTGGAGAAGCTCAATGACACGCCCAAGGTCACACAGAGCTGAAATTGTCTAATATCATTGTGCTCCAGCTGCTTCTCTATGGATCTGGGTCTGTGCTGTGCTATGAAATCAGGACACGGCTTTAGTAAAATGTTCTTAGCCATAATGTCCATCATGGGTTGAATTATGACCTCAGTTCTGAACTTTAAAATGCTGCTCAGAGCAAGCTGTGAGCTCGGACTGAAATTTCACCCTGGAGCACAGCCCAAAGTTGGGTTCTATGTTTCAATTAAGCTGAAAGATCTGCAGCTCAACTTTCAGGGACCTCAGTTTCCCCAGTGGAAAATAAGATTGGACTTCAAAGGATCTCTGGGCTAGAGGGGCTCTTAGCGGTTATGCAATTCAACATCTGCATTTGGAGTGGGTGAGACAGTTGCGAGGAGGAGGTATGACCTGAACAAGGTCGCTAAGTGGTTCCAAGGCAGGGCTGGCACTCCCAACCTGGTACCTTCTCCTGGGAGCACACGTCTCTCTCTATGAGTGTGTGAATTACCCTGTCTTGGCTTCAAGGCATTAAATTAACAGGAAAGATAATGAAAGCTTGGGCAGGACTTCCAGCTGATTCCTCGAAGGAACCTCCCCTATGTTAGCACGATGCTGGCCTCTCCTCATACCAGGCAGTGAGCAGAACAGTGAGTCCCAAATGATGTGTCCACATCCTAACTCCTGGACCAGTGCCTCACACATTATATGGCAGAAATGCGAGTGTTACTTGATGTGGCAGAAGATACAATTAAGTTTGCCATCCTGAGCAGGGGAGCTCATGCTGTGTTATCATGGTGGGTCCTAAATGCAATCACCCCCCCCTTGTAAGAGAAGCAGAGAGAGAGACAGAATTGAGGAGGTCAACGATGGAGGCAGAGATCAGCGGGCTGGGGCCCTACGCCAAGGAATGCTGGAACCACTAGAAGCTGGAAGTCATAAGGAATGGGTCCACCCTCCAGAACCCCCAGAGGGATCCTGGCCCTGCATACATCTTGACTTCAGTGTTGGCTCAGGGAGACCGGTCTCAGACTCCTGGGCTCCAGAAACCTGAGACAGCACATGTCTGTCCTACGAAGCCACCGACTGTGTCGTGACTTGTCGCAGCAGCCCCAAGAAACCAGTAACCCCTTACCTGCTAACTTCCTTCCGTCTTCACGGCCCCTTGCCCTGACCCCCATGTCTTGGCCTGAAGGCCTCAGAGCCCCTACGTTCAGCCTGCTCCCCTGCACCCCAGCTCCCCCCAGCCTCAGACCTCCCGGCCACGCCGTCTTGCTCTCCTGCTCGCTGCTCATCCTTCCCACCCCTCCCCTCTCCAGAACCTCCCTTCCCATAAGCCGCTCCCCAAGGACTCATCCCATCTGCTGGAGGCGACAGTGGATCCAAAGCCTCTTCCAGCAGCACCACAAATCTTCATTAGGATCGTCACCGTCATCAGTGTGCTGGAACCGCCGTGGTCTGTTAGCACGCCTTGGTGGCGGCGTGATGGATGATGGCCCCGCTGCCCTCCCAGAGGCCACCGCCTGGTGCTGAGTGTCATGAATGAAAGCGCATGTGAGGGAGCTGCTGGCAATGAGGATGAGGGCGGGGGTGGCCAGGGTGCGGGTCTGCTGCCGCCTTTTGGCAGTCAGCAGCGCTATCCCTGGGTACCGGGAGGAGGACCCCCGGGTCAGCGAAGTCCCCTCTGTCCACACAAACCAGGCGGGGGAGCACCCAGGCAGGCTTATCAGGAAAACTCAGGACACCCAGCTAAACTTGAAACTCAGATAAATGGCAAATAAGTATTCTCCTGTGTCCTCGTTGGCACATATTAATACTAAAAAGTCTTCATTTTGTATCTGAAATTCAAATGTAACTGGGCGTCCTGTATTTTTATTTGCTACATCTGGCCACCCTCAATCTGGCCTGGGTCCCAACAGGTAGCACTAGACAGTCCCTTGGTGAGCCACGTCACAGCCTACCTGTGAAAGGGGCATCTGTCCAGGCTGCTGGGAGCTGCCCTTGGACAGAAGCTAAGGACCTTGTGGCATTTGGAGTCCTTGCCAGAATTCTAGGACAGACACCCCCAGTTCCCAAAGCTCAGGCAGAGGGCAAAAACTAACCTGCTCCAGGAGAGACCGTGGAAAACAAGAGACCACAAGAGACCATGGGAGGTGGCTGGGAAAAGCTGCACGGCATCCTTACATTCACGGACTTCCACAGCATGTGCTAGGCAAGGCGCTGCCCATGCAGAACTGAGAGGAACACAGCCTCCGTCCTGAGGAAGCACAGAGGATGCTACAGAATCTCCCCCCTCATTACCCTAGAGTCAGGGTCCACCATGGGAGTGTCTTCTCTGCACCTCCTCCCAACCCGGAAATCAGCAGCTGATTCCCAACCATCCCTCCCCTGCGGCATCGCCCATGAGCATGGCTGCAAGTCTACTACTCTTTGCTTTATGCCCTCACTCTGTCCACCTTGGACCAGTACCCTCTATAAATCTGCTCTGTTTCAGGTCACATGTCTCACACACACACACACACACACACACACACACACACACATCACCTTTCTGGCTCTGAGACAGTGCCAGATTAGCTGGCCACTAACATTCAAACCCACTGGCACGGCATTTAGAAACCCCTGAGGTCCGTGTGCCCACCGCACCTCCCACCAGCCCCCACCAAGCACCCAATGCTGTAGGCACATGGGATAGCAAGCTGTTTCTGGAAAGTGACCTGTTTGGCTTCCATCCTCTTGCTCCTCTTTGGAATCTGGGACTCAGAAAAACAAGAAAGGAAAAGCTTTGGCTAAACTTTCATCAACCAACTTAGCACAGCATGGCTTAGGGTTTTCTATGACCCACCAGGGAAGTTTCTCTACCCCCTCCCCGATGACTAAAACTCTATGGCTTTAGTTCTTCCTGCGGAAGCTGGTGTCAGTCAAGGTAGAGACCCCAGGACACCTATTCAGGGAACCTTCATCCCCTCAGCCGAAGCCACAGATCCTTCTGACACTGGCCCGAGATGATGCGTTAGAAGAGATGCAGCTGAGTTTCAGAGCTAAGCACTCCAAACATAAAGCTTCCTCCTCATCTTCTCCACTACACAGAGCCTCCATTGTTCTCACCTGGAGACGTCTGTGGACAAAGGAGGACCAGCCAGAGAGACCAGTTATGGTTATATATCCCCTTCCTGCACAATTTCTGTAACTACACTGCAACTCTGCACACCCCACTTCTTCCCAGCATTCCCTCAACACCTTCGCATTCCTGCCTATATTACAGTAAGCTAACTGCTGTCGGTCACAAATCCCAAATCTCGGCAGCTTAACACAGCAGAGCTTCCCCATCTGCCAACCCTGCTTCTGTCTTCTCTTCGATTGTTCTTTTTTTTTTTTCAATCACCCTTCATTTCAAGATTCATGGATAAACTACCCCCACACTGATCTCTACATAAGACTTTCCTTCTCAAGTCCCCAAACTCCACACACACATCACTTCTGCTCACACAGCATGGGCTCACACAGGCTGCTGACAAAGAGCCTGGGGACTAGGGTCTTGCAAGGTCACCAGGGGCCCGAGAGTGCTGTGCTCATCTGCACTAGCGGTGTCCATAATGGGCATGTTCCTCCGATCCAACGCTTCGGCCCAAAGTGGAGCACTGGAGAGCACGAGGCTCTGACCGGGAAGAGGGGATGTGTTTGGGACCCCTGGTGTTCCAGCCGGTTAAACATCTGACTCTTGATTTCAGTTTGGGTCATGATCTCAGAATCACAGGATTGAACCCTGAGTGGAGCTGCTTGGGATTCTCTCTCCCCTTCCTTCTCCCCTTCCTCTGCTCATGCTCTCTCTCTAAAATAATTAATGAATTAACTAATTAAATGGATGGGGTGGGTTTGACCCTGAGACATGGTCCCCAAGCGCTCACTTGGAATCAGGACACCCAACGGGAGTCCCGGCACTTCTACTTCCTACCATCAGTAAAATGTTACTTTTCTTCCTTCTCCTGCAAACTCCATTTCCCAAATGCATTAACATGTGGCCCCAAATACTGCAATAAAGAGAGCAGTTTTGAGGATTAACAAGAGAAGTGATGCAAAATCGATGACCCCCAGGCCTGGGATGGAAAAATCTTTCTCTGGATATCTGGCAGGTCCCAGTCTCCCTGCTGGTGTTGGCTTGATCTGGTTAAACACACTCAAGGGTCTGACGACAAACCTATGGGCAGGGATGCTCAGACATCACATCCTATCAAGGGCTGACCAAATAGAAATGAATTAGCAAGTTGGAGAATTCAGTATTATCACTGTTTGACTTTCTCTGTAGCAAAACTTTGAAGATGTTTTCCTTCGGTATTCAAGCACTTGATCTCAACTCAGGATTCAGTGGGCTCAACCGCCCTGGAGTTCTGTGGTTTGCATGAATTGGACCAGGATCTGTTGCTGGGTTCTGGCACTTACTTGAGGTGGGCCTCTGAAGGCAGGAAAGAGCTATGGCTGGCTGAGCTTCAGGCGTGCCCCACAGCACCGCGCTTGTGGGAAGAGGATCACTGGGCAGAACAGCTTGGCAGGAGTTAGGGACTGCTTCCTTCTTGCCTCATGACCTGAACCAAACCAGCATAAGCCAACAATGTAATCAGAGCATTGAGAGGCTCTCAGAACTGAGTCTATACAATCTATACAATACCCAAGGACGAATGCTGGGGTATCAGAGGGGTTGACATAAATTCTATTAGACACTCAGCCAAGGCCCCTGATCCCAGTCCCAGAACCTAGGACTGAGGACCGGGCCCCCTGGGGTTAAGGGATGATGTGGCTGTGTCCACAGCAGTGAAAATCTCAGATTCTGGAGTGAGAGCAGCAGCATTTACCTTCCGGCGGGGGGGGGGGCGACTTTTTAGCTGTGTGGTTGGGAACACGTGGACTACCAAAACCCTCTGTGAGTGAATACTCTCATCCCTAAAATAGAGAGCAAAATAGTACCTGCATTATCATGTTAACATGAAGATTTGATCAAAGAAATCCAAGAAGCTTTCTAAAGAGGCACCTAAGTGTCTCGGTCGGTTAAATGTCTGCCTTTGGCTCAGGTCTTGATCCCAGGGTCCTGGGATTAAGTCCTGCATGAGGCTCTCTGCTCAGTAAGGAGCCTGCTTCTCTCTCTCCCTCTGCCATTGCCCCCTGCTCATACTCTCTCTTTCTCTCAAATAAATAAATAAAATCTGGGGGAAAAAAAGTAGCTGGGATTTGGCAACTATATAGTGAAGTTAGTTACCATTATTATTGTTGCTTTTATTACCATTATTATCACAAGAGGTATCTTTGTTTGCTTACTGATGCTCTCCCTGAAGACTGACCCGCCCCAGGCCTGTGCTGGATCTCAGAGGTGGAGACACTTCCCTGCTATGGAGTTGCCCACAATCTGCTCTGGGAACAACAGAAATAGAGAATATTCTGTTTTGATCCAAGTACCTCAAGACCATGATAGCAGAGATGTGAGCCCCTACCCTAACCTGTGGGCATGATATTGCCACACTTTTTTAGCCTGCAAATCTATGTGGCTAATGGAGGAAACACACAGCCCAGGGTTCCTGTGTGCTAGGGAAGGGAAACACGTGGTATATGGATGGGCTGCTTGAGGGAGGCTCAGCGCTAACTGTGAACACGGACACAGATCATGGATGTCTGCTGCCACCCACTTTCTGAAGGTAGACCAGGAATACAGCATTCTCAAAACTAGAAGACATTTCCAAGGAGTAAGTGGCCACTGTGGAGGGTTCCAAAGAAATATTATTGTTTTGACCAAGATTTCCCACATACAAGCTGTACAACTATAGAAAGCCACCTAACCTCTCTGAAAGACATTGTTTTATACACAAAATGGGAGTAATAATACTCACAGCTTAATAAGGGACTGCTTAATACTTACAGTCACAGCTCAGCCTGCTGCGACAGTTACGTTAAGCAATGTTTGGTTATCCGTTTCTTTTTTTTTTTTTTTTTAACCACAATTGGCTCCATATCACAAAGGGTGTTAAGCTCTTATCAACAGACCTGGTGCAGCAGGAAAACTAAATCAACCATAAAGAGGAGAAACCAGGGATAAGAAAAGGAAAGGCAGGGGAAAGACCAATGCATATAACTATATTCCATTTGATTCTGTAACAGATGTGCATAATTTTTGTTCTGAGCTTTCTAGTGGCCAAGGCAAAGAGAGAAAGCTGGTCAGTTGCAAGATTAGTGATGTCCCTAATATGAAAACAGGCCTGTTGTTCACAAGTGATGTATTTTTTTTAAAACTCTTAGCCTCTACAAAAAAAAATGTGCCCAACTATTAACTACTACTACTACATGACCATGCCCACCACCATCATCATTGTCGTCGCCAACTAACACAGTGGGTTTTGGTTTTGTTTCTGTTTTTGTTTTTTATTATGTTATGTTAGTCACTATACAGCACATCATTAGTTTTTGATGCAGTGTTCCATTCATTGTTTGTGTATAACACCCAGTGCTCCTTGCAATAAGGGTCCTCCTTAATACCCATCACTACGCTCACCCATCCCCTAATCATCCTAATCATCTACTCTCTAAAACCTTCAGTTTGTTTCCTGGAGTCAGTAATCTCTCATGGTTCGTCTCCCCCTCAGATTTCCCCTCCTTCATTTTTCCCTTCCTTCTCCTAATGTCCTCCATGCTACTCCTTATGTTCATATGAAACCATATGATAATTGACTCTCTCTAACTGACTTAATTTCATTCAACATAATCTCCTCCAGTCCCATTCATGTTGATACAAAAGTTGGGTGTTCATCCTTTCTGATGACTGTGTAATATTCCATTGTATGTATGAGCCACATCTTCTTTATCCATTTGTCTGTTGAAGGGCATCTCAGTTCTTTCCACAGTTTGGCAACTGTAGCCATTGTTGCTATGAACATTGCGGCTGCATGTGGCCCTCTTTTCACTACATCTGTATCTTTGGGGTAAATATCCAGTAGTGCAACTGCTGGGTCATAGGGTAAGTCTATTTTTAACTTTTTGAGGAAGCTCCAAACTGTTTTCCAAAATGGCTGCACCAACTTGCATTCCTACCAACACTGTAAAAGGGTTCCCCTTTCTCCACATCCTCTCCAACACTTGTTGTTTCCTGTCTTGTTAATTTTTGTCATTCTAACTGGTGTAAAGTGGTATTTCAATGTGGTTTTGATATGAATCCCCCTGATGGCTAATGACGATGAACATTTTTTCATGTCTCTGTTAGCTATTTTTATGTCTTCTTTGGAGAAATGTCTGTTCATGTCTTCTGCCCATTTTTTGACTGACACCATGTTTTTCAAAGAAAATGTGAATTCAATTTCATGGACATGGTCAGAAATTTTTTAATAAAATAGTATAAAATAAAACACTGAACAAAATGGAAGTATAATTTGTGAACATTTTCTTCAATCATCACATAAATTGAGAGAAAGAACTGAGAACTACATTTGTTGTTGTAGACTGAAAGGTGTCCCACTGCACCCCACCCAGAATTCACATGTGAAAGCTCTAATCTCCAGTGTGGGCTTTATTTGGAGATGTGACTTTTAGGAGATAATTAAGGTTGAATGAGGTTGTAATGGTGGTGCCCTGATCTGATGGCATTAATGTCCTATGAGAAGAGACCCCAGAGAGCTTGCTTGGTCTCTCCCCACAGGACACAGTGGAAAAGCAGCAGTCTACAAGCCGAAAAGAGAGCTCACACCAGAACCCAACCCTGCTGGCATCTTGATGCTGGACTTTCCAGCCCCCAAAATTGTGATATCATAAATTACTGTTATGTAAGTCCCCCCAATTGTGGCATTTTGTTGTGTCAGGCTGAGCAGACAAAGACATCTGTGATCTAAAGGACACTACTTAGTGGGCTCTACGTTGAAAAATTCATGGACACTGCAGAGCAAATCAGCCCATTGCCTGACCATCTTGACTGCTCTGGTCTGTTTAGCAGTCATTGGAACATTGGAACACCTATGCTCACTCGTTTCTTGGCATTGCATCTCTCATGGTATGAGAAAATTCTTCCTTTGAGCTGAGATTTCTCACCCTGGGATTTCCATTCACCAAAAAAATACCATACATTCTGAAGCACATTTTTTTTTAAATTTTCCCCACTCATCTATTTTGATGTTTTATTTGAATTATCTGAAGGCCTTTCTCTGAGCAGACCTCTGGCTTAACTCCTAGAGGAGTGGGCAAAGAAACAAACGCACACAGGGCACAAAGGTGGGGCCTCAAGAAAGAGCAATGGATCTGATCCAGGGGCTTCCCAGGTATGGACTGAGAGAACAAAACACAATTTCATTTCAGATGGAACAACAGCCACAGGATGTGCAAGGTGGGCAAACATCAGATGGTCTGCTTGAATGCAGGTCAGAACTCAGCACTGACAGAGGGACCACTTCACGGTCAAGGGTAGAAAGTAGCCATGTATCTGGAGAAAAGTAAGAGGTCTTCCGGCAGATATTCTTTTCAATTAATTAGAAGAGGAAAACTCTTAAAAAGCATACAACTAACAACCCACAATTTAGGTTATTTGTTTCTGGGTCTACTTAACTAGATTAACATAAGTCAGATTACTATAGATGGTCCACAAGGCCCTGGCAATATAGAGAAAGGAATTACAACTCACTGCCCAACTTGGACCAAGAAACCACTGGAACCAATTAGCTGTGACCTGCAGCAGGGTCATGTACAAATATGGCAGCTCCTGTGGGAGCCACATAGCCAGAAGGGGAATTCAGAACAGACAAATAATAAGTATCCACAGGAGGTTTAGCTGAGAAGTGAAAACTTTGGATGGAAGTGGGAGTCAGAACATGCTGGCAGGTATTCCAACATCTAAAAGACTGAACTAAGGAAGAAAGGGGGAAAACTGGAGTGATTCAAAAACCATAAGCTTTGAGCTTGGACCTGAGTTTGAAACCTGCCATTTACTTGCTGTGTGAGCTTGGGCAAGTTATAAACCCTTCTGAGTCACAATTTTCTTAAAGGGGAAAATAGTACCTAACTGTAACTTTTTCTGACCCTCAATTTTTTTATCCATAAATAGGGGGAAAAGTAGTACCTAATTTGAAGGATGACAATAAGAATTTAAAGGGAAAATGTGCAAAGTGCCTGGCACATGGCTGGTCCCATCTAAATAATAGCTATTACTCTTGCTTCTCTAGGTGACCCCTAAGAACATAACTACGCTGGAATCTACAAGGAAAATTCTTTCAGTTTAACAATTAGTCAACTGGGATAGCTCAAAACCTGAGAATACTGCCTTCTACAGAGTAAGCTCCCACTTAGAAAGAGGCAGCATAGCATAGGGAAAAGAATATGGGCATTAATTCAAAATTAGTTCAGAGGAATTAATTGATTAATCATTGCAGTCAATGAATTGCTCCCACTTACTAGCTGTATCATCTGAAACAAGTCACTTAGCCTCTCTAATGCTGTCTCCTTGTCTACAGAATTGATGCAATGGTCCTCCTTCTGTTTCTGACAGGGGTGCTTGATGGAGGACATAGGGACTGGGGGAGTATTGTATTAACTAAAAAGGGTCATACCAAGGTAAGAAGGGATTGGGTGGTCAAGTAAAAGCTGAATAAAAAATGACCACCTGTCAGGACTGTGGCAACAGAAAGGCCTGCCCTGTTGGAAGGGAGCTGCAAACCCCTCACAGGTCTTCCACTGCCAGAAGCCATGGGCTGTTCAGCTGAACTCACCTAGACTAGGTCAGTCCATCACCTCATTTCTTCTGATGACAAGATTCCTGAATCATGCCCACTTTGATTTCCACACCAATTTAAATTTTTTTCCTTATGAGCCAGCACATTAACGAACTCAAGCTCACTTTTTAAAAATTACGTTGCCCAGAATTTTGCTTTTGTCACCAATCTCAATGACAAGGTTCTCAAAAGAACTGGTACACTACTAAACAATTTCATGATACAACTTAAATTTAAATGCCATAAAAAGAAAGGTGAGTGGCTGCAGAGTCAGTTTTCTGAGCTCTGAAAGCTCAGCTCCACCACTTATTCATGATATGGTCTTGAGTGTGTTCATTCTCTGAGCCTCAGTTTCTACCTCTGTTAAATGGGTATAAAAAATACTTTGAGGGACGCCTGGGTGGCTCAGTTGGTTAGGCAAGCTGCCTTCGGCTCAGGTCATGATCCCAGCGTCCTGGGATCGAGTCCCACATTGGGCTCCTTGCTCGGCAGGGAGCCTGCTTCTCCCTCTGCCTCTGCCTGCCATTCTGTCTGCCTGTGCTCACTCTTTCTCCATCTCTCTCTCTGACAAATAGGTAAATAAAATCTTTAAAAAAAAATACTTTGAAAATCTGTGAAGTTTATCATTGTGAATTTGTTACATTGTGCAGATTATAGACAACTCAAATCACACACCTATTATGCTGCTTAGCTCATAGTAGTGTTCCAAAACTTTTAATTACCTTTTATTAAATTATACCATGTATATGAGAAATTATACCATGTTTTAAGGATACAACTTAAGTAAAGATACAGCTCAGTGATACCAAAATGAACATATACTCAGTATATCAAAATGAATGTATCTGTGTAACCAGCACTCAGATCAAAAAATAGAATATGTGTGGTGCATACACAAGGAATTCTGGAACACTGAAAAGAAATTAAAAAAATAAATAAAAATTTTTAAAAAATGGAATATTACCAGCACCCAGAAATCTTCTTCACACCCCTCTGGATGTTCCCCATTCCCCAGGGTAGCCTAAATCTTGGCTTCTCTCACCGTAGAGCGGCTTTGCCTGTTTTTGAACTCTCTATGAGTGGGATCATGCTATAGAATATTTTGTGCCTAGCTTCTTTTACTCAGCATTTTATTTGTAAGACAGTATTACATGTAGGTATAGCTTGTCTTCAATATATTTTATTATTATTTTCAGTTCAGTTTGTAAGTTATCACCACAAAACAAAATGGCTATCAGGAAAACTTCCAAACGGCTAAACTATGATTGCACCAAATGATGGCTGCAGTTCAAAAACCACTAGTTTGATATTTTGAATCACAGGATGATTCACTAAGTTACCCTAGAGCATAATACATAATATGTGCACATCCTTTATAATAAATGAAATAAACCAAGCTGTCTCAGCCAAAAGCTTAAATAAAAGCAGGCATATATCAAAACCTCCATGGACTCCAAGAAGAAAGATTAATTAGAATCAGGAGCATACACATTGCCTATCCAAATAGGTAAGCATACAACACTTTCTCTAAAGTCACCAACAGCATTGGTAAGGAATGAGCAGGCGTGAAACACAGTCCAAGGAACATAGATGGAATGGGTATGGAGCCCTTAGCATGTTGCCCATTCACAATGTGATCTTGAACAAGTTACTTCACTTCTCTGAGCCTCAGTTTCTTCATCTGCAAAATTAAGATAATAGTACCTATCTCTTGGGCTTGATTTGAAGATAAAATTCAATTAAATAATTGTGTGAGATATAAAGAGGGTGCATATATAATTAAGTAATGAGGAAAATGCCACCCTGTCCCCAAACTTGATTTGTATGTTTCTAAATAAATGGTACCATGAGCTTTTTGAGGACAGAGTTTGAAACTTACTTAGCTCCAGATCCCAAGTGCTTAATGTGGGGAGACTAAAAGCTCATGTTGACTTGAACCCTGCTCATCATGATAGATGTGTGGTTATACTGTGTACCTGGAGGGAAGATAGTGACACTACTGTTTAGTTGTACACTTACATGTCAGCCTTTGCGCCAGTCACTTTGGAAATGGTAATACACCTTCATTGTTCTGTCATTCAGTATTGATAATAATTCTATGAAACAGATTTTTATAGATGAAGATCCAAACCTTCTAAGTTAAGATCATGTATCAGTTACCATAGGACCAAGACTGGGATCGGATGGGTACCCTTTCAAATGCTGAGCTCCTTCTACTCACTGTGGTTCCTTCCCATCCCTTGCCATCTTGTCTGCCCACTCATTAGTTCGGTTTCTTATTCATTCATTCATGTTATCAATCAATAAACAAGTATTTATAGAGTATTCCCCATATGCCAGACTCTACTTACATAAAGCTAAGAAAAGACAAATGAAGTCTCTACCTTCATGAAGCTTACATTCCAGCTGAGAGAAGTTAAATAAATAAGATTCAGATGGTAAATCTCTGAAATATATAAATAGAGAAATATAATTCAGGGCAGGGCACCTAGCAGGTAGGACCTTCCTACAGAAGTGACATCTGAAATGAGACCTAAGGAATGTCCTCTGCAGTGGGTCTAGCCGGCATTTCCTCCTGCCCTGCTAGGACACCCTCTTCCAGTTGTTGCTGAAATTGACCCACAACTGTTCCCTCCTGTGGGGAACAGTTTTGAAAGCTGGATTTACAGATCAGTAGGAACCGATCCCAGTCGGCCTCCCTGCCAAAGCCCCATCAGCACTTACAGATGGTTTTCACAGATTGCTGCTTCCCTATCTGTCTGCTCTGGCCCTCTCCCCTCAAGGGAGCAAGCAGTCTATGTGGATGAAGGTGGATGATTGGGAAGAACTTTCCAAGCAGCTTTTATGCAGCAACTGGTCCCTTTGGTTTTCACCCCTGCAGGAGCTCTTGACTTTTGTTCTTTTATCTTCCTGCTCTTCTCTGTCTCCTTAGAGAAAAGAACTACCAGTGACAGAGGACCTTCTGTGTTCTAAGCCCAGCACTTTCCATACGTATTTGAAAATGCCTTTAGTTATGGGAGCCTGTACATTACATTCTTATGCTTGGTGACACAGTCTGATACATGGTCACAGAGATGATGATTGATCTTTATAGAAGTATTTATTTGGAAAGAGTGGGAGCATAGGTCCATCACAAAAATATTTGGAGGCAAAATTCTCACCACTGAATATGTCATGCAATGCTAGGCTATTGTAAAAGAAATATTAGGCCCAAGGAAGAAAATGGATGTTAGCCATGAGGGACACCTTGAGGGTTGATATCAGAAAGACCTGGATTCGAAACCTGATTCACTACAGCAATGTGATTTTTAAAGAATTGCTCAGTGCCCCTAAGCTTCTGTTTCCCATCTGAAAAATGAGGTTGATACCTAGAGATATTTAAAATAAGAAGGAATCGGGGTGCTTGGGTGGCTTAGTGGGTTAAGCCTCTGACTTCAGCTCAATATATTTTATTATTATTTTCAGTTCAGTTTGTAGGTTATCACCACAAAACAAAATGGCTATCATTTTTGGGATCGAGCCCCACATCAGGCTCTCTGCTCAGCAGGGAGCCTGCTTCCCCCTCTCTCTGCATGCCTCTCTGCCTACTTGTGATCTCCTCTCTGCCTACTTGTGATCTCTCTCTCTCGCTCTCTCTCTCTCGCTCTGCTAAATAAATAAATAAAATATTTGAAAAAAATAAAAAATAAAAATAAATAAAATAAGAAGGAATAGAGTTAGTCCTAGCTAGAGCATTTGGTATAACAAATGTGTACAAAAGAGAATGACAGACATGAGGCAATATTGATGTTGGAAATTTACTATGATCCAAAGTCTGGCCATCAGTTTTATGACAATAACATGATTTTACAGCCCACACTAAAAACCCACCTGTTTCTCAGGATGGACGCACACTCACTAAGCTCACTGGAATGACTGGAATGTCAACTTTTAAAAATGATAAGGAGGACTCTAATTGTAAAAAAAAACTTCAAGATCACATCAGCATAACCACTACTTACCCCCTACTAGAAAGCATAGAAGAAGCCAAATTATAATCAAAAGGTCAATGGATGGGCATGGAATCAGAATAAGAATTAGATTAAACACCTATTTCAAGGCATTAGGGACAATGTGGGCATTGGAACAAAAATATTCAAAACTCCTCTCTCTAGACATCACCTCTGTAGGTACTGTGGGGTTTGTCTCCACAGCTCTTCAGCTTTCTAAGGTCTTTTCCAATGACTTCATTCTCTTTCTTGGAAATGCCAACATGTTCAATTGAGTTTCTTCAAATTTTTTAGACCAACAAACATTTTTCTGTTGGAGAAGATTTTGCATTGCCTTGTCTGATCTCCTGGTGTTGATTTTATAATTTTGCTTTCAGGAAGGTATCTGTCTTCCATCCACAACTACTAATAGGGTTTTTAGAAATAATAAATGGCATAGATCTCATGTAATACCTGGAAAACAGGTGTTTAAGAAGCTATTTTGATGATGGTAGTAATGATGGGGGTGGGGATTTTGTGCATTTGTCAAAATACACTTGTGTGACATCAGAATATTTCAAAAGAAACAGCAGCAAATATAAAGACCAAGAGATAGGTAAGTCAGAAATCATGGTCATTTCTTGATTCTTTCTTCAAATAGCAAATCCTATTTCTTGACCAGAGAGCTGAGTATAGTATAATCTTACTACACTGTGAAAAGCAAAGTGCTTGTTTAATAAAGAAGGACGTAGTAAGGAGTGAAATTACTTTCTTAAAGTGTCCAAAGGGCCCACCATGTGGATGAAAGATCCATTGTATTATATGGTACCTGAAGGAGCAGAATTAGAACTGACAGATGAAAGTTAGACCAAGATGGGTTTTTATCTCATCTTAAGGTAAAAACGTGCAAGTCCTTATTCTTGACAGTAAACAACAAAGAATGCCCCTGTGTGCTCCCATGTCATCTTTAATTCCCGCAAAAATTCTCTGATGAGCACAGATAGGAGTCTCAAGTGTTAGGAAAGCTGACCACTGTGAGGAGCAGCAAATGCACCAGCATCCCTAAGGGAGGTTCCTATCTCTTGTGCTGTTATCATGAACAGGTAACCAACAAGACCCTTACAGATCTCTTCTCACTTAATCTGCACAAACACCCAAGGAGATAGGTACCCTCATTAGCCCCAGTTAAAGATGAGGAAACAGGCTTAGAAAGGGCAACTAACTTGACAAATAAACCAATTGAGTAACTGGACAAAACAAGAACTGATATTGGGCCTGTCTGAGGCATTAACCAGTAAATCAGACCGACATACATGTGCCGGGGTTGTTTTCAGTTTGTTGAGTGTTTTATGAAATGTTGAAAAAAACAGACTTGTTACTGAAGATCACCAGGCCATCCAGAAAGGTACTGTCCTAAGAAAGAGAGAAAAGAAAAGAAAGGAAAATAAAAGAAAAGAAGGGAAGGGAAGGGAAGGAAAGAAGAAAGAAGGGAGAGGAGAAGGAAGAGAGAGAGAAGAAAGAAAGAAAGAAAGAAAGAAGAAAGAAAAGGCAAGGGTGGAAGATAAGGGAGAAAGGAAGGGAGGGAGGAAGGCAGGGGAAGGAAGGAAGGAAGAGGTAAAAAATATAAAAGGAGGAGAAGGAGGAGGAGGAGAAGAACAGGAAGGAGAAGAGGAAGAAGAGGAAGGAGAAGTAGGGGAGGAAGAGGAAAAATGAAGATGTTGTTCTGAATCCAACAAGAGTACTGAGTAAGGTTCACCCAAGAGCAATGCCTGGCCAGCCTCCATGGGGTCACTCCACCAACCTCCATGTATGTTTCTTTCCAAATGTTTGTTTTGTTGTTTTGCACATGTGTGCCCATAAGAATCGTGAAGAACTGGATTTCCTGCAGAGATGTAATGGGGAAAGAAGAATAAGAAAGAAGAAATATGCAAAAAGGCCCTTGCCAGAACACTAAAAGCTGCTAAAGTTTGGACAAACAGGTGATGAACAGAACTATCTGATGGTACAATCTGAGCCCAGGAGGCCAGCTAGAATATTCACATGACAGTAATCATTTTGGGCGAGCAGAAGTTCTAAAAGATTTCTATCACATCCTTCCACATAGAAGCAGTTACTCTTCAGAGACTACATGTCACGCTTTGCAACCCAAAGCCTTACTCAGTATAGAGAATTTTGTATCACCTGCTCACAAAATTTTAGTATCGTCCAATAGTTTTCAATATAAAATTGAAATGTCTTAATTTGGCACACACAATCCACCTATTTCCTACAGTACCCTCTCTGACAACTTCTACATATACATACTTTGCCCCAGCCACTCTGAGTTGCATATAGTTCTGGGAAAACCTACTGTTCTGTCTTTCTACTTCTGTCTTTACTTAAATCATATTTGTTCTTCACAATGTAGGTCAGTCAGAGGTGGGCTTCCATGGATCTTTGCCTATGTGGTCTAGTGTTCTCTTCTGCTCTACCTACCCATTAATATCCTTTTTGCAACTGCATGGGAGCACATAACTCAGACTGTCTATTGTCCCCAGCACTACTCCACCACTACTTCTACCACCATCAGAATGAATAGAGCAAAAAGACTATCTCTTCACCAACTTTGTAGTCACAGGAGTTTAGCATTGAAAATGGTTTTAAAAACCAAATGACTTTGGGGTGCCTGGGTGGCTCAGTGGGTTAAAGCCTCTGCCTTTGGCTCAGGTCATGATCCCAGGGTCCTGGGATCGAGCCCCGCATTGGGCTCTCTGCTAAGCAGGGAGCCTGTTTCCCCCTCTCTCTCTGTTTGTCTCTCTGCCTACTTGTGATCTCTGTCTATCAAATAAATAAATAAAATCTTCTAAAAAATGACTTCAATTTTTAGTTTTTAGTTCTGCTCCTAATAAGTTTTACTGTTTCAGTTCTGAGTCAGGTAGAGAAAGCACACAATAATATACTGAAGACATCCATAAAAAGTAGATGGAACTCATGGAACATCTATGTTAGACTGAAAACTGTAGAGCAAGGAGTAGCATCTTCTGGACTGGTTATGTGTTAGTAACCCAGAAGTCGAAAATAGGGCACAAACAGCAAAATGTCCAGAAAAGTCCTCTAGTTCTGGCTTGAGGACCATGAAAGGGAGCTCCTAACACTCAAAGAGAGTATTGAAATCCCTGGGTTTCCTGCCCCAGCCTCCAAGCAATCCCACGGCTGCAGAGGTATTAGCAATAACAGACTCCAAGGGTAAAGATATGATTCCAAACAAGTGAGGGAGACCCCATTATTTTTCCCCCTCACCAATTGATCCTGAATGTGGGTTGAGTTACAGAGTGGTATGGTGGAAGAGGATAACTAAAACACAATCTTTCTACCCAGAGGACAAAACCAGGAGACCCAAAGAAACAGAAAATACCAGAGAGACAAGAGAGAGAAGAACCCAGGGAAGGAACTCCTTTATGTTGTTTCTAAACTCTGTACCTCACCACTGAGCTGCAGGTATATATAGATCTTATCTTAACCAGCATACCAAGAAATGTGAACTGAGCTAAAAGACAGACTACCACCCAGACCCCAGAAAGACAACTGGATGGGGCACATGCACAGCATATATCCAATTCTACTACAAAGCATCTGAAAACTAAACTAGGTTGTAACCACAGTCTACAGAAAATGGTTTGCAACTTGCAGGCTAAATCTAACCAAGTTGACAGCCTGCTAAAACAAAAATACAAGTATTCTTCACAAGATTTAAACAAGATCCAGTGTTTAATAACATGGTACTCAAAATGTCTAGGATACATTCAAAATTATTCTGAAAATGAAGAACCATGAAAATCTCAACTCCCATTAGAAAAGACAATCAACAAAAGCCAATGTCAAAATAATACAGCTGTTGGAATTATCCATAAAGACTTTAAAGTGGCTGTTACAGAAATGTACCAACGAGCAATCAGAATGCTCTTGAAATAAATGGAAAAATAGTAAGTCTCAACAAAGATACAGAAGGTATAAAGAAGAACTGAAACATATAGAAAAATAAAATAAGAAAATACAAACCCTCCCGGGATCAGCTGAATAGCAAAATAGAGATGACATAAGGAAGGAGTTAATAAACTAGATGAAAAAAAAATTTATCTACTCTGAAAAAGAAGGAGAAAAAAGATTTTAAGAATGACCTCAGGAGGGGCACCTGGGTGGCTCAGTGGGTTAAAGCCTCTGCCTTCGGCTCAGGTCATGATCCCAGGGTCCTGGAATTGAGCCCCGCATTGGGCTCTCTGCTCAGTGGGGAGCCTGTTTCCTCCTCTCTCTCTGCCTGCCTCTCTGCCTTCTTGTGATCTCTGTCTGTCAAATAAATAAAATCTTAAAAAAAAAAAATAATGAATGACCTCAGGAATCTTTGAGTTAATAAAAGAGGTATAACATGTGTCATTAGAGTTGCAGAAGGGAAGAGGGCATTGCTGAAAACTATTAAAAGCAATATGGCTGAAAAAAAATCCTAAATCTGACATGCACCTACATGTTTGAAAAAGTAATTGAATCCTAAATAGGATGAATACAAAGAAATCCACATCCAGGTACATCATAATCAAATTATTGAAAACTAAACCCAAAGAAATATCTTTAAAGCAGTTGGGGAAAAAAACAATGTGTTACCTACAGAGAACAAAAATTCAAATGATTGTGAATTTTTCATCAGAAACCGTGGAAACCAGAGGTGAAAATACATTTTTAAAGTCCTGAATGAAGAGAATTGTCAATTCAAATCCTATGTGCAGCAAAAGTATGCCTCAGAAATGAAGATAAAAGGCAAACATCCTCAGATGATAGAAAACTAAGAGCATTCATTGACAGCAGACCTACTCTAAAAGAATTATCAAAGATCTTCAGACAGAAGAGAAATGGGAGAAAAGGAAACTTATAACATCAGAAATGAGGGAAGAACAGCAGAGAAAGTAAAATCTGAGTAAGTGTAAGAGGTCATTCTTCTCCTCTAGATTCTTTAAAATAAGTTTGGCAGATTGTAAGATTGATAGGTTCATAAAGTATACTGATACAATATTTAATACGATTATAACATAAAGGGTAAAGTGTTACATATAGTGACAAAATTTCTACATTCTATTTAAAGTGATAAAATACTGGGGCACCTGGGTGGCTCAATGGGTTAAGCCTCCATCTTCGGCTCAGGTCCTGATTTCAGGGTCCTGGGATTGAGCCCTGCATCAGACTCTCTGCTCAGCATGGAGCCTTCCTCCCCCTCTCTCTCTGCCTGCCTCTCTGCCTACTTGTGATCTCTGTCAAATAAATAAATAAAATCTTTAAAAAAATAAATAAACAAAGTGATAAAATACTGATAAAGAGTATACTATGAAAAAGTAAACATGAATATTATAATACCTAGAGCAAGTGTTGAAGAACAATAGTCGACAGGCCAAGTCCAGCCTGTCTTCTATTTTTTTGTAAGTGAAGTTTTATTGGGATACAGCTATGATCATTCACTTACACTGTCTGAGGCTGCTTTCACAATAAAATGACACAGTTGAGCAGTTTGCAAAAAAGGTCATATGGCATGCAAAGCTTAAAATAGTTACTGCCTGGTCCTTTACAGAAAAATCAGGCCAACTCCTGTCCTAGAACAAACACTTTAAAAAATTATATAAGAGATATTCTAAAGGTCATTGTAGATAAAATTAAAATTAAACACTAAAAATAGTACAAATAACTCAAAAGAAGGCAGGGAAGGGGGAAATGAGGAACAAAAAATAGAACAAACAAAATAGTAAAAAGCAAGTCATACATCTCAGTATATGGATGATTACATTAAATATAAAGGGTCTAAACATATCAATTAAAAAACAGATATTTTCTGAATATATAGAAAAGAAATGATCCAATTGGCAAAAAGTGGCAGAACTCAGTATAAAAATACACAAAGCCATAATTAATCCATAATTATTACTGACAATTTCAACACTTTTCATTCAATAATAGATGGAACAAGTTGGCAGAAAAATAGCAAGGATAGCGGAGAATTGAATCCAACTAACATTTATAGAGCACTCCACCACACAGTAGTGGAATACACATTGTTTTCAAATATGCATGGAACCTTCACCATGATAGACCGTACCAACTGTCATCAAACAAACCTCACTAAATTTAACAGGATTGAAATCATATAAAGTATGGTTCTCTAACCATAAAGAAATTAAGCCAGAAATCAATATCAAAAAGATAATAGGAAAATCTCCAAACACCTGAAAACTAAAAATCACTTAGAAGTGTGGGTTAAAAAGGAAGTTCAGAGAAGTTAGAAAACATTTTTAACTGTACAAATATGAAAATGCAACATATTATAATGTGTGGGATGCAGTTAAAACAATGCTTATAAGGAAAGGTATGACATTACATATTTAAGATTTAAAAAGAAGGTCTCAAATCAGTAACAAGTTTATGCCTGAAGAAAATAAAAAAAGAACAAAATAAAAAAGTAGAAGGAAGGAAATCAAACAGATAACATCAGAAACCAGTGAAATTGAAAGCAGAAAATAGAGAAAATCAATAAACCTGATTTTTAAAAGATTGATAAAAATTATAAACCTGTAGCAACTCTCTCTCTCACACACACACACACACAAAATATGCAAATTACTGATAGCAGGAATAAAAGAGGAAATTTTAGTACATACTCTTCCAATCTTAAAAGGAAATAAGACAACACTATGAACAATAATATGAAAGTAAATTCAACAATTCCTGTGAAATGGACCAATTGGAAATCACAAATTACCCAAAACTTATGAGATGAAATAGAAAAACTAAATAGTCCTATAACTATTAAATTAATCAAATTTGTAGGTTAAAACCTTCCATGAAAGGAAAGTCCAAGCCCAGAAGATGTCTCTTATAAATTTCAGAAAACGTTTAAAGAAGAAACAACATCCATTCTACACAATCTCTTACAGGAAATAAAAGAGAGAATACTTCACAACTCATTTTTTGAGACAAACATTACCCTGATACCAAAACCAGATAAAGACAGTATTTAAAAAGAAAATTAGTGACCAACAATCCTCTTCAACATAGACTTAAAAATCCTTAACAAAATATTAACAAACCAAATCTTGGAATATATAAAAAGAAGAATATACCGTAATCGGGTGGAATTTATGTTAGGAATGAAAAGTTTGTTCCATATTCAGAAGTAAATCAATGTGAACAACGACATTAACAGTCTAAAGAAGAAAAACCCCGTGACTATATCTCAAAAAGGCAAAAATCAGAAAGCTGTGTAAGGGAGAAATGTTTACCTATGGAAACAATAAACAAGCAATTACATTTTTACAATGAGATTTTACAGTATTAGTTCCTCCTGGAAATCATCTTTGAAACTACTCATGTTAAATATCAATTTAAAACACCTCTGCTGCATTTCTCCAACAGGGCACTTCCTTTGAAGAGACTCTTCAAAACCTTGGCCAGTAGGCCCATCTCTCATTCAGGATGGACATTATATGTAATGATTATCTCTGACCTCTTTCCTGCTAAGAAGAAGCAGACTACGTTTTACAGTAAAGTAAGGAAAAGATGTACGCATTAGTGTGTCATCTTCAAGGTGGCAAGAGAGACTTTAAAAAGTGATACATATATCATAGGTGATTCTTCTTTCATTGCTGAGTTCAGCTTACATTTACTATGTCAAGCACATTAAATCTCAAAGCTTCAGTATACTCCTTAAAGGCCCAGTTTATACATTTCACAACTTCTCCACTATTACATGATGTGGAGCCACTCAAAGTCACAGCTGCCTCTTCTGTGGGCTCTGCTGTACATAAGTGGCCTCTGTTCAGCTGTTTTCCCTCCCAACCTGATTAGGAAGAAGGAAGGGATAAAGAGGGAGGAGGAAAGGTCTAGTGGAGGAACAAGTGAGAGGTGGAAAAATGGAAGGACAAATAATGGCTAAGAAAAGGACGGAACCTTTAACCCATGTGTATTTTAATTGAATAGTTCTGGAAGTTTCATCCCTTTACAGCTATAAAGAAGGGACATCTGCTTTAGAGTAGCCTTGTGACAATGGTCATGGGGAGATACACAAGGACCCACGGTGTTGCCTTCTAATGAACTTTGTATGAGTTCTCTATGGTTGCTAGGTATGTGTGAAACATTCTTTCCTTGGGTCAGAGATTTTATTACCTTCCCAATGGCCAACATTTCACTGTAATAACTGATGGAAAACATTTGTGCAATATTCAAAAGACTGTGTGAATAACCAGTTCATAACAGCAAGCCACAATTCTGGGGAGAAATCAGAGCAACCGCTCCCTTCCAAATAGTCCAGACAAGAGCACCAAAGTAGCAGAGTTAAAGATGCCAGTCCTAGAAAATCCAAATCAGGACCACCAGCCTCCAAAGCCAAAATGCCCAAGGCATAGGGTTTATCCCAAGATGTGCTTTACCTGTCTATTCACCAGGACCTCCAGCAACAAGTGGAGACAGAGACCTTCTGGATCCTGGGAGAGCCAAAGAATTCTATTTGGCCAAACTTAGGGTATTGTGGTTAATCTTATTTGTCTTTGCCTAGAGCCAGTAACTGCAGCTTGAGGGTGGAATTTATTGGATTTTAGTTGAGACCAAGAGATCATGATGAGCTTTGCCATACTAGCAAAGGGAGGTATGAAGAAACAGGAGAGAAAAAGAAAATGTGTCAGGAAGAAAAAGAGAGTAAAGAAACAAGCTACTGATTGTTTAAAACTTAGTAAATGTTTGCCCATGTCCTAAGGGTTTTTCTTACAACAGCTCATGGTTGGGGTCAAGACAAGACTGAATGAATTTTGTTCTCTTGTGACTTTTATTGGAAGAATAAACCACTCAAACCAGAAGGATCTTAGCAATTGTATGTCTTTAACCTTATTTTTCATCAGCAGAAACTTTCATTCAAGTGAAATCATCAAGAAACTCACTATGAAGGCTGACCCAAAGTATGACGGTCATCTGAGAGGACATGGACCCACTTAAACAAGAGGGAGAGTTGATAATAGACCCAGGCAAGAGGTTGGGTTTCCCTCTGGGTCCACATTCTTCCTATCCCATCACACCATGTCTGTGAAGTTGTATTATAGCTTCCCAAGTTTGTGTCACCTCTCTCCAATAAGGTCAAAACCCTTGAAGACAAATTTCAAATCTCACACACTTCTTCCTGTCCCCCACTGCGTGTAGACAGGAACAGACACACACACCAAGACTCAAAATACATCTGTGGACAAACTCTGGGGATTTTCAGTAGTGCATACAGGTACAGAACAAATTTTAAATGTATAAAGTTGTGTTGCTGAGGGGGGTTTCATGCTCCTATCTGAGTGAGCTTCCTCCTTTGTAGTAGGTGGCTATGTTCTTTCCCTATGGGAATGGTGGATCCTGAATGGCCCATGGGCACAACCACGCAAGGAAGGACGGTCTGTGGGGTTAGCACAGGCAGGGAGGGTCTGCTGTCCTGTAGAACACACTTGTTCCCAATGATGCGCTCAAGGAGGTATGGTCCCCGTGTGTACAGACAAATTTCAATTTAAAAGAAAACAACTCAGGAATATGTGTGAAGCTGGGCAAACACGAACTGGAGGTTGGGCAAAGATTAGCAAACCAAGAGGTCCAAAGAGGCCATGACGCTAATTCTGCTAAAATGGAGAAATTAACCACTACTTTAAAAATCAGAGTATTCTAATGTTGTTACTGTTCATCATCTAAGCATGTCTTGGAAGAGAGTGATCAGTTGGCTTAATTCCTCTTCCTCTCCCTTTATAGCTGGATAACATAATTAGATCAGGCATAGGCTCAAGAGACAGGCAGGCCTGAGTTCAGTTCCATAAACACATGCAGTACATCAGGCACTCTGCTGAGAGAGAGGATATCACTCTCCCTGACTTCAAGAAACAAATATATTCCTTTCCTTCAAGAATAGGAAAAACAAATCCCTGCCTTCAAAAGCCAAATATTCTTTCCCAAAAATGTATGGGTAGTTTTAATACAGGAGGCAGCACTGGTACCTTTCAGATGCTCGATGCATTATTTGTTGAAGGACTCAAGGAGTGATCAAGGTGCAGCTTACAGGGTGTGTATAGAGCGGAAGAAAGGAGCACAACCGAAAGTGGGAAATGAGGGTCAGAAAAAAACCATTTGGTACAAATGTAATAAATGCAAAAAGAATCAACATGTTAGAGCCCTTTGCATTTTACAAAATTCTGTTGCATGAAACATTTATACTCACCACCAAATAAGGAAAGTATAACCCTCCCTCGATTTCCAGATAAGGTGATAGAGAACAAAGAAATTTGTCTAAAGACAACATGGATCAAGCCCCAAGGGCAAGTCCTCCCATAGGCCTCGGATATCCTGGAACCTTGTAGGCCCTCTTTAGCATATGAAAGCTCTGTTGAAACCTCCCTCACCTTCCCCCAACCGCAGGGTACATAACCTGCCATCCCTCACAACCCAGGGCAGCAGCTCTTCCTGCCCATGGGTCCTGTCCCTGTGCTTTAATAAACCACCATTTTTCACCAAAAAAAAAAAAAAAGAAGAAGAAGAAGTTTGTCCAGGTCAAGGTCACCCAACGGGTAAGAGTCAAGAGCTAGGACTCAAATTCATTTTTTCTTTTTTTTTTCTTTTTTTTTTTTTTAAATTTCTTTTCAGTGTTCCAGAGCTCATTGTTTATGCACCACACCCAGTGCTCCGAGCAACACATGGGAGTTCCTGCACTTTCCAGAAGGCCGTGCTGCCACCAACACACGCAACACATGGGAGTTCCTGCACTTTCCAGAAGGCCGTGCTGCCACCAACACACGCAACACATGGGAGTTCCTGCACTTTCCAGAAGGCCGTGCTGCCACCAACACAAGCCGCATCTGGTCCTCTTCTGGGAAGCTCACACGGGAGATGTACTTGTGCTAGAGTTTCCAGTCAGGTCCTAGGGGGCATCTGAACCTCTAACACAGGAGGGTGGGGAATCTTACTTTTAAAATTTAGGGAGCCATTCTCGTGAGTATGATGGTTTCTTTTTCTTTCCCTGGCCCCATCACATAGAAAAATAAACAGTAAAAAAAAAAAAAAGAAAGAAAGAAAGAAAGAAAAGAAAAGAAAAAAGTGTTCACAGTAAATGATAACTTTAAGAAAACAGCAGACTATGCTCCTTAACAATGACACCTTTAATGAATGCAAAATGGTTATCGGTCATAAGCACAAAAAGTTGTTATGTTTAGCAAAATGATGTCACCATATACACACAATTGTCAGCTATAGCTTTATCAATTTATCTTTTTGTGCAGTTTTCTGTGAGTGTGCAGTTTTCTGAGTCGCTGCACTTCCTTGCATGTAAATGAGAGAGAACTCAGGCTGCTAATGAGAACTCTGAACACAAAAGCAGCCCCAAAGCATGGTCCTGCATTTATGAAATGGTATTTACATTTGCTTAATTTAATTACCTGGTGAAGTACGGGGTCAGAGAATCAGAATGGGCTGGGGAGCTCAAGGAACAGCAGAAAAATGCAACTGATAGTTTTCTATTCCTGATCTAGTCTAGATTCATAGTCACTTCTGGAAGTCTGCTCCCAATCACCTCTCTTGTCAAATCTAAATGAATCTGCCCAACCTTCTAAAAGCCTCCAAGACTCACTCCTCCCGTGGGGTTAGTAGAAAGAGGGGCAGACAGGAAGCAATCAGCCAGAGTCTGACATCACCCCGGAAAAGTCCCAGCCCTTCCCTGCTCCCCTCCGTCCCCTGTCCCACCCGAGTCCTCTCTAGGCGCTCCAACCACAGTCTTGCTGCCAGAGACAGAGTGGTCAGCTTAACACACCTTCCTCTCCTTTTTTTTTTTTTTTTTAAGATTTTATTTATTTATTTGACAGAGAAAGATCACAAGTAGGCAGAGAAGCAGGCAGAGAGAGAGAGAGACGAAAGCAGGCTCCCTGCTGAGCAGAGAGTCCGATGAGGGACTCGATCCCAAGACCCTGAGATCATGACCTGAGCCGAAGGCAGTGGCTTAACCCACTGAGCCACCCAGGTGCCCCAACACACCTCCCTCTTCTACGCCAGAACATTCCATCCACAGCCTCATCCAGCCCGCTCCACTTCCCTCTTCCCATAGCCAACCCATCCCACTCCTCTCCAGCTTAGCACCGCAGCCCGTGTCAAGGCTTACCTCTGCCCTGGGCTGCGGACCTCACCTAACCAGCCTTCCTGCCTCCAGCCCCCAGCCCTAGGCCTTCCCCTGTGCTGCCCCAATAACCCCCCCCAAGAAATCACAAAGCAGAGCACAGCCCTCCACACTGGAAATCCTCTACTTCTGCCGTTGTTCTTGGGTTTCTGTGTAGACAGGGATTCAGGTCCTCCACCCCACAGTGGTACGTATGCAACACTGACCATATTTCTTTACTGTGAAAGTACACGATGAATAACAACATGACAAGCATAATATTAATAGCAGCAATTTATTATTTTTGATGTTGGGCTGTCTTATATTCAATAAGTAGAGACAGTGGAGTAGAAATGCTTATTTTTATTTTTCCCTGAAAAAAGTCATTATTAAATTGACAATGACTTTCCAATCAAGGAAATGAGGTGTGAAGGAAAAATAATAGGAAAAATTTGGCTTCAGCTATTGGGGAATAGAGAGGACATTTTGAAAACAGAAACCTCCCACAATGCTTGTATTATAAATTTTTTTTTTTTTTTTTGGAAGAGCATGAATTTGAAGATAGGTCTGAGTTTGGTACCAACTCTGATATTTTGTGGATCTTTGACCCTGGGAAAGTTATTTTACCCTCCCAAAACTGATCTTCTTTCTTTGTGAACCGGATATACTATCTACCTGAGAGTATTCTTAAAAGGATAGAATTATATAAGGTGAGTTACATACCTAGAACATTCGAAAAGAGAAGATCTCATGATATGACTTATTATATATGGGATTAATATTACCATTGTCATCTCTCCCTCGCCCCTAAAAGTGTTACCTAACTATCACATCACTGTTTTCCTCAGATGGTATTATTTGTGGCCATTGTAGAAAAAATATATATAATTGAATAAAAGATCAGCAGAACTCTGGCTGTTAATAACACAAAAATAAATATTTAATATGCCAATTTTAAAAGAAAATCCCACCATGACCTATCACCCCCATTTCAAGTAGTTATAGAAATTCCAAATTTGCTTTTGCAAGAAAATTATTTTGATGGTCCAATAGAGATGAACGTGGTGGGAACGGATTCGTAGTTGGTACTGCTCAGAATCAGAACAAAGGACATAATTGGGTTGCAAATTAAATTTAATAAGAGTCACCATGGATTTCTATGTTCAAGTGCTCTATTTCCAACCTTGTTGGACACAGGGAGCAGTTGACACTCTTCCCACGCTTGCCCTATTCCACTTCAATTAACTCAACAAGCAAGACAGAATCAGCTGCTTAAATATCAGTCCATGGCCGAACAGGATGTTAGAGACACAGTCTGCGCAAGCGATCAGGAGACTGCGCTGGTAGCCTCCCAGCCAGTCATGGCACCTGTCCAAAAGATTTTGTCGTTTTAATCAGTACATTCTCAACTCACACCCCCAGGGCCAAACGTGAGCAGGGGCAGCAAAAGGAGGGCATGTCTGGTTGACTGGATATTGCATGAACAGGGCCGTGACGATCAAGGTCTGGGCAGTGCCAGGCCACACATCCTTGGGACAGCAGGCGGGAGGGCTCAATGAATAAACTTAATTACAACATGTTCCCTCCCTCGTGGGAAGGGAGATCTAAAGGGTGTCAACCCAATTACGGGTCTCCACACTCCTCTGGAGACAACAGACTGTGGCATACACTGTGGCCGTGTTGTCACTTCATCTCTGCAGTGATTGGACTTCCTGGATCTCAGGGCAGAACTGCATTAGAGGGAGAGATCGCATGGAAATTGCCCAGCCCCATTTTCCAATCTCTCTGCCAGCCTCAGGACAACAAGCCCAGAGTCATTCTGGCAGCCCAGCCACCACACACCGCAGCCCAGCCCCAGCTCCTGCGCCAACAGCAGACAACACCAGGATGGGTTCCCAGCAGCCCCCTGGCCGCCAACACGGAAGATGCTTAGAAGAAATGCAGATGCTGGAAGGCTCATCCTGAACACACCCTCAGAGCTAGGCTCCCGAGACTCCTTTGCCCTGCCCTCCAACCCCATCTGGTACTCTGAACCCCTTGACAACACCCTCTACTCGCTGTGCGCCCTTGGGAACTCCCTCACCCATCCTGAATTACAACCTCCCCCTCTCCTACAGGGTTAGGAGAAGCAGCTAGGCTAGATAAGAACCACCAGGAACAATTCTTCAACAATCTAGATTCACTTCCCCTACTGAACTCGTATCCTCAGGGGATGAAACCCAGGCATATGTGGCCCCAGCTCCTGAGGCCAACAGCTCTGGACCAACCAGTAGATTAGAAAGCCAGAAGGGACTAGGTGACCAGTAAGGGTCATTCTCATTCTGCAGCTTATCAAGCTCTTCTTCTGGGCATGGGAATGTACGTGGGTCGCTTACCAGGTACCAGCTGACACAAGGTATGTACGTGTCATACATACACGTATGTATGTATGGGAATTCTGTGTGCAATCTCATTTCCCCCTTGCCAGAGCCCCTCTGAGGGTGGGGTTTTGTAACATCTCCTTCTGTACCTTCTCCCACCCTTGTCCCAGGTCTCATCAGAAACACCACTTCATGCAGGAGGCCCACGGACCCCAGCCCAGGATCCCAGCAGGCCCCCAGGCTACCTCCACACTCCTAATCATCACACCGCCACACCGTCTACTGGTCCTCTTGCTCCCTGCCTTAGCTCCAGGGCTGACAGGTGGTGTAGGTGCTTAATAAATACAGGCTTAATAAATATGAACATATTACCCACAGCGAAACTGATGCTCAGGAAGGTTAAGTAACTAGTTCAAGGTCACAGGAATTTGAAACCAGGGGCGTCTAAGTCATGAGCTGGTGCTTTTTATATTGTTTTCAATATTCTTATCCCAATCGCTGGCCACCACTTCTTTGCAAGAGACCTCAGCAGGCCGTTGCTCAAAGCTCCTCTCCTAGATTTCTTTAAAAGTTAAACTAAAAACAACCACCATCCTAAGAAGCCTAGTGCACTCAGACATTGGGGAGAAGTTAACCAGAGGATCAGAGAAATCAAGACCTCAGGGAAAGCCCTCCCACGCAGGAGGACGGCAAGGGGCCACAAAGTGGTGGTGGGGGACAGAGGCAGAGAATCTTAAGCAGGCCCTATGCCCAGTGTGGACTCCAACACGGGAATCCATCTCATAACCCAGAGATCATGATCTGAGCCAAAAATGGAGTCAGACACTTAACTGAGCCATCCAGTTGCCCCAAGAGATTGTCTTTCTAATCCAGCCCTGAATAAAGCTCCCTGCCCACCACTGATACTGAAAGCCCTCCTCCGCTCTGCCTAGCAGCCCACGTGCAGGTGTTCTGCCTGCTTCCTCGCTAGCAATCATGATGTTCCTGGCAGATACAGATGAAAATGCCCATTTTGCAGATGAAGATACAGTGGCTTGGAGGCATTCAGGGGCTGACCAGGGTCCCACAGCTGGTGGGCAGTGGAGAAAGAGCGGGGTTCTCCTCTCCATGCAAGGAAATCAACAGCACGCCGTCAAGAGTTTCACTTCAACTTTATGTAGGTGGAAATCACCCAGAGGCAAGTTGGATTTTAACTGCATGCTAGAAAATTGTGTTGGTTCTTTACTGGCCTGGTTTTTTAGCTTGATATTGGGAATTCTGTGTCATTCATGGCCCCTCTCACCTTAAGCTTTGCTATTAATTTGCTCTACTTACAAGATTACTTTCATATCTTTTCCACATTATGGTTTTGACTAGGCCATTATGGCAAGTTTACTCAAAAATCCTGTCAATGGTATGGTTCCAGCCACACATCTCCACAGGTGCACATCTCCACAGATATACACACGGGCCAAGACGAACAGCGGCAGCAGAAGGCATGTTGGTTCTGACAACGGTACTGTGGAGATCCGTTTCCACTTTCCAGGCTGTTTGTATAAATGCTGGCTCATAAGGTGATCAAGATTCTGATGAGAAAATCGCCCAGCCCCTTAGAAATGAGAAGCACTAAGTAAATCACACCTGCATTTGTTTCTCTCCAGGTATTAAACATACACCAAAACCTTCAGTTTTAGCAAAAGGTAAGAATGATGCTAGACATCAGTGCCCAGCAGCAGGCGACAGATCTACAGCAGAGTCACCGCGTGCCCAGACTTGACAGTCAGGAGGCCTGAGTCCAGGGCCATTGAGCTAGACTGCTGCGAAGCTCTGTTCCTTAGAGAAGTTTGCTCAGCCCGTCTGTGAAGGATGACACTGGCACCCACGGCGAGACGTTAGTAAGGATTCAGGGAAACCCTAGAAAGGAAACAGCCCAGCCAGGGCCAGCCTAGGGTAAGCATTCCTTAAACAGAGGCCTTTGTTTTTTTACTTTTTCACCAGACTTTGTCTCCAGGTCTTCCTAGACTGAGACACACTCGGGGCAATGAAGACCTAACCTCCTAGAATGTAAGAAGACATCCTCAAGAAACAACTTCTTCACCTTCAGCACGTCAGAGCGACCCCCGCCACCAGATCAAAAGAAGAGAAAGCCCAACAGCCTCCCATCAGAGGCTCCGGCCTTCCCAGGGATCGGTAACCTCCCCGCAATGCTGGGTTTCCCGTGTGTTGCATCGTTTCGATCCACAATGCGAAAGCTCACGTCGTCTGTCCTCCGATGGAGATACTTGTAAATTCGGCCTGAACTCTTTCTTCCCTTTAATGTTTTGACTGATGTTGTTTCTGCCAAAACTGCAGGCATTACGCTGGAGACAACGGCCAAGTTCACCACTGAAGCTTGCGCAAAGGACCCTGAACACTGAGCAGCCAGCCTGGGACCAGAAGCTCCAAGACACAGGTGCCCTGGGTCTCTCTGATTATGCACTTTTCTTGAAATCAATCACCATATATTTCATTTTTAATAAGCAATACATGCTTTTGTAGACCCTGTGGGAAAGTCAGAACATACAAGACCAAAAATAATCTATAATCTCACCACTTACAGATAACATCAGCCACCATTTTACTGGATCTAATGGGATGTTCGTAACAATAATATCTGTATCAGAAAGTAGATAAACATTTTAATATTTATAAACATATTTGTCTATCTTCAGTATTATAGTTATATATTTATAGCATTATTTTCTTGTATTTAAATCTATACTGTCAGTATACATTTACATTTTATAAATATGTATATATGTGTACACATATATGTATATGTGTATTTGATATATATACATATACAATCTATGTATATTACATATACACAATATACACATACTATTTATTTGTGTTTGTATATTACGTCTATGATGTTTATTTACATGATGATATATGATATATGAGCTAGACCATATAAGTATGTATATATTATAGATACTTAGACTTTTAAATTTAGATATAAATATCCCCACTTCTGAAATTATAGCTCATGAATGTCCTGTTATGAAACCATTGTACCGCTGATTCATCTCTACGGGGTTGGGTAGGGATTAAGGATCCATTACTTTCGAGGTACAAGAAATACCGCATCCTCTGAAGCCTCATTTCGGCTCCTCCTTTGCCAAGGGCAGCAGCGAATCCACCTGCAGTGACGGCACGCGGTCCCTCTTCCTGTGGCCGGTTGTGTGTGAACCAGGAAAACGAAGGCAAGCCCTGAGTCTTGGTCTGAATTGCTCTCCAATGCTGTTACTCTGTGGAAGGCCTGGTGGACCCTTCCCAGCCCTTAATACTCCCCTGCCTGAGTGCAGCTTCCCCTCAGGAGGCTTGGCTAAACTTTCTCAGGCCCAGTGCTCACGGCCCACACCCCCCAGCATCTCCTGGCATTCCAGGCCCCGCCCATGAAGGGCTCCCTGTCTCCTGCTGAATGGTCCAGCTCTCTTCTTTCAGGACAGGCAGGTGCTCCATTTAACCTGCAAGGTGTTTGCCCTGCTGCACGCAGTGACGCTAGGTCAAGTGCTAGAGATATTTTTAAGACTGTATATAAAGCCTTTGAAATGGTTTATCATGAAAAGATCATATATCCAAAATTATATATAGGCAAGAAATAGACCAAGTATACACAGTGACAACACAAGCACCATGGTACCCCCCACCGGAGTGAAGAAATAGATTCTTATGATTCATTTCAGGTACCCCTCCCCCTTCCCCTCATCCCACAGAAAAACATGATTCTGAATTTTCAGCTTATTAGTGCCTTGTTTTCACATAACTAAACAATTCTTATCTCTAAACAGCTGTAAAACTTTGTTGTCTTGGGGACTCTACAAATAGTATCTCATTCAACTTAATGTACATATTTTTTTAGGATTCACTGTTGCACATGAACAAGGGTGTGTCCGTCCGCTGTGTGTGCCTACAAGGACTCACTGAGTCAGATCTCCTACGGAGATCCACCTGAAGATAATGTCAGCGTTTCCCACATATCCATACACATTTCACACTCCCACAGTGTGCTCTGAAGTTCCATTTTCTTTCTTTCTTTTTTTTTTTTTTTTTTTGAAGTTCCATTTTCTCTACTCTTCTTCAATACTTAGATTTTGCCAATCTCATCGGGCAGAAATAGTGTCCGTTTGTCATTTAGTCTGCATTTCCCTGATTCCTAAAGAGATAGAGTGTCTTTGCATATGTTTCTGGGCCATTTCACATGCTCTTTTCTCTGAAATGCTCCTTTCTGTCTCTTGCCTAATACTTTCCCTCCTATGTTTGTCGTCTTCTTTTTGATCTTTGTAGGGGTTTAGATATTAAACTATTATATGTTCACAGTATAGATTTACAGTTTATCTTGACACTCTGCTTGTGGTCCTTTGATAAATTGTTTCCACTGTTAACGTTTTTATTAAAGATAATTTACACACAATAAATTTGACATATTTTACATGTAGCGTTTGAAGAGCTTTGATAAATTTCACATGTAAACAACCATTCAAAGTGCATATCTCATGTTAGAATTCACTCTTGGTGTTATATATCCTATGGTTTAGACAAATGTGTAATTATTACATGTATCCATAATCATAGTGTCATACAGACTGTTTTCACTGCCCTAAAAACCCTTTGTGCTCTACCTATTCATCCCTCCCTGTCTACCCCCAATAACCACTGACTTTTACTGTCTCCCCAGCTTTGCCATTCCAGAAAGTCACATACTGGAAATCATACAGTAAGTACACTTTTCAGACTGGCTTCTTTCACTGAGTAATATGCACGTAAGTCTCCTCTGTGTCTTTTCATGTTTTAATAGTTCCTTTCTTTTAAGCACTAAATATACTCCAGTATCTGAGTGTACCATGGTTTCTCATCTGTTCACAATGAAGGACATCTTGGTTGCTTCCAAGCTTGGGCCATTATGAATAATACTGTTACAAATATTCATGGGCTCGATTTCATGTTGACATGAAATTTTTAACGACTTTGTGTGAATATCAAGGAGGGCAATTACTGGCTTGTGTAGGAGGAGTATGTTCAGTTTGGCAAGAAAGTACCGAATTGTCTTCTAAAGTGGCTGCATCACTCTGCAATTCCACCAGCAGTGAATGGGTGTTCCTCTTTCTCCACAGCCTCACCAGCATTTGGTAGTACCAGTGTTCTGGACTTTGGTCATTCTGGATAGGTATATGGTGGTATTTCGTGGTTGTTTTAATTTGCATTTCCTTGGTGACATATGATGTGGAGCATCTTTTCATAGCCTTATCATCTGTATATCTTCTTTGCTAAGGTATCTGTGATGGTTTCAGTCAGTTGAGTTTTAAGAGTTTTTTGCATATTTGGATAACAGTACTCCATCAATAGTCTCTTGCAAATATTTTTTCTCAGTCTGTGGTTTGTGCTTTTATTTTGTTGACAGTGTCTTCCACAGAGCAGACAGTTTTGGGTTTGACAAAGTCCAACTTCTTACTTCTTTGCTTTCATGAACTGTGCCTCTGTGTTATTTATCAGAAGTCATCACCAAACGGGCACAAAGACAGACATATAGACCAGTGGAAAAGAGTAAAGAGCCTAGATATGGACCCTCAACTCTATGGTCAAATAACCTTTGCCAAAGCAGGAAAAAATATACATTAGAAAAAGGACAGTCTCTTCAATAAATGGTGCTAGGAAAATTGGACAGCTATGTGTAGAAGAATGAAACTCGACCATTCTCTTATACCATACACAAAGATAAACTTGAAATGGATAAAAGACCTCAGTGTGAGACAGGAATCTATCAAAATCCGAGGGGAGAACATAGGAGGTAACCTCTTTGACATCGGCCACAGCAACTTCTCCATGTCTCACAACAGCGAAAGAAACAAAAGCAAAAATGAACTTTTGGGACTTCATCAAGATTAAAAGCTTCTGCACAGCAAAGGAAACAGTCAACGAAACAAAGAGGCAACCCACGGAATGGGAGAAGATATACACAAATGCCACTACAGACAAAGACTGATATCCAAGATCTATAAAGAACTCCTCAAACTCAACACACAAAAAACATAATCACATCAAAAAATGGGCAGAAGACATGAACAGACACTTCTCCAAAGAAGACATAAAAATGGCTAACAGACACATGAAAAAATGTTCATCATCATTAGCCATCAGGGATATTCAAATCAAAACCACATTGAGATACCACCTTACAGCAGTTAGAATGACAAAAATTAACAAGACAGGAAACAACAAGTGTTGGAGAAGATGTGGAGAAAGGGGAACCCTCTTACACTGTTGGTGGGAATGCAAGTTGGTGCAGCCACTTTGGAAAACAGTGTGGAGATTCCTTAAGAAATTAAAAATAGAGCTTCCCTATGACCCTGCAATTGCACTACTGGTTATTTACCCCAAAGATACTGATGTAGTGAAAAGAAGGGCCATCTGTATCCCAATATTTATAGCAGCAATGGCCACAGTTGCCATACTGTGGAAAGAACCAAGATGTCCTTCAACAGACAAATGGATAAAGAATATATGGTCCATATACACAATGGAGTATTATGCCTTCATCAGAAAGGATGAATACCCAACTTTTATATCAACATGGACAGGACTGGAAAAGATTATACTGAGTGAAATAAGCTAAGCAGAGATAGTCAATTATTATATGGTTTCACTTACTTGTGGAGCATAAGGACTAACATGGAGGACACTGGGAGATGGAAAGGGGAAGGGTGTTGGGGGAAAATTGGAGGGGGAGACAAACCATGAGAGACTGGACTCTAAGAAACAAACTGAGGGTTTGGGGAAGGGAGGGGGTGGGGGGTTGGGTGAGCCTGGTGGTGGGTATTGCATGGAGCACTGGGTATGGTACATAAACAACAAATTTTGGAACACTAAAAAGAAATAAAATAAAATGAAATGAAAAAAAAAATAAGAAGAAGAAGTCATCACCAAACCCTGTGTCCTATAAATTTTATCCTATGTTGTCTTCCAGGAGTTTTGCATTTTGCATTTAAGTCTATGACACATTTTGAGTTAATTTTCATGAAAGGTATAAGGTCTGGTCTAGATTTTCCTTTTTGTATGTGGATGAAAAGTTGTTCCAGCACCATTTACTGAAGAACATCTTTGCTTGGGGCACCTGGGTGGCTCAGTGGGTTAAGTGTCTGCCTTCGGCTCAGGTCATGATCTCAGGGTCCTGGGAAAGCCCCACATCTGGCTCTCCACTCAGGGGGGGAGCCTGCTTCCCCCTCTCTCTCTGCTTGCCTCTCTGCCTACTTGTGATCTCTCTCTCTCAAATAAATAAATAATCTTAAAAAAAAATCTTTGCTTTATTGTGTTGCCTTACTCCTCTGCAAAGACCCATTGATTATACTTATGTGGGTCTTATTCGTGCTATATAGTAATTCTTTCTTATGCATTGTTGGTTTCAATTTGCTGATATTTTGTTGAAGATTCCTGCATCTATATTCATGAGAGATATTGGCATATAGTTTTCTCATGATGTCTTTGTCTGATTTTGGTATTAATGGGAGGGGTTTTAACTATGAGATAAATATGATTATTCAAATATTTTATTTCTTCTTACATCTTTTTGGTAAGTTGCATTTTCCATGAAATCTGTACATTTCCTCAAAGTTTTCATCTTATTTCCATAAAATTGTTCATAATATTATATCATTTTTTTTAATGTCCTTAGGATCTGTTGTGATTCCACACATTAATAGTGTGTGGTTTCTATTTTTTCTCTTTACTAGTTTTACTAAAGATTTATCAATTTTATTCATCTTTTCGAATAACAAAATTTTGGCTTTGTTAATTTTCTCCAGTGATTCCTTGATACCTATCTCATTGACTTCTTCTTTGATCTTTATTAATTCTTTCCTCCAACTTTCAATTTGTACCTTTAAATAGCTTCTTAAGAGACAAACTTACACCACTAATTTTAAACTTTTATTTTCTGACATAGGCAAAGCTGTAAATTCTCTAAGCACTGCTTTAGCTGAATCCCACAGATTTTGAATACTGTTTTCATTATCAATTGACTCCAAACCTTTTCTAAGTTCTCTCATGATTTCTTCTCTTTGACCTATGGTTTATTTCAAAGTACATTATTTAATATCCAAATAAGCAAATGAGAACAGTGAGCCCAGAGGTAAATCCACACGTATCGATTTATAACAAAAGTGGAAGTGTAAATCAGTAATGGATGGACAGTCTTCTTAATAAATGACACTAGGACGATAAAGTATTTCTGTAGGAAAAGTGATATTTGGATTTTGACCTCACACCTAACTATATTAAATCAGTTCCAGGTCAACTGAAGACTGAAATATAGGTAGGGGCACCTGGGTGTTTCAGCTGGTTAAGCATCTGACTTCAGCTCAGGTCATGATCTTGGGGTTCTGGGATAAAGCCCCACATTGGGCTCTGTGCTGGCTGGGGAGTCTGCTTCTCCCTCTCCCTCTGCTCCTTCCCCTGCTTATGCTCTCTCTCTCTCTTTCTCTCTCTCTCTCTCAATCTTGTTTGCTCTGCCAAATAAATAAATAAAATCTTTTAGCAAAAAAAAAAAAAAAAAAAAAAAAAAAAAAGACCAAAATGTAAAATACTAAATAATGAAACTGCCAGAAAACAATGTAGGAGGAAAAAAGTGCACTCACAGATTAGTATCAGACTACAAACTTTTCTTAACCTGATCTGTGATCTATTTGGAACAAAAATTGAGAGTACACATTAGAAATGTTTCCAGCAATGTTATGAAATAATTTGTTGTTGTTGTTGGATCTGGTAATAAAAAAAATAGGGGCTTCTATTTTTTGTATTTTTTTTTTAAATTTCATCCTTCTGGGGCACCTATATGGCTCAGTCATTAAGCATCTGTCTTTGGCTCAGGTCATGATCCCAGCATCCTGAGATCAAACCTCACATTGGGCTCCCTGCTCTGTGGGAAGCCTGCTTCTCCCTCTCCTAATTCCCCTGCTTCTACTCCCTCTCTTCGTTGTCTCTCTCTCTCTCTGTGTCAAATAAATAAATACAATCTTTTTTAAAAAACTCACCTTTCTGGTAATTTATTTTTATTATATGTCACAAAAATAGTAGCCCATAACAGACAAGGAGAAAAAAAGCTGATCTTTCATCACAGTATGGGAAGAATGTAATATCCTTTGTACTTCAGAGTTGCAAAGGATTTTTTAAACTGGACACAAGAAGTATAATCCATAAAGGGGAAAAAATGGAAATTTTCACCACATTAAAATTTTATTTATCAAAACATGCCATACATAAAATGATACATTTGAGATCATTTTAATATTCTAACATAAAGGGGCACCTGAGTGACTCAGTTGGATAAGCAATCTGCCTTCAGCTCAGGTCATGATCTCAGGGTCCTAGGATCGAGCCCTGCTTCACGCTCCCTGCTCAGCAGGAGTCTGCTTCTCTCTCTCCCTCTGTCCCTCCCCACCCCCGCTCATGCTCTTTGTCTCAAATAAATAATTAAAAAATCATATATAGATAGATAGATAGATACAAATATAGATATAGATAGATATATAGGGCTCCTAACATAAAAATATGGTAGTTAAGAACTATAAAAATCAATAATGGCAGAAAATTGATAGTTTGGGAAGATGGTTGAGCAGTAAAAATGGTTCGTTGAACTAGCACTTCTATATTTTATATATGTTTGAAAACTTTTATACTTAATATTTAATCATTTAAAATAAATTAGAAGATACTATAAGGAGAGAAAAAAATGACAGCCTATAGATTTAGAGATAGGATTTGCAATACATATAACCAACAAACAATTAGTGTTTAGAATACATAAAGAATACTTAGAAATTAATTTTTAAAGACATGTGATAGAGCTTGAAGTCCGGAATTGTGATGCCACCAACTTTGGCTTTCTTTTTCAATATTCCTTTGGCTATTCGAGGTCTTTTCTGGTTCCATATAAATTTTAGGATTATTTGTTCCATTTCTTTGAAAAAGATGGATGTGTGAGAGCCAATAGAGAAAAATAAGTGAAAGACATTTAAAAAAATTTGTAATAGACAAAGACATATTTCACCAAGGAAGGAACATTAATGATGAATAAGTATATTAAAAGACTCTCAATCTCTAGTAATTAGGGAAATAGACATTTAAATCACAGTCAGATGCCATTTCACACCTATAAGATTGGCAAATAAGTAAAAGTCAGAGGAGAAGAAAGGAAGTGAGATCCTCATGCACCACTGACGCAAGTAGGAACTGGGGCTCAGACCTCAGAAAGGAGCTTGGGATTACCTAAAACAGTCCAACATACATATAAGCTGCAACTCAGTACTTCCCTTCCTAGTCACCTCTCCCAGAGAAGCTAGCCCTCTTGTTTCCGTAAGTATCTTTACAGACGTGTTGTTCTCTATGTCACAAAACCGGAAATAACTCAAATACTGTCCTAGAATAGGATCAAGTAATACTAGAACATGAGAACAGATACATACATAGAGTTAAATGGGTTATGATAGAGCAGGAAAAATTAATGGACCATAGCTACATTCCCCAACAGGAATTAAGCTGTATATTCAAGTCACGGATCTAAATAATAATGTTGCATGGAAAAGGTAGGCCCGGGTCCTAACATGATCAGAATTATTACAATCATTTCAAGCTCAAAAACAGACAAAGCAAAATAATTCTCTCTTCTCCAGGGTGATTTACAAAGCTGAGCTGCTACAAAGAAAAATGAGAGGATGATTATTGCAGGATTCAGGATGGCGACTTCCTCGACAGGGTGGCCAAGCTCAAAGTGAGCAAAAGACAGAGGATTTCTGAGGCGCAAGTCACGTCCTGTCTCTTAACCTGGGGGGTTGGTACATGGTCTCCAACGTGTTATCATAAACCTTCATGCATATTTTTTATACTCTTTAGTAGATATTATATATTTCACAAAAAATAAAATAAAGGTAATAAATTGACAAAAATAAGGTAATAAATAAGGTAATAAATTGACAAAAAATAAAAATAAGGTAATAAATTGACAAAAATTTTAACCTCCTTGAAAAATCTGATGTGGAGCTAGAGTGAGGTTAGGCCTACTGATGATCCTCTTAACCAGTGTTTTCTGAACAGCAGCTCTGCGCTGGGCACTGTGCTGTGAGGCAGAGACACAGAGACAAACAAGAAGGAGTGCATATCCTTGGAGCTCCCAGCCATTGGAAAAGGCTGACACCTTTCCTCAGGAGGGAGAATAATCTAGAGGGTTTATGAATTTGAGCCACGGAAAATAGCTTAGAAAACAGCTTAGCAACAGATTGCCATATACTTTGCAAGGAGGAGACTGAGAGTTTTGCAAAAGGAGAGCCAGGATCAGAGCCTTTCCTCGGGTCATCTAATCTGGCCAAATAGGATGAATGGTTGGCAGCAGGCAGAAGGAGAGACCAGGGACAGGAGGTAGAGGTCTATGGGAGCTAGAGGAAGAACTCACAGAAGAGCTACTGGGGGCCTGAACAGGACAGTGACACCAGGACAGAGAAGCAGAGGGTGAGGATGTGTATGCGCAGGTGCAGGAGGGGTGTGTTGTGAGGCAAGAATGAGTGTCAGCAGAGATGGCAAAGACAAAGATAACTCCTGGAGAGGTTCAGCCTAGAGGGCAGGAGGAGGGAAGGAACGGGGGTGGGGGGACCCAAGAGAAGGAGAGATTGCAGGGGGAAGAGAAGGCAGGGAAGAGAGCCTCAAGGCTTCCATGCAAGGGACACACGGAGGCTAAGGTCAGAGTGGACATCCCAGAGGGATGTCCTGTAGGAAGCTGGGAAAGGTGCATGGCTTTCCTGAGCCCTTGCACCCCCGATGATTTTTGTCTCTCTGGGTGGGAGGATTCTCTGCAGCTTTATGATCTTCCAGCTGCTGACCAGCCTTCTAGACCCTGAGAAATTCCAACCACTGCACACCAATTCACATCTGCCAGTCTCCCAGAGTTAAACAGGGTCTGCAGTGAAATGCACACTTGCAAGCAAAGCTCGCCCTGGACATGGGCTACATCCACATGGTGTAAAAGCCTTGTTTTAGAAAAAGAAAGCTCAAAACTTGGAACCTGACAGACATGGGTTTGAAGCTTCATTTCTTTCCAGCTCTGGGACTGGAGGTAGTCGGCTCAACCTCTCCAAGCCCCAGGTTCTGTCATTTAGGTAACGTCAACAATAATACATGCCCCAGTTTTCTCACCGAGTTGCTGAGTAGATAACACACCAGTGTGAGCTATTACAATTGTCGTAAGAAGACCGTCTGGTGAGAGCAGGAAGTGAGAGGTGGTCAGAAGAACTAATCGTTGCAATGTGGAAATAAAAACAGAAAACCAACCAACCAACCAACCACATGAACTATTCTCTATTTCATCTGCTCTCCTGGCCTTTTCAGTAATTCCAGTAACTGGTTTGCTAAAACTCATGTTTCTGGATGGAAGTGATACTGCAAGAGATTCAGAGAACACTTTCAGGCCAAATTACTACCAGCTAAAGGGAAAATACCAACTAGACCATACATTCCTCCTTAAAAGCAGAAACACAGCATTTTTTTCAAGGTTTTATTTATTTGAGAGAGAAAGCAGGAGCACGGGGAGGGGAAGAGGGAGAGAAAGAGTCTCTTGCACACTCTCCGCTGAACACAGAACCAAGACCCCGGGATCATGACCGGAACAGAAGTCAGATGCTTAACCAGCTGAGCCACCCGGATGCCCCAAAACAACATTTTCTAAACACAAGCCCTCCTCTAACCAAAAAGAAAGGTGGGGGAGGGGGGGGAGGAGGATCGTGCGCTACTTGTAATGAGTGTCTTCTGCGTGCCCGGGACTGTGCTGAAGGTTGTATGTACACATTTCTTCATTTGTCCCCACGACTGCTCTGCAGCGTAGTACAGGTTGAATTTTCTAATTTAATAGCTGAGAAACCTGAAGTTCTTTAAATCTCAGAAAACTGCCCCAGAGCCCCTGGTTAGTTAGAGTTAATGCTGAGATCTAAACCCTGGTCTCAGTCAAAGCCAGTGGTCTCTCATCCTACACGGTTTTCCAAGAGGGACCTGAACAAGCCATGACCAGAAGAATCCACGCCCTGCACTAATCATTGACAATTTCATCCTCAATTCTTCCATTTGTAGGAGGAAAGGCTTGCATGTAATTAACTTAAGGATGAGTTCCCCATAAATTATACTTCAATCTGGTTCTATATTTGAATAATTAAGTTTAAAACAGAAAGACTAATGAAACTAATGGTTACCAAATTACTAGATTTTGAAAATCATTGATTTTCTCATTTGCCTGCTGAAATTAATTGATCTCATTTACATATACAGATTGCAGTTGCTTTAGCTTTGAGAATACTTATCCAAGTTTCTCCACTGAAGTTTCAAAATCCGTTTGCAAAAATGCAATTCTACTTCAATTATGCTCATTTGCATGGAAACCAAAACCTTATTGCTCTTCTAATTAATACTATTATGGTTGTTCTTTTCATTTGAATACAATGCTCTTGTAACTTAAAGAAAAAAATTTTAACCCAGCCAAGCAACTTTAAAAGTACATATGGAAATGATTAGTGTAATACAATTTCTTCTGGTAAGTAAGAGAAATAAAAGCAAATTCTCCTGTTACAAAACACATACACACACAAACACACACTCAATTTTATAAAATACATTTTTTTAAGATTTTATTTATTTATTTGACAGAGAGAGAGATCACAAGTAAGCAGAGAGGCAAGCAGAGAGGGATGGGGAAGCAGGCTCCCTGCTGAGCAAAGAGCCCAATGCAGGGCTCAATTCCAGGACCCTGAGACCATGACCTGAGCCAAAGGCAGAGGCTTAACCCACTGAGCCACACAGGTGCCCCTATAAAATACATTTTTAAAAATTTCTACAACACAATACCCTAAGATATTATAACCATGTGATGCTAAATGTTTATATATCACAGGATAGATAAGAAGGTATTTCTTGGACAGATTAATGGACAGGATAAACTCCCCAGAGCTTCTAAGAAGTAAAGACAAATGGTGATCCAGTGACCTGAAAAGGAGCTAAAAATCTTATAATTTACTCATTTTCAAAGTGAAAGTCTCCACAAATTCAGTGGGTTACAAATCAGCACTTTTTACAATGAAATATAAATTTAATAGAAAACATATAGGTAGAACAATTATTATTTTATAAAACTTCTGTGTTTTACATTTTTAGATGTGGACATGTGAGTATACGTGTGACCATACCTGTGTATCTATCCGTGTGTCTGTGTGTGTGTGTGTGTGTGTGTGTGTGTGTGTGCATGCATGTGTGTGTGAGTCTGTGTGGACAGGGTGTGTGTGCGTGTGGCCTGAGTCATGGTCACAACATAAAATGTATTTCTTACTATGGATCAAAGTCAAAATTTTTGAAAACCACTCTTCTAATGGACCCTCTTTTTCCAGAAGAGTTTTGAGGAATTAATATTGCAAAGATAACAAATAATAGATTTTGGCAACAGACGGTTTGGGTTCAAATCCTGGCAACCCACTCCATCTCCCCAAATCTCAGTCTCCTCATTTGCAAAATGGAGATCTCACTGGTTTGTCTTGAAGATTAAAAGAGATAGATAATGTGTGACAAGTGTTTAGCACCGTGCCTGCCACAGAAGAAGCAATAAATGTTGGCTACCATCATTTTCCAGAGCTGCTGAAGAGTTTCTTTGTCTCTATTAAATGTATCTGCCTCCTGTTATATTCATTTCCTACTCAGTCCACGCCCTCAGTGATCCCCTCTCAGCTCCAGGTGTGTGCTGGAGAGACAAAGGAGTGTCCCTCCTCGGACCCTCATCTCATGCTACTTTCAAGTAAAAATTCTAGCACAAATGGAAGATTTTTAGTCACCTTAGAATTCTTCATGACTTTGGGGCCCTTGTTTAACACTTCTTTCAATATGGTTTAACCAGGCATGGAATGGGGAAAAGGACAGTCTTTAAAACAACAACAACAACATCAACAACAAGCAGACCCTGAGTCCAAATACTGTTGAATCCTGACATAAGGAGGGTTCGAGTGGCTAAAACATGGAAAACTTAAAAAATACTCCAGTAATTGGATTGAAAACAAGCCCCATGAGGTCAGTGTCCCAGCCATTCTCCATTTTCATGTAGGAAAGCCAAAGAGTCAAGAGGCTGACAAACTTGTACTAAATGGTGAAGCTAAGATTCCCAACAGGGCTAGCTGTGGAGCCAATACTCTTCAGGTTCTAATACCTTCCATGAGTCAGAAGAGGCCATCAGAGGTTTTTTAAACAGGACATTGACATGAAGGGACCAACTGAAAAGAACAGATGGAGGCCAGGAGTGCTAGAACCTGAGACCCCACTGGCAAGCTGGTAACTCACACCATAGTCCAGGCAGGAAGGGAAGGAGGAATGAACGATCCATTGGTGCTGGGAGTGGAGGATCCAGGTTAAGATTTTAGGCAGACCTGAGGCGTCCCGTTGCTGCAAACTGGTGATTGTCTAAACGCAAGGCATGAAGTGACCAGCAGAGGCCAAGGATAACTCTTGGCTTTCCCCGTGGTTTGGAAGTGGTGGAGCCTAAAATCCTCAGTGCAGTGGGGACAGGTCTGGGAGGCAAGAGGAAGGGGTTCAATTTGAGGCAAGTTCACAAGGGGAACCACCAGCAAAGACAAAGCAAATTTGCATACAAAGCATCAACAGAGAACCAGAGCAGAGACTGGAGCCAGACTGCCTGGCTAGGAATCTTAATTCTGACACTTAAAAGCTGTGTGACTGAGGGCAAGTAAGTTAACATATGCGAAACACTGCCTGACACAGCAAAGAACTCAGGACGTGGAAGTTATTAGTACGATTATAGAACCAAATGAAATAAAAGTTGGGAAAGGCAGAAAGTTTCTCCCAGATCTCCCCGCTCCCTCCCTTATAGTGCATCCTTGGGCCATAGTTAAGAAGTTGTTTTGAGATGGGTTAAGAAGAATGGAGGTGGGTACTGAAAGGGATCAGGTGGGTACCAAAGGGACCCCTGCAATGGGGTTCTTCCCATCTGCTCCTAAGGTCACAGCTGGTTCCATTCAGACCAGACCAGAATGGTCTCTAGTGTCGTCCTAAGTTCTTCACTTACTGGGTTGCGTGATTGCCCCATCCTTGAATTTGGAACTGACACTTTTGAAGGGCCCCTTAGATGTAAATCTGTCCATCCCGTGCTCCTCAGGGGGAAACAGCGTACTCCTGAACTCCAACCAGATTGTCTGCATTTATGTTCTCCGTGGGAAAAGGGCAAAGATGGGGAATTCATGTCTGTTAAGAATACTCACCAAGGAGGCCCTTTATACTTATTATCTCTTCTATTCCTCATGGTAGACCTGGAAGGGTGGCAGTAAGGTAAGGAAACTGAAGCACAGGGAGATTAAGGAACCTTCCAAGTCTCACGGCTGATGAGCAGCTGAGAGGGATTGTTACCTGGCTCACCTGACTCCAAACCTTATCTCTTCCCATCACCCCCTGCGGCTCCTCATCACCCAGGATGCTCTCCATGGCAAGACCAGTCCCAGAGATCTGATTGTCCTATCCTAAAATACCATGTCTACATTTCCAGCACCTCGCACCGAAAGACAATGCTTACCCAAGGTAAGAGACCCAACAGGTTCTAGTTTGCTCCTGCTTAAACTACTGAATTCAGAGGTGGCACAGCAACTTCTCTCATCCTCAGGGTCCCTTCCACTGGCACTCCTGATGTTTTCAAGGCACCAGGCCCTGTAGCAGAATAACTTAAAATTATCCACAAACCAAAATAAAGTGTGATACAGATCAGCCTGCAAAGGAATACAACCACCAACATATAACTAGCTAACTGTTTGAAATTTTCCTTAATTAAATACTGATTAAATTCAATCTGGGTTTACCTTAGCAGAGATTCCTGTATGCTTATCCCAGCATCAGAGGGCTTCCAGGTATGGTGTTCCATCAGTTTCTCCATGCCTTGACCCAGTAGTGGCAAGAGGAGTAGCCCCATGTCCTTCTGGGAACAGCACAACTCCCCCCACCCGGTTCCCTCCTCATTTCAATCGAGCATCGACCACCCTCTGAACCTAAGGCCCTCAGTGTTTATCCCTTCTTAATAGGCATGGCATTTCTTCACATCCTGAGCTAGGTGCTCCCAGTGTGGTTTGCAAGAGCTATGTGTGTGATGTATGTTTCTTCCTTGCTTCCTCTTGTTGGCATGCTTGTTTAGGTGTGTCATTTTCTTGAAGAGACCAATTTACTTTCCTGCCTGAGCATCTCCAGATTCCCACTCACAGCAACAGCAGATGAACTTGCTTCAAGACAATCCTTCCTCCAAGATGACCACAAAAGCTAGACCAATTATATTTTTGAAAAATCTCTTTGAGCATTCTGGAAGGCCACTAAGGGAGCAAGGATTTCAGGAGCTGAAAGCCTAAAAGGAAAGGAAGCCAAGAGAGGTGATTCCAGCAGCTGGCACCTTTACGTTAGTGATCAGAGAGCTGAGAAACCATGCAGAGATTCCAACTGCCTCAAAGAGAAAGGCCCTCAGAACCCCTGGCTTCCTGAAAGAACCCCAGAATCCCAGGAAGGCAACACCCCAGGGACAAGAATGAAAAAAAAAAAAAAAAAAAAAACCAACCATACACTAGTTACACAAACACACCTTAAAAATAAGGATACAAAAAGGGGGAAAGTAAGACAAAAGAAAACAAATTCACACAAATACTAAACAAAAGATCCAAGATATGACCGTAAAACAAAGTAAGTTTGGCTTTAAAGCAAGTGAGCACCTCCAAGAAGAAGGAGAGTGATTTCCTCATGATGGCAAGAGTCATCCCCCAGGAAAATATGAAAGTTTCAAGTTCACAATGTCCTGTCACAGTCAGGATGTATACGGGACTGAGACACTGCACCAGAAAATGGAGCCGGGAAATTTTAATATAAAGAATTGTTAATAGAGGGGCACCTGGGTGGTTCAGTCAGTTAAGTGTCTGACTCTTGATTTCAGCTCAGGTCATGATCTCGGGGTCACGAGACCAAGCCCCACATCAGGCTCTGCACTCAGCATGGAGTCTACTTGAGATTCTCTCTCTTCCTCTGCCTCTCCCCCTCTTTGTGTGCTCTCTTTAAAATAAATTTTAAAATCTTTTTTTTTTTTTAATTGTTGATTGAGGAAAAAGTGATGAGTTACTCAAAGGGACAAGCAGGTTGAGCCACAGGAAGGGATGAGCAGACAAGGTAGAACATAGCCACTCAGAAGGAGGCCCTGCCTCACTCAGGAGAAGCTCAGGTAACCACCACAGGAACAACCCACCACCGCTGTGATGACGAATGAATGGGACCCACTCTCATTTCTGAGGTCCACCGAGGTGGAGTGTCCCCATCATGGACCCTGCACCACCAGCAGTCCCCCCCATCAAAAAAATCAATGACACTAAGAATGTTATTTGCTGGAAATTATTCAAGAATCCATCATAGAAGCCAGACACCCCCCTTCCCTTGTAATGTTGGCACAGGGCCCTCATAACCTTCCTGAGATCCTTACAACAACAGTAGCACTTGGAGAATCAATCATTCCTCCACAAATTCACTTCCTTTTTCTTTTTGTTACTCTTGGCCACCACCAACTTCCCCAGACCTCCCTCGTCTAACAGAAGACCACAGGGATAGTCCCCACAGTTCTCAGAAAGCTGCCGGCCAAATGAAATATGTGTGTACTTTAGTGAGAGGGAACAGCCAGCTTGAAACTCTTGGGCAAGGCCAGCTGCTGGGAAGCCGCAGGGGAAGGGGCCTGCCTTAGCCGGGCAGCCTTCGCCTGAGCGCCCATGCCCCAGCTCCTCCACAATCTGCAGAGCTCTGGAAGCAGAAAGCAGGCTGCATTTGAGCTTCAGGTGTTAACGACACTGTTACTTCTCCCTTTGGGGTTCAATTCTGTGTTTGGCATCTGCTGCACAATTCTTCTCAACTTCCATGTAACCTTTGAGAATCTCCTGCAACCTTGGATCCCCCAAGGGTGGCAGGGACAGCTTCAGGATGGACAAAGCTTACAAAGCCCTCAGGGGACTGTCAATCCCCATGACCAGGGGCTTGAGCTGCTAGATGGGAGGGTGCCTTCCTCGACGCCTGCTCGGCACCCACCCAGTTGTGATGCACCACTCCAAAAGGAAGAATAGACCCAATGAGCTATGACATTCTTTTTCCTCTACCCGGGTCTCCTTCTCACTCAGACTGACAAGGAAAGAGGGGAGCAGGTTCTCAGATCTGTTCTCCCCAGAAGGTGGCTGCTTTCCTGCTTTCTGCTTAAAGTAACACCCCTACCAGTCTAAGCTGATAACAGAATGGCCACCGTCAGAAACCCTTACCTTCGGCCTTAGAATCTATCTCCAGATTCTCTGTTTTTGGTTTTGTTTTTTTTTCTTCAAAGATTTTATTTGACAGAGAAAGACACAGCAAGAGAGGGAACACACGCAGAGGGAGTGGGAGAGGGAGAAGCAGGCTTCCCACCGAGCAGGAAGCCCGAAGCGGGGCTCGAACCCAGGACCCTGGGATCACGATCTGAGTCGAAGGCAGAGGCTTAACGACGGAGCCACCCAGTGACCCTAGACTCTCTGTTAAAACCCAAATATTCTAACAGTTTGAGACAGCATTTCCCAAAGTGTGTTCCCCAAAATGCTCTTCAAAATGTTCTTAGTGAAATAGCCTTAAGGTTTAAACAGGGAAAGGGGGGCAGGAAAGGGGAGGCAGTGACATGTCACATATATCTCCTGAGGGTTCATGATGCAAAGTAACATGGAAAGGCTCTAAAGATCTCATACTAAAGGAAATCATTTCATTATGTGTAACAATGTTTCCGGAAAAGATCTAATCATGAAAACCCATTTTGTTTTTCCATCAATAAATATTCCCCAAACAGAGCTTCTCAGGAAACCCCTGACTTAAGCCATCCATTTACAATAACTTAGTGAATTGATGTCCAGATCCCTAAGCTTGACATCAGGAAAACGTGATCTTCTTTCACTGGCTCCATGGCTTTGGACAAGCCGTGCAACCTTGTGGATGTTCAGTTTGCAGAAGGGGAAGTAAGAATAAATATGAATAAATATGTACCTCAGAGGTTTTTGTAGTGAGGGGCAGGGTATACTGGCTATAAACCTGGTTCATAGATAGTAAAGTGCTATTTAATTAATATTATCATCAGCACAGTTATTACTCACCTACCCTTTGCAACTATGATTTTTATGCTTGCCATTTTGACCCAGGTGGCTTCACAGTGGCCCAAAGGAGGTGGAAGGCAGGTGAGTAAGGCAAGTGGGTTTGAAGAGGGGGGTAGGCAGCCAGGCGAACGGACTGAGACCCCACCAGGAGGTGGCCCTGCCATGCCTGGGGTTCTCAGCTAGTGTCGTCTCCAGAGAAGTTCTTTCAGCCTCCAGCTGATGGGGTACGGAGAGCCGGGACACATGTGTGTGCTTGAGTTCCGTGCAGCACACAGACCTTGGTGCACACACGTGAAAGGGAAACATGCTCGGGACAGGGTCTCAAGAAAGGTCAGATTTCAGCCCTGACTATAAGGGGCCGTGGGTGAGCAGACCTCATCCCTGAACCAGCCAGTTCTCATTCCATTCAGCATTGAGCTTGGGGCCCACAGAGATCTGTGGATGATGGAGTCAACATCTACACATGGTGAGGCCAGGAGAACAGTTTAACAATGATGCAGAGAAGAGTCCCAAAGCCTCAGCGACCGCCAGCAGCCTTCGCGTTTCACCCGTCACGCTGACCGCCAGAGCCATCTACCTGGTCCTGCTGCTGAGTCGCTGACGAGCCCTTCGAGGCAAGGGGCGTGCCTTTTTCACATCTGTCTTCACTGATAGGAAGGAAGGAAGGAAGAGGAGGGAGAGAGGCAACTCAGATGAGGCCACTGACACACCTCCTCATGCCTCCTTCTCTTCCTCTTCCTCTTGAGGAAGCATGTGCTATTTTACGGAGCAGAGGAGGGCCACTCCCTGCGAGTTCTGCGCGTGGAGAAAGAATCCTTTACTTCTTCTCTGATAACCCACAGCTGAGACCTACAGTCTGGACGCGCAGTTCTGCACACCCTCAGATGCTAGCGAGGGTCCCCAAGGTACCACATAGAATCTGAAAAACGCCCAAATATACTTGCCATTTTACCATAGGGACTGTCCTGAGCTGGCCACACCAGGTCCCAAAAGCTAGACAGCAAATGTCATTTGACTGCAGATACTTGATTTCCATAGGTCACTCATCAAGCATTTCCTAATGAGGCCCCTTCGACCCCAGGCTTCTAGTGACTCTGTCCTTTGACTTCTGTATTCTGATACTTTGGCATCTTGGGGTCTTGTGGATCCTGGAAGAAGTGCCCCTGCTAGGGTAAGTAGATTCTCCAGTCAACAGATCTCCAGGGAGCTTGACTTTCAAATGTAAACCAAACAACCCAGAAACTGGACCTCCAACCACCTCCATTATTTCAAGTGCAAACCAACGACATCAGAGTCCACCTCATGTCAAAGCAGGAAACAGGAAAGGAGACCTACCACAAAATAGCAGGCCCCTGTCGTGTTCCAGCAAGGCCAAGGCTGGATGCTTGTAGAGCAGCTTCGTACCCACACCAGATGAAGATGTGAGAGATCTCATCAGATTTCCCTTCTTACCAGAAGAGACAGGAATATCAGTAATCCCAAAGGTCCATAGCTATGAGCAAGGGCTTCCTGGTCAACCTCTGGTTCCTCTGAAGTTCTAGGTTCATTCCACAAACAAGTATTGCATAGCCTCAGCTAGGCCTGAGGGCACAGGAATGAATCGGATGCATTCTCGTAGCACAAGGAGTGGGCAATCCAGTGAGGAGTCAGACATAGAAACAAAAAGGCCCATCAGAGGTACAGATGCTGTCCTAGAAGTTAGTGGGTACACGGAGCAGACTTGTCATTTCCCCCAGAGGAGCAGGTGGTGAACAAGAGGCCCCATGGAAGCTCCAAGGACCACGTCACAATGATTCAGGTCGTGCAGTGCTCTGTAGATTTCGACAGTGTTTCCAGACTCTTTGTGCCATCAGGGTGACCGAGGTTGAAGTATGATTCTCATTTTAGTTTGCAGACGACAAAACAATAGCTCAAGCTTACATCACTAACATTTCAGTGGTGTTAATCTCTTCAGATCCCGGTTAACAACCCAAGGAGGCAGGAATGTTAATACTGTCATTTTACAGATAAGGACAGTGACAGAGAGAGGTTCAGTGACCCACCCTGCTAATCAGTGGAGAGCAGATACAAAGTATAGACAGTGAGGTGCCGGGACCACGGCCCTGGAGGGGTCCTCTCTGCCACCTCTTGGGAGGCAAAGGCAAGGAAGCAAATCCTACAGGAAAATCCAGACATACAGCCTCTATGCCCAGGGCTGTGTTCATGCCTCCCAAGATAGAACAATTAGAGAAAGTTTGAAAAATCTAGGGAACACTAGCCTTTGCTGAGTGCCTACTTATATGCCAGGCTGTTCTTATTGTCTAAGGAATTGGGGTCACACTCACCTGACGTGTTTCAATTTTGGCCACCTTGAGTAGGAACTCCCAACCTAGCTTCACCTCCAAATCCAAACTTACCTTCCTCCCTCCTGGCTCCTCCTCCAGCCTGCTTTCCCATCATGCAGCTTTACTCTGGCTCCTAGAGGTTTCATCCATGTGAGTTTAGCTTCACAGTAAACACAAGGCACCTGGGAGCAGGGACTGTGTTGGCTTCTGCTACTGACAAGCTAGACGTTGTCAGTGAGAGCCCAGGACACACCCACAGTAACTGGGTTGACCAGTCTTCTTAAAAGAAGACATAACATTCTCTTCCCTTAAAATAATTTATATTAACAATCTGATTTCCATTTCCCGTTATACAGAACAGTGACAGACCCCTTCTTGTTTCCTCTTTAGTACAAGGCTCTAGACTTGGTTTTCCTTGTCTTTGCAGAGAAGAGACTTAGTTTGAGAGAAGGAGCAGCTGATGTTTCAACCCTAGAGGCCATGCCCAGGGCACCCAAGCCTTGCCGCTGCCCCCAGTAAGCAAGTTCTTTGTCATTCTGCATTCAGGGTCCCAGAGGATGCGCCGCCAGGACCCACATAGGTAGATATGGCCTTCAAAAGGGCCTGCCAGGTGCCCCGCATTGGGAAACTCAGATGAAGAAGCCTGGCATCCGCCCTGGAGAAGTGACAGCACAGAGTCTTCCCATCATCTGCCTGCCACGAAAGGGACAAATATGGGACAGGGTTCTTCAGCATTCTGGGTCCCCCAACACTTCCCACCTTGAAACCAGAAACAGGAAAAACATCACTACCCCATTGCAGGACCGCTACTCGTATCCCAGCAAGGACTGTTCCTCTGCAGGGTCACAATGAGTTTGGGGAGAGGCTGTCTGGGTTATACCTACATTCCGTAAAGGTATGGATTCCCGGCCCAGAAGCCTCTACCTTTCCCCTTATCTGTTTGGTAACAGGCCCCAGGAACTGCCCATATATCTCATACACTGAGCAGGGAAAGCAGGGCTGTATCTTCCTGGAGTGCTTTCTCTCTCCACTCCCAAAGCATCACGTGCATATAATTCCAATGTGCTTAACGAGTCGTGGTGGGAAGTCGTGCAGCCCAGCATTGCAGCAGAGGCCGGAGGCTTCTGTTATGCCGTGGGCTGTTTTGGCAGGAATCCCACCCAGAATGCCTTGCCACCGCTCTTGACAGAAGGAGCGCAGCAGCCCAACCCATGATGCGGGGACACACTCACCCCTGCAGAGAAGACCCCACTGATGCTTTCTTTCAAGAAAGCAAGGGCTTGCACTGCAAATGTTTCTGCCTCTTTGCAAAAATCCAGGAGCTAGGCAAACCATAAAGAGATAGGAGAGGATCCCAAAGGCTAATAGATTTACACTGGGGACACACAGTTCCTTGGGCCTACCCATTAATAAGTGTAACTAAGCGAGGACTTCTGGATTGCATGGAACTTTGCCCCGTACAGTGGTTTGGCCACTTTCAGAGTGTTTCTGTGGTGGGCACCCCTACCCTGGTCTGTGCCTCCAAGAAAAATAAGTTTGGTTTAGCCTCCATTCTGGAAAGAGTGCAGCCAGATTGCCCCCTACCCTGGAAGCTTCAACATCCCAACAAGGTAGGCATCATCATCATCCAGATGGCTGCTGATTTCCTCCTTGACGAGCTCTGGAAAGTCCATTCTTGACCTGGGATGTGACTGCATTAAGAAGGCCACTAAGCACTCTTTCTGAGACTTGGCTGTAGATCATGCTGGGTACCCCACTCACCATCTCAACAAGCCTTTTTTTATCAGCTATAAAAATAGGTTTAAACTTGCCCGAGTTAATGGAGCCAGTAATTGGTGGACAGGAGTCTGTCCCCTTCTCTGGGTTAGATTTACTAAATAGTAATTTTAGCATAACTGCAGAGCACCTGCTTAGCATTGAATAAGAGAAGGTTTCACCTGCCACCTCCAGCCCCCTCTCAGTAGCGCACATCGGGGCCTCTCAGTCCACAGCCCAACTTCCACCTGCTCTTCTCACCTGCCCAGTGTGTCACGCCTGGTTCTGTGCCTAGTGCAGTCAGTCCCAACCTGGTCTCCACCCTGGTGACCCTGCCTTCTGTTGACATCAGTACAGTAACTGATTACACAAGACACAACCAGGCACGTGTCTGCGCTCTGGTGGCTTGGGCTCCCAATGGCTCTGACCCTGCTCTGCCCAGTGCTAGAACCCAGGGCACCTTGTCTTCCTCACTGCGTAGATGCCTCTTGCTAGGTCTTCACAACTAATCAATGCAACAAATACAGGATTTTGTTTTCATGTTGTAAATAATGGAATTGGGATTCAGAAAAGGACCATGGCAGACAGAGTACAAACTGTGGAATCATAAAGACAGGATTTGATTCCACCCCTCCTCCCACTGGAGTGACCTTGGACAACTTGTGCAGTTGCCTTGAATCTCAGGTTCGACATCTGTAAAACAGGAGTAATCCAGCAGGTAATTGAGAAAACGGAGTGAAACAGCATGAAAGATAGAAATCTCCACCAAGAAATAGGAGACCAAAGAAGTGCTCATAAACAGGTCAGGAATGCAGCGTTGGTGAAGGGAAAATGAGCCCCTGGTTCTGGCCAACTGAGGTTAATCTTTGCAGGCAGGTGGGTCCAGAACTTCCTTCCGAGTTCAAAGAGATCAGGAAATGGAAATCACATTATTAATATAAATTATTTTAAGGGAAGAGAATGTTATGTCTTCTTTTAAGAAGATTGGTCAACCCAGTTAGTGTGAGTGTGTCCTGGGTGCTCAGTGACAACATCTAGCTGATCAGAAGGAGAAGCCAACACAGTCCCTGCTCCCAGGTCCCTTGTGTTTACTGCAAAGCTAAACTCACATGGATGAAACCACATGCAGAGGTAAAGCTGCATGATGGGAAAGCAGGTCAGAGGAGGAGACAGGAGGGAGGAAGATAAGTTTGGATTTGGAGGTGAAGCTGGGTGGGGGGGGCTAGGTTGGGAGTTTCTACTCAAGGTGGCCAAAATTGAAAAATGTCAGGTGTGTGTGACCTCAATTCCTTAGACAATAATAACAGTAAAACTTCCTTTCATGGAATCCCTAGTACATGCTGAGGATTCATTTGGTCTTCTCATAATCATGAAACTACTTTGCAACGGTTTATAGCATGTACCAATTACTGTGATCATAAAACCAAGACATCAAGAGTTAAATCCCCTGACAAGGGTCAAACAACTAAGAAATGACAAAACCAGGATTCAAACTCAGATCTGTAGAATTACCTCTGTTGTGATAGAGAAAATTGAGGAGGCTCACATAAAGAAAACCTCAGAGACTAAGAGGAGAGAAAACTTAAGGGGCAAAGTCAAGGGTCAAGTTTGAGGAAGAATCTAACGGACCGTGAGCGGGAGTGAAAGAGAAACTAGAAAGAGTTTCTAGTCCTAGTCTGTAGGACTCAGGTGTCTGGGGTGTGTCTTTCTTGGCCATTGGGCATGTGACCTTCATGGAGCAGACTGTTTTAAAGCTATGATAGCTGGTTAGAAAAGATACTGAAGTATCAATGAAGTATTCAGCAAGTACTGAAGAAATCAGGAGGGACTTCCTGGAGCAGGTGGGGTGGGTCCCAGCTCACATGCTTCAATATTACAAGACCACCACCTTCCTCCAAGCATTCAAGAGGGCACTGGGGCTGTTTTATCTTCTTGTATGTTCCACAAGCAGCACTTCCTTTTTGCAAACAAGCACAGTCACAAGACAACATTTTTCACCGACTTCAGTAGGTTGCCTCTTTTTGTTGACTTTATTGACCTTACCCAATGTCCTGTAGGATTTGGCGGAACTGCAGGCAGCATTAAAACTTGGTGCACCGGGGCGCCTGGGTGGCTCATTGGGTTAAAGCCTCTGCCTTCAGCTCCGGGGTCCTGGGATCGAGCCCCACATAGGGCTCTCTGCTCGGCGGGGAGCCTGCTTCCTCCTCCCTCTCTGCCTGCCTCTCTGCCTGCTTGTGATCTCTCTCTCTCTCTCTGTCAAATAAGTAAATAAATAAATCTTTTTTAAAAAAATGGTGCACCTCTTTTAGGCATAACTGAGGCATTCTTTTGATTAATATCTATTTTGTGAGCCCTGCCCATAAGCCCAGTACTGCATTGGGTACTAAGGATAAGGAATAAAATACAGGTCACCGACTTCAGGGAACTCAAGAGCCAGTGAGGAAGAAAGCAACTCGGGATGCTAAGCTTCCCCCTTTGGGAAACACAAGGCACCACTCATCAGAAGCCAAAGAATATCCGGAGAGTTACTTAATACATAAATATGCTCACTGAAGCACAACTTTTAATAATTGAAAGCAATACATACGCCCAGTAATTTGAACCCTTAAGTAATTTATAATACACGACTCAGTAAAAACTTTTGCTTCTATTTAAAATGTAGGGTTATATGCTTTCTTATGTCAGGAGGAAATGCTGGTGTTTTCATGTTACATTAAAAATTAGTTATGCTATGCGTAAGACATTGGAACAAAAGACAAGACAGCAATAACCAGGTGAGTACCAATAAGTGTGTAGCAAGAAAAACAAAACAAAACAAAAAAAACGGTTTATAGCATGTACCAATTACTGTGATAAAAATACTCCCACCATGACTGATTTCAAGCTGCTTGTGTGATGTCACTATGTCTTGAAATGGGGAATAGAAGAATTCATGTGGCTTCTGCACACTGGTACCAGCTCGCTGCAGCACCACTGGCAATAACCTCAAGATGCTGACATAGTTTAGATGATGTAATCATGGGCCATGTTATTTTTTATCTGTACTTTCCAAATTTTCTGTAATGCAATGAAGGAAAAGAACATCATGTTTGGAAAGCTCCCGTTCCCCCGGGGAATAGCCTTTTAGCAAGTGTGGCCATTAGCTGAGGCTCTTACCTGAGCAGTACTATTAGGCTTTCTCTTTGCACATGGGACTAAATAATTCTTGTTATGTGGTTTCACATTTTGTTCACTGAATAATGTCAGGAGCTAGAGTGAGCCAGAGAACACGGTCCTTTCTTTGTCCTGACACAACCCACCCAGGCAGGAAGTGCCTGAGAACTGAGCAGGAAGAAAGAGGTCATCAAATAACCATGCTACAGCCGACCAAGAGTCCACCATGGTCCACTGAATCAAAAGCATTTCTTGAGTTGTGCAATTTTTTTCTCTAATGAAAATTAGGTTAATGCAGCATCAGCCCTTCAAGAAGCATGATGTGAAACAGGGGAGTCCTGAAGCTAGCTGTTTATCCCCAGTTTTCACATCTATAAAATGGAGACACTAGTACACATTGGTAACCATGTCACAATGGTGAGAATCAAATGGGATCGCCAATGTAAAGTGTGGGGTAATGCGGATATCTACTAGCTCTTATTTGCCTCTTTGCTTACTCCACCGCCTCAGGAAGGAAAGGAAAGGTCCAAAGCAATGTCAACCCACAGAAAAGGGATCAATGATCAATGAGAAGCTCATGGTCTCGCAAAGAGTCCCAGAGGCTTTAGAACGGCAGTAGCACACATGTTTCCCATCTGCTGTGGCATGAAACCACGCACTGAAGTTTTCCTAAAAGCCTCAATTCTGTCCTAAATACACAGCTATCATATAGCAAGGAAAAATAATAAAGTCTTTTAGAAAGTCAGATTTCTTTCACATCCAGACCTGGAGCTCAGTCAACGTGACCCGATTTCAGAGAAGAAGCAGCACAGAGCTTCTGCCCACAATCCTAACAGCAGCTTCCAACCATCACCTTCACGCCAAGAGACAGAGTCTAATCGGGAGAGGTGGCAAATTGCTAAGTGCGATTCTGTGCAGCTCACGCACAAAAATATGAACCTTGATTGAATTCACAGAAATTGCACTCCACTTTCAGAAAAGACAAGTGCTAATCTCTCAAGAAACTAAGGAGAAGTAGATACGGGCCAAGAGCTTCAGATCCGAGAGCAGCAGAGACCCACCTTTCCCTTCCTCACCTGGGAAGGTGTACTCATCGGCACATCTGGCACTGAAGGATGGAACACTGCTTGCTCCGGAGAAGGAGCACAGAGACTCTCCAGTTCTCTTGCAGAGCCAGACAGCAGCAATAATGTGCTCCCTCTGGAGCATGGCAACTGGCCTTCAAGAGGGTCTTTCCTTCTATTCTAACCAGAGTTTGGGCAGCAGATCGATTTCAGTTTGGGATTTCAATTTTAAAACTCTTCCCTATATATTATCCATTTTTTTGTTGTTCTATCCAGGAATTGGAGGGCACTGGGGATTAAAAAAAAAAAATGATTAAAAGCAACCCAAATGTGATGATTATTTTTATGTGTCAACTTGGCTAGATTATTGTGTCCAGTTGTTTGGTCAAACATGAGTCTTGATGTTGTCGTAGAAAGTGTATTTTGGATGAGATTAACATTTAAGTCAGTAAACTTTGAGTAAAGCAGATCATCCTCCATAATGGGGGTGGGCCTTGTCCAAACAGTTGAAGACACTTAGAACAAACTGGGTACTCAAAGAAATTTGGCCTCCAAATAGCAACACAGAAATTCGGCTTGGTTTCCAGCCTCTAGACTTAAACCTGCAACATCACCTTGAGACTGAATCTCCAATCTGCTGGTTGACCTCCAGATTTGGGACTTGCCAGACCCCAAAACTGATACATGAATATCTCCTTAAAATCTTGACAGATCAGGGCACCTTGTTTGACAGGCTCAATCAGTTAAGTGTCTGCCTTCAGCTCAGGTCATGTTCCAAGGTCCTGGGATCAAGCCCAACATCAGGCTCCCTGCTCAATGGAAAGTGTGCTTCTCCCTCTCCCTCTGCCCCTCCCCACTGCTCATGCTCTCTCTCTCTCTCTCTCTCTCTCTTTCTAATAAATAAATAAAATCTTTTTTAAAAATCTTGACAAATAAGTGATAGATAATAGATAGATGTTAGAGAGATCGAAAGAATCTATATGCACCTATATCTCTAGATAGATTCTAATTGTTCTGTTCCCCTGGAGAAACCTAAGTAATGCACCTCTCTGTTGTCAAAAACCAAGCAGCTCAGTGGGGCAGAGGACTTGCCAGAAGCCCTAGAGGGTTCTCCATGCAGGTGCAAGCGGCAAGGGAGAATGGACATAGCCCCTGCAGGTGGGCTGTTCCTGTCTCTCCATGAGCTCCATGTCCATGATTACCTCATGCAATTACCTCATGTAAGGCCCCAGGTAGGTCTGAGGCCCAGCCCATGGGGCTAAAAAGCCCCCAGACTCCTCAACTCACCTCTGCAAGCAGTCAGGAAATGTTGGCTGGAACCTTTGCTCTCACAGTGAGTCTGGGTAGGAAAGACAGGGAGCCCACCCTGGGAGGAGAGAAGGTTCCAGACTGCTCCGGGAGATCTGACTTTGTGGGCTGTGCCCCAGGGTGTCGCAAAGCTGCTCAGAGGACCTGTGGCAGATTGAGTGAGGAGTGAGAGAGAAGATTCAGTGATAAGGCGTGCTCCAGGGCAAGGCTTCTCAAACATGAAGCATGCAAAGGTATGACTATCATACCTTGTTTTAAAAAAAAAAAAAAAAAAATGCAGACTCCAACGGTCCCATGGAAGGTTTTGCCCAGAAAGTGTAGGTTAGGGCCCAGAAAGGAACTTTCAACAACACACCCCAGGTGATTCTAGTACAGACACTGCATGGTTTACCAATGGGGACCATTTTGTTGGCAAGGCCGAAGTCTAGCTAACACACCCAGAAGGGATTGCCCATCCCCCTCCATCCCGGCCCGGCCCGTCCTATCCCACATTTCAGTCCAGGCAGCGGAAGGAGAGGGAGGCCCAGGCAGAGGGTGGTCCCAGGTCCTCCAGTCTCTGGCCCTCCCGCTTCCCCTCTCTTCCTGTCTCATGTGGGTAGGAGGAGCAGCCTACTGGACAGGGACAGAAGACCTCAACCCTGCTGCTCCTCTGGGGAAGGGAGGTGGCTTAACTTGAAACTCTGGGGAAGGAAAATCGAATTCCAGACACAGTAATAAGTCAAAGGTTAATCTGAGATAGAACCGCATTGAGCTGACATTCATTTCCACTTCTCAATTAGCAGAACTGTGATAAAGAAAATGTCATCAGTCAACCTGAGGGGCTGGGAAAAAGTGACTCTCAGGTTCAAGTTCCACCTTGTTCTTCAAGCACAGGGCTTGCAAATTACTCCCTCGATGCTGGAACCTTCTCAGAGGCAGCACCCATCCAGCTCTCTCCTTCCGCTCAAATTCCGGGCCTCACCCCTTCCTTCAAGCCTGTGTTAATGAGCGCCTCGCCTCGGAAGCACCTTTCTGGACCCTCCTGAGCCCCGCCCCTGCAGACTTGCTTACAGCCCACGGAGACTTCCTCTGCAAGAAGCATTACCCAGCCAGCTTAATTACTCCTTCCTTTCTCCTCAGTGACCTGACCGGAGGCGGAAACACCACCCCATATTTCTCCATCCGTCATTTTAACTACCCCGCAGTTGCTCGTAAGTGTCCTCTGTTCTGTTCATCACTGGAGTACCCGGGGCTTCCTGAATAGCACATAAACCCAACCGCACTTGGGAATGAAGGATGTTTAAGCATTCCACTTTATAACCTTTCTCTATAATAAGAATGCTAAAAATTACAAAGGGCAGAGCTGGAGGTTAGAACCAAAGAGGGAGAGAGCTTTGGGTGATTAGGGGATGGTTTTATGCACTGTAGCTTTAGAAAAGCTAATGAGAGCACAGGCCCGAGTGACAGGCATCAGGGAGGAGGGGAGACAGGAAAGACAGGGAGGGGAGAGGCAGCCAGGTCAGGGGTCCCCGAAACTCCGCCCTCGGGGGCAAGCAGGCACCACCAGGCCAGTGCTAAGGCTGACAAGTTGTGGTGTTTGGAACAGGAGGTGGAGATAGGTCGAGAGGAAATTAGTGTCTGGGGTTTCCTCCCATAGCTAAGCCAAGCTCAGTGAGTTAGTAAGTTATACATTCTTCCTTCCCTCGGTAGCCAAGTGACTCTGTGTCTGCGCAGTCACGAGGCAGGTGAGAGGTGGCCATGGCACAGCTGTCGGGAAGCAGGCCTGATGAGGTGGCTACTGGACCCCAATAATGTAGAGACACGCAGGCCTCTGCTAGGGTGCATGGCTGTCTCCCCATCCGAGCTGAGCCCCACCACCCCCAGGACGCACCCTCTGAAGTAGCCCTGCCCACACTGGCAGGAGTGCTGGCCATGTGACCTGCCCAATAGGGTACACAGTAAACATGCACGAGCTGAGAGACGTGAGGAGCTCCTGAGGGGTTGCTGCCTTGGAACACTGCAGCCGTGATGCGCACACCCGAGGCCGTCCTCCTGGAGAGGCCGCCCGGAGAGCAAAGGAGACGGCTTGGCTGCCAGCCCTCGCCAGCTGCCAGAAATGAGAGTGAGGTCACCTCGAATCATCTCTTACCGGTACAGCAGCCAATGACACGAGTGGCCCCAGACCAGACTAGCTCACCAAGGCCAAATTGCACATATGAGAAAATAAATTATTGTTATTCAAAGCTACTGGGTTTGTTATGCAGCAAGAGATAACTGTTACCTTTCCCTTCTCATTGGGAGGGCTTACAAGAGTTCAGAGAAATCATGCTTGATACAATCCAACAGTTATGCCTGATACAAAACTCATCATGAACCGCAATAAAGAACCTTCACAAGCTGAAGGGGTCTTCCAAACACTCATGACAAACGTAAAAATAATGATGAGATATTAGAGGCATTGCCATTAAAGTGGGAGCCAATACCTGCTCCCACGCAACATTGTAGAAGTCCTCCATAAAACATCAACATTGTAGTAGAAGTCCTCCATAATCCAACTGGGAAGAAAAAGCAAAGATGTAAGAATTGAAAAGGGGGGAAAAAAAAAAACCCTATTTACAGATAATGTGATTGTTTGCGGTTGGCTGAAAAATTCCTCCCCTAAGTTGCCCGTGTTCTAATCCCCAGAACCTGTGAATACAATCTTTTTTATGGTCAAAGGGACTCTATCAGTATCATTAATTAAAGTATTTTAAGAGGGGACGTTATCCTGAATTATCTAGGTGGACCCAGTGTATTCACAGGGCTCTTTCTAAGGGGAAAACATGTACAAAATAACAACTCTATGAAAGTGCTGAGAAAAATACGGCAAAAGATATATAAGACCCTTTATTAAGAAAATTATTTAAAAAATTAATGATATGAAAGAAGACCTTTATAAACAGAGAAACATGCCATGCTTATTATGAAGATCGTTATCATAAAGGAGGCATTTTTCCCCCAAATTGATCTATGCAATGAATGCATGAATCCCACTAAGATTTTTTATAGAACTCAATAAACTGATCTAAAATCCAAAAGATAGTGTGCAGGAAAAGGGTTAACTCAGCAGGCTTTCGTTGCTCAAATCCTTCACATTCCAAAGAAAGGCTTGTCTTCAGGTTAGCCAGCTCCTGGGAATTGTGCTCTATGTCCTTGGAATAGTCTGCCTTAGAAGATCGTATTTGCCTGCTTGAGGCCCTGGACCGTGCTCTATTACTCTGGCCAGAAAAGCTTGTCCTGACAGTCTGATTTATAGTGAATGCCTGTTTTTCTTCAGAGCAGGATGGGGGTGCTCAGAGAAGGGTCTGAAATCTCGGGCACTGAGGTGGGTCCTGCAGACTGCTGCATTGTCTAGGTAACTAACCTCCCCAAGGTTCAAATCCATTTCCCTGGTGGTGACAGCTCATGTGCATGGTTGCACCTTGATGCTGGGAGAACTAAAGTCTCCTTGCAACTCCACCGGGAGGAACACCTAGAAGCTTGTGCCTGATTTCTCTTTGGCTTTGCCCCAGGTAGCTTTCCCTTTGCTCCTTTTGATCGGAAGCCTTTTGCTGCAATAAATCGTGAGTCTACTATTCTGAGGATGGTAAAATGGCAAATTATCAAGTTTGAAGTCTTGGAGACCACTGACAGGAAGAGCAAAGCACTAGAATAGCTAAACCCATTGTGAAGAAAATCAAGGTAGGAGTAGTGCAAATCACCTTTACCAGCTTATGGCCAGTTACAAAAATCTGACAATTAAGGGAGGTAGCGTTGGAACAGGGGGACAAAGGGAACGGACAGGTCTGTGTCTAGGAACTTGACGGATGGAACACATATGGCAGGAAAGGCATGGACTATTCAACAAACAGTACTGATGATGATATAAAAGTAGGTCTGTAGCTCCCACCACACGGGCAAAGAAGGAGCAGGCATTCTAACGGGGGAGGGGAAGATGGTAAGCCATGAATGTGACAAACAAACGTAGAGTATGTTCAAAAGTGATCAAGTGTGTTATGGGGAATAAAGAACAAAAAAGCAGAGTAGAATTACAGGTGTCAGAAATGATTGCTATGGGCAGGTTGTGATTTTAATAGGGAGTCAGGACAGCCCTCCCTGAGGAAGTAATTGTCTTAGTCTGCTGGGCTGCCATCACAGAATACTATCTATCGACAGGGGGCAGGTGGGGGAGTGGGGGTGGGCTTCAACAACAGAAGTCCATTTTTCACAGTTCTGGAGTCCAGAAGTCTGAGATGAAGGCACCAACACGTTCACGTTCTCATGATGGCCCGCTGCCTGGTCTCTAGGCAGCACCTTGTATCCTCCTACGACGGAAGAGACCAGATCTCTCTGGAACCTCTTATCAATCCATTCATGAGGGCTCACCCTCATGACCTAAGCACATCCCAAAGGGTCCATCCCCTTGGAGGACCATCTTTGGGATGACTTTAACATATGAATTGGGGGGGCTGGAAAAAACATTCAGATGATAGCAGTAATATTTAAAGAGATGTAGGCATTGACCATGAGATCATGGGAAGAGAGCATTCTCCATAGAAGGATCAGCCACAGGTCACTCACGAGAACATCAAGGCTTGCAGAGGTGAGGCCACTAACATAATTGTGTTTAATCTAACAGCTCAGTACAGATTTGACCTCAGGTCTCTCTTACTCTAAAGTCTTCAGTCCTTTGGTTACACCATCTAAATAACGTATCCTTAAAATTAATGTCAGGCCTGGGGTGCCTGGGTGGCTCAGTCAGTTAAGCATCTGTCTTGGGCTCGGGTTGTGATCCCATGGTCCTGGGATTGAGCCCCATGTTGGGCTCGCTGCTCAGTGGGGAGCCTGCTTCTCCCTCTCCCTCTGCCCCTCCCCCACCTTCTCTCTCTTTTTCTTTTTTTTAAATGAATACATAAAATCTTTTTAAAAATATATTTTTTGAGATTAATATCAGGGTTTTCTTACCCAAAAGTCAAAATATTTTTCAAGGTATAATAGTAATCCTCAGACTTGACTCACAAACTCTCTCCCCCTTGTTTCCCACCAGCCATTCCTAACACGCTTGCACCAGCTTGTCAGACTCACCAGGGCCCCTCAGTCTTGTGCCACACACCATACATCGACCAACCTCCACATCGCTTCCATACCAGACCTTCAGTTACCAACGCACTATCCCTGCTGCTGAACTTCTACCCAGCCAAGGCCTTCTCAAGTAGCATGTTCTTTATGACACTTTTCCAGCTTCCCAGAGAAGGAATGGCTCCCTCCTCAATGCTCCCATAGAAATTCGGTAATATGGAAGCCACACCGTGTGGCTTGTGTTTATCTCTGTCCTCCAAACTCTAGACTCTGAAAGACCCAGTCAGTTTCTGACTCATCTTTCTTCCTAGCACTCACCATAGGATAAACGGTCTCAGTAGATGTTAAATCAATAAGTCCAAGTGGAAAATGAGTGAAATATTAATGACAGTGAAAACCAAAGCATCGTGATGTAAGTCAACTGTGATGTTCAACAGAAACGATGATTAAAGATAATAAAACCTAAGATGTACATTTGGTCATAAAATGATGTGCCACCCAATGAGTATATTCAAGATTTACTAAATACCACTACCACTAAAGGCAGACATCAAGAAGACCAGGCTAAAAATGACAGCCAGGCTGCATGCAAAGCTTACTAATTGGTTGTGTTTGTTGGAAGAATGTCTCCATGTAAATACATTTTTTTTTTTTTTTTCAGAAAGATACTTCACGGAACTGGTGAGCCACAAACATGCCTTGAAAGCTAAACTCTGGATTTTGGACGATTTCACTGAGTACAGATTTATATAAGCCTCCTACTCATGATGTCTTCATTCTTCTGCTTCTAGGAATGTGTATTTACCTAATAATTTTAAAGACTCTTCCTTCAAACCTAAACATTCTAAAACCACATTAATTCATGCACAGGAATTATGTACTTCATTACAGAAAAGAGAGGGAGAGAAATTAAAAGATAGTCCCCCCACTGCAGGGTTTGTAAATAAAATATTTGTTAATCAAATGAACAGGAGTAATGCTATTATAGGAAGAGCCAGAGAGCTTTCTGGAATCTTCCGTTTTCTTACTCAGCCCTTAGTGTACCCTATTTGTATTATGCATTATGGTAGCCATTAGCAACATGAGGCTAATGATCACTTATGCAACAAAGGAATTGGATTTTCAATTTTACTTGAATTTCCATTCCTTAAAAATCAAAATTTAAATAGGCATGTTTAAAGGGAGCCAGGTACTACCATGTTGGACACATAAATACAGAATTTTCCCATCACCTCAGAAAGTGCTACTGGATAGCATTATTTTTACTCTACTATAGATGGCCCAAATACAATAAATATGAGTCAGATTAACAATGACCTTTTATAATAATCAGGATATGGAAGCAGCCCAAGTGTCCATCGATTGATGAAGAGATAAAGATGTGGTGTATACACACACACACACACACACACACACACACACATGCAGAGGAATATTATTCAGCCTTTAAAAAGAATGAAATCTTGCCATTTGCAATGACATGTACGGAGCTACTTAAATACTCGATAAAATAAGTCAGTCAGAGGAAGACAAATACCATACGATTTACTATTCTGGAATTTAAGAAACAGAACAAAGGAGCAAAGAGGAGGAAGAGAGAGAGGCAAACCAAGGAACAGACTCTTAACTCTAGAGAACAACAAACTGGTGGTTCCCAGGGGGAGGTGGAGAGGATGGGTTAAATAGATGATGGGGACAACGGAACGCACTTTACGTGATGTATGGAAGTGTTGGATCACTACATCACTACATTGTACAGCTGAAACTAATACAATACTGATGTTAACTTGAATTAGGATAAAAACTTAAAAAAAAAAAAAAGAAGAAGAAGAAGAAGAAGAAGACCAGTTTATCCAAATACAAACTCTGACACTGGGGCACGTAAAGAGGTCCCTGCTTCCTAGGAGACAGATGTGTAAAGAGTAAAACAGAGAGGAGTCCCTAAGGCAGGTATGCACAAAATTATGTTAATGAGCAATTCACTATAATAGATCAAAAAAAAACTTCAGCAGTTTTTAGCACCCATTCATATAGTAAAGACAAATTTGAACAAAGGATGGAGAAAGAGCAGAGAATCATGGAACCGAAGGAACAGCCACTTGTGCAGACACAGAAAAGTGTCCCGAAAGGTCACGACATTGGGTGGACAGCTCACTGCTTGGGGAAGCTAGAATGTGCCAGCTTTGTGAGGAAAAGACAAGTGACTTCTCAGCGCGGAAGCACGAGCCCTTGGAGACCACGCGAGGGAGCTGGGAACAGTGTTTGGGGACAAGGGGGAATTAATTGTATACTGTTTCACGCAGAAAGGTGCCATGGCCGGATCTGTGTTCTGAAAAGGTCGTTCTGGCCGTGGAGAGGAAAATGCGCAGGAAGAAACTGGGTTAGAAATGTGGAGACCAAGGAGGAGACCAGGACATGGAGCAGAAGAAAGAGAACCAGGCTGAGCTGCGAGAGAGAGGAGGTGAGGCTGGAACGGAAGCGGGGAATGGAAGGGTTGTTTATTCAAAATGGATGAATATTTATTTTAAAAAGACTCTCTCTCTTTTTTTTTTTTTTTTGAAAATATAGCAAGTGTGAGACGTGTGATCATCCTGACATCCCGATAACATATGTTACAAGAGAAGGTGTTGCTGCAATTTTCATGATGGGCTCTCATGAAAGCTCGCAAAACCACGCCAAAGGCTGAGCGTGCAGCCATCCTGAGAAAACCCACCCCCACGGCTGAGATCGGGCCCCCCCCACAGGCCAACTGAGGTTTGGGTCCCTCAGGATGAGAGCAGGTACCAGCCATGGCCAGGGGAATGGGGCTTGGAACAAAGGCGGCTGGACAGGAAGAGGGAGGGACTGGCCCTCAGAGACCATGCACAAAGCCCTGGCCAGAGTCCAGCATGTGGAATCACGCAGACCAAACTCAAAGGCCCTTCTCAGCAGCTGACAAGCACTGGGCTTTGAGCAAGCCGCAGGACCATCTGCACCCTAATTTCCTCACCTGCAAAGTGGAAGCAAGACCACGGCCCTTGTAAATCTTCAGGAGTATGACTAGGGCTTAGTAAAGAGCTTGAATACATTAATTCCCTTGCCTTCTGCCAAACACACTCTCTCTAGGTAGCCAATCCCCCAAAGCCATAGCAGGAAGAGCTCAGATGTGGCATGCAGACTATAGTCTTTTCTACTTTTCTATTTCATTTTTCTTAATTTTTTAAAGATTTATTTATTTATTTTGCAGAGAGAGAGAGAGAGAGAGAGAGAGACTCTCCAGCAGGCTCCCTGCTGAGCGGAGAGCCGGCTGCAGGGCTTGATCCCAGGACCCTGAGATCATGACCTGAGCCAAAATCAAGAGGCGGTCACTCAAGCCACTGAGCCCCCCAGGTGCCCTAAACTCTGTCTCAGTTTCCTTTGCTTTCCCCCATCCTTGATAAAATCTAAGCACCCTCGTAGGCTTGGGAGGGGCTGCTGTGGGGACTGCAAAGCCTGGGCAAAGAAGGCTAATGGACCTGAGCTGTCCAGCACTGCAGGTGCCCCTGGGGATGACAAAGCCCCACTAAGGCCCTGAGCACAGGTGGTCCCGGGGAAGGGTGGGGGGGTGTGGCTGACCTAGAATGGGTGGCCCCAGGCATCCCAGGCTCAGGAGCCAAACTGGTCTCCCAGTCTCCCTTCCTCCTTAAGGCAGGGCAGAGAGCCAGGGAAAGAAACTGAGGCTGACGCTGATTCATCTCATAATACAGAGAAAACAGGCTGCAACATGGACCTTATGCTTGGCCAAAACCAAGAGGTCACATAAGAGAATAAACAGAAAATGGCATGAATTTTCTAGATCCATTGGTTTACATTATGGCTTTCTCATCTTTAGGAGGCAGCCCCTACCAGGGTCCCTCTCTCGTTACTATCTGGATAGTGACCATATGGAGAACAGTATCTCTAACAGCTTGTTGCCAAGAGCGAATTCTTAGATTTCTTCATTCCTCAAAGTACAAAGCAAGTCCTCGGGCCTGCATTTGCATTTCTGGTTTCCTGTCTGAAGACCCATTACTTCCTCAAGAAACTGACACTCTTCAGATGCCATCTGTCCCCTCCCAGTGGTGGAATACCCTTCTTTTACAGGTCCCTTCGGAATAGTCATGCCAGGATCTACTGTGACAACTCCAAGGGCAGTCAATACATAAGTAGCTAGAGTAACTGAGGGGCATCTTCTTGTTCTGGAAAAACTTGAAGAGCACAACTAAATGAAAGGGCATGTTGGAAGCCTCTCATACTTGTCATCTAAACCATCTCAACTGAACTTTTCTGAACTACATTCTCATCTTACGTGACTTACTAGGGTCCTGTGGGATTTTAACTAAGAAGAATAAAAATGCCTGTTGCTTTCCTTTTAAGAAATTTCTATGTGGGGGGTGCCTGGGTGGCTCAGTGGTTTAAAGCCTCTGCCTTCGCCTAGGGTCATGATCCCAGGGTCCTGGGATCGAGCCCCACATCGGGCTCTCTGCTCAGCGGGGAGCCTGCTTCCTCCTCTCTCTCTGCCTGCTTCTCTTCCTACTCTTTCTGTGTCAAATAAATAAAATCTTAAAAAAAAAAAAAAAGAAAGAAAGAAATTTCTACGTGGTACTTTTTCCTATAGCTAATTCTTACAAGGATCCTGTGTGATAGGTTGTTATGGAAATTGTATTGCCCCTAAAATTCCTATGTTGGGGCCCTAACCTCTAGTAATCAGAATGTGACAGCATTGGGAGGCAAGGTCTTTAAAGAGGGGATTAATTTAAAATGAAGCTTTTAGGGAGGGCCCTCTCCAATCTGACTGGTGTCTTTATAAGATTACCACACAGAGAGAGATAACAGGGATGAACGTGCATGGAGGGACAACTGTGTGAAGAGGCAGCAAGATGGCGGTCTTCTCAGGCCAAGGGGAGGCCTCAGACAAAACCAAACCTGCCAGCACCTTGATCTTGTCCCCTAGCTTCCGGAGTTGTGAGAAAAGAGATTTCTATTGTTTAAGCCATACAACAGCCCTAACAAACTAATACATAGGTAGATTATTAAAATCACAATTTTTCATCTGAGAAAATGGCCTGAGGTTACAGAGCTAATCTTAGCACTGGAATATGGATTTGCTATGGAAACTCATGCTTTAACACTACTATACATGGTTTCCCCTTTTGCAAAACACGTTTTGGGCATATTTCGTGAAATTACTATTTTTTTAGAGTGAGTTTGCATGAAGACATTATCTCTGAAGTGCATTCCAGTTTCATCTTCCATCTCCAAACAGTTACCTAACCCCCACTCAAAATCAGAGCTCTCTTCCAAACACAATAAACACCAACTACACCACAGACTCTACTGTGGCTCTAGCTATGGTTAACTAAATTTGTTTCCTATGACTAAAATAAAGAAACTGAGAAAGGAGAGAAGGCTCAATCTACTAAATGACGAATGATAACTTTTTCCACTTCATCCAGACAGAATCCAGGGGTCATTGTGTGGGAATGCATGGTAAGAGAAAGGGATTTTGGTAGAAAGAACATGAAGTTGGATCAGGTCAAATCAGGAGAGGGAACCTCTAAGCAGAGATTCTGGGTTTCATGTCGTAGCTTGGGGGTTCAAAGTTTGTTCAAAACATGGACCAGAGGTGACCCCCTCTAAGTAAGGTTGAAATACCAGAACTCCTTGTATCTTACAGAAGAAGACAGGCAAAAAGGCATAGGAAGATTGGAACGACTTTTCCACCCCAGGAAAAGTCCAGAGGACACATCTTCACCACAAGTGGGAGGGATTGTGAGGGGGCACCAGAAAGCTTGAAAATGCCTATGGTTGCTCTTCTCTGAAGGTCATGTACTGCAGTGGACAGTGCAGCCACTGAACTGGGACCATTAGATACAATGGGGATAATTGGATCCGAGGGTGGCAGGGGCCAAGTGGCAGAACTTCATTGCCAAAGGTAAGGCAGGTGTCATTATCTCCATGAACATCACAGTCAAAACAGTAATGGAAATAGTCTGCATTGCAGAACGCTACAATGTTAGCTAATCAATCATGACATTTTAAGAAGATGATTAGTTTGACCACCTACTAAATTCTTACTTGATCTGTAGACATGAGAGATTTCTGAACAGAAGACATGGGAGTTTGAGTGAACAGAAGACTCCCTTGAGTCATCAAAAAAGGATAATCCTAATCCTTTGATCTGTTCTCAGACTTGAGCCTGTTTATAGACCCCTTGACTGGAGAGGAGGCCAGTTCCCTTCAGGAAGGACCCTGCTACACTGACAAAAATGTAGACAGTCACTCTTCTACCCAGTCTTCCCGGAGTGATGATGTTGTTGCCATCAGTCCTGACCCAACCCCCAACATCTCTTGTGGGTCTGAGGCCAGAAATGCAAAATCCCCTGAGAACAGCCCATTATTACATGGTGACTTCATCTTACCCCTTCTCCACTCCAGGGTTGCCCATCGCTCTGTAGCAATCAGGGCCTGCTTGGAAACAAAGACCCACTGTTTGGGCCACACACACATCAGTCCTCATAGACCAGACCGAACCTATAGATGGCCTCTGAAGATGGGCCTATGGGGCATCGATTTGAAGTGTCATATAGCTGAAGCCAACAAGGACACGGAATGAGAGAGTCACACGTGAGATTTCCGGATTCACGGCTTTCATAGCTGCAGGCAGGTGTCAAGGTCTAAACACCATTCTGGTATGGAAGGTCACAGGGCACACCCTTAAATTCTACTTCTGTGATCCTCCTCCTAGGAAGGACCAGCCCTGCCGTGCCCTACCAGGACGGACCCCACAGGTTACCCCCAGTAGGTCCAAGTGATGGGGTGCCCAGTGGGGAGGCCCAGAGGTTCTGGTGGCAGAAGTAGGGTCCAGGTTGAGATGCTGGCATACCAGACAGCTTATGTAGGCAGACATTTGAACCCATGGGAGAAATGCAGAGACTCAGCCACTGGACATGAAGTACAAGAGGGCCTAAGTCCCAGACAATAAAGGCCAAGCTCTATCATTCACGTCTACTGGGCAAACATTTCCTGCGCGCTTCTCTACACCAGGGTCATCTGAGAACCCAGACAAACACTGGGTTGAGTCCTTGGTTCCCAGGGTCTCTCACCCTGTACGGGAGACAACTTACTAGAAAACAAAACTACTGAGTAAAACTTCACAAGGCCCCCTCAAACTTATCCCATCCCCAGTGTTGTGGGTTAGCAAATATTCTTTGAAAAAACATTAGGTGACCCAGCCAAGAAACAAAACAGAAACTACTAGAAGCCCACTTTGCAAGCGGCACAGCTGCATATCTGGAATCGTGGGCACAGCAGCCTTTCCCTGGGACCGGCAGGGATGAGGAGTGAGCCCGGAGGATGCAGCAGAGGGGGTTGCAGACTGTAGGGAAAGCCACGCCCCCAGCAGGTGGCCGGGAGCCTGACAAAGGGCCGGGTGGCTCGGGCCAACCATGCGGTTTCCTCTGTGCTCCCCCAGGTCTGCTTGGTGCCCTATAGGAGCAGGCCTCATCTGCAGGTGGACTCCGGGCCCCACGGAAGCCAGAAGATGGGACAGCAGCTTGGAGCCCCACAAACCCCAATTTGTATGCTGTGTTTGGAGTCCCAGGGCTGCCGGAAAGGCAATGAAGAAGGCCGCCGCCGTGCTCAGTAAAGCCCTTTCCTCCAGGGACAGACAGAAGTTTACACCACATGCCAGCACCTGCCCCCAGCACTCTTCTTTGGTGGCCTCCTAGAGAAGGGGACTGCCCGCCTGAGAGCAAGCAGCCTCCACGCAGGGCCTCTGGGTCCACGGTGCGTAGGCCAGACCCGCTGCCTTTCCCCAGCAGAGGGTGTGGAAGCCAGCTGGGACCAACCAGTGGCGGCGGCATTGACCTTGGCCTCTGAATTTGATTCTGCTTTACTCGTCCCCTCTTAGCCGGGTGGTCTAGAGTGGGGTGGTCTTGATTTCCTTTCCAAGACAATGGAGGTAAGCAGACTTTTCTCCAGGGTTTTCAGAGAATGAAGTGAGAGCACATGTCTAAAATGCTCAGTCCAGGGCTCATCAAATAGGAGCTCTCACGGTGACATACAGGAGCAGTGCGCATGGGGCGGGCTTTAAGCCCAGGTGTGTCCTGTCATTCAATCCTGCCACAGCTCCAGGAGATAGACGCGACCACTGTTCTTGTTTTGTATGTGTAGAAACTAAAGCCCAGAGAGGTTAAGTATAAGCTCTTGGATGCCCAAGGTCACTAGACTAGAAGGCAAGTCAAGCCAGAAACGGTACCCAGGCTACCCACTACCCAAGACTGGTCCTTGTGGCCACAGTCACTGGTGCCCACAGCTCACTGAGCAGCAGAAGTAGGGGTGGCCTTGCCATCTGGCTGAACTTGCAAGCTTGTTGTGAGAATCAGAAATAAAACGGGATGTTCCTAAAATAGTACCTGGCCTACTTTGTCGGTCTTCAATAAACAGTAATTAATGATTACCCATACTGTCACTATTCTTGCCAGTGTAAGGTGTATATATGTACTCCCTTGTACAGCTCCTGTGTCAGTGAGCTCTTGTCACAATGATGCTGGGTGACCAGTACCCACGAAACGTCAGCAACACGCAGCAACCAATGTTCAGTGTGTCGTCTGTGAGATGCGGCCTTTGGCTAAGCTCACATGTCCAGGGTTGACGGGCTCGCCGCTGATCCAGGATGGCCTCCGTGGGGACACCACTCTGCTCTGCTTGTCTTCCATCCCTTCGCTGACTCACGCAGGCCTGTTCGTGCGGCCAGGATGGAGCGCGAGAGCACCAAACCCAGCTGAGCAGGGACTTGTGAAGCCTCTGTTTCCATCCTGTTTACTAATTTCCCGTGGGCCAGCGCAGGTCATGTGGCTGAGCCAAAGCCAGTGGGAGGGTTCTCTTCAGTTACAGGAAAGGGATGTGGGTAGGGAAGGGTAAAACCATCTATCACCAGCCCCGGAGCTGCCCGCAGCGTCGTAGCCAGAACACTCCACCTTACTTTCCCAGTAAAACTCCCCCGGTGCCTTTCGTGTTGTGGTTCCTGAACTCCTGGTACGTGGTCTGCACCATTATGCTCCCTGAGGCCAGGTTGCTTTATCTCCAGATGCCAGACATCATGGTAGGCATTGAGAGCACACCTGTGAACAAGAAAACAAGGTCTCTGCTCTAATGGGATGAATGTCCCAAGGGAGGAAACATGCAATCAATCAATCAATCACCATATAAATAAACAAATAAATCATCATTTTCAGATAATGCAAAATTCCATGAAAAACAGGAACCAGAATTACTTGACAGAGAGAGCCTGAGAGTGGTCTCAGAGGACAGTGACCTTTGACATTCACGTCTGTATCCTCAGCCCAAAGCCCAAAGCCAAATACAGAACAGGCTTCAAAAAAGGTTAAAAGGAGGATGGACGAATGGACGGATGGATGATGGATGGACAGACAGAAGACACTGACACCTGCCTGGCACTTCTTGCCATTGCCTCTTCACCACCTTTACTCTCTGTAGCCCACTGGGTTCAGGAAAGATCCCAGAGAGGAGATCCCATTCACTCTCCACATCGGGAAAGCCAGATGGAAAGCCTGTGACTTTGATTGTCTTCTCCGCAGACACAGAGGCTGGAGCATCTCAGTTCTCCGTGGTTAGCAAAGGGACTGCCTTCCTTTTGAACTCCCGGCTCGATGTTGGAAAAGAGTCCACAGAGCTAATGCTGCCCGCTGACTCTTTGGAGAAGCCCAGAATCACTCCCCTCCCTTCTGTGTCTGCTCTGGTGTTGGGTTACACAAGGGACGTGGAAAAGCATTCACGTCCTCAGCCCTGCTCCCACCCCCACCAGATTGCCCCGAACCCCAGCAGCAGGTTCACCTGCCCTGATATCATGGCTTCTCACCCGAATTTACTGAATGATGGTGTATCTCTCGTGTGGGTGTGGGTGTGTGTGTGTGTGTGTGTGTGTATTCTTCCCAATAACTCACAGATGTTGGTTGCATTACTAACCTCACTGAGAAGTGACGGTAGAAAGGAAAGAGGACAGCTCTTCCGAGTCCAGCCAACGTGGATTTAAATCCACATCCCAACCACATCTTAGCCCTGTAACCAGGCACGCTGACAGAGTTGAGCGTGACAGGGACAATTTAAATCCTAGAAACCAGCAGACTCAGTGGCGTCTAAAGCGTTTGCAAACATGTTCCAGAAGAGTGCATCTATTGAAAGTTCAGATGTCAGTGGCTTATACTTTTCTTATTCAAAATACTTGCAGAATTGACTGACAAAGTCCACTGAAAATGGAACAAAGTAATAAAAATTACCTAATCACATCTGACCACAAATAAAAAATTATTTTAAGTGATAGCTTCTAGTATCACTTGAAATTATTTTAAGTGATACCACCTGACTAGGACGTGGTGGCTTATCAAATGAAGGCTCCCACCAGGCACTCAGCACGGTACAAGAGGAGGTGTCATCTGGAGGTCCTCTTGGCCCAGGTCTCTCTCCTACATGGTGAAATTCAAGGCAGACAAGAAGTCGGAGGGAGCAGGGGGAAGGTAGGGTCGTTGAGCCATTCTCTGGTACATTTGTACTATGGAAAGTTAGTTTTAATTTGTTCCATATGAATCATGAAAAGCATGAAACATGCAGGGGGTTATCATAATTCTTGATGAGATAAATACTGTGCTCATGCAATAAAAAAATGGAAAATATATATTTAGTCCAAAAACTTCATTTAAGGAAAAAAGTTAACATAAGGAAATGATTTCCTAAAGAGCCTTTCAGTCTGAGACGAAAGATGGACCCAGCCATCTTAAGGGTGCAGATCTGATTCATCAGCTGGGGGATGTCCCTTGACTAGGACAAGGGTTAAGCCCTGAGTCTTCCAAGCAGCAAGGGTAAATTTTGCAGAACCCAAACACAGGCTTGACTATGCTGTGCAACTTAAAGCTCGTACAAACCAAGTCCTGCTGTCCCAAATACCCTGCTTCAGAAGATCTGTACCACCGCGGGCAAGTCACTGAATATCTCTGAACTCCAGTTTCTCTATTACCTTACTCACTCCTCCCCATGGTAGGTGAGAAGAGCGAAGGGAACAATAGAGCAGGTTAGGTAAACCACCTAACTTATTTGCAGATGTTAGCCACAATTGCCTTTCTAGACTGAAAAGAAGTCACAGAATATTTCCAGGACCTATCATGAGCTCAGCCATGTGCTCGACGCTAAGAAAAGAAATGCAAGAGAAAGCAGAAGAGGTGGTCCCTGCCTCCAAGGAGCTCGTAAGCAAGTTTTCAGGCATGAAAAGGAAGCGAAGAGGGACTCCTGTAAGATACAAATAAGCAAACTAGTAGTTTATGGAAGAAGTTACGAATGGCGAGAAGATTCTGAGAGTCAGGCGTTTGTGTGCAGCTAGGGGAAAACACAGTGGGAGGGAAGGTAGGTACACCATGGGATAGGAGCAAGGCTAATGTGTCAGCTTGGCAAAGACACTGGGAGCTCATTTAAGGTTTGGTCATCCCCACATTGCTACATACTTCCCCAATGGGGCCATGGCCCAGCCAGGCCAAGAAGTCAGAAGGAAGACCTGGGGAAAGCCTGGCCTCCAGGCTGGCCATAAAGAGCCACCACTTGGGAGCCAGATGCCTCATCTGCCACCAATGGCCCTTGCCCACCATCACCTCCACGGGGGGAGCTTTGAGAGACGTCATGCAGAACTTGTAAGGAGTAAAGACCACCTCCAGAGAGGCCAGATGGCTTGACGTTGGAAACACAGACAAAATGGAGTAGGAAGGAGACAAGGAAGGTAAGTACAGAGTCCCTGACATGTGCCAGGCAGAGTGTCTTGCACCTGTCACATGTTAGCTCACTAAGTCTCTCACCCGGTGCTGAAATTAGTATTCCCATTTGACCAATAAGAAAACTGGCCCTTACAGCAGCTGAGAGTATTGCCTGAGATTCTGTACCTGATAAGTGGAGGAATGGTTTGAACCCAAGTTCTTCAGACACCAAAGCCCACAGTCTGCATCACCCAGCTGGAACAAAACCCGGCGTGGGGCAGACACAGCAGGCAGGGCCCCAGGGGCTTCCTGTTCTCTGTCTCCTCCCCTCGGCTGGAAGGGGGAGAGGCTCAGGCTGGAGACATCTGATGGGGTCATTGGAAAGGTCTTGGGGGCTAGGAGAAGGGGGGCCAGAGGGCAGGATTTTAAGGGTGACTCATAGCTCCCCCATGACAGGAAGGGCCAGAGCCTCAGTGGGGAAGGACAGGAACTAGGGACTCTGTCCAGGACCAAAGATGGGGCATCTGACAGAGTGTTGCCTGGAGGGCATGCCTGGACTTGCCTGGGCAGACAGAACACGTAAGGCAAGGGGCTGGTCTCAGGGGCCATCAAGGTGAAGCAAAGACAGGAGCCTGGGTCCAAAAGTTAGGGAAGGCATCACCTAGGAAGGTGTGCAGCCAAGAGCAGAAGTGGGGAGAGGACTGACGTCAGGAGCTGAAAAATGCAAGAACCGGCACACACAGACTCTCTTCCCAAACTTGGCCCATCATGGGTAGATCTGGGAGCGGCCAACACAGGCTAAACGGGTCCCATCTCCCTGCAAGATCGAAGTTAAGTCGTTCCCAACAGTATTTTTACATTGGCAAATAGAACGGAATTCAACAAACGCACGAATTTTTAGAATGTAACAAGGGATATCAAAGAAATGTTAACACTTGAGGTAACCACTGGAACTGTCCCCCCAAAACCTCCCAGCCATTAGGCTTTGCAAGTTTCTGAAAGGAAATCTAAGGAGGCAAAAAGATAAAGCCCTCAGGGGAGGGCTGAAGTTAGACACCGAAAGACCTAAAGGACGATGGGGGCGGGGGCGGGGCGCGAGCACAGGACAGGGACAGGAGGCCCAACAGGGGAGCCCTGGAACAGCCACTGAGGGACCGCTGACACAAAGGTGGAAAGGTACCAGCCAAGGTAAAAGAGGTCTCCTGCCCAAGACATTTCTAATGTCAAAAGAAATCAGCAAATCGAGGGTGTGTGTAAACTGCAAAAGACTCCAGGGCAGAAGGAATTATCATCTTTATTATGCAGCACCAACCGGGTCAACCCTGCCCATCTCCTGATTGGTCCTCGCCTCCCTAGCCACGCCTCCCTAGCCACGCCTCCCTCCTCTGTCCCTCCACCCGACTTCCCAGCCGACACCCCACCCCAAGCAGGGCCCCAGGTGCTCTATCCCTCATTTCCCTATCCGCAAGTTGCTGGTGTGAGCTTTGTCACCATTTGTTCTCTTTGGCCACTGGCGCTTGGACCCACAGTCCAGACGTGGGGTTCTTGCTGAATCACTTCTGTTGCTAGGCCACCCCTGGGGAAGATGGGTCCACAGCATAAGGGGACCAGCAGGGAAGGGAGCCCAGCAACACTCACAGGGTTACCCATTATGGGTTGAATTATGTCCTCCCCCAAAAAACAACTATTATATGTTGAAGTCCTAATCCCCATATTTTCCAAACATGATCATATTTGAAAGAGAGTCGTAATTAGTCAAGATGAGGTCACCCTGGAGTAGGGTGCCACTCCTGCAGTATGACTGGTGTCCTCAAAGAAAGGGGAAATGTGGAGCCTCAGCACACCAGAAGAAAATCACGTGAACATGAAAACAGAGCGGGGTGCTGCTTTCACAAGCCACGGAGGGCAAAGAATGCCAGCGAACCAGCAGAAGGGCCAGCACAGAACGGAAAGAACACAGCTGTTGACAGCCTAGTCTTGATTTCCAGCCTTCAGGGTGGTGAGGTGACAAGTTTCTGTCATTGAAACCCCCCAGTGTGTGGCCTTTGTCAGGGCCCAGCCTCTCACCCAGGACTAAAGAGGGCTTGTGAAAGCTGTGTGCCTGAGCTGAGTCTTAAGGAAAAAGAAGGTTCCGGATCGAGAAGGAGGAGCATGAATGTTGTCCTGGGTGAGGGGAAGAAGGTGAGCAGCGGCACGGAGACTTTTCCCAATTAACTGCCACTTGCTTCCCTAAGTACCTCGCTTCTCGACAGGAAGTGGGAGTTGGTGGTCTCCCACGGACCACAGATTGGCTTAGAGCTGGAAAGGGCCTCAGAGATGTAGACACATCTCTGGTTTTACAAATAGGAAAACCCAGGACAAGGAGGGCAGAAGCCTCTAGGGTTACCCAAGTCAGAGCCCAGCCAGAACTGGAAGCGGGCCTCCAGAAACCCGCTAGATACATTGATTTCTGCTTGGAACACTACTGATGGGACACGGGCTCTGTGCAAGAGCAGGCTTCTCCATAAAACAAGAAATACCATGGAAAACATTAGAAGGAAAAGAAAAATGAATTGGGGGAAATCAGAGGGGGAGACGAACTGGGAAACAAACTGAGAAACAAACTGAGGGTTTGGGAGGGGAGGAAGTGGGGGGGATGGGTGAGCCTGGTGGTGGGTACTGTGGAGGGCACGGATTGCATGGAGCACTGGGTGTGGTGCATAAACAGTGAATTTTGGAGCCCTGGAAAAACTAAAATTAAATTTAAAAAAAGAAAGAAAAAATAAATAATAGAATGATGATACAAAAAAATGTTTAAATAAATAAAACTCACTTAGCCATGGCTTTTGTTGGTATGATACAAAGTATCCTGTGCTCCAGGGTAAAGTTGGCCCACACAAGATGGGAACAGGAGAAACTATTACCCTGCATGGCTGGGGATTCTGTCACCTAAGGAAAGGAAACTGTCTGTGGGTGTTCTCACCTTCCTGAGGACCACTATGTCCTAGCCCGGACGAGGAGGAGACAGCCTTCGGAACTTCCAACGGCTCCCCTGGAGACTTGATTCCTCTCATTCCTCTGCTCAGATTCAGCCTCAGGGACCCACTCTTCCTTGAGATGGTTTGGACTCTTAACTGGATGTAAGGGGAAATTTGACTATAGAAATCTTTGACTATAGGTTGAGCAAGGAGGCTCTGAACCTTCCGTGGGTTCACCGGCCTCCCTCATCCGGAGGCAATGTTCTGGGCCAGGTGGGTCCGGCCATCTGGGGTGCCTCATCCAAACTGGAGGAGCTGGTTGGAAGCATTCCAAGTCCACCCGTGCTATTCTCACCCTACTGTCTCCTCTCATGGGCTGTGTGACCTCGGCCAAGCGCAGCCTCTCTGGGCCTCGGTTACACTGTGCAATGCAGCTTAGCTATGTCACCAGAAGGGAGGCAGAGTGCTGGCCCGAGGAACCTGACGTTTCTCCCCACTCTAAAATGCTAAGCTAATCTGTAAACGCAAACGTGAGCATAAAAATCAAAATGGGCTTGAGTTTGGGGCCCCCGCAGCTCCTCTGACTTCTCTCCTCTCCTCTTTGAGCTCCGCTTCTTCCTGTCCTTTACTTCAGAATTAACCCCTTCTCCATGAAGAGGGGAGGAGAAAACTAGTGTGGGTGTCCCTCCTGCTCTGTCCCCAACCTGGCTCTGGATTAACCCCCTATGCCCTGTACATCACCTCATTTAATTCTCAGAACCCTAGAAAGGACTGTAATTGAGCCATTTTATGTCCCTGAAAACGGAGGCTCATAGAGGTGAAGCAGCTTGAGACCAGGGTCCTGCTCTCCAAATATACCCATCCTCTCGCCATGTGACACTGCATCATAGTAGCAAGTTGTACTTTGGATTCTCAAATCTACCCCTTTCTGCCTCCCAAGGGCCAGGTTTCCAGGTCCCTCCCCTCTCTCCTGCACTGTATCAATCTTACCATCTCCCTACCTCTTGCCAGCCAGCCTCCCCCACTTCTGCAATGCCCCAGGTCCTCCCAGAAGTCCAATTCAATGGCTCTTCTTCCATCCAATGCATTCATACCATCAACAAGTGCCCTTGTCGGGACGCCTGGGGGGCTCAATGGGTTAAGCCTCTGCCTTTGGCTCAGGTTATGATCCCAGGGTCCTGGGATCAAGCCCTGCACTGGACTCTCTGCTCAGCAGGGAACCTGCTTCCCTCTCTCTCTCTGCCTACCTCTCTGCCTACTTGCAATCTCTCTCTCTGTCAAATAAATAAATAAAATCTTTAAAAAAAAAAAAAAAGTGTCCCTGTCTAGGCACACCAGAGGCATTCTTTCCTGACAATTTTTCCCTGTCCTGAGCACCCCTCCTGTGCTTCTTTTATTCTGTAGGATAAGGGGTTGGGGGAGAGGGTATGGACTTAGAGGTTCTGGGCCCATGCCCGATCAACTATTCCAAGTCTCACTGATTTTTTTTTTTCTCCTAAAGCTTTCTCTGATTCCTGTCTCTTCCCTTCCCTGAACCTTCCATATTTCCTCATAAACGACTGCCTTTTGGAAATACCACTGCCCAAGCTATCCACCAGACATGGGGGAAAAGTGTAATTATTCTGTGGACTCATCACAACATGCTTACAAGGGAAAATAAAAATCAGGTCATCTTGCTTTCTTAAGAATGCTGATCTGAATGCAAAATTCCAGTGCCACGAATCAAACTGTCTATTCAGATAGATGCTAGGAAAAAAAAGCTTAACCCTTCCCAATTCAGGATAAGTTCCCCTTGAGAAAAGAGGCCCCTCCCCAATGGTTGGGAACATTCACGATGTTTTACAGCAAAAAAGAAAACCAATATCTTTGAGTCAGAGAGGTATGGGGGAATGGGGGACACCAGAGCTCTAAATTTTGAATGTGATGTCGCACAATAGTGTCACATCTGGGCTAGAGAACATTCTCTATTCCGAAGTGCTAAGAATGAGATTCGGGTTCGGATTCTGACTGCTCCAGACTATAAGAATAACCTTTCTTCTCAAGTTCTCCTAAATGAAGTAAGATTAAAAACAACAACAGCAACACCTCAGCCAGGAATTTTATTTGAATGTGGAATTGGTCCTAGCCAGAATACGAAGAGTTAACAAAGAAGAGAGAGAGATGTAGCCGGAGGGTGCTAATCTTATATTGCCAGTAAAAGGACATCCAATGCACCATATACAGAAAAATCAAGTCCACATTCACAGAGGGAGCAACAGGTTCTAATGAAAACCCACAGGCATGACTATTATCTCTAATAATAGAGTTCTCACACAAGCAGAGGTCTGAGAGAGTTGTCTAAATCCTGAAAAGCCCAGATCATTTCTTCGGCCTCTGTTTTGTGATCTCTAAGATGCGGGTAATAATGACATCACGTGGCTGTTGGAAGAAGAAGTGCATCATTTTCCCATGCTTTTTCCAGGTGAGCTCAATAGGTCCTTCCAAATTTGTTCTTGTCGTGTACCTGATGGAGAACTGTTTATTGAGGGACCATCACACATTCATTGCTCTACAAGACAAAGGCAGTGGTGTGTGGGGTGCAACCCATGTGATATTTTGGCGTGCAACATTTCAAGAACAGCACCCCTCCTAACCTCTGACTAGAGCTGCCAGGACTTCTTTTTAATAGTGTGATCTAGAAAACGTCATGGTGTCTATGTTTCTACCTGACAGCAGAATCTGTTTGCAGCTGCTGCGCCAACAAGGAAATGAGTCTTGCTCCCAAAAGGCATTCACAACACCCCTACTTTCTCCACAGAGCAGTGGAGTTCAACACTGAGAGAGGAAGCTCCCCTGCCCCGAGACACAGTGGGAATGGTTGCCCTAAAGGAAAATGGAGCAGGTACATGCACGGAAGAGACAGACACGGGCTCCTGGGCGGGAAGATGGTCGCCAGGCCTCAGCAGCAGGTGTAGCATTCATGGACGATGGGCAGAGGGGTGGGTCCTCCCTCCCCTGGCCATACTGGTTACCGGTAATTCCTTATGGGAAAGTTCTCAGTCCTGGGGGCCCAAGCAATCATCAGTTTTGGGTACAGTCATCTGGGAAACATGCTTGAGTGCAGCCCAGCCCGACCTAGCAAGGATCTCTGGACGTAGTGCCCTGGCACTTCACAAACACTAAATGCCATTATCCAGTCTTCTGACTCCACCTCCAATTCCCCCATATCTTTCCGGCCTTCGTTCTCCCTACATTTGAACTTGAAGAGACCTCCAGGTCATGGACCCCTCCCTTTCCCCATACCCTCATGGTCTCTCTTCCTTCCCAGCACAGTCCAGGTTCGTCTAGGCTCTTCAGAGAAATAGAAGCAACAGGAGATACAGAGAAATTTATTATAAGGACATGTTTCCTGTGATTACAGATGTAGTTCCAAGATCTGCAGTCAGCAAACTGGAGACTCAGGAGAGCCAGTGGTGTAAGTTCAGCCCAAGGGCAGAAGAAGATCCCTGTCCCAGCTCAAGCCCTCAGGTAGGCAAAGCTCCCTCTTGCTCTCCTTTCTGTTCTATTCAGGTCTTTGACTGATTGGATGAGGCCCACCCACATCAGGGAGGGCCGTCTCCTTTATTCAGTCTTCCAATTCAAATGGCAATCTCATCCGGAGGCCCCCTGCAGACACATGCAGAAGAGGGTTTGACCAGATCTCTGGGCATCCCCTGGCTCAGTCAAGTTGACACATAAAATTAACCAGCACAGACTCCATGGTCAATCATTTGGACTTTAGTGAGGGCTTCTGTGATTCCTGCCCCATAAGATTCAACATCTTCTGCATTTCTGCACCCACGGAGCTCAGTGCTCTTGGGGGTTCCTGGACCTGGAACAACAGATGCTCCCCAGAGAGCATCCAGAAGGAACACAGCCTTTAGGACTTCTCATCTCCGTAACTTAAAGAGAATATATCTGTGTAGTTTTAAGCCCCTAAGGTTATAGTAATTTTATATAGCAGCCATAGGAAACAAACACACATCTTAAGAATAATCTCCCTCAATCTAAATGCCTCCTGAAGCCAGCAGCCAAAACTCTCCTTTCCTTCTTATCCAAAATCTTAAAATTAGTTGTCTGATCTCCTTAGGTTGACTTCTTCAACCTCCATCCAACCTACTGCTTCCCATGCCCTCCTTACTGACATGGATTTTATAACTAACTGGTTAGAATAACTTACTGCCAATGCCATGGGAACCCTCCAACCTGAGAATGTTCAGTGAGTTTACCTGAAGGATGGGTTTGACTGCTACCTCCATACTCACATCCTGAAATCAACAGCTCCATGCAAGACCTCTCCCCGTAGCTTCAAACCACATGTCCACAGGCAGCAGCACGTTTCCGCATAGGCACCCATTAAGAGCCTCAAACTCAAGTTGTTTGAAACAAAATTCATTGCCCCTGCCTACCCTCCCCCACCCTCTACACACACAAAAGCCTTGCACTACTCTATCTCAGATTGCACTGCAATATAGAACATATCACCAAGGTTAGAGACCCATGGTTCATCTCGATTACTTACCTCTCCTTTGGTCACATGTATCCCACCAATCTTGCTAGGCTCACACCCTAACTACCTCTTGAATCCACACGTTTTTTTCTCCATTCCAATGGCTGCAATTTTATTTGAGGTCTGCATTACTTCTCACCTGGAATCCTCTCTTCACCTACCACCTGCTTCTACGTGTACTGATCTGTTATTCCCACCGCAACCAGAGTAGGCAATCAGCAGTGGAAAATCGAATTTTATTCCCTGCTCACAACCTCTCAGCAGCTTCCTAGATGAGACAGAGCATGCTGCGTAGCTCGAGGCCTTCAATATTCTAATGTCTACCCCTCCTCTCCGACCCCGTTTAACTTCAGACGCTGCCTCAAGCTTCATGTGCCGTCCACACTGCGTGTACCTAGCTCTTCTCGCTCCCATGACTTTTGCTCCTGTTGATTCAGATCCTTCCAATCCTCTGCTTTGAGTTACTCGTCCTTTAAGATTCAATTCAAGCACCAACTCGTGAAGAAGTTTTCTAAACTCTCCCAGGTTGAACTAGGTTCCCCCTCCTCCTGGCTCCAAGAATGTGCCTGCCAGCCCTGGGCACTGTGCCCAGTGCATCAGTGTTTGCTGAGTGAATAAATGAATGCATAAGCAGGCCATTACAGTTAATAGGTATGCTAACAGAGGTGAGAAAGTTGCTTTAGGAGCACGGTGGAGGTGCCTCCCCCTCCTGGAGAGTCAGAGAAGACTCTGCGAGAAGGAAGTAACAGATACGAGTTGGGGAGCGAGGAAGAAGAAGGAGGGGAATTATGTGCTAGGCAGAAAATCAGAGCCAGGTGGTGGGTATTATGGAGGGCACGTATTGCATGGAGCACTGGGTGTGGTGCATAAACAATGAATTCTGTTACGTTGAAAATATATAAATAAGAAAAAATAGATCTTTATTTTTTTCCTGTTTTAAAAAAAAGAAAGTGAAATAAAGACCTTTCAAGATAATCAAAAAAAAAGCAAAGAAAAGCAGAGTCAGCTCCCTGGGCAGGTCACCTCTGTGGTCACACAGGGACCCCGCTTGCTTTAAGGCTCTCTACCAAATGAAATTCTTCACTTTTGAACATGGACACCTGTGTCTTCCCCTCACCCTGGGCCCACAACTTCAGTACCTCACCAAGCAGGTAAGACCGGCTTAACCAAAGGCATAGGAGCATGAGAGTTTGAAGGAGCTCCTCCGACACCTGCCCACAGTTCCAGTTCTGGCTGTGCCCCTCTAAGCTAAACACTTAACCACAGTGAGAGTGCATCTTGATCTATTTATAAATGTTTGGCATTTCGGCGGGAAACACCAAATCCACATTTTCAAGGCCTTTTCTGTTCAGCACTTCAACATGCATATCATGGGGAAAATCAAATCCATACGATTCAGATTCATTTACACTTTGCTCATCAGAATGGCCTCCTGCCCCTCTCCACAAGGGCTAGCTCATGCCCATGAAGCCATTTCAGCTCTCATGGAGTTTCTGGGTTTAAAAAAAAAGAGGATTTGAAAAATCTGAACCTGACTAAAGAAACGATTTAAACCTCAAAAGGCCCGATTACATTTTGCAACTCTACCTCTCCCAGATCAAGGGGGGGGGGGGAATCGGTTTAACTCAGTCCCCCAGGTCACCCTAATATCCCTGTGGCAGGCACAGCCCCCAAGGAGGGACACTTCCTACCAAGGAGGCAGCGCCTTGATGGTGCATTAAGAACTAGAAACTTGGAGGGAATTCTATCAATAACTGCTTGAGGAAAAATAAACCTCTTGCTCACACTGCTGCATTTAGAATCACAAATCTTTAGGACTGAAAGGGATAACTGAGATCATCCACAATAATAACAACCATCTGTGCAGCACTTTCCACTTGATAAATCACTCTCTTATCTAATCTCTGCAGCTATTTCATAAGAGAGGTACTATTATCATCACCCTCATCACTAGGAAATCGAGGCTCAGAAAGGTTGTGGATTCCCCAAGCTCACACAGCAAATACAATGGTGGGACTCAGACTCATTCCCTCTACACTCCCCCTGGGGCTTGTCGCCAACCCCACGGACCCCTTCTCAGGGTGAAACAAGGTCAGGATTGTCCACACTGGCCAGGCTGGCCAGCGCCCATCACATGCAGGGAGGGGGAACAGAGCCAGAACACCCACCTCCTGCCTGACATTCTTTCTGCTTCTCCGAGGGATGCTCCTCTCCCTTGATCGGAAGAAGTCAGGAAGGAAAGGAGCTTATCTCTTCTTGTGAGGTTCAAAGAAATGGCTTCATTGTTTCTGACACTGTAACACCCACCCTTTTGAAATAGTCACAAACAGAGCCACTCGCTTTAACATACGTTATCTTTCCCATTCTTGTAACAACCTGGTGAAGCAGATACTCTGTAACCCATCTTCCTCCAACAGGAAACGGAGAGTCAGGGAGAATAAATAATAGCATCCTATGACCTAAATGATGAAGAGCTAACAGTGCAGGAACTTAAATCCAAGTTTTCTGGCACCAACCGAAAGATCTTTCTGCAAAGCCGCACTGATGGCATTTGGCTCCCGCCCCACAAGGACAACCAGTGACAGAAGAAGGAGCTAATGGAGGGAAAAGGGAGGGAGGAAAGTTCTCTCCAAGGGCCTGCAAAGTGGAAAGATTACCATACAACCTGCCTGTTTGGCGAAGATCATTAAAAACTGTGGGAAAATTGTATGCGTAAAAAGCCAGACAGACAGAAAAGAAGAACACGGACTGGCTTAAGGTAAAGTGGAGTACATATGTTTATGTATGCAGAAGACATACTGTTTTACCTCTTCCAAATATATGCAAAGTAAGCTATAAATTAGTACTAATCAGTACCCGTGAGGTGAATTAATTAAAAAGTTATAATTCACAAGAGGCCTATGTTACTTGATAATGGATCACCAAAGCTTATGAATATGAGCATTAATTACTTGCACCAGATGTTGAAGGAATGCTTAATTTCTTGAGCTGTTGGTTGCAAGCATCCACTGATTTTATACAGCTTTGAAATGAAGCTAACATTATTGCGTTTACTAAATCATTATTTTAACAAACAGCCACCACTTACTAATGACTTAATATCCAATGTCTTGCTGTGCTAGGGATCTTATACTCATGATTTCACTGAACCCCCACGAAAACTATGTAAGATGAACATGATTATTATCATTTTATATGTGCTTAAAAAAAAAAAAAAAAAACAAACTCTGTGACCTAAGAAGACAAGGTCACACATTACATAAAGAGCCACACATATCCGCGCATATGAACTTGCATCTGCCAGATTCCACCCAGGCAATGGCATTTCCTTCAAATGAACCTCTGGCAATTCTGGTTTCCTAAACTCTAAATGAGAATTTATCCCATTTGTAAACCATTTGGTTTTGCCTGTTTTTCATCCGAAGCTTGGAAAGACTCTTGAATCTTAAATCTGCAGGTACATGAGTCCATTTGTTTCCATGCTATCTGTTCATTTCCTAATTTGTTTCTCAATTCCACTTTAACCAAAACCAAAATCAAATGCTTCTGCCTGGTGGGTTGCACACATACAGAGCCGAATTCCAGTCATCGCTATGAGGGCTGAGGAGCAGAATGAGCACAAATAAGTCACAGCCACAAAGTCCCAAAACCTCACTGTGTGTGTCTGCAGGAAAAAGGAAGCAGCAGAGAAATTAGAATTTAAAAAAAAAAAAAAATGGATTCCATGTGGTTTTAAATTTTTGAGATGTTTTACCTTTTAGTAGCATTTTTTTAATTTTCTACAAGAAACCATTTTTCCTGGGTAATAGGAAAATGCAGGATAATTACTAAAATTACCAATGACAGTTTGGCTGGGTATAGAATTTTTGAATCAGAGACTTCATAAATGTTGTTCCATTGACTGCCTTTACCCAACATTGTAGAAAGAAGTCGACAAGGGATCCTTGATTTTGTTTTCCACTGTACTTGGCCCTATCTGAAGTTTTTTAAAATTCTTTTGTTATCCATGAAATTCCATATTTTCACAGGCCATGTCAATATGTTTATCAGATTTACATAACTCTTCTTAATAAGATTCTCATGACAGGTTCACAAAAGACTCTACAAGTCTTTTGTGACTTTATTCCATATGATTCTGAATATTGTTTTCATCACCCTGTATCTCTATCATTTTTCTTTTCTCCATCAGAGTTTCACTCGTGATTTGGTGCCCCACCATTATTTCTGCTGGACTTGGAATTTCGACTCTGCTATTATGTGCATCCTGATGTTATTTTCTGGTGTCTGCTTTATCCCAATAATGGCAATGAAATTTTGGTCAAAATGCAATTAAATATCTTAGGAGACTCGATGTCCTAAAGTTTGTATGAACAAATCTATAAAACGAAGCGGGACATTATGGGGGAGGAAGTGAGGAACGGGAGAAATTAAAAGAGAGGAGAAAGTCAGCCAGTAAAAGATATTAAAATGAGTTTTTAAACTAAAATAATAAAAGCAGTGGTAGACCATTGTCGATCTAAGCAGGCAAATCAAGAGAACAGTATGATTTCATTTATTCAGAAGCATTTCAGCTAGGAGGGGAAAGGAATCTGGCAATGGTAGTGAAGCTCCCAGCTAAGCACTGAGGGGGAAAAAAAATACTATGCTACAACCTGGACCTACATTTCATAACTTCTGTTCTGGATGAATTAAAAATGTCAATTTTAAAAACAAAAATATTTAGATAAAATTAACAAATATTTATATAATCTTTATCTATAAGAAGGTCTTTTGAAGTATTTCACCAAATACATTTAAGATCATAATGTAAAATCTGACAAATCCTAGTCTATGAAACTCAATTAGAAAAATAAACACTGAAAGCATCAGAGAAAGATACCAATTGGAAATTCACCAAAAAACAAACAAACAAACAAACAAACAAAAAACAGAAATAGAAATATGTATGGCTAAAAACAAGAAAAACATTTAACCTCACTCTAATCAAAGCATTATAAATTGAAGGAAACTCTTCACATGTTCTCAGCTTTCATCTCTCGCTTCATAGTCTCTATTTGTATGCATTTGTGAGACATAAAGAGAAGATTTGATTAGGGGAGCCTGATGAGAACTCAAGGTGGCAGAACTTGCTGAAAATTGGTCAGAGAGAAGACAAACATGAGCTGGAATAACATAACTATCCTGCAATTTAAAAAAAGGCAACAGGTTGGACTAGGTTCACATGACAGAAAACTCACCATGGACCGGGGTAGTCAAAGAAGTCATTTAGGTAAACTGGACCCTTGAACCTGAGAAAAGACAACCAGTACGGTGGACTCAGATATACTCCAAACATGGCAACCTGCCTCAGGTGATCAAAATGGCTATGAATTCACAGAAGATAACCAACAGGAGGAAATTAATTCAGTCTAGATGGCAAGCAAATGTGCCTGTGAGTCATGCTTTAGAGTTCAAAAAAGCCAATTGATGTATTACTTTCACATAATCATCTCACCAGTCTTGGTATTAGGCAATGCAGAGACCATGCCCTCATTTTAAGAAGAGAAACCAAGGCTTAGGGAGATGTGCTCAGGTATGTGTAGCTGTACCACTAGATATTACCCAACAAGATACTTCAGCCCCTGCACAGAGGGTAGTGCTGCCTTCTTTATCAGCTTGGTTGCTACATGGAATAACAATGACCAGCTCTGTACTTCTACATCACATCTGTGTGGAGTTCAAGGAGTGGATCCTCATCCAAAGTTCTAGTGCTTGTACTAAGGAACACCAACTAGTGTTGGATATAAAACATTAGTAGACAAGAATGTTCTTAAAGAATCCAGATGCTCTTAAAGAATCCTTGTTGCTATACATCTGAATCCTTTTCTAGAAACATTACAAGGGAGTGTAAAAGTTGCTTGCCCGAGGGCATCATGGCTATAACCACATAAACTAGAATACAAACTAAACATCAGCTACTCTCTAAGTTCTTCTACCTCTGAATTTTATACCATAGACTGGGTAGGAGGTAGGCACACACTCAGAGAACAAAAAGGGCAAAAGGACTGGAAACCATTTGATGATTAGGAGTGGCCAAGGAAACCATGGACTAGAAATAAGAAGATACTGAGAGACAAGAGAAATGTCTGTGGTGTTGTCTTAGGAAAGAGTGACTCAGTTCCAATTGTGTGGCCACAAAGAGGAAAATTGAGACTGAAGATAGAAGGCCTGGAAGTTAGGGCTTTTTAAGGAGTAGAGCTGCCCAAAGATGAAACAAGCAGCGTCCATGAAGGGGAAAGAGAAGGAGAGGAGGAAAACAGCTCTTGAGCTCCTGTCTCGGTCCTTGACATGCGTGATCTCTAACCCCTACAACAATTGTAATACCCGGGCATTACCAACCCCCTCTTCCGGGATGGAAAACTGTTACTCAGAAAGAAGTCATCTGATCAATATCAGGGTCATGGAGTTACTGAATGCCCCATCAGGAGGATGTTAAAACAGAGGATGGAATACCAATTTAAATGGATTTATGCATCACATGTGACAGGTTGAAGAAAAAAAATCTTTATGATCCTTTCCAGCCAGGGAATCTCATGATTCTGTTGTGCTAATCACAATGAAGTACCATATACCTCAAAATACTGAATGGAAAGAAAAAGTCCCACTGATACTCATCTGCTGCCACCATCACCACCACCAAGACCACCACCATGATTACCACCACTATGATGACTACCAATAGGATCACAACCCCAAGATCACCACCACCACACCACCATGATGACCATTACTATTATCCTCATTATCAGTAGTGACATCTGTTGTGTGTGGAGGACTAGCATAAGCTATAATTACAGATGTTGCCATTAAACACAATGAGCACCAAGGTGAGGATTTTTGTCATCATTTCACAGATGAGAAAACTGAGCCAAATTGTTTACAAAAGGTCATCACGCAAGTAAATGACAGAACTCGGACTCAAGCCCAATTTTGTCTGGTTCCAAGGCTGGAGCCATCTTCAGAATGCCCCATTCTCTCCCTAATTCCTCTTGTGTGCCACATGCCGATATTGCACCTGAGCACAGAGCATACCAAGGAGAGGAGAAGGTGCTGGAGCAGTCCCTGCTCCTGTGGGGTTTGTTTGTTTTTTAATGTGTTCTCCTGCACAGAGCTACCACAAGCATCACTTCCGTGGTTACTGTCTCCTTGAGAACATAAAGACCTTCATGGCATGATAAGAAGCTGACAGGCTTCTAAGCTCACTGAGGCTCCAAAAGGCGGCTCCAGGATACAGTAACATGCCATCGGAAAGCCCTACCCACAGAACCTCAGGAGGCAAGATGCTACCTTGTGGAGTGTAGCTCATCTGAAAGATTCATCCCTCCCAATGCCACATTCCCCTCTCTGGGGATGCTGACTTGGCTTGCCTTCCTTGCAAGGTGCGAAGGCCATCCGTAACTTTCCCCACACTCAGCAATTTTTCCAACTCTCTGGCTCTTTCAGCTGAGGCTGCAATGTTAAATATGTAGTTTTGTAAATTAATTCTTTGAAGATTCACTCTTGTCAGCTAACTTTTCTCACTGCAATAAGCCAAGGAAGTCGCTTACCAGCAACTGAATTTTCCACTTTCATGTACTCCTGAGTCCTTTTAATTTAAGACAGTGTTCCAAAACCCCTATTCAGCAAAACTCACCAGTTATACACAGAAATCTCTAAAACATTCACTTAAAATTAATGGGAGAAGTTATCATCTCTTCGTGGCCTTAGATATTTTTAAAAAGTGTCTGGGTATATCATCAGGGGGAGAAAGGCAGCAGAAGATGAATAAGTCTTCAGTGAGCATTTGACTCAAAACAACCCCAACCTTTCAGTTTCATTCTCCTCTCCTCAGCTGTCATTTGCACCATGAATAGCCTGTGCCAAGCTCTAGAAAAGCTTCTAGAAAAGAAAACAGGTTGAGAATTCAGAAGAATTCGCAGGTGAATAGGGAAAAGACACATAATCCACTATAGGGAAGAGCAAGTTGTCCTCTGAGGTGCAATGTTATCCTGGGGCAGCTCTGGGCTAGGTTGAGCCTGAGCCCTGGGTTTTGGTTTTTCAGCATCCATAATTTACTCCATACATTTGGACAAGTTGCTCCCCCTCCAAACTTACTCATCTGTTAAAACAAAACAACAACAACAAAAAGTAGAACCAGATCCTACTAAGATTCCTTCTACCTCCAGCTTTCTAAGAGTTAAGAGCAAAGTGTTCCAGAAGAAAAACAAATGTTCTAGCAGAAATGAGGAGAGTGGTTCTCCCTGGCTTGATCTGGGAAAGTGCTGGAAAGGCTGCAGTCATGTGCTGGTCTGTGTGGAATGCCCAGGATGTGGGTGGATCTGGAGGTGAAGAATGTCTGAGAGACATTCTTGTCAACGGAAACAGATGATACCCCTACTGCTGCTGAAGACGGGTGGAGGGGGGAGTAGGGAGGGGGGAGAGATGAAGAAAAAAGAAGAGCAGAGCAAGATGACAACAATAATAATAATATCTGCGTAGCCCTTGGTACCTTGTAGACCAGTTCTATTTACACTGGCTCCCTTAGCTCTCAGAACTAAGCTAGGAGAGATTCAGAGATCAGCATTTTAGTCCACTTTTATGGACTCAGGGTTGACCCCATGTCTAGTGAGTGATAGAGGTGTGGTCAGCAGCTGACCTCACATCATACAACCATGATCACAAGCTCAGTATGCTGCCACCACGTGGTGTAGTATCCAAAGGTCCTCCACATACATGCATCCTGCAGTGTCCATAGCAAACAATCTCCAGACGCAATGAAGGTGAGCCCCACTGTGCTCTGTCTTGATCACCTCAGGATCACAGTGTGCAGTTCTGGGTCCCATAAGAAACTCATAAGAAAAATTGCCCAGTTGCAACATTTCAGAGGATGGTAAGAATTCTTAAAGCCAAGTAGTATTAGGGACAATTGAGATATCTTGGTTCACTCTCCTGGAAAAGGGAGGACCTAGCAGGAACCTAGCATTGTTTCAGAGTTTTCTTAAGGGCTATTTTTATCAACCAGACTCCCAACTAGAAACAGATGGCAGCATCAAATTAGGTTAATTAGAAGAAGGTTTGTTTATAGGGGAACAATTTGCAACAGTACAGATGTAGAGGAACCACAAGAATAAGGCTGGTCATGGAGGAGCTATCGTGCCTAGACACAGAGGGTATTGAGAGGAAGTAGTCATTGAAACCTGAAGTCATGCAGAGAGAAAGCATACCTAAAAGAAATGGTGATTGTCAGTTGGATAGCAAGACCAAAGCCAATCAAAAGTAACCTCACAAGTAGGAGTCTAGGGAATACAGACACTAAAATTCATTCTCTTCTCTCCTGCCAATTTCCTGCTAGACCACTATTATGGCCAAATCCAACCAGAAGTCTGAGCATACAGGACCCCATGGATGAAGTTCCAGGTCAGCCCCACAGGGTAAAGAGCAGAGTGGAGAAGGTGAAAGCAATGTCTGGAGGGACAAATGGAAGACATCAGACACAGCTGTCCCATGGAGGAATTAGACACGGTGTGAGACCTTTGGAGAATGGGTGGGGGACCAGGAAGAAGAATTAGGACCAAAGGTTTATTACAAGGAAATGAATTTTAGCTAAATTTTAACATAAGAAAGGAAGAAATTGACAGCCAAAGAGAGATGAACCAGGAAAGAGCATTTCCATAAAGACTATTGAGCTCCCAGCATTGAACTTCAAGTCAAGGTTAGAAGACCAGTGAGTCAGGAATGCTCTAGAGGACATTCAATGTTAGGTTGGATTCAATGACGTAAAGTTCCTTCTAACTACAATATTCCTACATTTTATGGGGGGAAAAAAAGGAATAAAAAGTAAAATAATAGAAGAGATTTTTTTTAATTAATCTAGGAATATTCCCCTCCTTTTCCTCCTCAATCTCCTCCCAAATTAAGTATCTGCATTCATCTCACCTGGCAGCTAATAGAAGATGCCTCTGAGTAAGTACGGTACCTAAGATCAAGTTCTGATTAGGCAAAATTCTGTAGACACTTGAGTTGTTGAGTTGTAGAAGTAGAACTAGAAGTAGACACTTCTACCTTGTTTATCATGGCACTAGGATGACCTTGACCAGGAAAGGGAACGTACTCTCTAGTCCAGACAACCTCAAACCACTTTCTTCATTTTCTCAAGGAATGTCACATTTGCTCACAAGAATCTGATCCATAATTCCCCACAGTGTCTCTAAAGTGGGGAGCAGATTATAATGAGGGACAGATAATTTGACAACTTTATTAACCTTTTTTTTTGTTTCTTGTTTTCCAAATAATAATATGCCCCCCCCTTAATTACCAAAAGAGTTTCGCTGTGATCACTATTGAGGTTATTAAAATGTAGATTTGCTGATGCTTCTACTTCCTGAATTTTGAAACCAATGCTTCAGAGAAGTTTAGCAATTGCATAATTACCCATAATGTACTCTGTATACCAGAGGCATCTTGTGGCTTTGTATTAAGTGAATAATAGCCATGTTGTTTTGAGTGAATAATAGTTTCGTTAACTCCACTGTTACTAACTAATTTACACTTAGTTAGAAAACCAAGAAGGTCACTTGGAAATGTACACATTGGAATCTGCCATATCTTGGTTACACAATATGCTTCTCATTATTTCACAATGTCTTGGAGAATGGAACTAATAAAGCTGATATTTCATGGTGTCGGGTGCAGACTCGCAGTTTGATATAATGTTTCAGCTCATGATTCCTTGTATGCAAAAAACAGATTAATCTATTCAACTGGAAAGAAAAACCACCCACGGTTCAGCCGCGCAGGTGAGGTGCGAAAGACTGGCTCACAACTATTTCCTCCTGGAATGACTGGAACCAATTGGCACAACTCCAAAACAAGCATGACAAAGCCATAGGTCGATAGATTCAATTCCTATTCTAAGAGAATAATGAATTAATTCAGTCATGTTCAGTAAGCCAAATGCTGCAGCCATTAGGGGAATCTCTCAGGAGCAATGTTTTTGATTTCTTTGTTCCTACACAGTCAATAGTAAGTGGAGGACTTGATCTTATGACGGGGTCGTGTCATAGCATGTTAGCGAGAAGCTGTTCACGCACGGGCATGCCCCATAAAGGAGGCAAAATGAACCCTGCATGCCTGGCAAAATCACCAAAAGGTGATTCTCAATGCCAGAACTTCAGCCAGTCACCAAGAAATCCTTGTCACCTCCAAAATCTCTCCTGCCCTCACCCCAATATGAGCTTGTTAAGTCCTCAGCTGAATGAGCAATGTCTACCTCTTCTCTGCATTTCTTGAGCAAAATCAGCCTTCACTCACACATTTATTCAGACATCATTCAGATACTCACGCTCTGCCTGACTGTGTGGGAGGCTTTCACAGACCAGAACTCATCTCATGCACATACTGACGCATGCTTCTCTGTCCATTCCCGGTCTTATCATATCTCTGCTCCCTTCCAGCAATGTTGGTCCACATGCTTGCTAACGCAGATGGGGAAAACAAACTCAGAGTGGATAATGTGTTTGCCCACATCACCTGCTGTCTTCGCCTGTTCGGGCTGCTATAACAAAAATACCAGAGGCTGGGTACCTTATAATCCACAAAAATGGACTTCTCACATTCCTGGAGGCTAGAAGTCCAAGGTCAAGTTGCCAGCAGATTCAAATTCTGACATGAATTCCCTTCTTGATTCTAAGACAATTGTCTTTTTGCTGTGTCCTCCCATGGAAGAGAGGAGGGAGCTTTCTGGAGGTCACTAATGCCATTCAGGAGGACTCCGCACTTATAACCTAACAATCTCCTTAAACCACCCCTCCATCTCCCAATACCATCACCTTGGGGATTAGGTTCCACCATATACATTTGGAGGTGGAGAGGGAGGATAACAACTCAGTCTATCACCCCTGGGAGGGAGTCACAGAACTGACTCACTAAGTTACAACGGATTCCAGGTCCATCAGAATGCAAATTTCATGGTTCTTCTACCGTACCACACTATGTCAGACACTGCCGTCTCCCCTAGACTGTAGCATTTTCCCTTTCCTCACAGGCTGTAACAGTATCGCAGGAAACATAACCTGGGCACCGTCCCTCACACCCACACATTCAAACAGCTCACTGAGAACTTACTGGGTGCCAGACACTGCTCAAAGTGCTTTACAGGTTGTTTCCACATCGTTCAATCTTTATGATCATAATGAGGAAAGTTACTAATATCATCCTCATTCAACAGATGAGCAAATGAGGCACCAAGGCGCTCACTAACTTTCCCAAGGTCATCCAGCTACAAAGTAGCAAAGCTGAAATTCAAATCCGAGTGTGTGGCTCCAGCCCATGCTTTTTAATCTCTACACTGCTCTGCTCTGAGAGTTCCTCCAAAAACACAGAAGCGTGTATTTATTGACAAAGCAACCATTTACTAAATGCCTCCTGTGTGCCAGCGCTGAGCAGGTCCTGGGCACCCAAGAGCTAATGAGACAGTGTAGTCCTCTCCGTGCTAGAATTTTAGCATAACGGGAGAGACAGATACGAAACAAGAGCTATGAAGGGAAACACTTACTACTGGCGATGCAGAGGTGGGAGACAAGATCCTTTTTAGACTGAGTTGTGAGAAAATGCTTCCTGGATCTAATGGGATGAGATTCAACACTGTGGAGAAATGAAAGTGATGCATGGGAATGAGACCCATTCTGCCTCCCCAGTTCACATTCTCAGGTCTGAGTTTGTGTCTCCACTTGGACGCTTATTAGCTTGTGGCTTTAATAAGTTACTTCTTTGAGTTACCATCTTCTCGTCTATAAAAAGGGAATAATAAGGACTTCATAGGTTGCCAGGATCGTTAGAAAGAATATAGAGAAAGCACCCAGTCGAGTTGTTACCACACTGTAGATACTGAATGAAGGTTTCTCCTTGCCTTTCCCTCTCATTAGCCTGGTTAGTCCAACCAGGGCTGGGGCCATGGTGCCCGTGGGAGCAGGTCACAGCTCAGTCACTCTCACGCCTGAATCTTCATGGCCAGGCGGACAAACTGTTCCCAAGAAGTGTCTGAAATAAAGCAAACCCGAGTGTCAGCAGGGACTACAGCCCTGGGCAGGCTGCGTGGGCAAAACGATGACATCTGCTTTTCAGTATGTGCCCTCAAGGGGTAGATCCATCAGACTAAGCTCAGCTCTGCCTCAATAACAGGAAGAAAGAGTCCCAAACGCTCAGAGACTTAAAACAATAAAGACTTTCGCAACTTGTCACCATGACCAGCTGAAAAAGTCCACTGTCCATCATCGTTGGTCAGGGACCCAGGCCGAGAGCAGCTCCAGCCCCGTTTCCAGCAGGGCTGAGACTGGCCAAAGCAAAATGGCCCTTGAGGCTTCTGCTCTAGACGTGACACACGTCACCTCTGCCCACCTTGTATCATCCAGGACCAGTCACATGGACACACCTAATTTCCAGCATCCAGGGAAGAGTGATGCTATGGAGTGCCCAGAAGAACAAGAGACAGTCCGTGGACCGCTCCAGTGACCCCCCACAATATGTCTGAAAAGACAGTGCTCATGCCAGGACAGAAGCGATGGTGGGGGTAGTGGGGGGGCTGTTCTTCCAGGACCAGAATCAGCACAGCTGACCAGCAGGTTCCGCTCCTCGCTGGGAAGCTTCTCAACATTCCCCAGAGCTTTCCAAGCACTTGCACTTAAGGAGCCCTACCGTCTGGGAAGACGGGGCTCACCCCCGGCACAGTTGAGACCACAGACCCCTCCCACTGAGATGCAGTTTCTTTCGCACCCGGGGTCTCATCTTATTAGTTCAGGTTGGGTTAGTTCAGGTTATTAGTTCAGGTTGCATCGCGCTCCAACACATAGTGTGGCACGTTTTCATGCAGAGTCGAGGCTTGGTGACCATGTGGGGCCCTTACCCTGTGTTTCTGCATCACCACTGACCTATCACCTGACCTCATCCTCCTGGAAAAGCTCAGTAACAGGTCCCTGACAACAGGGATATTGGAATATTTCACAAATTGCCCAAACCTCTAAATCATCATTATCCTACTTAGATCGTCTCTCTTTTTTTTTTTTAATAAAAATGCTGCCATTTCCTGAGAACCTGTTATGTGCCGGCCATTTTCTTATTACCTGATTCCATACATTATCTACATTATGTCATTCCCGCCTCAGAACTGTTCTCCGAGGAAGGCACAGCAGGACTGTGGTTTCCACTGGTAACAGGACATAGCCCCATTCTAAATGGCTCTGAATCTCCCATTTTTTCCCCTGCGACCACTCAGCTGCACTAAGAAATCCACCTTAGGTTTCCATAGACACAAAAGAGAAGCCACAACAGCACCTGCATTTCCTTCCATCCTTAGCGTGCGATCTTGGCTTGATCTCTTTCAGGGACAAACTGAAAATGGTGTCATTCGTCCAGAAACACTGCATGACCTCACAAGGTCGCTGTGACACTCCGGCTACAGGAGCCAAACAGGATGGCCCTGCTCATCAACCCGCTAAGCACTCCTGTGTCCCCTCACAGCCCCTGGATGACAATTCACACACGGGGAAGACAACCTCTTATGCAGTGCAGGTCGTTGGAGTTCCCAGGTGATGAGTCCCACTAGGATTATTTATAAAAGACCCTGCCTTCCGGTCAGAGGAGTGGGGGACTACGGTCAAGGGAGAGAAGCAAAGCAGTGGGCTGAAGCGCGGCGCCGTTTTCCTGATGGGCTTACAGGGCTTTTGCTGATCATCCTTGTGTCAGTTCAACAGGGACCCTGGGGGCAGTGCACAGGGGCTCAGCTGGAGGGGAAATCAGCACACAGATCAGCTCCACCTGTCAGGTCCAGTTCCATAGACAGACAGCCTTTCCGAACGCGGTGCTGCTAAGTGACAAAAGCCGCTGCATCTCACATTTTTTAAGAGATGGATGAGAAATGACATCGCAAACAGAGAAGCAAAGGCTGATGCAGAAAAAAGAAAGAAAAATAGATGGAACAATGAAAAATTGCAAACCCCTACATGTCAAGAAAAATTCCCCAAACAAAATTAAAAAGCAAATGACAGCCTAAAGGGGAACATATTCTTAACTTCGATGATACTGTGTCAATCACATTAATACAGGATGATTCACACTAATTGAGTTAAAAATGTACTTTTTTTTTTAAGGAAAAGGGCATTCACAGAACTCTAAATGGTCAGTGAGCATGTCTAAAGCATTTATCTGTAATGGGAATTAGGAATACAAATTAAAATAAGGTACCATTTTTCACCTAATTGATGTTTTTTCTCTTTTTAAGATAATACTGAGTGCTCTTCAGAGGGCCCTAATGCAGGGCTTTTCCCTGTGGAGTGTGCTATGTAAAATTCTAGGAAAGCAATTTAACAAAATGTATCAAAAGCCCTATGAACACGGTCGTCTTTGATCTAGTCATTCCCTTCTGGGAATCTGTCTTGGAAAAATCATCAAAAATGGGGATAAAGATTTATATTCCAGAATTTTCAATGTTATTTATAATAGCCAACACCAAAAACAAAAAATAAGAAAAAGAATTGGGAGCAAACCAAAGAGCAAAAAAAATAAAATAAAATAATAAGGCAGGGTAAGGTTAGATAAAACAGGACAAGGAGCAAAATAGAGTATTAAAAGAATTATATGATGACGTGGGGAAATATTCATAATACAGTGTCAGTTCAGAGGCAAGCTTTGTTACAACTCTCCTGAAGGAAAATATAAAAACATATCCATACACAGTCACATGCTTGCTCACTCATAAGCTCATAAGACAGGAGCAAATACACTAGAAAACGCTGACGATGATCTCTGAAAGGTGCATAATGGATTAATTTTTTTCTGTCTCTAGATTTTTCTGTATTTCTCCCATTTTCCCAACTAACATTATATAAAATATATATCATCATATATTATAGATTTATATGTAATCTGTTCATATATTTACTAATATATATTAATCATATATAATATATATTACATACATATGCATTTTTAAAATAAAAAAATAGTTTTTGAAAATAAAATATGACATCGCTTCTCGGCCTTTTGGCTAAGATCAAGTAAAAATAGAATATGACAGGTTGAAAATTTTGCCCCATGTTATTCCCTCCCTGCAGCCATGTGCTTGGTGGTATCTTAACAGTGATTCTGAGCTTAGCCACACAACTTGACCAGACGGATGTGAGCCGCTGTGTGGTGAAGAGAGCTTGTAAGGAGTTTAACCCTGAAACTTGTCTTAACTTACTGGTTTGGAATATGAGGATGACCATAGCATGAAAGAGCCGGAATTAGTCTGTTGTGTGATGAGAGAGACATGAACCAGGTGACCCCTCATCACCCGAGCCATGAGCCAGAAACAGAACTTTCCAGTCCACCAGTGGCTGATCACAGATGCATGAGCCCGACCAGACAGCATCCACAGAAAAACCACCTAGCTGAGCCCAGCCCAAATTGCCAACCTAGGGAATTATCAAATAAATAGTTGTCATTTTAAGCCACTAAGATTTGGGGTTGTTTATTACACAACAGAAAGTAAATGATAGAGGGGAAATGTACTCTAGTAGTAAAGTGGAAAAACCCTGGGCTGCTCCAAGGCGGGCATTATTTGTCCTCTCTGGAACTCTATTTTTTAAATCTATAACTTGGAAATAATACCACAGGCTTCACTGGGTAGTTGTACATGACATACAGTAAGGATAAATAAATATGCAATGAATCTGAATTACCATTAATTGTTAGGAACTGTTAGGAGGAAAGAAGGATTTAAAAACATGAAGAACAGGGCACCTGGGTGGCTCAGTTGGTTGAGCAACTGCCTTTGGCTCAGGTCATGATCCTAGAGTCCTGGGATCAAGTCCCGCATCGGGATCTCAGCTCAGGGGGAGTCTGCTTCTCCCTCTGACCCTCTCCCCTCTCATGCTCTCTCTCTCTCTTTCTCTTTCAAATAAATAATTTTTTTTAAATTTATTTTAAAAAAAAGAACAAGAACAAGAAGAACAGATGAATCAGGATATGTCCATCTCCACACCTTAGGAGTGGGTTAAAAATATTATTTTATTAATCAAAGGATTTCATTATGAGCAATGGATAAAGCCTTGGACTTGAATTTGGGAACACGAGTTTTAGATCCTACCTCTTGTGCTGACTTAGAGTACAGCATTGGATGTCTTTTATATTGATTAAGGCAATTAATTCCTAAGTGGTGGTCCCTCACATCCAAGCCCACTGCAGTGGAGCAAGGGAAGACCTGTGAACAGGGTTATTTCAGACGTAAACTTGGACTTTCCCAAACTGGTGTCCACCTGCTTCTCCTACCACCCACAGCCCACCCCAGCCCACATGCTTGGCATTCCAGCCAAATAAAATAGCTTAATATCCTCAAGAGAGACTACATGACTCTTGTACCTTGCTTGTGCTATTCTTCAGCTTAGACTAACTTTTCCTGTCATCAACTCCTGGTCAGCCTTTAAGACCTAACCCCAGAAAGACTCCTCTGAGCTCTTAGGCAAAAGAATCTCCTTTCCTTGTGTTCCTACAGCTGTTTCTCTTAGGCCAGGTTCTCTAGAAATAAGAACTAAGACGGGGATGTGATTTATTAAAGAGCTCTCAGGAGGACCCTTAAGGAAGCAAGGGAAGCAGGATAAGGCAATGGGAAAAGCTAAGTGAAGATGTGGGTTCCACAACTGAACCACAGAGTTGTCTGGTCTTCTGCACCCCATGGGAGTCAACCATTGGCTAGAAGGCATCCTCAGGGAGATAGCCTAACCTTCCAGACATTTCCAGGGCTGCACCCATGATCCAGGGCAATTCTCAAGAGGAAGGAGCAGCCGCAGCCAAGAACAATCAGCCGAAGAGATCTAGATGGGTACCTACCAGGTCTGCCTCAGTCCACTGGGCACCACTCAAAATGTCTTTGCTACTCACATTACGTCCCTTCCATTTAGGTACAGCTTCATCAGGATTCTGATGCGTTCTAATTCCTGGAGAAACTTACAAGAGAGAGACGGTTGCATTAGTGCCGAGGTCGTGGCCGAAGCTCATCCCTTGCCTCCCGCACCACCTACGCCGAGCTTCTCTGTCCGCTAGCACCTCTGCGCATCTGGGTGGATTTTCCTGAGGGAGGGGGCGACTCAGATCTTTGCCTGAGGGCGTCTGATGTCTGAGACCCTAATTACGACACCCTAATGGGAATAGGTAGCCATGGGACTTGCCCACTTAAGTATGGGAGTGCCTAGAACTGCCCAGAGGAACCCCTCAACGCCAAACGTATTTCTTCCCACTTTCATTATGAAGCAGCAGCCCCTTTTCTAGACTAGAGCCACTTGCCGTTACCAATATGACAACTCCTTTCCTTGCCTGAGGATTATGAGCATAAAGAGCCCAAATGACCAGCAGTGACTGTAGCTTTAAGTTTAGAGAGTTCTTACTGTGTTCCCTGGCGGTAACCTTTCCACGGTGGGAGCCAAGATCTCTAGACCCTCAGAGCCCAAAGTTGCAGAGCTGCTTAAATTCCTTAAGTGGGTCTCTAGGGGTGACAGTGAGCAGAACTACTCCTGCTTCCATCTCATGGCTCCTGGAACCACGTGCCCTATATATTCCACAGCTCAACTCGCTGCAGAGGCCACACTTCCCATGCCTCCTTGCCCAACGCCTCCCTGAGGGCAACGTCTGTGTTTATTGATCTCTGTACGTACAACAACTCACATTGCCCAATGAGCAGAAGAGAAAGCGAGCTTTCTCATACCATATACAGCATGCGTGTGAATGGTCTGACTCACGTTCCTCCAACAAAGCATCAGGAGTATGGTCCTAACTCCTAATACAGGGACAATGGGTCAGAATATTAAATTGGGACCATCCCAGGACACCCGAAAAGAAATTCGTTACCCAATTTGGAGGCAGTTCTGTAAAGAGCTAGCAAAGTTAAGAATATGGTTAGCAGTGTATGTGTGGTCTAGACGGAGGGAGATGCCAAAGGCCAGGGTTTCCAAGGGCCCTGACCTTGGAGAAAATCTGACTTGGAAGATGAGCTCCCTTTCCCTGCCAGCCAAGGCTCCCTGATGTGGGAATCGAGGCCGAAAGGGGTCACGGCAATGTCAGGTCTCTGTCCCCGGGCCACGTCTGTTCTGGCTCTGGGAGTGAGGGCAGGAAGGGTGGACAGACTAGTGACTATGGAAAGCTCCCTGGCCACAGCCAACCCTGAATATCCTGCCTTGGCCTTGGCCAAAAGGGGCCTGGAAAGGAAGCAGACTCAGAACAATTGGGAAAGGTCTAAAAACCACAGAAGCCTGATGAATAAAGCCAAGAGGCTGCCCAGTGATGCAATTCAACGGAGACAAAAAAAGAAAGAAAGGAAAATAAAAAAGAACGCTCCAATCCTACCCAGGAGCATTCATCATTCAGCGTGACCTTCCAGGAATCTGCTGACAGACACAAAGTGTTCTGTGTGACTTTCTGCCTGAGACCTGGAATGACTGAGGCTTGCAGAGGAGAGGGGAAGACAGGAAAGGGGGCGGGGGGCGCGGCGAGGCTGGCGGGGGAGGCCTCGGCGCCGGGACGGCGTGGTCGGGCGCCATCTGCTGGTAGTGTGGGGAACCACACCCTCCTCCCTAACAACATGAAACCGTGTTTCTGAGAGAAGATAGCAGAACTGGAGAGAAACAAAAAACATATTTCCACCTCTGATGAGCCAGATGCTTGCACATATCTTTCATCTCCTTTGAATTCTATGTTCCTTTTAGATGAGAATCGCTATGCTCGTTTTGCAGATGGCAAATTGAGGTTCAGGGGTTCGAGGACCTGTCGACGGTCCTTGAAAAACCATTCTTCCTTCTGAACCCAGGAGGGCTGCACAGTTCCTGCAGTGTCAATGCGCTGAGTGGATCACCAAGCAAGGCCTGAGTAACTCCTTTTTTTCATGTGTCTGTTAGGAACCCAACAGGCTAGGAAAAAAGGAGATGAAAAGCTGAGGAATGCACCTGGGTCTATAGATGTTGCTCGAGAAGGTGCCCAGGACCTTTCCTGTCTCCCTCACCATCCTCCAAGGTCACAATCCACCTCAAAGCCTGCGATGGGCTGCACTGTCTTCTCACCTCCTCCCCACACTGAGCTGTCCCAGAGAGGCCACAGAAGGAAGGATTGGGGAGATCGGGCTGTACAGGCAGGTGCCAGAATGCAGGGACTTGAACTGGCCCAAGGTGACAGGTGGCAGGCTAACTAGCAGGGTTCTGAAAACCCATTTGCTGTTGTGACAGCTTCGCTCCAGCCACCCCCTTGTTGCCTGTCCAGACTAGGACCCTTCTCCCTCTCAAATGTCTAGTGATATTCAAGTACGTCAAGTCTCTTCATGCTACTCACTCCTACCCCCCTCTCATCCAACCCCTTCTAATCACCATTACACACATTACACACACACACACACACACACACACAAACACTCACATACACACTTCCCCCAAGAAACAGAAACAGACCCACACATCCATACTCTCACACACAGACAAAAACTACACCAGTCATGGACTCCAGCACAGTAAACCTCAGTATCCCCAAACACACTGGGATCTGTCACAGCTTTGAAGCTCTGCAGTCCTCTAGTCCCCTGATTCTCTCTGGCTCGGATGAATGTCTTCCTCAGGCAAACTCCTGCCCAACCTTCAAAACCCGTCTCTGATATTGTTGCCTGGTGAAAACTTGCCCCAACCCCCTTCCCTATGTAGTCATTCCCTTCCCGGAATACTCAAAGATATGTTTTTCATATTTTACTACAACACATAAAACACTTTCTTCATCTGTGTCATGCCCTAGATAAAAGTAGTGTTTGTTGAATGAATAAATGAATGAATGAGCACACGCTTCTTATAAACCCTCTAAGAAAGACAAGAGGAGTCAAAGCTGACTTGAAAAGGAAACTGCATGCCATCAGCCACTACGATCCCAGACTTGGGCACAAGCACCTCTCAACATTTTGTTCTGGTCCAGAGCCTCTCAACAGGTATGACTGCATTTATGGGGGGAAGGGAAGTGGGATGCACCTAGCTTTGGGAGGAACAGCACATGGTTAACAAAGACAAAAATGACCCTCACAGGCAGCAGCAGGTCAGAAGGACAGAGACGCGGGAGCCCCAGCGTCCAGCACGGGTCCTGGACGAATCTGGTCCAACACCAGGCACTTCTTTCTTGCATTCAGGCTCTAATCTCTGTTGATATTTCCCTGGAAAAAGTGCCTTCCAGAGTGCCTAAGCTAGAGAAACAACATCTTACCTGTTTACTAAATGAATAGTTTAGAAATGATAAAAATGATCAAAACCAAAGGTAAATCCACGGCTTTGAGATCTTCATCCCTCTCCCAAGACCCAAAGTCCTACATTGCAATGATCCCTCCAGGAAAGAAGGACATCAACATTTAAGAGCATCTGCTGTGCCCTAGCCACTTGACCTGCACAGAAGCGGCTTCAAGGTAGAGTCACCAGGATCTTCTGGAGGACAGAGGTTCAGAGAAGCAGAGAAACTTCTCCAAGGGTGCCCAGCTTGTCGGTGGGGCAACAGGTCTCGGTTCCGAAGGGTTGATTTCGACACCCCCACCCGCCCCCACTGCACCAGACAGCCTCCTGCTGCACACTGGGAGCTGGAGATGAAGTCACAGAGACTGCTGCTTCCTTTTGGTGCTTGTCCTCTAATCGACTCCTCTGCAAGACTTTGCCCCACTTGGGAGTGATAGCAGCTGCACTAAGAGTTTGGGGAAAGCCTCCTGCTACCTGGATGGAAACTGCGGACAGGAAGCTTAAGCGCCTGATTTTCATTCGGCAAGCAGGTGTACAGCTTACCCATCGTGGGCCAGCTGTGGGCTGCTGATGGACGCAAGGCTTGCAGACCCAGAGCCGGAGCCCCAGCTGTCCCACCCACAGCACACGGTGGGACAGCCGAGCTCACCATGCCTAGTCTGGGGAGGTGGTTCCTCAGGCTTTGGGGATATAACACTAATTCTGGGTTACCAATCAGAACGCCACCACTTTTTACCAAGGCTTGGCAAAGGCAGAGAAGTGATACCCAGGATGTGAAATGAAGTTCCAGGCTAGCAAACCCCTGCTCGGCCTTCCTGCATTGTCACGGAGCACGACAGGAACACGGTCATGGAAGCCAAAACCTGCCTTCGTTTGGGAACACAGAGGCCAGGAAAAACGCTGAGGTCTGATTCCTCCAGCGAGAACAAAAGGGTGCATCAAAATGGCAGAGCCTTCCCTCTGGGAGAGCAAAATTCCCAGCAGGGGCAGAAATAATCACACCATTATTTCTCGTCTGTTCATTCTTAACAAAAATGCACTGTGCGATGACCAGGTCCCAGGCACTGTCGCAGGCCCCGGAGATGCTGTGGGGACAAAATGGACAAGATTGCGCCTCTGCTTGCAGCTTAGGTACCACAGGAGGAAGACAGGGACAAAGCCAGGGAGGGACTTCACAGGTGAGAGAAGATGACACGCGCATAGCAAAGAGACAACAGAGGGAGCAAGGGGACTGAGAAGGCCAGGCAGCGCCGTGTGAGGTCCCGGGACCCCTAGGGTGAACACTGTCCTTCCTGTCCCCTAAGGAGCTACTGAGAAAGGACAGAGGAAGGCAGGCTTCCCAGAGGGGGTGACCCGTGAGCCACGGAGCATGTGGCTCTGCCACTTCAACTCACACTCAAAGGCCCAGGGGCACCTGAGCCAACAGCTGTCCTTGGGGGTGTTGACAAGCCAAATGTCTTGGTCTGCTCAGCCTGCTGTAACAGAATACTGGAGACGGGGAGGTGTGAAATGACAGACAGTTATTTTCTCACAGTTCAGGAGGAGGCTCAAGTTCAGTATTAAGGGCCTCCCTCCTTGGCCTGGGAGGGCCACCTCTCTCCACCATAGGACTCTGGACCCGAAGGGGCAGACTTTCCACTTCCTCTCACACTCTGGGAAAAAAAAAAGTTTTCCAAAGCACATCCTTCCGGTCGCCCAAGCTGCAGGCCTCCCCTTGTATTGAAGAACGTTCCGTCTTTCTGCTGTGGGACCCGGGGTCTTCGTTGGCCATGGAGGCTGGCTTGGATCTGGAGATCACCAAGGATGAAAATAGTGTGGCTTCCCGTTAGGAAAATCTTATTCCCGCCGTAACAACAACAAGGGCTATCTCATGACCCCTTCTATGCACCAGGTAGAGTGCAAAGAACAGTCTCTTATCTTCTTTGAACTTCCAAGTAACTCTCACGAGCCCAGCTTTACGGATGAGGAGAGGTAAAATGACTTGCTTGAGATGACACATCTACTAAGTGGTAAGTGGCAGTGATTTGCACACTCGCGTGTGTCAGCAGCGTGGTGGGACCTCACGGCGCGGGGACCCGAAGTCAGACGGGGCAGCACAATCTCCTGGCCTGACTGCTCTCCTTCCCCGCTGAGATCACGAGGAATGCGGACAGCACGGCTCCCCGTCCTGGAAATCCCAGGCACCCAGGCCAGCCCTCTTCCCACCCGCGTTCTCGGGGTGCACACTTTACACGGATGGGGCACAGACGCTGTCCTCCAGCTGTATCATTCCGTCAGCAGCTTCTGAACTCCCCAGCCATTACCTTGTCCTTGTCCCCCTCTGCTGCTGCCCCAGCAGGTGACCGGTTGGTACCTCTCTGCCGGTGTCTGTCCCCACCGAGGACCATCTCTGCCTGCATCAACGTCAACCATCCAGCCGCGACTGCCTCCTGGGCCGTGGGCCTGACAAGGACCGCAGCATCTGAGAGCTCTCAACTTCCCTGTCCCCGAACGGTCTCCACTTCCTCACTCCCACGCCCGCTGCTCTAGCATTCTCAGTGCAGCACGTTTCTCGTGATAGTGAAGCCGCCAATCCTGCCTCTCCCCATTCCCACAGGCCACGTCCTCGGCCCTGTCCTTCTGCTCCACGCCACCCAGCTTTGCCTCCGTGGTCCTCAGTGTAGTGAGTCTGTGGCCCTCCTCATTGTTCTGTCCCAGATACGCCCCAACCCCTGGCACCTACAACCGATCATCTCCTTGAGGCCTACACCCAAGATCCTGAACGTGACTGCAGAAAATCCGTGCAACAACCCCCCGTCGTTATTCCAAGTTCATGACCACAAAACTCCAGTCATGTTCCCGCTGCTGCCCAGCAGTCCTTCCCGCTTCCTCTTCCCCCTCCCTGAGACACTGTGTGACTCCTTCTCTGCTCCCTCCCACTTCCCAGCAGAGGAAGTCTCCAGAAAGAAACCCTGCCATGGGCCCACTCCTCTCCCTGTTCCGTGAAGAAGGGCCCGGCTCGTACCCAAGGGGGATCTTTCATTTGTCGACTAAAAACTGGTGCATCTCAAGGACTTTGCTTCTCTGCAAGTTCCTCTCTCCTCCCCATCACGCCGTCCCCTTCTCCAGGGTCACTGCCTCCTGGGATCACGTGAGTCCGTCTGTGATCTGTGTTCAGCAAGGGCGAGGGGGAGCATCTGGACACGGGGCACACGGGTCTCAACTCTATCATTTTTGCAGCATTTCCGTTAACGTTGAATCCTTCAAAATAAAAAATAGAAATCACTGATGAAAACATGTAAAGACCTTGGTTGAGGGTTTCAGATGGGATCCCCTTTGCTTTTTGTTGTTTTTTTTTTTTAAGATTATTTATTTATTTATTTGACAGAGAGAGATCACAAGTAGGCAGAGAGGCAGGCAGAGAGAGAGAGAGAGGGAAGCAGGCTCCCTACTGAGCAGAGAGCCTGATGTGAGGCTCGATCCCAGGACCCTGGGATCATGACCTGAGCCCAAGGCAAAGGCTTTAACCCATTGAGCCACCCAGGCGCCCCGCTTTGCTATTTGTGAGAGACTCCAGTAAAGATTTAAACTGCTTTACAAAAAAAATCCTCCATGATGGCTGCCCGTCCATGGCCTCTTCCTGCCCCCTGAACGCCTTGAGAGGGTCTTCCGCACCCCTCGCTCCCACTGCGCCGCGTCCATTCCTCTGAAAATGCTTTGGCGGGGATTCTAGAGCCTCCCATGGACCAGGTCCAGTGGACCCACACACCCAGCCACCCACGAGGTCTCTTAAATTTAACATGTCCCAACCCGTGTTCCAGGGGCCCCAACCTTGGTCTTCCCTAACGGAGCTTACCTGCTACCCCCCTCTCGCTGGCGGAACCCCAACCACAGGGCACACCCTTCATTCCGCCCTGTCCTTTAAGACTCATGCAACTAAATAACCAAAAAGTCCCCCTGGATCTACCTCAAAAATATATCCTGCATCCACTTATTCTCACTGCCTTCACCTGCCGGCCCCACTCGGGCCGGCCGGCCTCCCTGTCGCGGACTTCAGCGACACCCGTCCTCCGGTCCCGCCGCCCGCCATCGCCTCCTTGTTACCTGTCCCTCCCCCACCATCTCCCGCTCCCGAAGGTGCCTGTGACAGCCCCTTCCTCCTCCTCACCACGGGAAGGCCCAGAGTGCTCTGCCGCCAGCCTTCTTGTCCCCGCTCCTGTCACACCCGCCGGCCTTCACTCCTCTGAACACACCGGCCCCTCCGGGCCCGGGTCTCTGCGCCTGCCCTTCCTTCCGTCTGGAAAGCCCCTTCCCCAGCTCAGGGCCCGGATGGATAGTTCTAGTCCTCAGTGCTCACCTGAAACACAGCCCCTCCCCGACTACCCAGCTGAAGCAGCCTCAGCCCCCACCGGCCCCTGTCGTAATCCCACCGCCACGGAGCTTCCCTCAGAGCCTCCTCTTGCTCCCGGGGCGACCGTCTCTCCTTGCAACTCTGCCGGCAACGTCAAGGGGCAGGGAATATGCTCCCAGCATGGCTGCAGCCTGGGCAGGGGAGGGAGCCGCAGGCCAGCAGAGACCTCGCGAGGACACATGAGTCAGGACCTACGCGCTCACACAGCCCCGCCCTCGACAGATAGACCTGCTCGACCCTGGAAAGGTTCCAGCCTCACAAGGCTCAGTCTGCTCAGAACAGGGTCTCAGGGGGACTGTGGTCCTGGCTACAGCTGCCGGGGCTCTGAGCGGCTCCAGAATCTATGCCCGGCCAGTCCCCGGCAAAGCATCCTCTTCCAGCATGTAGGGGAGACCCACCCAACCAAAGACCTGGGCCTGGACCATTGTCCCTGCTTCCTGGCCCCCAGCAAACAGGACGAGAATGTGCTTCACTGTTCAGGTTCCCTTTTCCCCCAGAATCCTGCAGATGCTCCTTATGACCTACAGGCATGGCACCCCCTGGCATCGAGCGCCACCTGCCCATTCGGGCCTCACGTCCCACCACCAGCCCGTAGCTCACCAGCCTCAGGACGCCCGGCAAGCCCTTTGCTCGCCCTTGTCCCCAACCTGGTTGCTCACTTTGCTTTTCCCCACGTCTCTAGAATTCAGCCCTTCTCCCGAGCTGGCCCTACACCTTTCAATCTATGTTTTCCTTGTGAGCCTCTTACATCAAGCGTCTTAGATCAATAGACATCAGTTTACCCCACTAGATGGTTGTAAGATCCTAACGCTAAGGCTAATGTGTGTTAATAGCGAATGGTTGGCTGTGTGTCAGCACATATAAAGGTCATGGCCCGGACGGGACAGCCGGGACAGATGCCACAGCAAGGAGCCACAGAATGGGGTGGAAGGTAGTTGGAGGGGTGGGGGGGAGGGGGCGGTGCACGGCGCAAAGAGAATAGATTTGGAGTCAGCTGGACCAGAGGTCAAAACCCACCTCTGACAGGGCGCCTGGGGGGCTCAGTCCTTAAGCATCTGCCTTTGGGTTAGGGCATGATCCCGGGGTCCTGGGATCGAGCCCCACATGGGGCTGGCTCCCTGCTCAGCACGAAGCCTGCTTCTCCCTCTCTCACTCCCCCTGCTTGTGCTCCCTCTCTCCCTGTGGCTCTCTCTGTCAAATAAATCAATAAAATCTTAAAAAAAAAAAAAAAAAGACACTTAATGAGGTGGGCTCAAGCCAGACTTCCTCCAGCTCTAAGCAAGATGCTGATCCTGTGTCCCAGGCTCATGGGACAGTGCACGAGGTCACACACGTAACAGACTTGGCACCCGCCAGGCATCGTTCACCCCTTCGCCTCCTCTGGCTGCCTCCCTAGGACTCTGCGGCAAGTGGACCGGCTCCCTCCTCTCCCTGAGACAACTCTTCTCCTTGCCCTTCCTCTAAAGACTCCTTGGGAAGCCACACACGGTTGTTCTAGAAGAGAAGATGCAGGTGGTGTCTCAGCCGCTACCTCCTGCTCCGGGCTCCGGTCTGCAGCTCTTGGGCTTCTGAGGGGCGCGGGCTGGAAAGATGCCCCCCCTTAGTCTGTTCGCCTCGTCTGCGTGTTGTTCGGAGGAGACAAGGCGTCTCACAGTTCCAGCTCTGCCCCTCACCCACCCTGAGGCTGAAGCCGCATGAGACTTCAAATCTCGGACACCAGGTGCAGCCCCAGCTCGGCCACACGGGCTGTGCAAGCCTAGCGTCGTAGGCACAACGTGACTTCCCAGGGTGGCATCCGTCCACTCACTAGCCGCGAACGGAGGGCTCGTGGCTCTGGTGTGAATGTGCTTTCTAACCCCCAGACCGCACCCTCATCATCACCATCCTGAAGTCAGGGATGACTGGATGTCAGGAATGGCAGGATTGGATGTTCTCCAATCATCTTGGGTCTGTGAAAATTAGAGTACTTGGCCAACGTTCCAGTCCTCGTCCTGTTGTATTACACCTTATGATGGTTTACTGATCCGCTGGGGTGTCTCTGCCACTTGACTGAGGGGTTCCTGTGGATGGAGACGGAGTCTTACCTCCGTCTTCCACTGTGGGAGCACAGCCCTTGGCACAGAGGAGATGCTCAAAATAAGTTTGTCGTTGGTCCATGACTCACTCACGAATGACTTCAGTTGAACTAAATCTCTCCCCCAAAATCTCTGGACCCATTTCTTCATGCAAGATGGAGACCATATTGCCTCCTGAGGCTAATGCAGTGAAGGTTCTGTCCATCAGCTTCTATCACATGTTCTGGAACTCTCCTTGGTTGGCTGCCCACCTCCTGCCCAAGGACCAGCGGATCTCATGCTCCTAGAGGGGCCTCTAGCCAAAACCCTCATTATGTGGGCTTGTAGAAATATCAGCGTCTCACTGAGGGTCTCATCATGTGACCTACCTAATGGTTCCCCTGCTCGGGAACATCCACGCTCTCAGAGAAAACTGATCACTTGGGTTCAGAGGCTGAGATAAGTAAAATCCTACAAATTGCTGATGGTGAAAACTCAGAGCCCACAAACCCTATAACGCCCACAGAACTAGGACTGAGAAGAGGCCGTGATGTTGTGCAACCACCCAGACACCGATGCGGTACCGTTCAAGCCCAGTTGCTTTCTAGCCCTGTGACTGAGGGTAAGTTAATTTACCTCCTTGGGCCTCGGTTTCTTCATCTACAAAATGGTGACAATGATACCTCTTTGAATCATTCCTGTGAGAAAGAGAATAATTAGGCAGATGAGCGTAGATAAGACACGTCGACAGAGTCAGTGGAGAAGCAGAATAATCAGAAACAGAATCCCAGCTTATCAGTGAGTATATTATTGGCTTCCCAGTGAGGACTCACCAAGTGAACCTAAATTTAGTATCTTGAGGAAGAAATAAAATAAATAAGCTTGGTATCTTGCCTCTAGCACTTACTGCTTGTGTGACTTGAGTCAGGCTATTTACCCCGTGGGCTCTGGATTTTTCATCTGGAGACTAGAAAGCGCGCCCACCCTGCGGTCCTGCAGTGAGCGTCGCACGGGGTCCCACACGGGACCCCATGGCATGGGCCATGTACAGAACGTCTCCTGTCCTTCGCTGCTCTGCCATCAGCCATCAGACGGGAGCTCGGGAGAGCAGGCGTCTGGTGGACTGTGCCTCTTGCTGCAGCTCCAGGGAGATAAGGAGCTGCCCACGATGGGTTCTGGGATCCCGCTGAGCCTCCAAGCTGTGTTTTAAAACAACCCACAAAGCTCCAGTTGCCTTCCGCTGCCGCCCGCCACACCTCCTGCCCGCTCGGCCCCGGGATAACCGCGTCCTGGCCGCGTCCCAGGTCGCCTCCCGAAAGCAGACCCTGCCTTGAGCGCACAGCAAGCCTGTGAGCGGGAGCGGGGAACGGCCCCCGCGGCCACAGATCGCCCCTCCTCGGGCTGCAGGCGCTCTTCCAGGGCGCGCTGGGCGCACAGCTGGGGCTGGACACGCGCCAGCCCAGGCCACACTCGCCCGATTGTGTCAGGAGCCCGCGCGGAAACAGTATCTGCTCTGAGCGGCACAAAGCGGCTGTGAGCCTCTCTCTCCAGGTGCTGCCCACGGGGAGTCTCGTCGGGGGCCTTTCGGGGACAACCGCGCACTGTGCTTCACGCACCCCCCCCCCCGCCGGGCTTCGGGACCTTCCCACGGCTCTCCTCTGGGCATCGGCTTCCAGACATTCGCTGATGGAATCCAAGTAACTGTGGTAATAGGCGATGTCTTGAAAGGAACGCGTATCAACACGTCTTTGAGCTCCAAGGCCAGTGCGTGCGCCCACTGTCCCGGCCATCGTCACCCTGGGCGTCACCTGTAACAGGTGCAATCTCTCCTTTCCACGGAGCCGAGACTCACAGACCAGGAGAGCCAGAAGGCCCTCGCGTGGCTGGTGCCGGGTCCTGCTCCCCACGGTCCCACACACGATCCCCCTTGACCTGTGGAGCAACCTACGGGTACCATCCCCATTTGAAAGCTGAAAGAGCAGAGGCTTGACAAGGAGCCTAGGAAACTTGCCCAAGAACACGGTTAATGAGCCAGGGAGCCTGGCCCCTGAGTGATTGCTTTCGACCACTGCTTATGTGCCCCGGGCCACACTCCCAGGATTCCAGCCATCTCCACCCATGTCCCAGGAAATCACCATCACCCGCGTCCCTGTTGGGCTGTCTCTTCAAGCTCCCCTGTGATCGGTCTACAAGTTCCTCAAAGCCGAGGATCTGCTCGTTGTGTGGTCACTGGCTGTGCGTGAAGGTAGCCCACGCCCGGGGTGACAAGCCTTCCAAATGTTGACTGGACAGAAGCGTGAAGAGATCTCTTGGGAACGAATCCACACGTCAGTTTGGAAAAAAACACAATGGAAGAAAATCTAATCTCTAATATGGACTGGACTATGGATCCAATCCATAGTCCGTGTCAGAAACTTCCCGTGTTACCGTGTTTTCATATACAAGACAGCCCAAGAAAGAAATATCACCCTTATTTTACAGATGGGGGAGCTGGGACTCCAAGAGGTAAACCACACACCCAATGCTGTTAACCTAGTATCCCCCCGGGTCACAGGAAAATGTTGAAAGTCTATAAAATGGGGGAAAAAAATGGATTGCTGAGTGTTCTTTCTAGAGCTTCTTGTCAGGGTATCTGCCCTCCTGAATAGCTTCACGTTATTCTACGGCTCTGTAATTTGTAGAAAACTGACAGTAATGCAACTAATTCTTGTCCACAGAAATGCAAATGGTTGTCGGTCCTTGGAGATACAGCTGATGACTGCCCTGCGGACACTGAACTGTTTTTGCATCTCCTTGAACACTCATTTCAGATTCCTGGCTGCCTATATGTCTGTGTTCTTCGAATTCCTCACCAAATCTGTTTCTACATTTTACTGGTTTCCTCATTAATTAATGAGCTAAATAAAATCCTTGGCATGTATTCATTATATATTTCCCTGAGAGTCATAATTTTACCTTATTTCAATTTTAGCACCAATTAAGATCCAAATCCAAGGCTGTTGGCTCTTTCCAATTAATTATACATAAATACACACACACACACACACACACCACTGCTGATCACAAGCTTTCATCATTAACTTCTCTGTCAAAGGCAAACTCAGCTCCATTAAAACATAAAAGTAACGCAAATTTAAATCAGTCTTTTTAAAATTGTATTTTTCAATATCGTCTAATGAGAACTGAGTCAGTGTGTCGGACTTGAATAACATGGCCAGCCATCCGTGACAGCCCTGGGTTCCAACTATAGCTTATCCTCTAGCCTTTTTTGTTTCAAATAGTTTCTGAGCTTGCCGGACCCCAGCTCCACCAGACCCAAGGGGCACGGGCCATGTGTTTTTTTTCCTAGACCACACTGTGGCCCAGAGCAATCCGGCACATACTCAGGGCTAAATAAGGCAGGGGGGATTGAGCTGCACTGACCTGAACTGGACCAGTCTTAGCTTCCTACATCTATCCACGAACGTTCGCAGATGGAATCCAAGTAACTGTGGTAATAGGCGATGTCTTGAAAGGAACACGTATCAACACGTCTTTGAGCTCCAAAGCCAGTGCGTGTGCCACTGTCCTGGCCATCGTCACCCTGGGGTGTCATTTCACTGGTTTCCTCATTTATTAATGCCTCCACACAACGCTGGGTCCGGGAGAACAGTGTTCCAGAGATACTATAGGGTTTTTTTTTCCCTATAGGGTGAAGGGAAGATTTTTAAGGCAGGAAGAGCAGTTGCGACAATCAGCAGACTCCCAGCTAATTGTCCCAGGGCACACCTCCCTCACACATACACACCCGTCATACACACACACATACACACACACATACACACATACACACACACACTAATGAGCTAGCTGGAACAAATTCTGGAGTCAGACAGCTCTCAACTCCAGTCCTAGCTACGCTCTTCAATCCTTCTCTGGGATTAAACATTATCATCTGTGATGGTTAATTTTATGCATCAATTTGGCTAGACGATGGTGCCCAGATGTTTGGTCAAAGACCAGTCCAGATGTGGCCATGAAGGTATTTTTAGATGGGATTAGCATCAAAATCAGTAGACTCTGAGCAAAGGGGTTGCCCCTCTTCATCTTGTGAGGGTCTGTACCTACTTAACTGACAACCTTAAAAGAAAGAGACTGAGGTCCCCTGAGGAAGAAAGTCTTCTGCGTGCAGACTGCCCTGGGACTGTAGCTTCGACACACAGCATCGACTCTGCCCTGGGTCTCCAGCCTTCCAGACCTGGATTCCCCTCAAGTGTAGTCCCCAATTCCTTTATCTCTCCTCCAGCCCCGAGCCCCCAGATAAAAGGTATTAAAGGATAATCCAGGGATGAATGGTGCAGAACTGGGCTTTCTGGGACACTGAGGGATAAGACATTGATTTTCATGGTCCCAGCAAGAGCCTATCTTACTTACCTGCGAGTGTCCCACAGACAAACACAGGGCCAAGGGAAACACTAAGGCATGGCCGTGCACCTTCTCTCTCTGCTCTGCAGCATCACCTCGCTTCCCAGATGTGTCCACTTCTTTGGCTGAACAAACAGATAGTTCAGTCAGACCCCAGAGTGCATATTTGCTGGGAATGAGAAGCTGTCAAGTCCATAATCCACCACAAGTGAGGTACAACTAAAAAAAATTAGAGATGACTTATTAATATTTGATACCTATGGGGGACATTTTGCCAGCCCTGGAAAGGTCTGTTCATGAGTATTGCTGCTGGAAAGCACTGGAATGTTTCAAGGCACCCACAACCCCACGCTCTTCCATGTGATCGGACGCAGACTAAAGCTAGTAGGGTGGCTGCTGTCACCAGACCCGGGATCTTTCAGTCACCGGACCCGACTCAGCCGCACGAGTACGTTCATGTGTGCTGCTGTCCTCCCAGTGGGACGTCACCCGCCTCGCGTTCTCCTGCTGCTCTGTGTACGTCACCAAAGGGTTTGAAATGAGAAAGATCAGGATATTCATTAAATTAATGCTGAGGTCACATTTCCCCTATTCTGAAATTCACCCCCCGTTCCATTCCACAGTGTAAATAAGTTGGGCCATATGGTCTCATACAGTCCCGGAAATATACAGTCAAATATATATTAAAATGTACACACACACACACACACACACACACACACCAGCACTTCAACTCATTTTTAAGCATTAACTTGCTTGGCTCTTATGCCTTCCTTGCTTGCGGACCTAAACCCCATAGTTTGTAGCAGGACTAACCTACTTCCCCTGAGATCCTGCAGACCGCTGGCCTTGAGGAACAAAGGACCAGAATTTCCAGAAGATAAGGTCCGACCACACTCGAAAACAGCCACCACTGACTGTGGAATCCTCAGTAAGAGAGAGCTGGGAGCCTTGATTCCTGGTACGGGGGAGGAGACTGGACGGTCTTGCCAGGATGCAGGGTGTTGGGCCACACGGGTATCCTTCACTGAGACATACCTGGTAGCCTTGATCATTGGCAGAGGGGAGGAATCTGGAAGCATCGCAAGACAAATGATATGCCACTGAGCACCGGCTTCTTGAGCACACAGCCTTCTCACCACTTCCTGGGCCTCCCCTTTAAAAGCCTCCTGCTGGGCGCCTGGGTGGCTCAGTGGATTAGGCCTCTGCCTTCGGCTCAGGTCATGATCTCAGGGCCCTGGGATCGAGTCCCACGTCAGGCTCTCTGCTCGGCAGGGAGCCTGCTTCCCTCTCTCTCTGCCTGCCTCTCTGCCTACTTGTGATCTCTGTCTGTCAAATAAATAAATAAAATCTTTAATAAAAATTTTTTTAAAAAAAGCCTCCTGCTTCACCCGGATGGGGACCTGGTCTTTGAGACATTAGTCTGCCCTCTTCTCAGTTTGCTGCCTTTCTGAATAAAGCAACCTTTCCTTTCCCACCCATGCTTGTCTGGCGTGTACTGGTTTTCGAGCAGCAAGCCGCTGAACCCGAGTTCAGAACCAATCATCTGTCTGGTAAAACACACACACACATGCACACACACACACACACGCACACACACACACACACACACTCTTCAGTATCCCAAACAGAGACAAGGTAAATTATCTCCCGTTTTAAAATTTCAACCTGGGAATTAAAGGCCAAAGAAATTGAAGTCAGAAATAATTCTTTCAAAGTTTTCATTTTTATTGTACACCTGAAATCAATAGAACACCAGAATTAGCCAGATGGGAGTTAAAATTTTTCAAAGTCTAAAAAATGTTTAAAACACACATTTCTCATTCTGCTCAGCGTTTGAGAGAGTTTCCTGATGACATTGATTTCAGATGGGTTCGTTCTGAAACCTGCATTACCGATCCCTTTCCGCGGAAGGCGTGTGACTCTTCGAGCACCTGCAGAGGGATGGAAATCCAATGGCTGTCTCTCATATGTCCTGTTTTCCCAAAGAGCCATTAAGAGCCTCCAGGTTATCTTAGCACCACCTCCACACCCACAAAAGTTAGAAAACCCTAGCAAATTCCAAGCCCTGGAGAATTACGATGGCGGCAACTGTCCCTCATAGAGGTCAGAGATCAGCCCAACAGTGTAACAGAGACTTTGAAAATTTCTGGGAGAAGGAAAATAAATGTTACATATCCTTGGTTCCAGACTATCTGACCAGTTGTTTGACATGTTTGTTTGTTTGTTTCTACAAACACAAACCCAGCAAGCCGACTTGACCTTCGAGGAGTTTCATGGTGATAGTTGCCAAGCGACTGCTCTTTTTTTTTTTTTTTTTTTTAAGATTTTATTTATTTATTTATTTGACAGAGAGAAATCACAAGTAGATGGAGAGGCAGGCAGAGAGAGAGAGAGGGAAGCAGGCTTCCGGCTGAGCAGAGAGCCCGATGCGGGACTCAATCCCAGGACCCTGAGATCATGACCTGAGCCGAAGGCAGCGGCTTAACCCACTGAGCCACCCAGGCGCCCCGCGACTGCTCTTTAGAAAGTGACATTGAAGACACCTCAGTCTTCCTGAAAACTTGAAAAATTTGATGTCTCCATATCTTATTAGAGGCTCTCTTCTGCCTCTTAAATTCTCTTCGTTTCTGTGTCCCCGGATGTTTCTAGCATCCTGATGCTGAACCAAGTATCAGGTCCACCTCCCCACCCTCCTGCCAGCAGAGCGCGGCGCGTTTATTTTTAGCTTCTCGTTTCCTGATAATTCCATTTGGGTTGTTGTTTTTTTTTTTTTTTCCCTCTGCATTACCCAAGAAGATGGAATGTCCCTTGTGAAACAACTCCTTCCCCTGGCTCACAGAGGTCTTTATCTTTTTATAGATAAAACCCACAGTCATGCTGCTGCGGTTGAGCCCACAGTCTGGGGCTTTCAGATCTATGATGATCAGAGTCCATGATGCAAGGACTTCCGAGCCAAGCTCTCGACCCCACCGGAGGGTGCGGGTTCAGAGACTCAAATTCAGCGGGGCTGGGGGACGGGGACTCAGGCCGTCAGCGATTTTAACCATCTCCCTCATGCTAACTGCAACGTACAACCGTGGTTGAGAAGCCCTGCTAGGGAGACCTAGAAGGTTCTCTGCTGCTCAGCCCCTCCCCAGCATTGACCACCGCCATATTCTGACAGGAGCGCACAGCTGCTGCCTCCCCCTCAGGGCCAGTGAGACTCGAGGCCCACAGACGGCGTCTGCTGGACTCTGTCTTCCCACCAAGAACGCCCTCTTCGTCTAAAAGTCACAGGGTTTATTCTCACAGACAGCCAGCAAAGTGAGCCAAAATGTATGCTTTACAGCCCCCTCCACTTCTCGGCTGTGGTGTGGACAAACATGGTGAACTGATGGGCAAGTGGGAGGTAGATGCTGGGAGTGAAACCACGGAAGAAGCTAGAAGAGGAAAGAAGGAGAGCCCAGCGAGGGAGAACATACATGGATCCGAGGCCACCTGAGGCTCCCCGCCGGCTTCTCCTCAGGGCTGAGAGGCCAAGCACAGGCTTGGGCCGAGAAGTGGGAGGGAAGAGAACAGAAGCCTGAGGGCCCCACACAGGCCTTCAGAGCTGGGCCGCTGGGGACCCGGAGAGGGTCCAACCCTTGCTCCAGCCAGAAATGAGACCTGTCCTGGGTCGGGGCCAGGGGGGCCCTCATGAAGCAGGTTCACCCTTCCTCTTCCTGTGAAAAAGGCAGCCAGGCCTCACAGTGGCGCAGGGCAAGGGCGGGAAGCCGCTGTGAGGAAGGAGCCATTCTGGAATTCTCTGGAATAGAGCTGCCCTGGCAGAACATGGGTCTGAATCTTCTCCTGTCCACCTCATTGGGGACAACGAAGCAGAACCAAGCCCCTCTCAGGACACATTTCTGTCATGGTACCTGCCCCACGTCCGCACACAGCTACTTGAGATGTCTGTCGGCTGCTGGCCACGAGCTCCTCAGATCCTCTAACACCTGCCATTTTATTGGTCACATAGTGGGTCTTCAAGGTGTTTTATCCCTTCAGACATGTTTTTCACTTTCAGGTACTAGTGCTCAGGAAGGTACGAGACCCCACTCGGGCGGCACAAGGCAGCGTGTGAGTACAGGGAGCAGTACTCCCGGAACCAGCTGGTGGATGGAAGGAAAGGGATTGTCCTTGGAGAGCGGGACTAGAGAAGACCACCCGTCCCTTGGAAAACTCTGCAGAGAGGAGAACGGGAGAAGCGAGCTCCCCTCTTAGCCACTGGCTAGGTCACGTCTCCTTCTCAGCTCCCTGACTGTCGTGCTTTGGTTCTTTTTCCAATATGTTTGTTGGCATCCTTTTGTAATTTTCATTCCACCTTTTTTGAGACAGAAATCGGGTATTCATAGAGCTCGAAAAGCTCACGAGTGTTTACAAGAAGTCACAGAACAAAATCCGGCCCCGCCCACAGCCCTCCTGCTCTCCAGGCCTGACCCTTTTGGCTCTTCATTTCTGGCATTGGCTTATATATTTCTAAGCGGTAAGAACGTGCCATCATATTTTTATTCATCAAATTTAGATACTATGTGCGACTTACAGTAGAAGACTTTACCATCCATGTGCCCTCTTTTCCCATCCCCCACACTCCTCGTCTGACTACATGATATTTTTCATTTCTGTAATTTTGACTTCTCCTGGGTCTCATAGTTGCTTTACTTTTTTTGTTTTGTTTTGTTTTGTTTTTTTAATCGCTCATGTTTGCCAAGTATTGCTAACTCCTCCCTCTCCCTAAAACCTGGTCTGGAAGAAGAAAGCTTCCCAGAAGCATCTTACATGTCGTCAAATACGTATCTCCCACTTTTCCTTCCTTTTCAAAACAGAAAAAAATAGCCCATAAAAGGTTCAAGTGCCACTTCTCCAGAAGCACACTGACCCTCACTGTCACGGGGGTCTGGGCGGCCGCCCCCACCCTGCGGCTGCCCTGCCGCCGCTGCCCTGCCCCCACATCCGTCTCCTGCGTGAATCTCTTCCTTCATCTGTTCTCTCGTCCTGTGTATCAGTTCGGCCTGCGAGCTGCTGCCACACATAAACCTCGGAATCTCAGAGGGGATCACCATGGAAACATATTTCTCACCCTACAACATCCATTTTCGTTTTTGGCAGGTTGGCTGCCACACAGTGATTCAGGGACCCAGGTGCCTTTGATCCTGTGGCTCTGCCCTAGAGACCTTCCCTTCCAGTTGATGGATAGAGAGGGGAATGGGAAAAAGGAACACCTATTTTTTTTTTTTAAACTGTTCCGGCTCAGAAGCAATCCTAGCCCCATGGCTGCTCAGACCCTGACTCCCAAGATGTAGTGGCCTGGCCCCACCCAGATGTGGGGCTGAGAAGCTGGGAAACTTAGCCCCTGGGGTCCCTAAGAGTCTCACTTTTCAGCAAAGGCTCCACATGAAAGCAGGACTCTGTGGAGGACAGTGGGCCACTTCTGCCACACTCCTAAGGCTCAGGGTCTCCAAACTCCCGGACCCAGCCCCATTTTCACAGGAAGCCCCAAACCAATTAACATTCCCACCAGGATGTTATACATCCAAAATCCAGCAAGCACACGAATGTCATTCCTTTGTATTGTTCTGCTGTTGTCATACATCAGTAGCAAACAAAGAACAGAATACAACTCCTCGAGTCCTGTGGCCGCCAAGCGCACTCCTCAGCCCACGCCGTGGTAGGACCAGTCGGAAGGTTTCGGGTGCCCCGGGAAATCTCGCTGCTCAGCTAGGAGAGGGTCCGCTTGGCAAGAGCTTTGTTACTTATGTTCCATCTCCCCCCACCTAAGCCTAGTGGGTCCTTGAAGGTATTTTTGAAAAGGTCAAGCTCTGCTTGGTGAGAGGAAAAGGGTCTGGTTTGCATTTGTTTCTGGTCAAAACAGGAAGTGTTTACCCCCATTTTATGAAACGTGTCAGCTTTTTTAAAAAGCAAATGCTCTGTGGTGCACACAGTGATTCAAGCCTAAGGAACACATGCAAGCGGCTTCAAGTCCCTGCACAGCCTGTTCCCTGTCCTTGTCCTCCTGTTGCCGTCGGCTCAGCCAGAGCAGCGGTCAGAACCTCCCTTGCATGTAGGGTCCCCGGAGCTGGCTCACGCGATGGGCACACAGCGTGATGACCACCCTGATCTTAGCCCGTCTCACCTCCATGGCTCCAGTGGCCGCTGTAGGACCGCCTGGTGGGGGCAGTGAGACCCCGCCTGTAACACTTGACATGACGCTGGTTGTGGGGACCGGCGTTCCAGCTCTGCCTTTTACTAGTCAGAGGTTGCGTGACAAATTACAGTCTCTCTGAACTTCTATTTTCTCCATAAAATGGAGTGATGGTTTAAAAAAAAAAAAGATCTGAAATAGCAAGGATCATGAAACTGAGAGTCGTACCCTAACTTATGCTTTCCAAAGCCCAGACACTCCACTATCATGTGCCATGACTTGCTGCGTGGCAACCCCAGAGAGCCAGCAGGAACGAGAACAATCTCCCACTCCACAGATGGAAAATGCGACACCCGGTAGGACCCCAGGAGAGACAGCAAACAGAATAGGGGACAGTCCAGATTGCTCCAGATCAACTTTGTGGGGATGTACAAGGCGCCAGACTCTGTGCCAGTTGCTTTGAAGAGAGATAGAAGAGTGTGTCCTAATATGGGGCGCAGGGTCGAAACGGGATGACACCGGGGCAAGTGGACGAACCCCATTCCCTGACCTGGCGGGGCCTGGCCTAACTCAGCAAGCTGAGATGAATCGAACAATACAACATTCGGCCACCATTGAGAGAGCTTCGCGTGAGTCAGCTTGAAAGAGAGTCTGGGGAGGGTGAGGCCAGGCCCAAGAGGTGCCTGAGACTTGCGGCGGAGACAGAAGACCGGCCAGCAGCTGGAGAATGGGCAGCACTCCGTCTGCCGGAATGACAAGCCTCAAAGGTGCATTTTGCCGGTGTAGCCCGCGGGCACGCCTGCCGAGAAGCTCTTACAGGACATGCTTCAAGGAGCATATGGACATGCATACCGACCCTTCATAAGGAACCCGCCCCCCGAAAGCCATGTCTCAGTCTCGAGCTTGGTCAAATGCTCCCGTGGACGTGGAGGACGTGCTCAGTTTCGACGTCTGCCCTTATCCTAGCTCATGTTTTCAGACAGTGGACGTTGACAGCCCTCATCTATTCCTTGTGTCTGAATTTCCGTTTTTATACATTAGCCACGGACTTGACGCTGTTGTAAGAAGATATCTACGGCCAGGTGCTGCCGCTGCCACCGAGGGAGAGAAAGCCAGGTCTCCTCTGAAGCCCAAGTCGAAGCCATTGTCCTCGCTTCCTCCTCCGTGGGGCTGGCAAGGGTACCTTGGAAGACCCCCGGTCTGGAGCCTTCTCAGGTTGGTGTTGCAAAGGTGAGGTGGTGGGAGTTCCAGTAGGATGGATGCAAACCAAGGTCGCACATGTCTCGAAGTATCAAGGTAAGATCCCTCGCCCCAACTTTTCTCCAGGTGCTGCGTGGATTGGACAGACCTCAGGGCATTGGAGGTGACTCAGCTGTCCTGCCACAGCTCCTGCGAGAGGAGGTACCTATTATGGGAGGAGAGGTGCCCCAGTCCCCAGAGAAAGCCACCTCCCAACCCAGGGTCCCCCCAACGCCATGCAAAGTCTCCCACCTGACCATCCCAACTCAGTCCCAAGGCAAACAAGACCAGAATTCCCAGTTTCAAAGCAGCTTTGTCTCCCTTGAAGCAGAGCTGCCCACTGGCCCCCAGAAGCAGACAGACGTGCGTTCAGACCACGGGACACTCTGCGTTATTAGAGCACGACCACACACATGGGGCTTTGCAAGCAGTCACCCAGAATCTCTGCTCAGCGGCCCCTCTCTCCTCCCCACGTAGGGGCAGCTCTAGTTGGGAGCCTCTGCCTCCGGGCCCAGAGTACAGGCCCGCCAGGCTCGAAAGCAGAGAGCAGGCTCTATTCCTTGCCGAGGTGCTCAGGCACAGCTGCTGTTCTAACACCAGGTAAAGACGGCTGGAGGATCCCCCCCCTCCTCCATGAGGCCGGAGAGGGGAGGTATTCTCCAGCTCTGGGGGTGGAAAGAGATATTTAAAACCCCTCTGGCTCCAGTCAACATCAGTAACTTCCATCGCTTTGGACAGCACAGCTGACCCCTGAGTGCCCCGTGACTCAGCTCACATTCCATCAGTCAGAACCTTGGACAGAAGGGTGACGAGCACCCCAAACTGCAACCCCCAAGGGTGCGGGTGCTTTAAGCACACAAGACGATGGCCGATAATGTCCACACGGAGGTCTCCTGGTGCTTCAGAGAGGGAAAATTAGGATGATGGAGTTGGGTAGTGTCGTGCCCAGCTCAACTCAAGAGTCCCCTTTCCAAGTCAGTGCCACGCATGTCCTATGAGACGGTTGACTGAGGGCCTCCCAACCCGGGTGCACAAATCAGCGACCGCTCATTCGCAGCCAGCGTCGATGGAAATATGTGGTCAGAACTTTCCTGTTGCTGCATTCTGCGGAAGGCAGCGCTAATGACGATTTGAAGGGTGACCTATCATGCCCAGAGATGGAAGAACCGAGTTGACAAATGCAATATAAAACACACATGCCTGTTGTAAACCCCAGTCCAACATCATTTCGCTAGCTCCCATTTCCCATCACGTCACGTCCATGTTCACTTGAGTTTTATTACTGTGAGAGTTTTAGCTACACTTAATTTGAAGCGCATTTTGGTTTTATTGCTGTATGAGGGCTATGGTTTTTCGTTGGTACATATTTACACAAGATTATATAAAAATAACTTAGTTCACTGCAACGTTTCGGAGACGACTATATTATTTGGAGGAAAAAAAAGGAATACTGAGTGGGGTTTGTCCACTTTGCTCCCCTTCTGGTCCTAAGAAACGCATCGGTTCACATACCATAAATGGACTTCTGTGCAAAGTCAGATGAGAATGATTTCACTGTAGAAACCGAGATCTCTGGTATCATCACCTTTTGTACCCGGCATGAAAGTGAGAACACAAACTTTTGTCCAGAACCAAGTTTCTCTCAATAAATCAGAGGTTAATAACCACATCGCTCAATCAGCAAGCACTGCTTATTTTTTAGGATATCTCTGAGTTATGAATCAAGACGACAAGGAACAAAAACAAAACCATCAAGCCACTCTGGAAGGAAAAAGATGAATTTCCCGAGTGAGTGTGTTGCTTGAAAACCGTATAAACCATTTCTTCTTAGCTTGGCTCTGTCATCCATCTCGGAAAAGGATGTTTTTACAATCAGAGCAGAAATATGACTGGCGCTCGGACATTTACATTTCTTTGTTGCAAAATGAATGTAACTTGTGCAGATTCCAGCAGCAGAGAAAGCAGCAGAAGTAGCGGTTACTTTCCAAAGTGAAACTTAAAACCACAATCTCCGGGCACACAAAAGGCAGAATGAGTCACCGGAAGAGGCCACTTGCTTGCAAAACTCATTAAAGGCAATGCAGGGCTGAATGGACTTCCTGCGCCAGTGAAAAGCTAGCTGGCATCAGGACAGCCCCTCCAGGCTCCCACAATTTGGGGGAGGAAGGGGGCCATCAGAAATCTGGGTACAGCCCAGGTCTGCCGTTCACACGCATCCAGCTGCCCGTCTCAGTGAGCGGGCGGAGTCCCCTCCTGGCCGCCGCCAGCCCACGAAGATGCCGATGCCAGGAAGGGGGCTGAGGCTGGCAGCCGTGCATCCAAGGGTTGCCACGGCACCGCCTGAGTCAATCAAGCTCCCATAGTGAGTTTCCAGAGGACTGCCTCCTGGAAAGGAGCAGCTCATTTTCTAGCCAGGCCAGGTTAGTCCAGGGCAGAAGCAGCCCCAAGGACCCGGGTGTGGGCCTCCACTGTGTCATCTGGAAACTGAGCGTGCACCAGAATCCTGGACCAGCCTAGGTAGTGGGACCCACGCTCCTGGTCTGGTTCAGTGGGGCTGGGGTCGCACCCAGGGACTTGCATTTCTAACGAGCTCCCAGTGCTGGACCTGCAGGCTCTGAGAATCACAGATCTAAGTGGTTCTTCAACCTGAACAACAATCACCCACAAACTGCTCCCTCCTCCGAGCTGGTGAGTGATGTCTGGCCTTGGGCTGTGCCAGTCGGAGGCACTCTGGCGCCCAAACAGTCCCCGTCGGGCACGCCTCCCCCTCCCCACCAGCCCTCCACACACCTGGCCAGTCTCCAAGACAAGCACAACAGGGAAGGGCCTTTGTCAAGCCCAGATGATGTTTTAAAGGCTGTGCCTCCAAACCAAAACTGATTGTGCCCCCAGGTGGCCACTTGAGGCCTGCTAGATTCCAGGGCCCACCTCAGTGGGGTCACATTCAGGGTTCCTGAGGGCATCAAGCATTCCCCACAGACCCACCCGTGCAGGGATGCTCCGCAGGTCTGGGATGCAGCACGAATGGGAAAAGTGGTCAGAAGCAGGAGGAAAGCAAGATGGGCGTTTTAAGCACTTCTGTTTGTTGCAGAGACGGATGCCTTCCCACCACCCCCAGGCCCGTGGAAGCAGGGCAGTCCTGCTCCCACCCACCCCCGCCCCATCCTCTGCCCCCTCTGAAGACAAAGTACAGACACACAAAGGGAGGGAGATGAGCGCTGGCTGATCGGACACAGCTCTCCTGAAGGGCTGGTTAGAACACTCCCGCTACAACCAGGAAATCCTGATTCCAAAGAAGTTCGGCTTTTCACTTGAACGAGGCCTGCCCAATTTCCTCCGCGACCGGGACTATGTTCCGGGGCTGCTCCAGGGCCGCACGGCCCTCCCTTTTCTAGGGATGGGCACTCTGAGGCCCGCTGTCCGTGTTCCCCAGGCTCCAACGAAGGGCTGCTGAGTCCGGCTAGCTGCGTCAGTTTCAAAGACCAAGACAGGAAGTATTTGAAATATTCAGGTGTTTACAGCTGAGACACTGGGGAAATCCAAGCTGCCGAACTGGTTTTCCTGCACGCGTGTGAGAGCCACTACAGCACCGGATGGAAACAGCATAGCCTCGTGCTGCCGCTGAGCCAAGGGTGGCCGAGAGCAGGAGCAGGTGAGGATCTCCAGGCCAGAGAGTCCGGCTCAGGCTGATTTTTACTTTACAGATAAGAGCGCCTGCAATCTGAAATCAGAGGAAATCTGCCATGGTCAGCGCCATAAGGGGAGCTTGTTTTGTTTTCAAGACACAGAAGCGTTAACTCTGAGACACCCCCTGTCCTGCCCCGCCTCTCCTTTGGAAACCCGGGAACGGCTCTGGCCTAGGCTCTCCCCTCCCTCTGGTGACTTCTGCCTTCCGACCACCCTAGAGCCTCCCCACCGGGCTCTGCATGGTGTGAAGTGCCTCCCGTGGCGTTACACTCAGGGATAAGGACCTTGGTTTCCTGAGCCTCTCCAGTGTCTCCTCCTGCAGCAGCACCTGAGCATCTCATTCAAGACCACGGACCAGAGCCTGCTGGGTGCCTCATGGGTCATGGGCCAAGCCCTGGGGGAACCTGCACGCACCACACTAGCTGAGCCCGCTCTGCTCTCGAGTCATTCCCACCGGGAGGAGGGGCCCCGGACACAGCCCCTTTGCCTACGGAGGAGCGACAGCACTGCACCAAAGGCATCAGGAAAAGACTGGCTCTTTCATTCCCGATATTGAACAGGTCCATAGCCTTAAGGATTTTTTTTTTTTTTTGAGTAGACAATAAAAAATGCTTGATTTCACACCCTAGAAAGCAACTTAGTAGCTCACCAAAACACTTTGAAATTCACACGCCTGATTTGCAGAGAAATCGCTCATCCGTCTCCTTTATTACAACAGCTTTGCCGCCGGCACGACACCGTGAGGCACCGCAGTGACTGGGGTCACCGTGCTGGCACATACAAACACAGATCAAGTATTGTAAATAAAATATATTTGAAGTGGTGATCTCAACCTAAAATGGAAAAGGGAGTTCCCCTCGAAAAGTCTAATCATCTGTCCACGTATCAGGTATGTAGTTCTCCCTAGTTACATGGGATGATCGTTGGATGATGTCCCGTGGAGGGGCTCGTCTCCACAGGGCAACTGGGAAATGTGGGGTCCAGACACAGCATGCCGGCGCACGACCACCCACGGGGCTACTGGGTAACAGGTGTGTAAAGGCGGATAAGCCAGCTGAAAGAGGCAGGAGTGCGGCCACGTACAAATCTCATTTTCGGAAGCCACAAGGCAGGTGTGAATGTTTCAGCCCCTCCAGGGGTCACGCTCTGGGGGTGACACACATCCGAGTGTGTCACCTCCTGGAAGGCAGGCTCTGTTTCTGAGTGCAGTGGCGTCGAGGCGTAAGGTACAGCAAAATTAGGAGGGCAGGGTTGCAAGCTCTCCCACGTCCACACAGAGAGTGACTGCAGCTGGTCGTCCTGATGGAGGGTATGCTAGGTGGCAGGACATGGGACACACGACCCCTCCTCAAAGCCGGAGCCTCCCCCATGCAGGGGACAAAGTACGCTGGCCCCTGCAGGCACGTGACCTCGTGCTCAGTTCACAACGCTTCAAGTTCACCCCGAAAATACCCTCAGGACAGAATTAACATAGCCTCTAAAGGTCACTAATGAACCAGGCCAGAGTAGTTAAGGCAGAACTATCTTTAATTACTTTTAATGCCTCCAAAAGGGAATCTGCACATGCACGTTCCAATTCTAGGCAAGTCTGTGGTCGACGACACAGGCGGACAGTTCTGTAAAGGCTCCCCTTGCTAACAGAGCCCACCAGCGACAATGAAGGCAACACCTCTGGATTTTCTTTCACAGAAAGAGTAAAATTTCATTCATCTGTTGCAGGTTCTGACTTTATGACAATGCAATTTAAATAGGAAAACATTTGCAATCACTGGGGTAAAACACTCTCTAAAAAAATAATACTTCACAAAGGAAAGCAAAATCTTTTACGAAAATAATTCTTTCACTTTTCAAACTGTTCTCTCCAGAGGCCAATTTTATAAACGAGGAAAGGAATCATCTTCCGCCAGCGTGAAGAATGCCACTCGAAGTATTACCCACTCGCCCTTAACTCAAGCGGGAAAAGCGAGGGAAAATAAAAAGTATTACCCATACACTCTGAAGGAAGGTCAGTGTTGCAAGATCTACAGAATAAGGCTCTTTGGATAGTCTAACGTCTCTATCCTTCTGATGTGTTCATGACAGCTACAATAACATACTATGGCTAAAATTCTCCTAACAATAACCCAATCAGAGTAAAATAATAAATAAGAGTATCTACAAAGCACATAACGTCTTGAAATGATTTTCGTAAAACCACCTCCTTTCTTTGGAGAGCTCCCAGCAGAGATCGACACCATCACCACAGGGCAGGAGCTCTGCTTGAATCCGCGTTTCCAGCTGCACCCGGCTGGAGAAGGGAGCCGGCGGAGTGTCGCGCTCCTTCCAAACACTGCCCTAGGAATGCTGACTATAATCTGAATTTAAGGCATTGCAAAGTTAGAGAGAGCCAGACAAAGCACATTCTAAATAAAATGCCTGCCACAGATGCATTAAGGCATAAATAGTCCAGCCTTGGCCACAAAAATGGGAGGGGAAGTATACCAACTGTCTAGGCTATCTCTCACCCAAGGAATTAAAGAACTTATGGGCTACCCATGAGACCTGCCGGCAGAGACTGCTGGGAGACACCCCCAGGCCGAGCCTGTACAGTGAGGGGGGGAGACCCCGCAGGGGCAGGTCTCGAGACCCGCAGCCTTCCCGCCACGCGGGCACAGGTGGCACACCCCGTGGGCAGGTGGAAACAGGCCCTCCTCGGCCATGTCCCGGGGGTGCCTCAGCAGAACGGTCATGGGCAGGGAACCCCCGGCAGCCACCTTGGCACAGGAACCCGGCAGGAACTGTGAGCGGGGACGCAGGGCAGCGCAGCGACTGGCTTGCAGCCGCCACCGAGGGATGCCTTCCCGCCCTCAACGCACCCGCGGCCTCTAAAGTGCACCACTCACACCCCACTTAGAAATGTCCACCCCGGGGCATGGAGCAGGGAGAGAAATGCCCCTCCGATTCCTTTGCTTTTAAGCAAATGACCGCACACCAGGCTACTGAGCTCCTGCTCCATGGCTCCCAAGGCCTATCCTTTAATCGGGGGCGCCGGTCTTCACATGACGTCACGAGGCTGCCGGCAACATCTTACGCTGAGGAGGAATGAATATCCTGGTTTTCAAAAGGGGGCGGTGGCTCTCTCCAGAAGGTAAAGTTACTGAAAGTGTCTGAGCAGGGGAAGTCCGAAGAGTGGCTTCTTTTCAGCAATGGGAAAACGTGGTCGACCACTTCGCAGAGTCTCACGTACCTGCAGGGAGAATGAACAGCATCAGGGCCTCAGAGGGACCCCCGTGCCCTGGCCACGCGGAACACCAGCCAGGTCCCCCTGTGCTGCGCCTGGAAGCTAGGAGAGACCCACAACCCTGGGAACAGACCACCCTGCTTAACCCGGTGGCAACTGTTCTGGAATAATTCCTCACTAATGAAGAGGAAGTCAGTGTGGGTGCCAAGTAGGACTCAGATAAGGCCCCCCGGGGCGAGGCGGGTGAAACCTGAGTTGGCATGGAAGACCAAAGAAGGGGGACAAGTGAGAAATGGGGGGCAGGAGGAAATCAGCGTGACAGTGGACAGCTGCCTGCCTCGGAGCTCATGCCCGAGCCTACAGGAAGAACCTCAGATAAAAGTGCGTGTTTGGTGCAATACAGACAGCTCTGCTGTGCAAGGAAATGACCCTGGGCCTTGGGTTAAGGAGACACAGACCTGACCTTCAGCTATGCCATTTACCAGCTGAGTGACCTTGGGCAAATGGCTTCATCCATTCTAAGCCACAGTCTCCTCAACTGTAAAGGAAAGGAAAACTGCCCCTGCGTCCACCAGAGTGAAATAAAATAACGTCTGCAACCATCAAATCACATATTCGGTGCTCAGTGAGTTTGTCGACGTCCATTATTAACATTAGCCCTCGCTAATTGTTAGCCTTTGGGAAGAAGCCTTAGCTCGCCTGAGGGACAAGAGACCGGGGATCCACTCCCACACTCAGGAGCTGTGTCACCCTGGGTGAGCATCTCGCCCTCTCGGGGCTTCGGGCCCTCCATCTTTATGGCATATGGAGTGGGACCAGAGGAGTGTTTCTCAACATTCTCTCCCTCCATTTTCTGTGTATTCCCAAGATGCTACGTCCTAGTCTCCTTGGCCTATACTACAAAAAGAAAGTTGCTGTATTGAACATGCATTTTCAGACCTCCGGGCGCCTCCAACCAGAAATTCTGACAAGCTCAGGCCTCTCCACATGTCCCCAGAGTCTCTGCTGACCGTCACAGGGTCCCTCTCCAGTTCCAATTTGCTAAAAACCAAAAAGGACTTTCGAAACAAACTCCAGGAATTAGCATGTTCTGAGGCATCAAATACCTTATTAACTAAGGATGAGAGTGTGTATTTAATAAAGGAGCCCCAAAGGGCTTATAAGGAACATCGTGCTTGCACAGAATGGGGAAAATCTCCCCTAACAAGTAAGAATTACGTCTTTCCTGAGGATTAAAACAAATTTTTAAAATGCCTCCTGGCTTGAAGACCTACTTGCTTGAGTTCTGTGGCTGTGGGAGGCAGCCCCTCCCCATGGGGAGCAGCTCATGGTGTGTCGTCAGGGTGTGTGACAGGCCCCCGATCCAAACTGCCCAGTGCTCTGGGAGCCAGCCGCGCCCCAGCCGCGCCCCAGCCGTGCCCCAGCCGTGCCCCTCTCGCACACAAGCCATGGCAAAGAGCACGGACAACCCCCCCGTCTGCCATGGGCCCCTACCCATCTGATGTCTCGGACACGGTGTCCCCGGATCCAAAAAGACAGTCCCAAGTTAGGTGCCAGAGACAGCATGTGCTCTCCAGGGGAGGGGTGCTCCCCCACCCCAGGAAGGGCCTCCTGTCCTTGGCCTGGCACGAGATCGCAAGGCGCCAAGTTCCTCCCACACAGAGATCGACCCAGGCCAAGGTGCCTGAACCTCAGAGTCTCAGAGAAGGGGATAACCCCACAGGCCTCCGGGGTAAACCTTCTTGGGGCTGCGACCCCGTCCTGCCACCTCTCTTGTGACAGACCTGTCACCGGGCTGTGGCCATTTCTGGGCAGTGCCTCATCAGTTCATGGGTTTTCTGACCCTGAAGAGTGATCTCTTGGACCTTCTCCAAATCAGGACACGCTTTCATGGGGGGGGGCGTTGGGCAACACTGGGGAATGCGGGAGAGAGGGCCCCCGATGCTGCTGGGGCCACTCCAGACGTGGCCGGGGGAAGGAATCTGTCCCTGCTCTTGTTCTGCCAGCCAGGAGGGAGCCCGGCACCGTCCCCTGTTCTGAAGGACGGGGGAGGCTCTTGGCTCCGTCCCCCTCTCTCTCCCGGTGTATCCTGAGAACTGCTTAGGAACAGGCATGACTGGGGGAAGGAGGCACGTGGGCAGGCCCCTGGCTCCCTCCAGCCTACAACTGGCCCCCATGGAGGCTAAAGTAAGCTTGAACGGGCGTAAGGATCACCCTGGGTGTGAAAATGTGCTCTAGAAGAAACCTAAATCTCTCCTCTACCTAAAACCACCGGAGGTGCCTGGAGAAGACTGTTCCCTGCGAAGCTGCTAGACCCAAACCCCTAGTTCAACTCCTGCCCACAAGGCGGGCTCCTGCAGTCCTCCCCGGGGTCACTCAGGGCCACGGGCTCTTTTCTAGGTCTGCGTAGACGGTGCAGCCCCTGAAGCAGGCACGGCAGGAGGACAGCCGTCTGCCCGGTGCCGCCCGCTGGGCAACACTCGCCCACACAAGGCCTGAGGAAATGCTCTCTCTACTCTCACGAGGGAGCACCCCGGAGCCAGCACACCCAAGTCAAGGAGAGTCTGCGCCGCCCAGGACGCGTCCTTTCAGACACGAGCCCACTCAGCCCACTGCCCCAGGGAGACTCCGGGGCTCCGACCGCAAGTATGAGAGGAATTCTGGCAATTTCTGGTGAGAGCAGTGTGGCAGGTCGGCGTGCGAAGACACAGAGTTTCCCGTCCGTAAATACAGCTTCACATGACACCTCGATTCGGTTCCATTTCCAATTCGCACGCTAGGCTTTCAACCCTCCCTTGGCCAATCGAAACCACTAGTTTTGAAATTCATGCGGTTCCCCTCAGTGGCAGAAGCTAACCACTCGTTTAAATTGTTGACCCAGAGGGGCTTCATTTAATGCAGATTGTCCAAAAATTAAGTTTTGGACAAACTGCCAGGAGTTGAACTGTATTTTCTTTGTAGGAATCCATGATGAAAATATAGGCAACAAAGGACAAAAAGGCAGAGTGTGAACTGTGAACATGCTTCCGAGATGGAGACTCTAACAACGTAAGGACACAGCGACCCCCCAGCACGCGCACGACACTCACGAGGAGATGTTGGTCTTTGCGTGTTCCTGTACGAGCTCTCCTTTGGGATTGACGGTAAATATTCTGTTCAAGGACACTCCTACTTGCTTATATGAATACACATCCTGTATGTGGAAAAGTAAAATTAGGGGGAAAAAAAGAGCATTATAAACACAAATACGGGATATTTCAAGTTTGATGCACTATTATAAAATTTTCATTAACCAGAACTCTACTTCCAAGTAGTGCAGAGAAAAAAGTGTCTCTGGATGTGAAATTATTAAATCAGTTTCCCCCTGGGGGCCTCCGCGCTCATCCTGCTAGAGCTGAGCTCATGAGTAAACAGGCTCCCAGGGCCCCCTGCGATCTGACAGCCCTGCAGGCTATGCTCTGACCCAGTTTCAAAAGGGGGATCTTCTTACTGGGAAGTTAGTACCAAACTATATTATCCAGAACGCTAAACTCTCCAGCAAGTCTGGGTGTACACCTAAAAATCTCCAAGCACTTCTATCACTAGACGCTACAACGCTCTGAAAACCTGCAATGCCCAGTTGCGCCATGGTGTGAAGGCCTGGCTTTGTGCTTCTCTGCCAGTAGCAATGGTCTAATCCTATTCTAGGTTCTTCTTGTTTGACTAAATTAGCAAGTGGTTTGGAATTTGAAGGTTCTAGCCCCACATTTCAAGCTTCAGACTGAAACCCACCAGCCAATCGTCAAAGAAAGCTAGAGACCAGACCGTGAGGTAACTGTGCATTTCCTCACGGCTAATTCCAGCAGGAGGAGAATCTGGCTCCCCATGGGGTCAAGACCCGCCCTGCAGATGGCTGCTGTCAGAAAGGGCGGTTATTTCCAGACCTCTTATATACCCCCAATTTACTACTTACAGCCGGTCGGTTTCCAAAAGCAGCATAAAAAGGTTCTGTATTTGGAAAAAACAGGTTTTTGATGTCTGTCAAACACTGGACTTTAAACTTCTCTGGCTTCTTCTCAATCACTTCTCTGTTCAAACAAACAAATAAATAATGGATCAGCTTGAGAGGAGAAACTTCCTTAACACCAAACTATTTTTAAATTCACGGAGGGTGAATCCGTACTTCCAAGTCCTCCCACAAAGAAAAACGCTAAAGACAACTGATTTTACTAAAGACCTCCACTGGTCATCCAAGGAAGAAAGAATTCCAGACACAGGAGAAGAGAGAACATCTCCAAACTCATTTTATGAGGCTGACATAGCCTCAGAAGCAAAACTGAAAGAAGAAAAGCATGAGCGGAGTGTGGGCCGATCTCACTCATGAATGTCAGTGCAAACTTCCTAAATAAATCAGCATGTGCAAACTGACTGCCGCAAAGCACCAAAATTTGATTCCAGGAATGCAAGAGCGATTCAATACTTTAAACCGACGAATGCAGTCCAACACATGAACAGATCAAAGGAGGAGAAAACATACCATATTAATAGACACAGACAGGTGGTTGATACCGTTCAACAACGAATCAAGGTGAAAAGTCTGAAACCCGGAATAGCAGGGCATACTCCGAACCCACAGCAAACGGCCTGGTAACAGTTAAGCAACAGCTGGCCATGACCACCATTTCAACCCAGCACCGTGTGGCAGGTCCTCGCTGGCTCGGGGACGGAAGGAAAGCATGGGTAATGAGGATTGGAAATGAAGGAAGGGAAACTGTCGCCAAAAAGGTAGATACAAAAAGGGAATTTACAGATGAATGTTCATCATTAAAAAGGAATCAATAAGACTGCTGGTTATAAAATCAGTGTACAAAAAAAAAAAAAAACTAGTGTACAAGAATCAGTTGCACTTTCATGCACCAGAAGCAACAAGCAGGCAAAAATGTAATTCTGTAAATAGTCATTTAAAATTTATAATGCCTAGGAATAAATCTATAGTGGAAGATGTGTCAGACTTTTATGGATAAAATCATAAACTTTGTTGAAATAGATTGGGGATGTCCTAAATGAAAGAAGACACCATATAAGTGAATTGGAAGACCCAATATTACGAGGAGATACTGACTCTCCCTAAACCGAACAATAGATCCATTATAATGTCAGGCAACCTCTTGGCAAGATCTTGTCTGTATGTTTTCAAAAAACTCAATCATCACAATTACACAGAAGAAAGAGCAAAGGCCAGAAACCAAATCACACCTTTACAGACACTTGATTTATGAGCACAATGACAGCTCAAAGCAGGAGGAAATAGGGCATTGTTTCAGTAATGATGCTGGGACACTGGAACATCCCTAGAAGAGAAACCCAAAAAAGGGAGACGATGGGCCTCTCCTCGATACGCAACAATCAGTTCCTGGTGGGTCACACACCTGCACCTGAATGTGGAAGGCAACACCATCAGATAAAATATAGGAGCCTCTCTCTCTGCTCACTGCCAGGGAAGCCCTTTTTAGTACCCAAACAGCACCAACTACAGGGGAAATGACACGTCCGAGCACATGAAATGACCAATTTATGTTCACCACAAGCCATAAACTGGGAAAGGCTCTTCGCGAAACTGGTGAGAAAGGCTACAGGTATATAATCCATCACACACACATAAATCACAAAGAAAACTGGGGAAACACTCGAGTAGGCACTTCACAGAAGATGAAGCCCAAACGGCCCGTAAACACAAGAGGAGAGACCGTTCACACCCACTGGACTGGCCCAGATGTAGATGGCTGGCAACGTGTTGACAAGAAAGCAGAGCACGGGGAGAGCCTGGACTCCGCTGTGGGGGCGGAAATGGGCTCAGCCACTTTGGAAAACAGTTCAGAATGAGCTAATAATGCTGAATCCAAACATCCTCCGTGGCCAGCAATTCCAATCCCAAGTGCGCACCTCGCAGCAACTCGTCCCGTGTCCCCCAGTGCAGACCCAGGAAGCGCTGCTTCGATGGTGAGATCCTGGAAATGACCCAAGTCTCCACCAGCAGCGGGTTGTCCTACACCAGGACACCACACACAAGTCAGAGCAGTGGGTGGCAGCTCCACTCGGCGTTCGTGGGGACATGACGCTGAGCGAGAACAGCAGGCTCCAGAAGAATGCGACGCGTCCCCACAGGCCACACGTGTGCGTGGTTGACGGTATCGGTTAGGCCCCCAAATACATGCACTAGAACTGTTCCAGAAAGCAGGGAACGATGAACACGAGATTTGGGGAGGGTGGCTACCGTCGCTGCTTGGTGGGGAGGGATGGGGCTACCAGGACTCCAGACGGATCCGCTGACCTTCGGCTTTAACCGGACGGTGGGCTCCGGGTGTGAGGGCCTATTCAGCCAGAGCGGCCCCACCCTGGTTGAACTGCCATTTTGTTGTAAAACGTAAATGGACTCTGCCCCACCCCCACCAAGGGGAACTTACTTAAAAACAAGTCCCGGAAACCAGTCCCACGTAACAAAGTCCAAGTACAAGGGTGGGTCGGGCCAGGTGGAGGTATCCAATCAGCGGGGGCGCATACTGTCTCCGAGCTACCAAGGAGTATGGGCCCCGTGCTTTGGGTCCATTTTGGGCGCCAATTCTGAACTAGGTGATAGGCTGGTTCAAATGTCTACTAGGGTAAATTGTAATTCAGTTGGTCACCCGTGTGTGACCTAGCAGGACTGTGCAGCTTTCTCTGTGTGTTACAATTTCATCGGCCACCTGTGTGTGGCCAGGCCCAACCACATGGCCTTTGCTCTATAAAAGTTAGTCTGGAAATCAGGGAGGGGTCGTCCTCTCTATAAGGGGCTGCTGCGGCCGGTCTGTTTGACGGTCAGTCTGATTCTTGATACTTGGTGCGAAATAAAGCTTTGCTTGACTTTCTCTTTGTATGAGTCTCGCTCCTTTAATCATGGACCCATTATTGGGGTACCCATTTTGGGGGGACGCAACAACTGGTGTTCACTACCTGATTCGCATTTACCCTTGCACGTAGCTAGAAATATTCTTCTGTACCTACTCAAAGTGTAATTTGGATGGTGGTGGTGGTGGTGGTGGTGGAGGCGGACGGCCAACCTGAGCATCATAAGACCCCAGGGCTGCTCCTGGCTCTGCACGGACTTCTGCGGACTGCAGAGCCTCCCCTAAACCAACACTGAAAGAGTCCTACATTCTGCATCTCGGGACCCCACTGCTGACGGGACGGTTATGATTTCAAACTTCAGTCCACTCAGGGGAAACCATCCAAATGCAGCTTCCGGCTCTGTCTCCCTCTCCCCCTTCTCTCTCACACACACTCTAGCACCTGCACCAGTGTGTGAGTGTGTGGCCAGCGGGGAGGAGGCTGTCACAGGCATCTATACCGGGTGAGCGGGCACAAGGCTGTCACAGGCATCTATACCGGGTGAGCAGGGCACAGTAAGAAGGCACCTGCGGCCCGGGCCACCGGCGCCCACCTCACGGGCAGGCGCGCCGGGAGGAAGCAGTGAGGACGGCCGACGGGCACTGAGGTGACCTGAATGTGCACACAGTCCCTGGTCCGAACTCACCCTTGAGGTAACTTTACTCCAGCAAACGACAGAGGGACATCTATGAGTCTCAGAGCGCCTCGGAAAACCCCAAAGGGGAAATGCGGTGACTTGTGAAACAGCTTCTTCCTTCCCAGAGCGAGAGGCCGGCCTCTGCTGCCGCCGAACCCCAGAACTTCACCTCTGCCCCGTAACCCAGTCTTGGGACGACATAGCAATGGCGAGTCCCCTGTCATCAGGGAGACGCCCCCACCTCACCATGAGACTGAGCCCCACGTGGCAGGAATGGGTGCCGCACCCGCGGAGGCCCGGTAACGAAAACTCAAAGCCAATGTCCACTTTAAAAGGGGAAGCTCCTGAAGCAACAGACGAGATTCTGTTCCCCAGAATCTGGGAAACAGATGCCCTCAACTTCTTTTCTCAGACATATTACCCAGAATCATGGCACCTCAGGGCTGAGATCATCTAATCCAGCCCCCGCATTCACCAGCTGAGGACAGCGACTCAGGAGAGGGAGGCACAGGCTCGTCACCCCACCAGCCTGTCGCCGAGCAGCATCAGAGCCGGGGGCTCCCCGCCCCCACCTGCCAACCGTGCTCTACACACCGGGTGTATGTGCCTCAGTCCAGCTGAGACCCAGGCGATCCTCAGAAGCGCACCCAGTTAAAGCACCTTGCTAGGGAAGGTCACTCTGGCTCGTGGCAGATGGGCCTATCAATTCTAGAAGCTCTGCAGGACGGCTGACCCACAGACGGCTCGGGCTAGAATGCGGGGCTAGAAGCCCCCGGCTGTTAGCCAAGGATGGTCAGGAGCCCCTCCAGCTCCCGAGAGGGGGCACACGCTGGGAGGTGTCCTTGTTTGGTTGAGTAAGTCCTCACAGTCCAAGGTCAGCCACTTTTGATCGATCATGGACAGTGGGACTTCGGTGAAAAAGATCACCTTAAATGTGTATTTAGTGCTAAATATCAAAGTACTAATGTCTGTGTTTTGCCTGACCTTGCAAATCGTCGGTCCTTAATATGTGATAATGAGTAGCTTCCTACAAACTGTCGACATAGGTCGGGGACCCCATTTCATTAACATCTGGATTCTACTGAGGCCTACGCTGGCAGGACGGTTCTCGGGACTTAAAATACACAAGGGATCCAGAGGTTTGCCTGGATTTCCTCTGCAGAATGTGCAAGTTTCAGTGTGAGAACTTTTACTACAAGGAAAAAAAACTACAAATCACACTAAGCAAAGCTGTGATGGAAAAGGTATCCGCAGAGCTCAAGAAAAAGACCCAAGAGGAACCAACATGGCACTCTGGGCCCATCTGGATTTTTCTGTTGTCGGCACAGTGAGCAGCAGGTCCTCAAACTGAGGAGAATCCCACCAGAGCATCTCACCGTGTCCTGAAGACAAAACTACCTGATACTTAGAACCAACCTTTGGCAGAACCAACTTCCTTTATGACCACAACAGATGATGTTTTGAGAGCAGCCTGGGAAGCTGCCCTGGGATCGAGGTACAGGGAAGCCCCCTGTTCTCCTCTCTCCCACCCCAGGAGGCCAGACTTAGTTTGGTGTGACTTCTCTGCCTGGGGCGGTGATAGGCGGAGAGAAGAGGTAATCAGACATTGGCTGGTGACTGTCAGGACCAGTAAACGAAACCGTGGCCAGCGCCTGGGCAGATCAGTTAACTGGTTCAGTTCATGAGCCAGTCAAAGGCTGCCTTTGGCTCAGGTCATGATCCCGGGGTCCTGGGATCGAGCCCCAGGTTGGGCTCCCTGCTCTGCGGGGAGTCTGCTTCTCCCTCTCCCTCTGCCCCTCCCCTCCACTCCCACTCTCACTCTCTCTCAAATAAATAAATAAAATCTTTAAAAACAACAACAAAATATGTGACCAGAACTCCCACTAAAAAGAACTCTTCTGGGAGACAAGGGCCGGGTAAGTGGTGGTGGCGGGTCGAGGGGCCACTTAAGTCAGCCCAGGTCCCCGATTACACGGAAGGCAAGTTGACTCTCAGAGTCGCTAGGACTCAGCCCGGCAGCCGCCCTCAGGGGGAGGACAGCAGGTGAACAGGCTTGAAGTGGAGAACACTGTTCCGGAAAAACGGGGACAGTTCAGCGTGACTGAGTTTTAAAAACCACAAAGGAGGGCAGGGGGCCGTCAGGAAGAGTCACGTGAGCCGAGCTAACGGATCTGGACCGGATCCCGAGCGCCGTGATGAGCTAATGGAGGGTGAGGCCGGGTGACTGAGCCAGAGCTGCATCTCGGGGGAACTTTGTGCACCCGCTGTGGGGCAGGCGTACGGGCTGCAGCAGAGCAGCTGGGAGGCTCTCCTCAGCAGCACTGCCGGGAAGAGGAGAGGGGCCTGGACTGGCCCGCAGCCCCGGGGCGCGAGGGGGCCCCCGCCGAGCGCCGTACCTGTGCAAGGCCGAAAAGAGACTGCTTGGGCTGAGCAGCAGGGGCCCCTGAGGCAGCACCGTGCCCCTCTCGTTGACCCAGTGCAGGTAGCCCCTCGTCATGTCCGCCATCCCGATGGCCCGCGCAGAACAGTAGAGAAACTTATAGCCGTTTCTGGAAAAGAGACAAAGCATTCATGGGTCATGGCATCGCCCCAGGGAACAGCTCTGCGTGCGCACAAACCCTAACCCGATGTGTCACAAAGAACGGCACTACCGCAAGCTTCCTTCCCCACCTGGAGGCCACATTCGAGAAAACACTCTTTTGCACTGAGAACAGAGCCTAAACGCATTTCACGGAGTGAAATGGAGCACTTTCAATTCCCTCACTTGGTTTAATCCTCACGGGAACTTCGTTCAGTAGGCATTTTCCCTTGTCTTTACTGCTAGGGAAACTGAGGCTATTCACCAACTGGCCGACTTACCCGTCCCGCTCCCTGCACAGGGCCCCACCGCCACCTGCCAGCACCGAGCCCCCGCCCTTACACACGCCGTCAGATTCTCCCCTCGGCTGCGTAGTTCCTACAAGCTCGTAAATACACACTCCACCCTCTCTCATCCGTCCTGAAAACAACCACTGCACCAAAGCCCCCCTTCTCAGGTTTTCCCTCTTTCCAGACCAAATCGCCCACTCCCTTCGCAGCAAACTCCTTCAAAGGGCTGTGTACCTGCACTGACTGTACGTCTCAGCCCATCCACCACCTCCAAGCAGACTTGTTCCCCTGCCCTGCTGGCCCTGCGGGTCCCTGCGATGCCACGGTTCTCATGTGGACAGACCTCCCGGTAGCACCTGGCATGGGGGACCAGTGTTCCTCTGGGACCCTCTGTCCTGGCTCCTGGGACCATCTCCTGGTCTGCTTCCCACACAAGCCCCCTGGCTCTGTCTCCACCCAGGCTCCATGGGCACAAGTCCCGGGGTTCTGGGGCCCTCTCCTCCTCAGCACCTAGCACCCCAGGGGATCGCACCCACTCCCCGAAGGCTCTCTACGCCCCATGCAGACTGAGGTGGTGTGTACGATATCCGTGATGCTGTGAAACAACACAGTAAATGTGGTCTTCATCCCCACATCCCAGCATGGAGCTTCTAAGCCCTTGGAATTTCCAGAGTAACCTGTCATTTACTGTTCGAAACAAGTCCCGCCCTCCAGCCCAAGTTTATGCTAATGAGGCAGTCCTTGGAAGGGGGGGGCTGGTTGCCATAGGAACCAATGAGCAACCGGAGGGTTGGAAGTTTCAGCCCCACCACCAGCCCCACCCACACAAATCTGGGGAGAGGGAGAGGGCTGGAGACCAAACTCAATCACCGATGGCCAAGGATTTGATCAGTCATGCCTACATAATGAACCTCCACAAAACCCCTAAATAATGAGATTCATGGTTTGAAGAAGTAGGTGAATGCGTCCACGTGCTGGGAGACACCCCAATCCCACGGAGGGGAGACCCTTCCAGGCCTTGCCTCGTGTATTGTACCTCTTCAACTGGCTGTTGCTTAGTACCCTCTAGAATAAACCGAAGAGTCTGCCTAAGTTCTTTGAGCCATTACAGCAAATTAATAAACCTAAGATAGGGGATTGTGGGGACTCCTGATTCAAAGCCAAGTAGGGGAAAAGTGGGGGTAAGCCAGGGACCCCCTACTTGCGGCTGGTGTCTGGGTTGGGAGCTGTCTTGTGGGCCTGAGCCCCTAACCTGGAGGATCCACCCCACTTCTGGGTAGTTGGGGTCAGACCTGAATTGAATTGTCAGACACCCAGTTGGTCTCTATAGGGAATTTCAGAATTGCTCCGTGTGACAGCCCCATGCATTGAGTGTCCACAGCATTGGGCATGAAAACCAGATCACAAGATGTTCTTCTATCAAACGCAACTTTACTACTTTATTAGGACTCCATTTCACTTCTCTAAACCACTGAAAGCTTAGTGTGCAACATGAGATGTGCTGTTAATATAAAATGCATACCACGTTTCAAAGGCTTCCTATAAAAACAGAAGATCTATCCCATTAAGAATTTCTATATTGATTACATGCTTAAATGCTAATAGCCTCCATATATTGGACTAAATAAAATACACTCAACATTTTTAAACTCTGTCTTCCACTCCAGGCCTCTCTCTTAAGCTCCAGGCCAACACGTGCAGCTGCAAACCCCCCATTACTCACAGGGCACACAACAGTACCTCCCACGTGACGCACCCACAGCCCAAACAAGCACAGGTGCTCCTGCCGCGACCTCCCCACTCAGCAGCGGCACTCTCTCGCCAGCCCAGGTGTGAGGCCAAACCTCAGGACTGCCCGGGTTTCTAATTCTCCTCACAACCACCACCCTCCCAGCCCCCCTACATCAGCGGGACCCCTCACCCCACCCCAACCAGGACCCCAAACCACCCCCCAAGTGCCCTGTCACCACCACAGCCCTCGTGCACACCTCTGGGGCAGGGCCTCCTGCCTCTATGCCCACAGCGACCCGGAACCCCAGACCAAGGCACTCAGGAAGGAAACTCAAAACCCACTCACATCATGCTCAAAACCCCTCTAGAATCTTATGTGCCTCAGATATAATCCAAATTCTTTGCCATGACCTATAAGGCCAGCGAGACCTGGTCCCTGCCCCTCTCTCCAACCCCATCTGCTCTGTCCCTCTGTCCCTCTGTCAGGTGCCCCATGCTCATTCCTGTGCTGGGCACCTGCGGGGGCTGTTCCTCCTGCCTGGAACACTGTTCCCCACACCTCAGGCCTGCTCCCTCCCTCCCCTCACATCCCCTCCCCAGAGGACCCTCCCCTTGCCCCTCCATTTAACCACCACCCTCTCGCGCCCGCACTCCGGGCACTGAAGACACCGAACCCTTGCTCTGCTTTATTTTTCCTAGTGGCACCCATCACTAATATTAGAGGACAATCCCTTGTTTGACAGTATTTCTCACGAATCCATAAGCCCCCTGAGGGCGGGGCTTATGTTTCATCCCTTGCTGTAACCCCAGAGCCAAATACAGTGCTCGGCAAGTCACAGACGCTTAGTAAATATTTGCTGCATGAACGAACACAGACTACCCACTTCCAACCCAGCACACGGCTCCACCAAGGACCGTCTTTGCTGGTCAAGGAACTCATCTCGACACTTGCTTAATGAATAATACACTCTCTAAAACCAGGAAACAGGAAAGGTTTAAGACGAAGAGAATCCAGAAATACCAGCTTGTTTGGAATACAGGGATGCATCTGAAAATCAAGCAACCTTTTTAATTAAACATCTTTGTATTTTAGCTGTCTAATTAATGCAATTTAAAAAAAAAACACTATTTCTGTATATAGCTCTTCACATCAAAGTTCCTAAAAGCTGCCACCTGCAGCGGCTTGAGATGATAATTTTATTCAAAACTTGATTTTCAAATACATTTCACGGTCTGATCAGGCCACTGCCTTGTTCTCACTGTACAAGTATCCTGCTTCAAAGGCCGTTACTAAACAGGGCTGGAAAATCAGCCTGAAGACATCCTCTGTGGGGGGCGGGGGGAGATGCCAGTTGGTGGCGGAGCCTTCGCCCCCATGACAGCCGTCTGTGATCCCACCAAATGCTCCAGTGGCACCAGTCACCAGAGCTTACTCTCCAGGGAGAAGCTTCGGGGTAAGACCCCACACTCAGAAGGGCAATGCACCCCCATCAACGCACCCCCAGGGGGCGCTCCCGCTGGCCTCGGGACAGGGCCCGCCCAGCCCTGCTCTTCAGGAACAGAAGAACACACGGGGAAACCTACCGGCGCTGGCGAAGGCAGAATACAACACGCACAGGGATCCCACTTACTCGCCTCAGATCTCAGCAACTGCAACAGGGCTTGGGGGAATACCAGAGCCAAAAGGAAAGAACATTCCACGTCCAGGCTTCGCACCAACGGTTTCTCCATCTGTCCCAGCCTCTGTATCTCCCTTAAAACACTTGGCCCAGGCCAATATTAAAATAGCTTGGAAAGATTATCTTTGAAGCTATCTGCCAAGATAAGCTTCTAGGCTGAAGTTTCCCCACTACTGACATCTTGGACTGGATACATAATTGTTGGGGGGCAGGACAGAAGCCCCAACAATGCCCACCGTGGGACATCTTAGCAGCACCCCCGGCCTCCCCCCAATAGGTGTCCGTGACACTCCCCAAGCGGGACAACCAGAAAGGTCTCCGAACATTGCCATGGGTCCCTGGGGGCCAAAATCGCCCTCAGTTGGGAGCACAGTCGTGGAGAAAAGGACCTCTGTAGCCGCACTTGCAGGCCTAGGGGAAGGGTAATTCCCCGCTCCCGGAAGGATGGAAGGCTCGGCGCCAGACTTAGACTTGTTGTGCTCAGCCTGACTCTGCGACCGAAGTCTGCTCAGACCTGGGACTCTTGCGGAGGCCCAGCTTGGAAAAGCTCGTCCCGCTAGAACGCACACCCCGGGGACCGCGAACCCGTGACCCGTGGCTCCGAGTTTTTGGCCTGGCAGAGGCCTTGGGGGTCAGCTGGCCTCATCTTCCCGTCTCGGAGGTGAGGAACCCCAAACCGGGAGTGGGGACAAGGACCGTGCATCCAGGGCAGGCCTTCTAAGGGCTGTCACTTTCAAGGCCCAGGCCCCCCAGGGCCCCCTCCAACATCGCATCCCTGCCGGCAGCAGTCGTGAGCGCCGTCACCTAAGAAGACCTCGAGGGGAGGAGAGCACAAGCACTGTGGGCAGGAGAGCGGAGACCCTACCGAGCCTGCTAATGAGGGGTCCGCCCTGGGCATCCTCTTCAGGCCATGGACCCCTCCACCTAGCACAGGTCGCTGAGTCATCGCACCGGCACAGATTTTTATTACACCGATACAAAAATATGCATCAGTTAAGGTGCCAAATCAGAGCAATTACTGTCCAGATTGAGCCCCAAAAATCCCATGGGTTCAATGATCTAGATATTTTGGGAAATAGTCCTTCACTTACCTTGTACTTATGGAACATATTGGAACCTGAAGGAGGGTTTTATATCTGCCACTGGTATGGGCTCTAGCTGTTTTGGTTTTTCTTTCTTTGAGAGAGTGCAGGTGAGGAGGTGGGGAGGGGCGGGGTGGGGGGAGAGAGACTCTGGAGCAGGCTCCACGCTCGGCCTGGAGCCGGACGTGGACTCGATCTCACAGCCCTGAGATCATGACCTGAGCTGAAACCAGGACTCAGACACCTAACCAACTGAGCCACCCGGACGCCCCCTCTCTTTTAATCAATAACCACGCAAGCTGTTTTCTACCCTCTGAACAAGGTAACAATCGGCCCTACAGATAATTTCTCACAGCTGACTGCGTTCAAAAAAGTAACTACATTTGGCAAAAAAAGTAAATAAATTTGCTCTGGTTCTCTGTTGTTTTCAGGCAAGAGACTATCTGCAAGACTGGGTTTTCCATCAGATAAATACAGCAGGGCCTAAAATTTAAGTACAGCCTAAATTCAGAAAAAGCAGCGTAAAGACAGAGTGATCAGTTGGCCAGTCCTGAAGTTAACAGCATCACGTCCCTAGTACTCGGGCATGCTAACCTCTCTCCACCTAGGCCTGCGGGCAATCAGTCCCAGGAGGACATAAGAATGACCTGGACTCATGAGAAGAGGGAGCCCACAGCGGGACCAGTCCTGAGTCCCTGCCCCTGACCCACAGCAGCGGCCCGGGGCCCTGGAGGAGGAAGCACGTGGGGCGCTGCCCGGATGGGGGGGTTCAGTCGAACCAACAGTCAGCCACAGGAGCGCCCCACCTGCACTGGCACCCCACGCCAGGCCAAGCCCCGGGTTTCCACAAAGAGCTCAATGAAGAGGGAACAGTGGCCTAGGGTTGCCAGTTCTGGCCTGGAAGGACGTGGTGAGGACTGTGACATCTTCACGGGGCCTCACAAGCTGAAAAATGTTAAGGCAAAAATCACCCTACGCCCGTTAATCAGAACCAAGGATGCTCAGCTGTTCTCTGGTAGGCTTCCCTACTTTACTTCCCAAAAAATCTCTTTTCTGGGGGGTGGGGGGAAATCAACTGTGCCTTTTTTCTTTTCTTTTCTTTTCTTTTTTAACGTACAGTAAGAGAAGGAGTAGATTTATGTTCCAAAGCCCAAAATGATTCAGGCTGTGAGCTTCTCAGTATCCTGACTCATGAGGGTTTCTTCCGACTAAAAATAGACGCAATGTTCAGTGTCGTGCCAGTCCAGAGCTCCCGGTGGATTAGTCCTCCTCCGCGAGGTCAGCCACGGTGAGGCTGTGGGAAGAGACCGGCACACGCGCCGTCCACGGGACCGCAGAGGGCAACCCGGCTCTACCGATCAGATCTTCGAAGGCCCTCGCCTTCAGTCCTACTTCTGGGAATCGGCCTTACAGAGGCCCCTCCCGACATGCGTGCGCCTTCTTATTTATTTATGGGCTCATCGTACATAATGAACCTCCATGTAAGTGCTTCACACATCAGTCTGGGAAACAGTGAAAAACACTGGAAACTCCCTCCTCCGGGCACCAACAGAGGACTAGTTAAAACAGCACAGCTCATCCACATTATACAACGGGGGCCGCACTGGAAAATGAGGTAAATCTTACACGGAAGGGACAGAAAGACGCATTACTAAAGAACGCAGGCGAGCATGTGTTGGGGGGCGTGGGGAGAGCAGAAATGGATTTTAAGGACACCGAGACAGAGCCAAACTGTGCACCGTGGCTCCACTCCGGGAAGTGGATTAGCTTGGCGGCAGGCTGGAGAGGAAGAAGAGAATGACCTTCCTACTCTCCCATTTCTCTCATTTTGCTTATTTCTCTTCATTTTTTAAAGAAGCATGTACTACTTTTGTAATTTTTTGAAGAAGAAATCTGAAAAAGTAAGGTCAAGCCAATGAGGGGGGCCCCCTAAGAGATCAGAGGCCCTCAGTCCCACCAGGATACGAGGCCCCATCCCAGCCACGCCATCCCCACTGCGGCGTAGGGCCCAGGTGGCCAGACGCGGTGGCTACTTCCCGACATCCTGAGCACCTGTCACTGGGCCGAGCACACAACAGGCGCTCAATAAATGCTGGGTGAGTGAATGAAGGAGGGGCAGGAAACTATGCTTCCTTCATCGGTGCTCGCAGAGTACGGGCAGCACTCTCAGTGCCCACTCCCAACCCCCACTGTCACCTCCATGGGCCGGGGGGTGAGCACATCAGCTTGGGAATCGTGGGCCCGGTTTTCCAGCCTGACACCCACTTAGTGTGTAATTCCTCACCTTCCTCAGCCAGGGAAAGGTGGGGTGTCCTGCATCGGCCTAGGGCACCTTCCAGCTCAAGCGGCTAGAGAAGAGAAAGCACTAGAGGGAGAGGTTTCACGGGTGAGGAGCCTTCAGTCCACAGAAAGATGGAGAAAGTGACAAGCCAGTGTGGGGAGGGAGGGTGCCGGACGGGCCCTACGCCAGAGCCAGACCAGAGTAAATGGAATGACTGTGGCACTGAGCAGACCAGGCCTGAAGGCACCCTGCCTCCCATTAGCCGCTGGGAATGCAGACCGACCACTTCTGAGGGAAAGAATGATATTAATTCTTATAGTAATGTGGAAAAGCTAGTAAGTGAAGTAACATGTGCCCAACAGAGGCCAGCAGTTTAAGATCCAGGCTCCCCCTGGGACATGCCAGGTATGGCCCCAGAGCGGCCGCTCTCCTACGCTTTGGCCACACAGCGGAGGACCCCCCCAGGCTCGTGGACAAGAGCAGCACCACAGCCAAAACCTGCCAGGAATCCACACTTTTTCAGCCCGAACAATGTGGCTGGGCCACTGTCAGCCATCTCACCTCACCTGAGGGGACAGTCCTCAGTATGGACTGAATCTCAAGACCTCCCCTAATGCCACCACCTTTCTTTGGCCAAGAACTTGGGAGCCTCCTATCACTTCCTTTCTTGTCTTCTGGCACCGAATTCATGCTTGGGAACTGGCAGGCTGAGCGCTCACTGTGTCCTCAGAATCCCCCCCACCCCCCCACTGACCCTGCTTGACAGAGGTGTTCCCCTCGTTGCAAGTCACGTTCAAGGTTGAGCTTCTGCGAGCAAGGTGTCGTGCGTGCACCAGCAGCGCGCGGGAGATGGGGACGGGCACTCGGTACTTACTGGCTCACTTTATGGTACAGCTTAGCGATGCCCTGGTGGGTCCAGTCCTTGCCCAGGGTGGGCAGAATGTGGCCAAGAGTATCAGATCTAAATGAAGACAGAAATGAGAAAAATACAATAAAAAAGGCAGGACAACAGAGAAGAAAGCCCATTCCAATTCACCAGACCAGAAACGCTTCATAAAATATGTCGGCAGGACTCACGACTTTCTCGCTGGAGAGAAAGCCAAAACCTGGAGTAACCAGAGGAGAACGCTCACAGAGGGGATATGTTAACCCCCAAAAGGGCACCTTCTCACTGACCATGCGTCAAGTCCACGACTTGCTAAATCAAAGAGAAAAGGCCATTTGCAAAGATGCTCTTGGGAATCACCCACACGAGCAACCTCGGGGGAGCGAGCGCCACACCCCAACTACAGCCGTTTAGGGCGAGGAGCGAAGTTTCCAAGGCTGCACCAGAAACGGAACTGCACGAGCCCCATGGCACCACAGAGAACAGAGATGCCAGCTCCGGGCCTGGGCTCCACAGGAAGGTGAACTCACCCACGGCCCCCAAGGCAGCCAGACCTACCTGGTGATGGTCCCGTCAATGTCCGAGATGATGACTTTGTCGTCCCAGTTCCACAGGTAGATGGTGCCCTCGCAGCGACACGTGCCTTGGTACTGGGTGGTCACGCTGAACACCACGTCATTGGGGCCATTCTTCAACTTCAAGCTTTTCTGAAAAACACGAGCCATGTGCCCACTTGAGGGAAGGCCCAGACTGAGGGCTATCTGGATTCCATCCCATGAGACACTAGATTAGGATTATTTCTTAAACTCACTACCCTAGGCCACTGTATAATTCTGCCTATAGGTAAGCATGGTTCTCGCCAGGATTTGGGCAGAACCCGGCTCTCCCCTTCAGCCCCCCCATAAGGCAAGCTCACCCGCTTCCTGCAGGGTTGACTGACAGGCTAGAAGGCTGACCACAGGAATTCACTTTAGAATGGGACACACTTCCTACTCTGTGAATAAATAAAAGGGCCGCAATGGGAGAGACAAAGCCAAGTGTGGAAATATGTTTCCCTGAATAACGCAGACCCAAGGAATTCGCAGCAGACACGGAAAGCAAAATTACCTTTCGGTGGTTTTGCATCTCACTGCTGGGACCCTCTCGTGCATGCCCGCTGGCTGCCAACTCAGGTCCCCCGGCATCGCTGGCCTGAGCACGTGCCACACAGCGGCACAGAGGCTGCCAGGCTGCAGGGGTGCACTGGTGGCATCAAGTGGGGGTCTGGGCCTGACCTTCTCCCATGAAACACCATCACAGCTGAGCCCCACCCCCCTTCTCAGGATTGAAACAAAAGAGGGAGGATATTTGCTCACTGACTGTCCAGGGAAAGAAGGGTCTGACACCCCCACAGAAGAGGACACTGTGACCATGACGGTCCCCTGCCACCTGAAATTCTCTAAACCCCAATGCAAGTGCTTGATTTCCCCCAATTTAGGAGATGCACCTGAGTTAACAAACATCTCTCCAAAAATGGGAAGAGCCTGGGAGCTTCGGGTCTATCAGTCCTTCAACATCTAAGGATAAACCAGCCTCCTTGGCCGCCCTCCTCTGACACCTGAGAACAGGAGGCTCCAGGGCTCCGACAGGGAAGCCAAAAGGGAAGCGAGACCATGGGGCCGGCCTGGCCAGGGGCTGAACTTGGGCCAGGGAGCGGGAGGGGCACCCAGACCACCAGGCCGCGGAGTCTGGGCGGCCCCGCCTCAGCCAGCGCCCGCGACGCGGCAAGGGGAGAACCAGACACGCACCAGCTGCTCGGAAGTGAGCCGGAGGGTCTTCCTGTAGCTGACGTTGGACAACAGAGGGAGGTGGCTTGCGCTTGATGGCTTGGCAGCTGCGTGCTCTTCATCACTGGAGGACGATTCGTGCTTTATTCTGGAACACACAGTGATGTAATCACCAATTAGGAAATGCATCTGGGTAGCCATTAAAAATGCATTAGGCCGGAATCAATGACGGAGGCAATCGGGTGTCTCCCGAGTACCGTCTCTCGGGTGGTCATTTACCATATGCCGCTACATTTATCAATGAAGGCTCACTAACCCCCATTCATCCGCCTCCTGCATTATTCATCTGGGGCTGCCGCTCCTCATTCACTTCCCTGTTCACCAGCCATCATCACCCTGTTTTAAACCAAGATGCTGCTTCTTGCTGAGAAACAGGGTTAGGCCCCCTCCTTCCCAGGAGGATGCTCGCAAACATTCTGTTCTATTCCAGGTCCAAAGCTGCAGGCCAAGAAAGGAGAAGTCCAGATTTCTACACACCCCGACTGATGGGCTCCATGCTTATACCTCTCCAAACGCACATCCCCGGACAACTAGGAAACTGCGGGACCCCCTGACAGGTGGAGACAAGGCAGGCAGGCATCAGTCCTCCTCCGGAAGCCCTGAACGGGCTGTCCCACCCGCAAGGGCTGCACACCTCATCCGCTCATGCAAACCCACGGGGCCAAGGCTCCAGACTCTTCTGGACTTCTCTGTTTGGTGCAAGACTGGGGATCGCAGGTGGGAAGCCGGCTCATTCTCTTTAAACGGCTCTTACAGGCCTACCAGTCATTAGTTGTCCCTCAGCCAAACCCAGCTTGAGCATAACCCCCAGCCGGCAGCGGTAGCCCTGCTTCCTGCGACTGTTACCGTCCCAACGTCTCAACACCATACGGAGTACTAACTGTTTGCTAAGGCTGCGTGGGAAGGGCCGAGTGGCCCCGAGCAGGCAGGTCCCATCCTCGGGCGCACACCTCCCCACGAGGCTTCCGGCTCCAGCACCCCTCCACGCAAGACTGACCCTCCTGGGAGCTGCACCTAATCTTTGTATCTGGACGAGCTCCGACTCTCAATGCTCAAGTCCTCTAGTCCTCCGACCTCCCGCTCACTCCCACCTCCCTGCCCCCTCCCGTGCAGCCCGTTGCTTACTCGCCCTGCGTGTTCATTCCGGAGCAGTCCCGGCAATCCAGGACCGTCCCAAACTAGGGAGACCTGAGGGAGGACACGAGGACACAGCACCCACGTCTCCGTTATTTCTGAGAGGAGACGGGCCTCTTTCCACACCCAGAATGAGCGGCCCTTCCCCAGGCGCCTGCTGCGCTGCCCCACAAGAGGGAGCCCGTGGGCTGCGGGCTGGAGGCCTGGAGCTCGGTCCCCGGATGCTCCTGGTGCTGTGCTGGCCGCGGTGGATACGGCAGACAGACCGGCCCCTGCTCTGCCCAGGCGCTTCGTCTAAACCATCACAACGCAGCAGGACATGAGCTCTAATGGGAAAGCAGACTTGGCTGTCACCAGATACGGTGACTGTGCTGAATGAGCCACAGGGACAGGTCGCTGACATGACGGCTGGCATCCTGCTCAGTCCGTGGCGGGGCCGGGCTGGGCTACGTGTGCATGGATCGAACCCGTGACACGACGTGGTTTCCAGATGCAGTGAAAACAGCACGGGGGCTGGGACCTGAGAAGCCCCGGCGGGCACCGCACAGGAACCAGCTTGGCGCCCACCCCAGCTGCTGCTCCTTGCGGCCCTGCTTTCCTCATCTCAAAACGGAGAGGAGCAAACCGCGTCACTCCCACCAGCACACTCAGGAAACAGCACCAGACAGGAAGGACAGGACTGGGAGACGGAGCCCCACTCACGGACAGCCTCACGACCAGAGGATTCCTCTCGGGGCCTCTCGCTCGTCTGTACAACGATGTGCTCCAAAGCCACAGTCCTTTCCAGTTCTGCCCCCGACCCCCCGGCTCCTGTGAACAACGCCGGCTCCTCTGAACCTGCAGCCCACAGATCCCCAGTCGCGGAGACACGGCCCTGGAGCTGACCTGGCCGGACCTGTGGGAAGCCAGGCGGGAAGCCAGAGACAGACCAGGCCGCAGGCCCCTCGCTGAACCGGGAGACAGCACAGCTCCACCCAAACGGCCTGGAGTGAGAGGAGAGGCCAATGGGAAGCAGAGCTCTGATGACACCAGACTGACGTGTGCCCCCGCTCGGAGGGTTCAGAAGCTGTTCATGTCCATCGGCTGCTTAAAAAAAAAATGTTTAAGAACCCACCAACTCTGTGCAGCACGCCAGGTTCGAGGGGAAACGGACGCGAACACTGCAACGGGAGTCGTACGCTGGCTGCTGGCAGAGCTGGCTCGGGGCGAGCTGGTGGCCTCTGGGGGCTCTGTCCCCCTCCTCCGCATGCAACAGCGCCCCCCAGCCCCGGCCCCCATGCTTGCAAGGGCTCCATGAGCTGGTGCCCACTTTCCGACACCGGCAAGAAGAAACCAACAGAACGAAAGGGCTCATCTCGCTCGAAAGTCTGTGTTCAGAGAGTAGCTGCGAACAACACCTCACTTCGCACTTGTCACAGTGCACATTCTTCAAACAGTATTTTAATGACTGTGTGGTGACAAGCATTTTGCTCAATTAGGAGACTGCGGAGACCACTCTGCCAATCACGTCTGTCAATCAGGAGAGCACTCCAACGCCTTCTCTCCGCCGGCTGCACGGATCAGACCGGGAGGCTCCGCGTCTGCGACACCAGCAAAAATTAAACGATTTCTATTTCTCCAAAGAACTCTGTGTTAATACCTTTCAAAATCTCAATTCCTTCTTGCAAAAGTCAATGCTTCATCTTCCAGGTTTAATCAAGAAGCGTAGTGACTAGCTCAGAACGGGGAACGGTCTTAGATGACTGCTAGCTAACAGGGAACAGCATCTGTGCCGATGTTCAGAGGAGTGGTAAGAAAATCGGCGCTGCTTCCATCGAACCTTGCCAGCCGATGCCACAGCTTGGGAGGGGCCGTCCCGGGGTCTTGCTGCTCGTTACCCGACCCCCCCAACCCCCAGCGACCTCCCTGGTCCTCCCCATGGCTGCTGGCAAAGGGAGAGGACCGACCAGTACCAGATGCCCTGGTGTGCCGCACTGTCACGTTCTGTGCCTTTTTTTTTTTTTTTAATTTATTTATTCTAGAAAGAGAGAGAGCGTGCACACACAGGGGGGCAAAAGGAAAGGGAGAGAGAGAATCTCCAGCAGACTTCCCGCTGAGCTCGGAGCCCGATGCAGGGCTCAATCCCAGGACTCTGAGATCCTGACCTGAGCCGAAATCAAGAGTCTTCTGCTTAACCAACTGAGCCACCCAGGCACCCCATGGTCTGTGCCTTTTCAACCTTGGACCAGGTCCACCGAGAGCCGCCTCCCGACGGCCCCCACCAGCCACCGCAGGCACACCTCCTGTGTGGCCCTGCTGGGTTTTGCATTCTGGTCTCTTTCTCGTGAAGCTGCCGTGAGAATTACAGCAGCTGCTCTCCACGGGGTGGGCATCTTTCTTAGCCCATTTCCCAGATGGAGGAGGAGTCACCGTGGGGCTTGTGGATTCACCAAAGGTCACACAGAAGGTAAGCCTCTGCTCTATGTCCTGCCCGTGCTGCCTCGCTCGTTTGGACATCGTGGCTAAGACAAAGATGGTTCTTGGAAAGAATTCCAGGAGAGCAGATGTTTCCAGTGCAGCTAAACTAAACCCCAGGGTTAAACGCTCAGGACGGTCGGGCTGAGGCCTCCGCCCGTGTCCCCTCTCACTGTGCTGTGTCTCTCCTGGGCTGCCTCCCCCGCTGCTCTGCACATGAGCGTCACACCTGCTCCTCCGTCGGATACAGAAACCAGTTCCCCAGAGCCAGGACTCTAAGCCAGATGTGTCTGACTCCCTGTCCCTGTGTCTGTGGCCTGCTGCTGTCCACTCGCGGGCGTGGACGACGACCGCACTGGCCGTCCGCTGGCCTCCAGCCGGGCTGCTGTGCACGTGCCCTCACAGGACAACACAGCCTGCACTCCTTCTAGAACACACCACTCTCTCCCTCCCGAGCACACGCGAAGTCACACTCAACATTCCAGGTCGGGAAGGTATCCAGAAAACCACACTTGATGGCCCCTTTCCAGAGAACAAGCAGGGGATGGAGGGCAAAAAACTGAAAAATCAACTCTGCTTCCCCCTCCAGGGCGGAAGGGCAGAGGGTCAGGTGGGAAGCGGCAGGGCGGGCCCGCCCCATGGGAAACAGCAAGGGTGTCCCCGCGGGGATTCTAGCCGAGAACTGGTGAGGCCTCTTAATCATCTTCAAAAGGTCCCGCACATTCTTCTATGCACAGAGCAATGAAGAAATCAGGTTTCTTCCTACTTCTACCTGTATGGGTTTCTAGTTCCACAAGGAACGATTGTGGATATAGAGCGATGGCCAGGAGGCTAAGGACGTGCCGCCTGAGCCTGCCTTCCCTACGGATCAATAATGTGCTGCGAAAACTTACCGATTCAGTCATAAACTCAACAATGCTTACGAAGTGCCCGCTGTGTGTGAGCCACTGGCTTAGCCTCTAGGATCCAAAAATGACTGAGATCTGCACTGTGCCTCCCCTTAGCTTGTTGGTATTTGCTGCTTGCTAAATAAGAAAGGCGATTCAGGCTTGCTGGAGTACAGGCGTAGTCCAGGGTGAGGCACTAGGTAAAAGGAGCCACATCGGCTCACTCAGCATCGACGTACAGTGTCAGCATCGGAACCAGTGTGTGATGGCTGTGCCCTCGGAGCAGCTACCCTCAAATCCCACACAAACAGACTGATCCGAAGACAAGACGTGATCAGTTATGAATCGTATCAATACTGAGAAAAGCCCTGATAAGCCCCAGTAAGTACTGAAACCATAGAGAAAGGCAATTTCCTCCAGAAAGGAACTTACTCCCATGCTGCTGTTAGCACTCATTTTGTCATTGCCACCGTCACTGTCATCATCACCACCGTGGCACTCTATGTCCAGGGCCATCACACACCAAGACCCTAGAAACGCTCTACTTTCATGACCTCCCAGAAGCCAGGCAGGTGTCGAAGGGAGCGACTGCATCCGTTCCATCACGGGAAACCATGTGAGGGAAAATGGCTCCAGGTCACTGGGTCAATACAGAGCCAGGGCCGCAAGCCAGGGCCGCCTGTCTCTGGAGAACCCTGTCAGCACCCGGTGGGCACATGCCCTGGGACACAGAAAGGAGCTGCCACAGCCCACGTGGACTGGCGCTGTACCTGGTGGCCATGCCGAGCGCCGACGCCTGCTCCCCGGTGCTGTGGCTCTTCCCAGCCAAGCCCTGCTCCGGCTTGCTCTCCTGGAGAAGAAGACAGGAGAGAGTCACAGGGTACCAAGGAGAGGGACCTGCATGACACCGCTGGGGTTTCAGGATGGGCTCTCCTAACGCCTGGGGCATGGCCCCAAATGCCGTCCCCAATGTTACACGCCCCAGGCACGGCAGGTCCCAGTTACTCCTTTGCTTGGAAGTGTTCAATTAAGCTGAGAAAATTTTTTTGACAGAAATGAGTCTGTTTTCCATAAGTGTTTGTGGCACCAAACCAAACTTCATAATCACTGGAGCTTATGCAAATGCTTTATCGAGGGCTGCCTGGATACCCGAATATTTTCAAAATATTTTCTTATAATTGCTGATAGAAATGCTCAAAAATATTTTCACACCATATTTTGCTTGGGAAAATGTAGATGCCTTCTCTCTTTTTCAACGCCACACACTCTTAATAGAAAATGCTCCTTCACTGTACTGGAAAGAGCTCTGGAAATCTACGAGATCTGGGCTCAGTTCTGCTTCTCCCACTTGGGAAGCTTGGGCATGCCCTGGAACCTTCCAGAGCCTTGTCTCCTCACCTGTAAAAGGCACAGGTGATAACATCCATCTCCTAACGCTGTTGGGAGGACCACAGAGAAGCTGCACCTGCACCTACACACAGAGCCTGGACCACAGCAGGCCAGGGAGGAGAAGACACCCACTGGCCCCACAGACTTCATGGGAAGTCATCAGACAGAATCAGCCAAGGACAAAGCGTGTACAGTTAAATCCCATTACTTGGGATCATTTGGTCAGGAGGTAGGTTAATGTTTTCAATGTTAATATAGAAAATGAGCAAAATAAATAATGTATCAGCATAACCATCTTAACCCAGGATAAGCACAAACTACCTACCTACTAACTACTAACTACCTACAATCTACTAACTACCGCTCTCAATAATTCTTTAATAGATGAGTTCAAATATATCTATCTATCTGAAATAAATGTATTTCAGTTTTTTTAAGAAATGTTTAATTTCATAACTGTTCCTTCATGCTGGTAATCCCCTTAATCCAGACTGGTGACAATGGGACTACTCTACAATACTGTAGCTGTCCTTGGGGTTTCTTTATACTCTATTCCAAAAGTAACAGCATTCCCTCAAATAGTCACCAAACCCCTCTTCTGTATCCAGTATGGGCCCCAGGGATATCCAGGGATCAGAGCCAGACATGGTCTCCATCTTCCTGGAGTTTAGGACGTGGAGGAGAAAGAGATGTTAATCAGTCACACTAATGTGTGTACAATTACAAACACTGACAAAAATGTATGAAGGCAAAGTTCACGGGCAGGACTATGAGAACAGAGAACAGCAGCCCAGACTAATCTGCTGAGAAAGAGTCTTTTGAGATGCTAGTTAATTAAGTGAAGGGGGTGGTGAAGGGGTCCTGGGAAGACCCCGCAGAGGAAAAGGCACATGCAAAAGTCCTGGGGTAGAGTGCATGTTTAGCCAGTGACGCTAAAACAGGGAGGGCAGGGGGACATGGACAAAAAGGGCTAAACACAAACATGGTGAAACGTGCTAAGGATACTGGTCTTAATTATGAGCGCCCTGGGAACCCAGAAGCTTTAAGGAAGGAATAACATAAATTGGACCCAGTATCCTAGTTGACCAATGTGACTACATCATAGTGGCTGAAGAAGAGAGGGCAAGAAGAGACAGTTGACCATGAAAAGCAATCCTGGGACAGACGGTACTAGCCGACATTTGGGGGAGTAGTACTGGACAGTGATGGGTACAACTGAGAGATATTTAAGATGGTAAACTGCTAGGATGTGGTGATGAACTGAATTCAGGAAATGAACAAAAAGGAAATGTCTAGCCTGTGGACATCCTTCCACATAGTCCTTCTGACTATGGTCCAACAAAGGAAGAATTCACAAGAAAACCATGAGTTCACTCTTGGAAATGACCCAGTTTCAGGTATCTTGAAGGATTCGCATGGAGACGACCCAGGGTTGGCTACTTGAGAAATGCATGTGAAGTACAAAAGAATGTCCGGTTTGGAAGTCAAACAGGGGTGTGAGTAGGGCTGCCTAGGGAAAGGCAGGCGGTCCAAGCAGAAGAAAAGACCCTAGGACAACCCTCAGTAACCCCGCTTGTGGGGGCAGAGCCAGGGTGAGGCCAGCCTCAGGAGCAAGAGTACCAGGAGGACACAGGGCCATGGAAGTCAAGCAAGAAAAGGGCTTCAAGAAGCGGATGGAGAGGCTGACAGGTCTGGCAAAGAGCACAGGCATCTACGGATGCCGACAGCAAAGTCCCACGTATTTAGAGACACCATCTAAGTGAAAGGACTGATGAGAATTAGTCTACCGCTCCAAGAATTACCTCATTACAGTTATACTTACAAGCAGCAAAAAGGCACTTGACTTAAAAAAGAAAATTAAACTATCAGATTGAATCCCTTCTTTTGACAGACGAAGAAATTCCAGAGGAGTGGCGACCTGGCCTCGGGCTCCCAGCCAGGTACCAGGGTCAGGAGGTGAAGCCACGCGTCCCCTCCCCCGTACCTTCCCTGCATTCTGGGAGGGCTGCCCCTGCCTCGTGGCAGAGCGGCCTATGAACACTCACTATGATGGTTTGTGTTTCCTTCTCTGATGTACAGGCATGAAAACACACTTCACTACACAAATGCCCAAATTGGCTGAGCCTAGTAGAAACGCCCTTTTGTCTTCCATGCTTACCTCTTTGATTGTGGTATTTCTTCCCCTCCATGAAAACCACCATCTTCCTCCCTTTCTGGGCATCTTATCCCTCATGATAGATTCCACAGTGGCCTGTTTTAAATGGATGGTAACATAAATAATGGAACCAAAAAAAGATAACTTAGCACATCCAAACCAAAAGACACACACATGCAAATTAAAGTAAGATTTTAAAAAAAAAAAAAAAATCAGAGAAAACACAACATACTATTTGTGGACTAAAAATTTTCGAGAAGCAAAACCTAATGGCGTCCAAAATTACATGAAGATAACTTAAGCATGAAGACTTAAGAAGATGTTAAAGGAATAAACAAACAACAAATAAAATACAACACGACAACAACAGAAAAAGAAAGCATTGACAATCATTAGTGATTAGTTAAGACCAAAGGTTTCCAAATTAAAGTGATTTACTGGTTAAGCTACTGTTATTCTCTCAGTATGATGATTATAAAATTAAAAAATGAAATGATTAATACAGAGTATAGGGTAAAACATTTTAAACAAAGAGTAAAATGCACAAGATCTCTTTAGTAAATGGAAAATGCCAAATTGAGACAAACTGAACCTTAGTAGATGCAATTTGGGTTAAAACCTCAAGTATTAAAAAGAAAACTCATACTCTCGCCCTAAAGAAATGAAAGTTTAATGAAGGAAGATTAAATATTAATTAATAATTTTCTAAGCACTGCCCAAGAAGAAAACCTCTATCTCGAGAATTCCAACACCAAGTGGACTCCCCGCCCACTCCCCCCCCCCACCGTCTCCTTCTAGTAACAAAAGCAATTTATGTCTTTCAACCAAACAGGATTCAGATAAAGTGAGAGATTAAAAAAAAAAAAAAAAATTCACATATTTCCCCCCATCGGTGTGCTTCTTTTTAGCATTTAAAAGTCTCTACTTGATACAAAAGAAACTGAATTCACGGAAAAGCAAACCATGAAAACACTATTCGCAAAGAGGATAACGCAGACAGGTGTGTATTACCCTATTCCTCCTAAACTCATCCATAAATGTAACAAAACCGCAATTAGAAAAAAAAAAAAAACTAGCAGGATTATTTCCATACCTAGACAAAGCGATTCTAAAGTTCATTTATAAAACAAAAACTGCCAAGAAAATTCAGACAGACGAATATTATCAAGTTGGTACAAGCCTTACTACATATTAAAATTGAAAAGCTATCATAATTAAAAGAATGCATTTTGGTACATGAGTAAACATATACATGGACAGAAGACAACATCCAGAAAGGAGACTAAATCCATAAAGAAATAATCATACACGCTGTAGCTCTAACTGCATATTGGGGCGGGGGGACGTTATCTAGCAAAAGGTACTGAGATAATGAGGAAGCTATGCCGGACCCGGTTACTTGCCTCCCTGGACACATCATCCCCTTCCTTTCTCGCCAGCACGTTGGAAACTGTTCAAGAATCGGGCGCCACAGGTTCTGACCTCGCTTGGTCTACCCCATTCCCGATCGATCGTCCACTGTTCTGCCAGCAAGTGGCTTGGAGGTGATCATGTGACCAAGTTGCGGCCAATGAAACGTGAGAAGCCAGTCCCTACCCTTCCTATAGGGGTAAGGCTGTTTGAGAGGAAGAAGTCGGGGACAGTGACCTTGAGATCATAAAGGGAAAGGCAAGACAGTCATGGAGAAGCTGACCCTGAAACTACCAACCTCAAAGATTCTTACGACGTCAGATGAAAAAGGCTGTTATTCAAGCTACTCATAGTCATTCTGTTTCCTACAGAGCTTCCTGATTCATAACCAGCTGGAAACAAACTGATTGAGCTCCTGATAGCTCACTCACTCACAAAATAAAATCGAGACAGATCAGACATTTAAGAAAGTGCTGGGGAGGGGTGCCTGGGTGATTCAGGGGGTTAAACATCCGACCCTTCATCTCCACTTAGGTCTTGATCTCAGGGCTGTGAGTTCAAGGCCCGCACTGGGCTCCACACTGGGCATGGAGCCTACATAAAAAAGGGAAAAAAGAAAGTACTAGGGGAAAAGCTGGCATATTTTCATAAGTTTCGGAAATGGGGAAGTAGGGCCATTCTAAGTATAATACGAGATCCAACAGCCTTAAAGGATGGACAAATTCTATACTTAAAACTAATTCTACATTAAAAACACCACAAACAGAGTCAAAGACCTACTGACAGCTTGTAAAAAGATTCAGAGTGAGTACCACAAAACCTCAGCTAAGGAGCCATGCGCCCATCTTCTGTGAGCTAAACCCCTGCAAGCTAAAGGGTATTTCTATTGCGTTGACGTCCTGAGCACAGCAGGTGTCAGGAAAGGAACCCGGAGGAGGCAGGATGCGATCCGGCGCTGCCCCAGTCGGGAAGTTTTGCCCTGATGAGCAGCAGGAAGGGGAAGGACATTCAGGGTGCAAGCGAGGCGGGTTCTAAACTCCTGACCTCAATGGTCATGAACATCAAAAGAAAACCATGTAATTAACTTTTGCTTCTAAAGTCGAAGTTAAATTCCAGCCGCCCAGCGTCGTCTACCCATGATAGTGCCACCTCTTCCAACTCGTGGTCAAGCTCACCTTTGGCAAAGGTTTCTGGAAGGCCTGCATTGCCAGGAGCAAAGGCGCTGCTGTCGTCCAGTTATAATATCTGACGTGGGAAAATGAAACAGATGTCAAAGACCGTGGCTCGGACTGAAAAATCTTCCTAGTGTCACCAGACACAGTCTAGGAAAGCTCTGGAACCCCAGCTGGGTCCGTAATGAGCCCAAGACTGTGGCCAACAGCCGGCCTTCCCCATTTGCCTCTCACCCTGCCAACGCCTCAGCAGCCACTCTTGGGGGCCAAGCGGAGACCAGTGGAGGCGGTGGGAGCCCGCGGCCAGCTGGAGGTGAGCCCGAGCTCCCCGGCTATCCAGCCACCGAGGTGCCGAGGGCATTTCCTGCCACACTTCGTGGAAATGGCATCTAGGTACCCCAAGTTGGGACCTAAACACCTGACTTCCTCTCGGGAAGAAAAGTTTGCTACAAAAACACCTGCACAGTCCCTGACCTCAGACACCAAAGCTTTCACGGGTAGCTAAGCAGTCTGTGCTACGAACGCCCGTGGACGATGTGGGCCTGAGGCTCAGAGGCCAAGGGCTGAGACTAGATACTTTCCGGTACAAAACCTAGTCCGGGGGCGCCAGGGTGGCATAGTCAGCTACACGCCCTACACGCTTGGTTTTGGCTCAACATGATCTAGGGTCATGAGCTCGAGCCCCACCTCGGGCTCTGCACTCAGCCACGAGTCTGCTTGTCTCTCCCCCTCCCTCTGTCCCCCTCTGCTCATGCTCGCTCTCTCGCTCTCTCTCTCTCTCTCTAAAATAAACAAATAAATCTTTTAAAAATCCAGTACGGGTGAGTATTAAAACCCACAAGATTGACACTTATACCAACCTACCAGCTATAGAACAACACAGTGCTTTGCCTACGGTGAAGAGGTAATAATAAATTTTAACAAAGACTTCACCTTACGTATTTCTAAGGTCTATTGTCTGGATCTTTGCTTTTGAAAAACTGAAATGCAAACCGTACTGTGAGACGGCCAAAATGACTTCCAAGAGGAACCTACTTATTCCCGATCTTCACCACGAGATTGGGGTCATCGATCAGAGACGGGTTGTCCACAAACTGTTGATACGACACGGCTTGCTCCAGAAATGCATCTGTGAAAGAGATCGCAGGAATAAGGAGAAAACAGAAGGAATATCTTGTTCAGAAAAACAGGCTTACGTTTCCCTTGCTAGTTCACAAGTGCCGTCTCGGAGCCGACACATTCCAGCTACGTAGACAATCCTTCAAATGCGTTTATAAAGGGGCCTGAGTTTGGGGGCAGCGTCTGTGCAGAAATGGGGGCGGCCAAGGGCGTCCGAGGCTGTGGGGCAAGTGTATGCCCCGGCAGCGAGGCGGGGAGCAGGCGTGTGGAAAATCCAGTTTCCCCACGCATCTCCAGAAGCAGGTGACTGGTAAGGAGGCTCGGAAACCAGGCCACCCAGTTTCAGTCACTTTTACCCGTGTAAGCCTATGCGGAGCAAGTACTTAATTCCCTCAAGCCTCAGCTTCCTCATCTGTAACATGCGGATCAAGAACCACGCCCGCTTCTTTGGCGGCTGTGAGGCTAGGAAGCCAATGTCCAGCCTAAAGCAAGAACTCGCTCGATGTCAGTGGGCGAGGTGCTGGTCACTGTCACATGGAGGAAGAGCGGAAGACAGCATGAGGCCTGACCTGCTGACCCAGCCCCACCACGTTCTGGGAGGAGGGAAGGCCTCAGCCCTGATTCTAGCTTCTGTGATGAGCTCTGGCCTCCACTCAATGTCCCCCACTCAGCTGGCCCTGGCTTGAGCCCTGATGTGGGCTCTGACCACCTCTCTGTCACTAATCTGTCCCCATTCCTTCCCCAGGGGGGAGGGGGGGTCCTATAGACCCTGAACAGAACCAACCCAGGAGATCCCAGACCTGTCCAGCAGGAAGAGACCCGTTGGTCAAGAGGCTGACCCAGCCTGGCCACGACAGGTACCTCTGGAACCCGAATTCATGCCGCTAGGTGCTCTCCTCAGGGGCTCCTGCTCACGGGCTTCTGGCCTCATCTGAGCAGACCCCTGGAAGGACACTCAGTGCGAGTGTACAGGAGAGCGGGTGCCATGGGACACCAGCCCCTCGCACCTCTTCAAGGTCCCACAGTGGCTGGTGCTAGAGATACGCACACGTGACGTGGCTATTACAGGGGAGGAGGTCTTCGAAAGACTTCTTGTGAGGGACTAAACCAGCTGGAGCACATTGAACTATGTATTTCAGTTCAGCTCCAGGGGGATGGATTAGCTAGTTCAGGTTCCAGAGCAAGGAGCCCCAGCCTTTGTGTGAGAACTTCACGGAGCCCTGCGGGACTCCGGGATAGAGGCAGGAGTCTAGGACGGCAGCTCGGGGCAGGAAGGGAAGGGGTGGTGAGGGGGTGAAGTGCACTGCCTCACCCCTTCCCCACTGGAAAAACAGACCATGGTGGGGGGAGGGGGCTGACGAAAAAGAGAGAACAGTGTGAGTGGAGGCAGTGGTAGAGGGGCAAGAGAGCGACACTCGGGGCCTCTGATGCCACTCGAAGGGTTCGTCAGTTGGTGACAGCTGATGCATCCGCTGGGGGTCTTAGGACCACCTCACCACCTAGCTGTCACGAGACACTGGGAAACCACGGTTCTGAATCTGATGGACACCATGAATTAATTCACCACGTACGCCAAGCCTATGAGCACCCCGGAGATCCAGCTGGCAAGCGCCCCTGAATGTGCTCAGATCCAGACGTCTCTCCCTCCCCAAGACCCCACAGCCTTTCTACACACTTCCAGTGCCCTGTGACTCCGTGACCCCGACATTGCCCCTGGGCTGCGGGCTCCCAGAGGGCACCACTGCAGGGCGGGCACAAGGCAGGGAGACATACACAGGTGCTCAGCAAACACGCCCGACGACAAGTGGCCCCGAAGCCGTGTGTGACCAACAGAAGCATAAGGCCCGTGAGCTACAGCGAATCATCTGTGCTCTGGGGAACCAGCCAAGTGAAAAGCCACTTTCAACAGAGAAGCCCGAGCTTCCAGACGATCTGGCCACTGGCCACGAGAGGGCGCTCGTGGCTCAAAGACCGGCGCCAGGGCCAGGCTCCGGGCAGTACCTTTGGTTATCTCCCGGTTGTCGCTGAGGCCCCCGCACAGGGAGATGGCGATGGACGGCAGGTCCCTCAGGCTGTCCGAGGTGCTCTCCACGCCGCTGTCGATGCCAGAGCTGCCCACGGACTGCGGGGACTGGTTGGCTGACCGGGCTCCGTTGTCGCTGGTGTGTTTGGCGAGCCCGGAAGGATCCCCGCTGGGAGGAGGAAGAGGAGAGGTGACATCGCGCTGGCCCGCGGAGTCACAAAGGAGGTCATCTCAGGACCGGGACAAAGACAGACAAGTGAAACCCACTACTTGGGGAGAGACAATTGTTTTAGCCTATTGTCCTCCCTGTGTCCCCTCCCGAGCCTACGTGAAAGGAACGGCAGAGAAAGCACACTGTCCTCAGAGGCCACAGATCTCTGCTACACCCTCCGAGGAGCCAGCCCTCCCTGCACATCACAAAACGGAACAGGGGTCTCAGAGGCCACGGGAGAATCTCTCCTCGGGACGGAGAGGGCTGTGCACCTGCCCCCTTTTAGCCACTGATTTGGGTGACGGGTCACCGCCTCGTGCCCCCTCACAACACGACCGCGGTGTCCCCACAGGAGCCAGCCTCGTGCCTTCATTCCTGTTCAGGAGGTGGGAAGCCAGCCACACAGAACTATCCACACGGGACTCCGGAGAAAGTCCGTTATTTACTGGTAGATTTTCACAGGAGAATCGGAGCTCCCTTTTCTTACTCACTTTCCAATCACATGTAAGGGTGGGGGGAACCAGACTCACACAGACAAACACAGAAAATGATACGAAGAATAAAAAGAAATTTTACTTTTTGGGAAAATACAGGGCAGCCACTTCAGGGTCCATATCTGTGAGGTCATCCAAGTAGACGCCGTCAGCCCCCAGATGCCTGCTTCGTTTGTCTGGAAGAGCAAAGGGGTCAGGTCAGAGCCCTGGTCCTCCACGGACTTCCGAGCAGCTCCAGAAAGCACTGAAGCATAATGCACGTTTGCTCCGAAGTGTGCGTGACCGAGTCACGCAACGCTGCTGAGCGACGCCCCCAGCTGTGAAGGGCCTGATGTGTCCTGAGCACTCGGTCTACTGAAGCCATCGCCACCATCATTCAGTGAGGAAGGCTTTCGTTAAACACGTCCTGGGATGCACAGTCCCAGGCCCGGGGGCCCACACGGTGCATCCACAGTCACTGCACACCACGACCGTGGACTTCCTGTTTCCTTCTGCCAGAGAATGACGTCACTGGTTGATAGAAATCTAGAAAAGCGCACCACGTGGTTAACCACGTGGTCAACAGGACAGGCTTGACGTCATCCCTCCTGCCGGGCGACGAGGCGTGTACTCAACCAGCAGTTCGGAGCAAGACTATTCTGAGCACAGAGGAAACAGGCAAAGCAGGCCAAATGGTTCTTGACCCCACAGAGCACGCACGTTCTAGTACGGGAGCTCCCAGCAAACACAGATATAAACAAGTGACCCTCGCAAACAGTGACCCGTGTCACGCAGAAATTAAAACCAGGCAAGGTGCTGACAGAAACTGAGGGGCAGGGGGTGAGGAGACCAGGACTAGCTCAACAATCGGCTTCCTCTGGAGCCCCAAGACTTCACCCCTCGGGATGCCAGCACCCCGATCTAGAGAGTGAAGGGGCTTGTGACACCACCCCAAGGGCTCCTTCTGTCTGACTGTATAACTAAATTCTGATAACATCTTCAGCGGAAAGCTGTCCCGGTCCAGCTTCCCCGTTGACATCCTCAGGCCTTCGGAGGGAAGGACTGGGAACGTGCAGAGCCCCCCATCTGCTGCGACCCGCCAGCCTTCCCACCTTTTTTCCTGGACGGAGAATCCATCTTGCTTGTTGTCGGGGCTACGCTGGCAGAGAGGGGTTTAGGTTCTTCGATCGTAGGCAGAGGCGGGGCTGCCGCCCCCAAGGCCTCAACGTCTTCTTCATTCGCAAACTGCATCTCCGTGGGAGGCTTGCCCAGCTCCGGAATGGGCAGCCCGGGAGGCCTGGCTATGGTTGGCGACTGGTCACTAAACGCATCCGAAGACTCACTCTGGATGGCCTGAAAGTGTATCTTATCACAGATTTTTCTACTGTTTAATGGGCTGCAGTCTTTCATCTTGTGCGGAGATGACTATGTCAAAGGGGCAGAGAGACAGACAGACAGAATGGTCAGGGCGTGGGCAAAGAGAAAAAAGGAGTTAACCGAAGAAAAACCATGAACCCATTAACATCTGCACAACCGTCTGCCCATTTGGCAGAGACAGTCAAGCCTCGGGCGTCACCTGGTGATTTCCCTTCCGCCAGAAGAATCTAAACAGCAGAACGCCAGTTCCAGAGCGAACAAACTTTCATATAAAACATGAACGGCCCTTGAGAAGGCTGTGGGATCGGGAAAGGGAAAGGGATCGGGAAAGGCCAAGAAACAAGAGAAGCTCAAGTCCTCAGTGTCCATGCACGGGACGGGCAGGACAGTCGCGGGACGGGCAGTTCGCAGCACAGCGACAATAAGGGAATTACAATTACACACAACAGCACGATGAATGTCGCCAAGCTAATCTCTGCTGTGAAAGGCAGGAGGGAGTTTGTCCTTCTGGGGGGGCAGGCTGAGCAGTAACTGCAAAAGTGGGGGCTTCCCAGTGGCTGAGTAAGCCCTGCTTCTCTCTGGACACATTCACGGCGTGAACATGTGCCAATCTGTGCACCTACGATGTGGGCTTTCCTCTGTGCACGGGCTCTATTTCAATAAAGTTTACCCCCAAAACTAAGTCAACAAGTGGGTGGTTCGCCTGAGTGAGAAATGAACATTTCTGATTCTACTTCTCCAAGGAGTGTCCTGTTACGGAAAAGATTTGTCCGGTCAAAAACAAGAATGCAATTTATGGGTTGGAGGGAAAGGGAAAGTGCCGGTTCCTGTACCCGAACTCACAGCTTCTCGCACAGCAAGAAAACGCTACAGCACCTCTGTGCTTGGAAGCCTTTTGCCAGAAGAAGTGATGCATTAGCACTTCCACGCCACTTCTCCAGTGACAAATGCCATGAGTTTGAAAAGATGGCTGCTTCAGTCGGCGCTACAGCACGCAGGCAGAGAAATCCGCGTTTTCCATGAAAGCTAAATATAACCCAGAAAAAGAAAGAACCCAAAGCTCTACCTGAACAGACATTCCCTCCAAAAAGTTGCCCATCTGGATTCTCCATAGGAATGCTTTCCATGTTTACTCATTCACTCATTCATATTACAACCCTCTACTGGGGATACAAGAAGTTGTAGCATCTTCTAGAAGCTTTACAATATTAAAAAAAAAAATTGTTATTGTAAAATATTCAAGATGCTTTTAATAGACTGGAATATGAAATGAAATTTCTTCAAAGAAAAGATCATGCGTTTCATGTTTTTGGAAACTATTTTCGATATTTGGCAGAAATGGGGGTGGGGGGGCTTACCTTTGCCGCTTGTGGTAATTCTCCCCAAAGCCAGAGCATTTCTAGGTTACTCTTCGGCATCGTCCTGTCGGTGGCCTTATTGACCAATTCTGAATCGCTTTTAGGTGTTGAAGGTCGAGAACCTGAAGGACTTAAGAAAAACACAAATCCATGATTAAACTGGGAAGGGAAACTTTTTTAGATGTTTTTGGTCCAGAATTCTATGGTTCAAACAGCCCAGAAAATGCACGCAAGCTTCATGACATTCCCCTCTGTGGCCACCAGGGGTCCACAGAACACAGAGCCAGGAGGAAGATGCTCCCCTTTTGGGGAACCTATCCCAACCTGCCCCCCAGTTCCAAGTAAAGATGAGAATAGACATTTAGAAAGGAAAAACTGAAGAAAAGAGAGAAAAGTGTGTTCTCCTCTCAAAACCATCTGTCTCTCTCCACCTCACCCTGAGCTCCCCACTCCTGTGGTCTCAACTTCCAAACTGCGTCTGTCGGCTCTCAGCTGCAAAGGGGGTCCTGCCCATCTCAGATACGTACCCATTATACTCAATTTTTAAAGGTTTATGAATCTGCACTGGCTTCGAAAACAGGGAAACTGTATCACGTGCTAATTTTGCCACAAATTCCAAATGCCAAGAATAAACTCAAACTTCCTAACACGCCAGGAGCCTCTGTGTTGAGATTTCATTAAATATCTTCCAGGAATAGTTCAAAATCCACCTGTTGGCTAAAGCTTGCTCTGTAACAACATATCATATGGCTTAATTCTCAGGCCAGTTTTTAAGTGGTTGTAACTTGTGTTCTTGTCTCTATAATGTTTCCTATTTCTCCTCTTGAGACCTGAACAAAGTTTTCCCTCTGTCCAGCCAGAGTGACCAGCCCAGAATCATCACCTTGTCTACAAACTTCTCACAGTATCCTAAACAACATCTGGATGAAAAAATATATCCATTTCACCTCTCCCTGCCTTCTCCTGCATCAATTCCCCCAGAGCAAGACAACGGTGTTACATGAAGCCGCCATGTTTTCCTTCTGCACCTTCTTCCACAGCCCTCACACTCTCCTGAGTCCCCTCCTGGCCTCACAAACCTGAGTTAGATGTCAACTCCCACAGAATACAGCTTCCTGTCAGGACAAGGAGCAGTCACAGATGGAACCTATCAAACCAACAGGGACCCTTAATGGCTAAACTGGTCCCATATCTCTTCAGTCTGACCATTTGAACCAAAGAGACTCACCGCTCTCTCTTTCTCTCTCTCTACCTTCCATTTCAAACCAAAAGGCTCAGAGGCTGGTTCATCACCCATGGTACCCACTGTCCACCAAACCACCCACGTGGTACGTGGCTATAGTGTGGCCCTCACGCTCTATTTCACCATGTGTGGAGGAGGACCCAGAGACAGGGTGTCGTGGGAGCGTATACGATGGGACATGTCTCCCAACACACGGGCACACCCCCCCTCTTCCGCCCCATAGGAAGTGGTCCCACAGGAGGAAGGCTGCGCACCCACACATCTAGGTGGTAAGGTGTCCATCACCTCCCAACCTCTCTTGCTCCTTCTAGTCCTGTAATTACACTTTTCTCCAAAGGGTCACTGCCTCCCTGGCACCAGCATGTCCATATTATATATTCGACATCAGCGCCAGGTCCGGAGGGGGCGTCATGGCCTCCAGTGTACCTACAACCGTGACCAGCATCCAGTCTGTCTCCAGAGTCATCACAGAAAAGGTCCACTGTGACTGGCTTCCTGTCCTCCGCAGCGCGGCATCCGAACCTCCAACCCCTCCAACAGCTCCTGCTGTTCTATTTCACCACATAAAACACGAGTGATGTTTTGTGGAACAAGGAATGGTTGTACCCCCTGCACTGAAGTCAGCAGAGCCCTTTAGACAGAGCTTGCTCTGGAGCCGGGGGGTCAGCGAACTTCGTCAAGTTTTGTGAGTCACGCAACCTTTGTCAGAGCGCACAATTCTGTCGCAGCTGCACAAAAGCGGCCCTTGACGATACGTGAGTAAGCCGCAGTCCCACAGAACCACAAGGACGGATGGGGGGCCACGGCTGGCCCACCGGCCGTCCTTAGCCAGCCCCTGCTCTAGAAGAAGGCAAATGCTGAACACGAGTGTCTTGTGGTGCCAACTCCAGAATTCCTGCTATTCCGACCCCTGGCCAACCCCACAAGCCCTAGGTCTCCACAGAGGTATTCAGGTTTGCAAACTCATCCACAGAGAAGCGAGCCCTGAGCTAGGAGCGCCACCTCCGGCGCCCGGCCGGCCACCACCATAAATGGCGGCAACACCAGCCTCCCTCAGAAGGATCCTGCACGCAAATACCCGCGCACGGTCTGTGGAATTCAGGCTGACAGAAGGGGAGTCGGGGAAAGGCTCCCAGTTCTGGGTGTGATTCACAAGGAAGATGGTGGGTCCAAGATTTCCCATTATCAAATCTTAGTCTTTTAAGGTCAAGGGTTGTTCAAAAAAATAAGCTTACAAGATCTGTGATTGGCTTTCGTAAATAATGCATTTATTAACCACGGAACAGTTTTGAGGATTTTGCCAGTCCCGCTTGGGCAAGTGAGTTCTAACTGTTCACAGCTTAGTTTTCCTCCTTTCAAAATGGCCTTTCCTCTGTACATGAAACTTTCCAAACGAAGCATATCCTGAGACTTGATTCTTTCATCAAAAAGGAAAACATTTCTCGTGTAGAAGTCAGTCAGAGCTTCATTTGTTAACATTTAGAAACCATATAACCATATAGGTCCACCACGCAGCTCGGAGTGTGGACACCATGGAAGGAATGGAGGCAAGAACCTCAGACCATGGCATCTGAGGAAAATACAAACCTATGATCCTAAACCTATGCTACTTTCCAAAATTCCATTCTAGAAATGCCTTGGAAATAGGATTCCATTATTCAGACAGTCTAATCAGCAACTTAAAGAGTTATAATAACTCCCCTTACACAAAAGATCTTATAAACTTGTATGTTGAACAACCCTTAGACACAAAGCAAAAATCATATTACCGATTTTTATTTCATTGTTCTGATTTGCAAAGCGGCAAATGGCGGCAACATAAAATTTGGAAGAACTATATGCTTAGCCATAATTTCCAGAGAATCCAATTTAGTCATGGAAAAAAATCTAATAATCTACAAATGCTTAATCAAAGGAAAAAAAAACCATCTCTATGTATTTTCTTCATAAGTAATTTGGTTAGTCAAGTAGATTTGTAAGAGTTAGATCAAAAGTTTCATTTACGCAGTCTATGCATTGTCTGCGTAAGTAATTTGGTCAATGGTAAACAGGCTTGTACGGGTTAGATCACAATTTTGATTATCGAAGACATCCAAGTGGGGAAAAAGCCCCTCTACCTTTCCGAAGCATGGAAGTGGGAAGACTGTGGAGGGCAAGAGCTAGAAAGGCCTCCCTCGGCTGCAACTGCCAGGCGGGGGGCAGTCCTTTGGCAATCTATCGGGCTACCGGACACCACGTGATACACATTAAGAGAAAGAAAAATCACAGGTCAATTCAATTAAACTTCATATAAATTATTTGACTCCTCTCCACAATAACATTTGCGAGAAAATGAACATACTTAGGCATCTGACAACAGCAGAAATGACTCTGTTGAAATCACTCAGAAATCAACATGAATTTTTTGAACACAAGAACAGGAAACTGCCAAAAGACTCATTTCACTTTCTATTTCATCCATATGGCCGTAAAAGATTGTTATTCTCTGGTCAGAATTTAGTGCTTAATCAAACTGCAGTCTCCAAAGAGTTGATCATTTCTGCTGCCAGTTGTCTCTTCAAAGAAAAGACGTACTTCCAAGTATGGAAATGTATCTATTTATCCTAATTTGTTGTTGCATATGACAGCAGTCAGACCTGCAGGATCTGACACGGCCGCTCTTCTGGATTCATAAGGCAAATCATGGAAGACGGGAGAACATACCCACGGTTGCTTTTTTAAACATTTATTTGAAACTCAAAATTAAGGTAGAGTGTCTGAACAGATTTTCCAACCTAACAGTGGTTTCTAACCATCCTACCTAATTTTCTTCCTAAAATGCCATCTTTTTCCCTCCTTAGGGTGCATTTCCACAGACCTCGGGAGATGATGAGAGAGGTTCCAGGAAGGTCTAATATCTGCACTGTCCATATGTCAGCCACCAGCTGCACGTGACTATCGAGCACATGAAGTGTGACACGTCCACACCAAGGTGGTCTTTCCATGTGAATTCACAATGATCTCAAAGACTTAGTATAAAAACGAGAATGTGAAAATCTCATTAAGAACTTCGTGGAAACGACTTGATGGTATTTTGGACATGCTGGGTCAAAGGAACTCAATCATCAAAGGTAACTTTCTCAGTTTCTTTTCACCCTCTAACGATGGCTGCTGGAAAAGTGTAAACATCCTGGGTAGCTAGCGTTCTGTTTCTACAGCACGGGCTAGGTCTGCAGACAGACCTCCACGAGGACACCCCACAGGCCTCTAGCCCCACTGGGGCAGACCGACACCGGCTGTCCTGGACCCAGGCTCGGGACTGATCTAGTTCTCTGGGACCCGGACTCCAGCACGTCCTGCTCACTGTGCTGTTCCACTGACGAGATCGCTCTGGTGGAACTGGAAAGAAGCAGGGCTGTTGGGAGGACTCTGGCTTTCAGCAGGGAGCCTTTGCAGCAGGGTTCCCACACTTCCACTACAAACCACAAGTACATCTACAACGTAAGGAATAAGAATGATCCAAGCCTGGGGCGCCTGGGCAGGCTCAGTGGGTTAAGCATCTGCCTTTGGCTCTGGTCATGATCCCAAGGTTCTGGGATCGAGCCCCACATCGGGCTCCAGCTCAGTGGGGAGTCTGCTTCCCCCTCTTGCTCTGCCCCTCCCTACTGCTCATTGTTCTTTCTCTCTCTCAAATAAATAAAATCTTAAAAAAAAAAAAAAAAAAAAAGAAGACGAAGAATCCAAGGATGTCCCTGTCACTAAGATCGGGGTTTCTCAAGTTCTTTCCATTGTTCGCTTACCCCCAGACAGCTGAGGCTTTTTCCCTGTCATGGTCCTCCGTCCACTGTGACCCTTTAATACCACAGATGGACTCCGTATTTGCTTACGTGTGAGGGCCCATGGGAGCCACAAGCCATTATAATACCTAAGAACTCTCTGCTGCCCAAGAGCCAATTTTTGCCCTAATGGGGGTGATACAGCCCCTGCTGAGGACACCCGGTTTAGATCTGCCCCCTCCCTGGTTCTTCTGAGAAGGGCTCACATATTCTCAGAGGTCTCACTGACTACCTGTCCCTGGGTCTTTGGGATGGCAATCCACAGCCTGAGCAGGTCTGATTCTCCAAGTTTCTACCCCAACTCTAGGGCATCGTCAGAGTTTTTTTCAGGGAAATATTCCTGGTTTCAGCAGAAGGGGTTAAGCACGGGGAGAAGGCGTCATTCTAACAGCTCAGAACCATCTTGGTGGCTCCAGAATCGTACTGGAGGGCTAAGTGTCAAGAAAGGCTCAACCACCTGTTTTCTCCTGCTGACAATCAGCACTAAGGAACTGGAGAGGCTTTTCTTTCAAGGTCACCTGCGGGGAGTGAAGAGCCAGATTTACAGCTTGATTATGACATCAGAAGTTTATGGTCTGCACGTGTCCTTTTTCAATCCGAATCTATACCTCTTACTCTAACCCGCATTTTTTCACTTTTTACTGATATTTCACTATTATTAGACACGTTCCCCCAGCAACTCACCTGGCGCTGGGTGACCACTCTCTATCAGAATTAGGGTACGATGCTGACTGAGGGTAAGTCATGATTGGGGAAGGGCTTTCCTTAGAAACATCTTCTTGGAATACAGGTATATCATTAGGAAGAGTTCTGGAGGGGAAAAAAAAAAAGAAGAAAAAGACTAAAGTCAAAGAATTATTAGTGATTATGTGCGACAGATTCATAATGAAGGCAAGTTTCCCTTTTACCTTGATTAGCTAAGTTCTTTGTCAATGAACACGATCTCTTTCTGACCCACCCAGGCATACTGGAGGCAGTAAGGAGGGAAAGCATGACACACAGGCACGCGTCAATGTGTTTGTGCTTTGGTTGGATTATAAAGCTCATTAAAACGACTGCATTCGGGGCGCCTGGGTGGCTCAGTGGGTTAAGCCTCTGCCTCGGCTCAAGTCATGATCTCAGGGTCCTGGGATCGAGCCCCACATCGGGCTCTCTGCTCAGCAGGGGGCCTGTTTCTCTCTGACTCTCTGCCTATTTGTAATCTCTATCAAATAAATAAATAAAATCTTTAAAAAAAAAAAAAAGACTCTATTCAAGTCTCTGGGCTGACAGACGTGTGTAAAGGTGACCCTGCTGGTCATGTTACACCGCGGCCCCGAAACGGACCCAGGAGGCTGAAAAGTCTTGCTGTCACAGGAGGCTGCCAAGTGAATGACCACACACAGACAATCCTTCACCTAGCAGAACAAATAAATGATATAAACCAAATGACTCTAATAATGACAAAACGACTGCAAAGCTACCTTGTTTCAGGTAGAGTGCACTAATAACAAAAATATAATTACCTCTTGCAGTCACACAGAGGCTGTCGGTCCGTACTTCTGATGTTCCCTGAAATATCCCTCACTAAGTTCTGGAACTAAAAGCCATGCAGGGACTACAACTATAATAAGCCCAACCACTAGTTTCTGAGCCTACAGCAGATTAGAGGCTATAGTGAGGAAACGTGTCACCGCCAGTTCGCCTGTATTTTTAGCCAGCGGGGAAAGAAGTCCTAACCTGAATAATGAAGCAGAACAGCAGTCCTGATGTTCCCGATCCCTTTCTCATGTTAACAAGATACAAAATGACTATCAAAAATTATACTGAATTTTAGGGGCGCCTGAGTGGCTCAGTCAGTGAAGTTTCCTACTCTTGATTTCGGCTCAAGTCGTGATCTCAGGGCCGTGAGATTGAGCCCTGCATCAGGCTCTGCGCTCAGCAGGAAGTCTGCCTGACAGTCTCTCTCTCCCTCAACAACACCCCCATTAAAAACAAAACAAAACAAAACAAAAAAAAACTGAATTACATAAAGATCTGAAATATCAAATATACTTTACAAATGAGTTTTGTCTTAAAATTGGCCATTTTCACTAAAATAGTAATACACAGAAACCGAATTTCACCACCCAGGTAAAAGCAAAGACGACCATGAAACCTCGAGCCTAGTCAGAACTGGAAAGGAAAAGTCTGCTTGGAGAGACAACTGGTCACGTTCTGCACATCCTTATAACCTGAAAGCTGTCACAGATTAGTCCCCAGCCACACATCATCCCAAAGGCCGGGACTTCAGTCAGGGCCCAAATAAGAGCAAGCAGGCTCTGAAACAGGGTTTCGTGCATGAAGTATTCGTTTGCTTGCTTCTCTGTCCCTCGGTTCCGTCCTAGATGCTGAGGCGGCCAGACGAGGACCGACCACCTTGTAGCTGTAAGCCAGCTCAGATGTTTCTGCCCCTTGAGGTTGGGGCCACAGAGTTCTAACACTCAGTCTAAGATGCATTCACATAAGAATAAGGAACACTGGGCACCTGGGGGGCTCAATCGGTAAGCCTTTACCTTCAGCTCAGGTCACATCCCAGGGTCCTGGGATCGACCCCCGGGGTCAGGCCCTGCTCAGCAGGGAGCCTGCTTCTCCCCCTCCCTCCCTTTCTGCCCCTCCCCCTGCTCACGCTTGCCCTCTCTCTCTCTCTCTAATAAATAAATAAAATCTTTTAAAAAGGGAAAAAAAGAATAAGGAATACTGGGGCGAAAAACAAGTTGTGAGAATCATCTCAGAGAACAAACGCGCCTGACCCCACACAGGCCCCAGCTTTCACGCACGTTTACCTGCTACTGTCCAGGGGGTCAGCCTGGTCATCCGAGCTCATCTCTATGGGAAACATGTCCTCGTCCTCAGACGTGTTCGTGTTGTCGTCTCTTTTCAGGGTGTCCAGCTGCGACTTTCTCCTCCGTTTCCTTCTCTTCTTCACTAAAGAGCTGCTCGAAGCGGCCTCACTGGGAGGCAAGGCCTGGGCGGACGTGCTGGGGTCCAGGCTTCTGATCCTGTCTACAGAGTTCCTCTTCAGCTGACTCTCCATGCGCGAGGCCCCCTCCGACAGGATGGGGGAGGTGGCCAGGTACGTGGGGATCACCTCCTGAAGGGCAGAAGAAAGACTTCAAAGAGCCTTATTAATTTGGGTTTAAGGGGCAAGGGGTGCCAAAGGCTGGCCAGTGTTCCTTCAGGAGAGCGAGCGCCCTCGGGGAGGGCTATGTGGGGCGGCGGGACCAGCGGTCATGGCCACCGCGGGCTGGAGGCAGCACCAGATCCGGATAGCCAACCACGAATCAGCAATGCACTCTACGGCATTTTGTATCGAGTCCCACATTTTTGTAATTATAGCAAAGCAAGGTAATGAGTGATTTCAGGGCACCCAAAGTGTTTGAAGTATCCACAGTAAAGAGAGAAAAATGAGCTTTGGATCATCACATTACCTGGGAACTGGGCTCAACTTTGCATTTCAGTGCAGGGGAAGGGGGTGAGTGTATATGGTGGCGTGTGTGGGTATGTGTATGTGCCTGCACATGTTTGCATGTAAAAGAGAGAATTGTATACATTTTTTAATATGCACTGAATTAAGATGATAGTAATTAAAAACAAAAATACAGCTGACACCCCCACCCCAAGTGCCTGCCTACACCAGAGCCATCCAGGTATTCGGCCGTTAGTCAATTCGATACCGACTCTCCTCTTAAAAACTAAAGGAAAAAATACATGGCAGGTCCATTTAAGTTGTTTAATAATGATTTACCATATAAGTTGTCTAATAAGGTATAATAATCATCTAAAAACTATAACAATCATTTTCTTATTATTATTACTATTTATATTAATAATTACAGCTCATAATTATAGGTAATAATTATTATTAATCATTTTTATTATTGGTTTATTTATTAGGAGACACTTGGTAACAAGAAGGAAAGAACATATACAAAGGAGAAGAGAGAAACAGAACCCCCCTGCTAACCCCTTACAGCAGGTTCGAGAACACTCGAGGTGCTACAGGTGTGCAGAGAACATCTGAGACCAAGCCTTGGGCTGGGAGGTGAGAGGTCATCTCGACCAGCTGCTCAATGGGCCAAACCCAGAAGAAAGGCCGACAGTGCCGACACGAGGTTAAAAGCAAAGAAAGGTCTCCACATGGGCAGGGAAGGGGCAAAGCTCCATAGGCAGAGGGGGCCTGGATCCTGGGGCACTCAGGTGATGAGGAACACAGGCTTCTCCAACTTGCAGCAGCCTTCCAGGGTAGCCAGGGCCATCCCTAAGGGGCAGAACATACCCAGCCCCGCCCCCCGAAGCCCCGCCGCGCCCCCAGGCACCCTTCAGGCCAGCAGAGCAGGCTCCAGCCCCTGCAGCTTCCATGGAAGCCTGGCCCAAAACGCTTCTTCAACTCCCACAGTGTAAAATCTGTCCAAGCTAAGGGACAACAGAAATTTGGAAGGCAAGCATCCATCTGAGATGGCAAGAATTAATAATTACAAATGAGTGACTCTCAGAGCCGGCCCTGCGGACAGGGACATAATTACAGAAGTCGGGGGCACAGGCCGAGGATGCTGGTCCTCCCGTTACATCACACCTTTGAGGAGACCAAAAAGAGGAGGAGCCTGGGACCATTTTATTCTGAAACTGAAACCATGTGCATTCTTTTGACCCTGTAGCTTTTTAGCTGTTCCTTTGGCATCACGCTATCTTCCTGTAAAAGAACTAGTCTAAGTGGATTTTCTTGAGGAATCCCAACACAGCATCCCTTCCACATTTTCTCGAAGAAGTTAAGAGTGAAAAAGCGATTTCTCTAAGAAGAAAACATCGGGATAAATCTTCATGACCTTGGATTTGGCAAAGGATTCTTCGGCAGAATGCCAAGGGCAGAAGCCACAAAAGGATTAAAAAAACTGGACTTCATCAAAATGTAAAAGTTTTATGTTTCAAGGAATATCATCAAGCAAGCAAAGACATCCATGACAAACTAATCATAAAAAGACAAAAACCCATCACAAAAAGATCTGAACAGATTTTTCTCCAAAGAACAAATACAAACGGCCAGCCAGCCTGTGAAGAGATGCTCGGCTCACCAGTCATCAGGGAGACGCACGGCAGCGCCCCGGTGAGACGTCCCTGCTCGCCCCGAGGACAGCTAGACCCGCGGTCCAGGGCAGGTGGCCATGAGAATGTGGACAAGCGCGAAGCCAATGCCCTGCTTGTGGGCACGTCAAATGGAGCGGCCGTTCCTCGAACATGGAACACACCGCTAGCATGTGACGGGGAGCTTCTGCTCCTGGGTGCGGACCCAAGAGAAACAAAGCCATTTGTCCACGCAAAAACTTGCGCAGGAACGCTCACAGCGGCATCCTTCCTGACAGCCAAAAGGTGGACACGACCCAGATGTCCACGAGCCCACAAAAGGGCAAACCAGTGTGGTGCGCGGACACCATGGGCGATGATGCAGCCCCACAGAGGGATGAAGCCCGGAGCCCGGCGACGGGACGGGCGAGCCCCGAAAGCTTCATGAGAAGGGAAGGGAGCCAGGCGCGATGACAACACACTTGGGACTGCGTTCGTGGGGAAGCTCGGAACAGGGAAACTGAGAGAAACAGAAAGTGAAGGAGAGGTTACTGAGGGCACAGGAAGGTGACGGGGCGGGGGCTTGGGGGATACAGGGAAGCGACAGCTATAGGGCACAGGGTTTCTTCTTGGGCCGATGAAAATGTCCTAAAATTGACCGTGCGACATCTCTTTGGAGAAACCTGAAAACCCCCAAACTGTACATTTGCAACAGAGAAAGCGTACAGTACACAAACTGTATCTTAGTAGAGCTGTTAAAATTGTTTTAAATTACAAAAAATGAAAGTGATGTGGTTACACACTACACAAAAATTAGAACGTTCAGCCCTCTGAGACCTGACATGCCAGAGTAACCTGGGTGTTTTGGACGACAGCTCGGCGTGATCCGGTTCCCGTCTCCTCGGAGACAGCAGGAGGAAGCAGGCCAGGACGGCGGGGTCTCGGACACGGCTCGCACCCACCCCGTGGGGCTCCCAGATCCCCGGTACAGGTCAGCAGCCACGCTTCTCTGCTGCGACGGTCTACAAGGCCCCGCAGCAGTGTCACTTCTCCACACAAACTTCCGCTGGGCCCTCTAGAGAAGCATCGCTCAAAACTCAAAACTAGGAAGTCCCAGTGGCCGCCGGTCTCCTTACCTGATCATTATCGGTCTCTTGAACAAAAAATGCTTCTCCGTTATCTCCCAATTTCATGTGCAAATCCACGGACTCCCCGTTGATTTCTATGTCAACCTGAAGGAAAAACACGCTTGACTCAAACAGGAAACCTCGAGGGGGTGCCCTGCCTTTGTACACATCTCCTTTACCCACAAACGCCCCAAACGATGGCACAGTTCCCCGTCTCAGTCAGGCAAGCCATCAGAAACGGCGTCTACCTGCCCCAGCGCCGACCCCGCGCAGAGGTGCCCCGTGCAGGACCGGCTCCTGGAACGTCTGCACCCAGGTCAGGACACGGGGGCCCCCGGCTCCTTTCCCCTGGAGAGGGTCACCCCGCATCCAGCAGCTATGTTGTGGAGCTACTCAGGCCACACGGACGTGCCATGTGTAGGCGTCATGGCCACGAGCCTCAGGTGACAGCCCAGCCAGGAGACCCCAGGCCAGCGAGGGACAGCATCTTTGGACAGGTCTTCTGGCCGAGGCTCCAGAGGGCAACGGGCAGAGACAAACAAGCCCTGCCGCCCTTGGTCTGAATGTCTGACTCACACAAATCACAAGCTTAATAACTAGCTGATTTTTGCCCCATGTCTTGGAATAATTTAACACAATTCGAGTTAGTACTTATCAATTCAGTGACCAGTCCTTCCCAGGGTGAAGCCACAGCTCCGGAGGCCTAAAGCTCTGTCCAAAGACAGAAACATGAGGGGCGTCTGAGGGGCTCAGTTAGCAAAGCATCTGACTTTGGCTCAGCGGGGAGCCTGCTTCCCCCTCTATCTCTGCCTGCTGCTCTGCCTACTGTGACCTCTCTCTCTGTGTCAGATAAATAAATAAAATCTTCAAAGGCAAAAACACGATGATTTTAGGTTTTAGAGAGAGAGCCTGGCCCCCCAGGCCACTGGGTCCTATGCTCTCACCACTTTCTCTCGGGAGCGCAGGACCCCCATCTTCCCAAAGCGCACGTGGAAGGGCGAGCACTGGAGGCTCCCGTTGGGCTGGCGGACGACGATGATATCGATGCATCCCGACAGGGTGGCAGGATTCAGCCCCTTGTAGAGTTCCTTCACGGTGACGAACACCTGGCCTGCCAGCTGCCCCACGTAATTCATGGTTTGAGTCTAGAAAGAGAGACAGACCCACCGTCGGTTAATTCCAGGAAGGCCGTCTGTCCGGAGCCAGTCCTGATGAACTTGCCGTCGTCACACTCGCTCGACGGCCACACCTCGTTCAGACCCTACTGTTCCATGGGATGGGCTCCACGACGTCCACCCCCACCACCCGTCTACTCCACCCCCGTCAGCCAGCCCACCAACCCCCACCCTGTCGACGCCAGGAAGCCTCATCCCGGAGGGCGCTGGGCTCTTCCCCTCCGCGGCCCCGGCCCCTGCTCAGCCGTGCCCTGCTCTGTCGTCGCGTGCAGGTTTTACAGCTAAATCTGAAGACTCATGAGAAAAGAGACACACTTTATACCTCTTGGGCTCTAGCCCCCACCATGCCAAATAGAGTCGGCATTCAAAAACAGTAACTGGAAAAAAAAATGGGTAGTTCCACTTGAGAAGGAGAAAAACTGAGTCTTATCTGGAACAATTTCCATCCTGGTCTCGGTCTGCCTAATCAGATTCTGCCCCACGGCGGCTCCAGGGGAAACACGGGCTCTGCTTCCATGTGTCTGTCCGGCTAACCGTGTGTCTGTCCGGCTGCGCAACCAAGGGCCAGTCAGCACACATCCGGCATCTACTCTCCACCCGGCCTGGTACTGGCCACGCCGAGATCAGTAAGACGGCATCCCTGGCCTCTGACGGGACTCGCAGGCTCGTGAAGGAGACAGAAGTAAAACACGGGGAAGTGAAGTCCACGTCCGTGGGGCTGCGTCTGTTCGAAGCCGTCAGGAGGGGCCACAGCCGAGGGAGGCGGACAGCACATGGAAGGGGCTGCAGCGGGCGAGGAGGGGGCAGACGCCCGCGGGGACGGTGCCCAGGAGCCCGGCTGGGGGCTGTGCCTGCCACGGACAAGCAGGGAAGGATGGAGTTCGCGCCACGTTGGGAGGCCCGGACGTTTCTAAGGAGCAACGTGAAGCCACTGCAGACTCGGGAACAACAAAATGATGATTTGACCCATGAGCTCAAAAATGCCTCGCGGCAAAAGCGTACAGACCGGCAAGAAGGGAAAGACAGCCGGAAGACTACGCGGTGCTGTTGGCGATGGTGCCGATGAGAGGACGCCAGCCCGCGAGGAGGCAGAAAGAGGGAGGTGGAGAGACAGCTGGAGAGATGCTTGGGGCCAGAGGACCCAGTGAGCTGGCGCCACGCTCTGGCCCCCACGACCGCCTCGGTGACCGTCCTTCCCTGCTCCACTGTCCACCCCGGAAGACCCCACTCTCTGGCTCCATGGTCTGGCCCTGTCACGTGCCGCAATGAGACTCGGACACCTCAGAGTGGCCCGCAGCCCAGAAGGGTCAACCCTGCAGGCTTCCTCTGCCACTCGCTCCTCCTTGCTCTGCCTCACTGGACCTCCTGCCCTGGGAGGAGCCTGTCCTCAGGGGACCTGTCTTCAAGGGACCAGTGCTCAGGCGACCTGCCTTGGGAGGTGCCTGTCCTCAGAAGTGTCTGCCCTCACTCGGGGTGACTGCCTCAGGGTGCGGCTCGCTTGGGGCTGCCTCCTCGCCAGCCCAGTTTAGCTGACCCCACAGGTTGGCCCAGGCAAAGCCGCTCCCCTCTCCTCTCGGTGCACTTAACACTTCGGTGGCCTCCTGAGGTCCACCGTCTGAGCATGAAAGGTCTGCACACTGTGACTTCCGGTCGCTGGATCCCAAGACCTCACCCTCTCTCCCAACCATCACGCCCTGATTCTTCAAGGTCACCAGCTACCCGACATGGGGACGCGAGGGACCCTGCTGACCCCACTCACCGCGGGTCCCTTACAACAATCCCAGCGGCCACCTCCTTGCTGTGCACACTGTCCCTGACCTATCGGCACAGTTTGGTTCTGTGCACTTTCTCGCTTGGATGTGTCTCTATTTCGCCGTGTGGTTTTCCTGTCACTTGGCGAAGCCAGGTTGTCCTTGAGGCCGACGATCAAGACTTGTCTTTGTCAGTTAAAAAACCGAAAACTACTTTTCATCAGCCTCACCTCAACCCCTGTGACATAAGCAGCAGTGAGTTAGCATCCCCACTTCACAAATAAGAAAACTGAGGCTTCCAGGTGGTTGGTCACGAGCCCTGCACACCATGCCCAAACATGAACCGCTGATTCAAGGCTAAATTAGAAGCGGCCAGAGCCCTAAAAGCAATGACAAAACCTACAAAGAACCCAAGAAAGCCCTCATGGCTCATTTTACAATCTTAAATGACCCTCCGTGGATTGGTGGACCCATCTCCCTGGGACGAGCGACAAGCAGACCCTCCGTGAACACCAGCACAGATGCGCCCGGGCCAGTCGCCCTTGGACAGACTTGCGCCCGGCGCTCTTTCTCCCACCACCAACGCAAGTCACAGGAAGGCAAGATCAGAAAATCACGCAACTTCCGCATCTGTGAGCAAGCTAACTAATTCAGGCAAACCGGGACAGGAGACAGTTCCGAAAAGAAGAACAACGCAAAAAAGGATTCCTATGACCCTGATATTCCTTTTTTGTGTTTGGGGTTTTTGTGATTTTTTTTTTTTTTGGAAAGCTTTATGCCCAATGTGGGGCTTGAACTCACGACCCCAACATCAAGCATGGTGTGTCCTACTGTCTGAGTCTGCCAGGCGCCAGGAACCCTGACACTTCTAACAGAGAATCATTTTACAAGAAAAAAAAAATTGTCACATCAATGTTCAACGTAGATCTTAACCTCCGGTGCTTACCGACAGGGGTCAGCCTCTAACCCTGCGGCAAAGCACGGCGGTAGGAACAATATTTTTGTAGATTCCTTCCTCGTGACCTTGTGCTCCTTGATTGTCACAACACTGTAGGTACGAGGCCTTTCACACCAGTGAACTAAAGGACAAGCAAAAGTGCAAGGGCACAGGCTGGGCCCGAAGCCACCTCTGTTTTGGTTCCACAGCCCCCCTCCTGCTTCGCGACCCTCAGCTGTGGGCCACACTGGTCCCTGAGTGACAGGTGACCGTCTCCTGCAGCGAGGCTCGAACCCGTGCCCACGCCCTTGCCGCTGCTCACGCAGCCCCGAGGACCCACTGGCCAGCATACTGTAGTCACAGCCAAAAGCAAGCTCGTGACTGGAGAGTGTGACCACGTGTCCGCGTCCCAGCCGCTCATCTGTAAGACGAGGACGTTAGCGTGATGACCCACAAGATCCAATTCCAGCTCCGACTGGCCCGAAATGAAGCCTGAAGGGGCATCTTTAATAATTCAAGCTAAATGGGGCTCTGCTCTCTTGTCCTCACAGCAAAGTGTCCCTCTCCCCATCAGTGATCAAATTCAAAGTTATTGCACAGAGTCAGAAGATTTCAAAGGGGCATGACTCTGGGTTGTTATTCTGAAAGCCTCGTTTGAAAGGAATAAGGCCAGAAATGGCAAGTGACAGGCAGCGCTCCCCCCCTTGCAGAGATGGACTCTGACTTCCCAGTTCCTGGTCCTGCGATCTTCCCTCCGTGCGTGCCACGGGGGCAGCCTGCCGTGGTTCTCCCACCACGAATAACTGAAAGTTGTTTTGATTATCTTTAGCTACTCCCTCTGTTGAGCAACTTAGAGGCAGGGCATCTGTTCCAAAATTCTTAACAAAGGATGACAGGGTCACAGCCCCACCTGGCACTATAGTCCCAGAAACTGTCCTCAGCACCAGCAGCGGCTGCTCTAACTGACCACCTGGACGGCACTCTCTCAAGCACAGGAAGAGGCAGGAAGGGTTGGCAGGGCTCGGAAGAAATTGGAACCCATATGCAGGGTTTTTAGCGGACTGTTGGTAGGAATGCAAAAATGGTGCGGCTCTATGTATGGAACAGTACAGAACACAGTTCTTCCGAAGATCAAAAATAGAATTACCATATGACCCAACCATTCCACTTCTAAATATATATCCAAGAAAAGCAAAAGCAGGGTCTCAAAAAGATATCTGCACACCCCTGATCACAGAAGCGTTCTCGCAACGGCCAAAAGGTAGAAACCACCCAAGTGCTCATCGATGGATGAACTGAGAAATAAAATGTAGTACAGACACACCACGGGCCAGGAGTCAGCCTTAAAGAGGAAGGAAATTCTGACATACATTACATATGCAACAGGGATAAACCCAGAGGATACCATGCTAAGACAAATAAGACAGTCACAAAAGAATTAATACCAGATGTAGGATTTTCCTATGTAAACCCCTAGAAACCAGGAGTGGATCTGAGATTACCAGGGACCGCGGGGAGGAAGGAAGGGGTTAATGGGTTAGAGCTTCACTGGGGAGAGGAAACAGAAGCTGGAGCCCGATGGTGGCAGGCCAGCAACAGCAGGAACTGCGCTCACACAAAGTGTACTGAAATGTGCACTTACAAATGAGTAAGACGGTAACCATTTATGTTACGTGTGTGTGACCACCGTTGGGGAGGGGGTGAGGGTGGACGCTGAACTAACCAGAACTGATTTCAGGAAGGCGACTACTGTTTGCTTGGGCCCAGGAGGCCTGAGACAGGCTTTCAGGGAAGGGGGCACCAGTTCAGCCCCGGCACCTGCTCTGCTGAGGGGTGCAGGCAAGTTGGGGGCAAGCATGGCTCGTCTTCATCTCCGCTCTTCAGGATGTTTTCTAAAGAAGCGCTGGGCAAAAGCTGGACGAATACAAGACGAGACCGGCTGGACACCAGCTCCCAGTTCACTGGCTCAGTTCCGTCGGGAGGAAAAGGCTCAAGGAAGAAGCTAATCGGATGTACCTAAAGAAGCCGGACAAGCCAGCCTCAGATGCACACTCCCTGCACCTGCCCCTTAATCCCACGACTGCCGTGTCTCCCGCGCTCACAGACACAGGATGCGCCGGGAGGGCAGCACTGGGAAGCAGAAAGCATCTTAACTGCCTGCAGAGTCACCAAAGTACGACCTGAAAAGAACGAAACAAAATGCTTCCACATCCAGGTGAACAGCTCTGAGGTCCCGCCTCTGCATTCACCCCGAACCAAATTACTTCCAGATTTGCTGATTTCAGTCTCCACATTGGGCAAGCAATGGCTGCTTCCCCGACAGGGCCTCATTTATCACATGAAACAGGATTCCTCTACTTATTCCAGCTTTTCAAGGACAGATGAGCCAAACCTCACAAACACCTCCTTCTGGCCAAACAAGGGTTCTCTAAAAGGTACTGTGGATTATCAGAGCAGTTCTGAAATTAGGAAACATGTAAACACATGTATCCGTATATACATATGTATATATATGTATACACACATATATACACACATATATATATACACAAACACATATATAATTAATATATTTATTTTAATTATTAATATGTTAGTATATCACTATTATAATTATATACCATATAATTATATACCATTATATATTATTATATTAATACTAATGTTAATATTAATATTAATTATCTATTGTATTATATTATAATTATTAGATATTATACATATATGTGAAATATTTATCAAATATTAAATATCATATAATTATTATGTATAATTTAATTGTATATTATATCATATGTACAACATATATAATGTATTGCTTGGGATGAATGTAATATATATATAATATATATAATGTATTTTATGATATATAATGTAATATATAGTGTGATATATAATTATAATTAATATATAACATAAATATAATGTATTTATATTATAATTGATATATGATTATATGCAGGGTTTTTAGTGTGGTATCTTCTGGCTTTCCAGAACACTCTTTGAGGCTAATTTTCTGAGGCTGTTCCATCTCACGGAAATACCCTCTTTTCAGAGAATCTTCCCTGAGTTGGAAACTCTACAGTTCTTATATTAGAAACAGGCAGATAAAACACTGAGGAACATAAAAATCCAAAACCATAGGTCCACCTGGGATTCTGCTCACAACATTAAAAATAAACAGTGTGTTCAACCTGAACTACATCGACTATTAAATTTGAAGATTTGAATTACTCCAGACGAAGGCTCTTAGCTGTCAGTTCAGAAACTGCTTCTTCTACTCATTTGATCCACAAGTGGATAAAAGTGATTCTAATTCCTCTGCAGTTCTCAGGAAATCCCAGGAAAGGGGCCACACAAACCTCCATGTTCCATTTGCACAGACTTCGTGAGGCACCAAAAACCTTCCCATGAGCAAGCTCGCGTGCTAAGATCTAAGCAACCCGTGCTGCACTCAAGTCCCCCGTTACTGCCCCCTCTCTGAGGAGGAACCGGGGTGCCAGGTCTGCATGACATTCAGAGTGGCGGGACCAGTAACAGGACGAGGGCAGGAGCCCAGGTGGAACCCCGAGACTCCCCCGTTCTCCACTGCATGGAGCCATCCCCCATCTCGGTGCATGACAAACTGGTAATGGGTGCCACCTCGTCAAAGAAAGTCAGCCTTTAGCACAACAGATGGCAATGACTTAGATCCGAATGTCAGAATGTTCAGCCCATGTGGACAGGGTGTCCAGTGCTACAGAGATGATCACAGACTGGAATTAGAGTCAGAATTGCAGACAGGACGTTCCAGAGCCAGTGGCCAAAGCACAGTCTAGGAGATCAAGCTTCCACGGGGAGTCGACTCATTAGAGGGAGTGAGCGCTCCATCGAGGGTGGTCTCATCGAGGAGTCTGAACCACCCTCCCGCCAAAAGGTTGTGGAGGGAATTCAAGAACCCGGTGGTGTTCTAAGTTCATGACCCTGTGACCTGGCCAGAGCAACATGAAATCAAGCCTTCATCCCAAGCAAGAAACCAAGGGTAGTGGGAGGAAGGGGTTTGTTTAGGGATTTTTGTCCCATCACAACAACAGTCCAGAGGTGGAGACCACAAGGTGTACCAGCCACCCTTCGAGCAGCCTGGCAATTCCGGGAATGAGGGAGGCAAGTGTTGCGATGTAAAATCTAGAAGAAATGAAGAACAGCATTTGTTCTCTCCCAGCCACGTCAAGTTCATGAGGGTAACACCCCAGATGAAATTCCCTACAGACACGGTTTAAGTAACAGGCTCGTCAGGCTTTTCTTGCCAAAAATCCAGGCCATGAAACACAAAGGGTAAGAGTCTGGAGCACAGCAACTGCACAAAACTTGGGGTCAGAAGGCCAGGATGAGACCGTCCTCCTCCCAACTTTGTGAGCGCTGTGCACGGGAGCAAGGAACGACGAACACTGTGCCTCTGATGGGACCTCACCAGCTGTCGGCGTGAGCGCGACACAAAACGATGCCCTAGGAAAGGTCTCTGTCCTTGGAACGCTGGGGGCAAACACTACCAGCGTCCTCACCTCCTCTAAGTGACTAGACCCGAGCAGACTCGGCCACTGGCTCTCGAGGCGGTATTTTCACAAGTACCTGGGGCGGGGGGCCAGGGCGGTTAATCAAAACTCAAGGATGAAAAGGTCAAAACGGCCTCCTTTGTGTCCGGAGACTCTTCTGGCTCTTTCATCCTCAGAATGACTCATCACTTCCTGGAACCAGCCCGCCTCCCGAGCACATGCATTCTGCCCCGCTCCCCGCTCTCACGGCAGGTGCTTAGGGAACACCTGGGGCATCTGGTTTTATGGTACATCTGGGGAGCTCCCAGCCCCATGTCAGCCTGGGGTGAGCACACCCCCAACTTTGTGTTCCTGTTATCAGCAGCAGGGACACACCCGGCTACACAGCAAGCTGCCCTCCAGGGCCAGCAGACTTTGACCAATTTCACCCTGGGGTCCCAGCCTTCCAGCTGCTTCGGTGAGAGGAGCGCATCTGAGAGGCTTCTAAACATGCAGACTTTTCCAGCAACACCAGGCAAAGATGATAGAGCAGCAAACCAGTGTGACACAAACCACTGCCTGTTCTCACCCACCACGGAAGGTGGGACAATGCCCTGGTGGGGACAGTAACAGAGTTTAAACTACTTAATTGTTTACCATAACGATGCAAAGGATAGAAGTTTCCCATCTTGCCGAGAAGGAAACCGAGCTCTAGACCTGACGTCACTTGCTCAGGGTCCCGGGGCAGGGAAGGGACAGAACAGCACCAGAATCCAGGTTTAGTCTGTATCCAGCATTGTGACGATCCTACAACCCTTCCGTATGACTGGACGGTCCAATCTATGTGCAGGGCGGCACATACAGGCTTCAAATTCCATATGCAGGAAAGTGTAATACCCAGGACATGCAAATATCTTTGCTGACGCCAACATCAGCCTCAAGAGGTACGTGTGAATAGCTTTCTTTCTTTTTCCTAAGCTAGTGTCTGGTTTGGAAATGGGTCTGCTTGCCCCGGAGATCCGCCTGTGCGTGCCAGTCGGTCCCAGAGTGACTGGCCAGCCTCGCCTCTGCCATCTCCAGATGGCACACAGGTAAAGAGGAGGCCTGAAAGGGGCTCATTCCTTCGCAGTTAAAGAAGAGAAAGGGCAGAGGCCCCTGGGGGGCTCAGGGGGTTGAGCATCTGCCTTCGGCTCAGGTCATGATCCCCCACACCTGGCTCCTTGCTAAGTGGGGAGCCTGATTCTCCCTCTCCCTGCTACGCCATCTGCTTGTACGCTCTGTCAAATATATAAAAATTCTTAAAAAAAAAAAAAAGAAGAAGAAGAAGAGGAGGAGAAAGGGCAGAGATTTTGCTAGTAAAGTCTGAATACTCGGGGATCAAATCACCCCGTCCTCTTTTTATCCCGATCTACAGTAAATACCGGAAGTTGTCTCTGAGGACAGGTGACAGACCACCGCGCCCCCCCCTTCCTGCCTCTGAGGACAGGTGACAGACCACCACCGCGCCCCCCCCCTCCTGCCTCTGAGGACAGGTGACAGACCACCACCACGCCCCCCCCTCCTGCCTCTGAGGACAGGTGACAGACCACCGCGCCCCCCTTCCTGCCTCTGAGGACAGGTGACAGACCACCACCGCGCCCCCCCCTCCTGCCTCTGAGGACAGGTGACAGACCACCGCGACCCCCTTCCTGCCTCTGAGGACAGGTGACAGACCACCGCGACCCCCTTCCTGCCTCTGAGGACAGGTGACAGACCACCGCCGCGCCCCCCCCCCCCCGCTTTCTGCCCCTATCATTCCCCCCTTCATGCAGCAAAGACTGCACAGACTCTCACCCTGCACCTGGCTGTGGGTATGGCCCCAGGGAGGGTGTGTTCCTGGCCTTGAGAAACAGGAAGTCTCCTATCTTAATTGGCTCAGTTATCAACAACTGAATATTGAGGTCCATTTATAACTTTCCCGAAAAGGGCAGAATTTGCCTTGGAGAGTGAGTACCCTGTCACTAGGAATATTTTAACCACTGGGCTTTTAGTCAGGACAGTTCTTCCTCAAAAATACAACAAAGGCTGCCTCCCCCGAAGTTCTCCCCACAGGTCCTTCAAGGCCCAGGAGGTCTCATCCTGCAGTCTCCGGTTGTCCTGAGGCCATCAGAGGACAGCTAAGTGATGGCCCCTGGTACCCTAACAGGCATGGAACACGCTGGGCTCAGAGAGATGAGGCGGGCCTCCACTCACCACCCCAACACTGTTCTCCCCAGATCACACTCTGTGTCTCCACGTCTAGGATGCACACCTGACCAAGTCTAAGTGAGAGCACAAACAGCACGCTGCTCCCAGGGCCGGCCAAGTTGCGTTCACCTGGGAGGTTATGAGGTAAGTGCTGGTATTCAGCCAAAGCATTGAAAAACAGAAACAACAAAAAGACAATTTCTAAGAAATCCCCTGAATGGCCTAATGACTAAGAAGACTTGCAAGAAAATTACACTGGTTTATAAAAAATGTGTCTTCCTTTTGTGATTCATATTAACAGCAAATAAGTCTTTCTTCAGAGCCTTGCAAACTGACTTATCCATTGGTAGAAGTGATCAGTTACACATAAATGACAAAAAAAAAAAGGAAGTATGACGCGGTTGCAGCAAGAGGCAGAGAGAAGAACACCCCCCCTGAGAATCAAGATACCTCGGTTTCCTCCCTGGCCTGCCACACCGGGGCGCGGGGGGAGCACACTTCCTTCCCTCTGGCTGGCTACCCCAACTAGCTCCCCAGTCCTCAACACGGTGCTAAGACAAGCTGCTTAAATGAAGGGTAGAGTCCTTGGGGAAAGCTTGAGATGCTTCTAGAAACTATGCAGGTCAGATTGATACTTCCTGCAGAAGTGATAGAGCAGAAAACCCAGCCGGCCCGAGCTTCCCCCAGCAAAGCCCTGGGTAAAGCAGGCGGAGAACACAGAATTTGCGCTCATCACGGCTCAGTTTCAGGACCGGGGAAAGGGCGAGCCAGCTCCCAGATGATGGTACAGGCGGAGGTGTGGAGAGTGTGTCCCTTGGGGAGGAAACTGTTACCTACCACTCAGGACAAAGAGCAAAGGCCTGGGAAGTTTCCTTCTCCTTCAAGCCCCCACCCCCACAATTAGGGGCAGGAACGCCCCATGCTGGAGCGAATCTGTATGATTCCTGGCACAAGGCAGATGCTCGAGCATCAGTTAGCGCAATCTTGAGTGGTTCCAGAAGCGAGGCACTGGAAGATGAGGGACTGGAGGTCTCATAACTTCTTGCCTAGTTATTACATCAGAAAAATCAGCTTTTCACCCAAAATCGACAGACACTCTGAACTTCACAAATTGCCAAGAAACTCTGCTTTCTTGGAAGTTCTGCCAAAATTCAAAACCCTGGCCACAGCACTCATGACCCGGCAGTGTCTGCTACCTCCACCCATCTCCACGCGATGGAAGTCCGTTTAAGACGGCCTCACACTGACCCAGTAGGAAAAAATGGGCAGAATACAGAGCGGGGTCGCAGAGAGAGAAGCCCATTCGGTCTGCGATACATGGGATACTCAACCCCATTCATCAGTTAAGATACACAAAGGAGGCCTCTCAGACAGTCTAAACTCAGAGCACCTTGTAAAAAACTGCAGGGCTGGTGACAGCAGGAGAAACCAAGTCATTTATTACCCCCTAATGGTGGGTAATAAACGGGATGAGCCCTGGGGTACACTCATTTTTGGCAAATACTTCGCCAGCATTCCTACTGCTATAAGATGCGTGTCCAAAACTGTAATTGTGCATTGACTGTAATAGGGAACACTAGAAACCATTTAAATGTCTATAGGACTGGTTAAATAAACCATGTTAACAGATCATCATAAACCTGATGAAAAAACCCAGGGAGAGGTAGTCCCACAAATACTAAATCGACAAAGATATCTATTGAGTGAAAGAGTATACAAATATTGATAAAATGAATCAATTTAAGCATTACTTTTACACACAGTCTGAGGTGCACAAATAAATAAATAAATAAATAAATAAATAATTTGGGACTGACTCACATACCAAACAAGGTCCACAGGCTGAGCCCTGGGGACCAGGTCGTGGAAACAAGACCTTTGCTTTCACCATTTTCATATCCATAGCGTTGGTTCTGGCTTTTGTTTTTTCCATGCGTACGTATTATTTGAACAGTAACTTCGAATGGCCTCAGAGAACTGGCTGAGGCATGGAAAACTCTGGCCCACTCAGTGGCCAGTGAAACTGCTGGGACAAGAAGGGGTGACAGGGGGATTCTGCGTTGGTCAGAAAGGTCAGAGGGTGGACCACTCAGCTCCTCCGGCGTTGGGATTTCACAACGCTCGGATCTTATAATCCCATGTGATGAGAGTTCTCGGGTCCCCGCCAAGGAGCACAGGAGGCCTGGACGGGAGTAGAGGACACCGAGATCGACACCGCAGGGCGGCCAGTGCGCCGGGCCAAACCCCTCCAGGTTGAGACCCCAGTCCTCTGGCTCTTAACTACTTAACCCACTCACGAACCGAGCACAGGGCCTGCCTCGGCATCCTCTCTGCACAGCTGCACGGGCCCTCCCTCCACGTGTGCATCGTGGTCACGAGGAATGTCCTCCTTCTGTGACTTACGCTTCCGTGTGACCCGCCCACTCCACCCCCGCAGCTCACGGAGGGCCGGTATCCCCTGATGTTTGAGAGCGCTGCCTACAGCTCAGGGGATGAGAATGCACACTCTCCTGGAGGCAGGGGGCTGGCGTTCCAATCCCAGCTCTGCCACCCACTAGCCTGTGACCACGCGTCAATGACTAACCTAAGCCTCAGTTTCATATCTGTAAAAGGGGTGAACACCGTCCGCCTCACAGGACTGGAGGTATGTAAAGTATTTTTCAAAGTACGTGCACCCAATGCAAGCCACGTGCCAATCCCATGCTCACAAACGGCTCCCAGACTCCAAATGAAGGCTCTGGCCTTAACAAATTTAAATTGCACCTTCCCAGAAAGAGAACAGCGGGGAATATCATAGGTTCAAATTAACGCAGAAATATTAGAAGGCTATGTTTCTATTACCATAGGGTGATAATACCTTTGTTCCAAAGGGCAAACCCCCAGATTGGGCAGCATTCTGAGATTAGGCAGAACTCCCCAGCAGGAAACTCTTTGGCAGAAGTGGTTGCCAAGGAGAACGTCTCGTTGGGCCATGGTGCCCTGTTATCCCATGACCTTTGCTGCTTGTATGTTGTCTTTTGCAAATCAAAGGGTATGACTAGTGAGACCCGTGAATGCAGAAAGATTTTGCCAGAAAGAGAAAGTACACGTATCCAAGGAGACAGAGGGACCTCTGGGAATAAGGCACATGGAGTAAATGTGCTCACGGTGTCCCAGAAGCCTCTAGAAAACAGGTGTATCTTGATCACAAGGTCCATAGCTCCTCGAGCAAGGTAGAGAACATCGCACTAGGAGCAAACAGATGGTTGACACAGAGCCCTGAATGTCCTAACAGCTGTAGCTTTGTTCTGGAAAGCCCTGGCATTCAGTACCAGCAAAAAATCTAAGTTGTTGAAGGACTCACACAGCTTGGTCGGAGGGTTAAAAGATGTGGCCATGCTCGCCAGCCTGAAAAGCTCCCTGCTGTCTCCAGCCTGAGCCCTGTCCATTCGCAAGGTTGTGCGGCTCGCCCTCCCCACACACCCATGTGCATTGACTGTAATAGGGAACACTAGAAACCATTTAAATGTCTATAGGACTGGTTAAATAAACCATGTTAACAGATCATCATAAACCTGACGAAAAAACCCAGGGAGAGGTAGTCCCACAAATACTAAATCGACAAAGATATCTATTGAGTGAAAGAGTATACAAATATTGATAAAATGAATCAATTTAAGCATTACTTTTACACACAGTCTGAGGTGCACAAATAAATAAATAAATAAATAAATAATTTGGGACTGACTCACACACCCGCCTGCCCTCCCTCCACGGGGGTGTGCAATCTCACATGCACACACACACGCACGCACATGCACATGCACACACACACACATGCACACACGCATATCATGGGCTAAAACGAGTTCCACAAAGCATTATCTGGTTTCTCCTTTTCTATTTCACTTTTTTAAAATGTCTGTAGGCCAACGAAACTGACCAGGAGGTCCCACAGTGCATGCACTGCGACAAATACTGACCTATGCCTAGACTCAGAACTCTGTGCAGAGCTGACCTCTTCCTCCTCGAGACACTCACTCTGCAGCTGATACTCCAGCCTGCCCACAGCCCAGCCCGGCCCGGCCTCTGCCTGCCGGCTCACTTCTTACTTCTCAGTTTGCTGAATAAAAGGTGGGGAGAGGGGAGGGCTAGGATGGAGGAAGAGGAAGAGGTGCACAGGGAAGTGGGGAGGACACAGGAAGGAGAGGGCAGGCCAGTGCAGGACATCAGGACAGCAGGGGCACCTTCAGCCAGCCGCCCCCCCCCACTTCCCCAAGCAGGAGCTGCCAGGAGCTAAAGCAGGTATTCGGCCCCTCACTCACAGCTTAGAAAGTTCCCATTTCCGAAATGACCAGCTAATGGGCCCCTGGAGCCTTCCATACACGAAGAATTAAGCTGGGCCCTGCCTAACTCTTTTCACAAATTCCATTCCAATTTTGAGTGGGCTTACCCCATAATAACCTGAGGTAGTATTCAATAAAATGTACAGTGTGACATCACCCTTCACAGGGGGCCCGCCCCAGTGCTGACAGCACGCCACTGATCTGTCTGGACCTCCTGTCTTCCGCCTCAGGACCTCAACAGCTCCAAATGCCCCCAACCCAGTCACACTAGGAAGCTGTCGTGCAAACAGGTCCCGGCATTAGCCTCCGTGTCCCACAAGGATTGCAGTCTTCTTAGTGTTTCTCTAAAATGCTCCAAAAGCCACTTCAATTGCTGCAATACCACCCCCCACCCATCCCCAACCCTCCCCTCCAAGAAGCTGCTGGCAACCCTCACCCACACCCATCTGAATGCTCCCCACATCAGTTTGTCTTGTGTACCTTAAACCCAGTGAGGGGACCCAGGAGAGGCCAACTCCCAATAGGAGACCTCTGGGGGGGGGGGTCCCCCACAGTGATGATCTGCAGCCCAGGGGCCAGCGTTGGCCAGAACTGCCTCAGCCCTACAAACAGTCCTCCTCACTGGTACCCCGTGTTCCTCCCGAAAATAATAACCTCCGCAGTGAGTCCCGGCCCCTCTATTCTGTCTCTTGTATATCTCAGTTCATTTTTACAGTAATCTCCTGAATAGGTATGGTTATCTCTACATCTCACGGATGAAGAAACCAAGGTTCAGAGAATTTAAATCTTTGGCCCAAGTCATACAGTGTAACTGCAAAGCGCTAGCCCCAGCACCCCACAGGCCCATGGTGGCCTCTTCGAACTATCTTTCCATCTCCTGGCTTCCCCTTCCCTCTAGGTCCAGGGCTCTGAGTTCAGCTCACTGGGAAAGGGCTGGGCCCATAGACCTCCCTCTGGTAGGGCCAGTCTGGCCATCCTCACCCCATCTGGGAAAAACTCTCCCCAGCCATTCCCGAGGTCCCCCAAGGACACAGAGATCCTTAAGGCCCTCCCATGAACCCTCAAGTTCTGTCCCACAGAACTAGACTCAGCAGGTAGGTTTGTGTCTTGCAGTGTGTTCTCTTCTAGAGTGAGGAGATTTTGATAAACGAGATCTGAGGGGGGGAGCACACTTGCACAGGAGCCTCCAGAAAGCTCAGGAAGAGCTAAGTTCACGTTCAAGACTCTGGCCAAGCCCAGCTCCACAACACTACACAGCCCTACCTACAAACAGGAAGAAAAGCTCCAAAATGCACATCCAGAAATAAACATGCCAAATAATAATACAAATGTTGACAAATAGGAAGAATTATCAAAACCCAGAACCATAAGTCAAACTCAGATCTCCCAACATGGGGGGAGGGAGGAGTGTGTGTTTATTTCTCAATTACTACCCATTCCTCAACCGCTTCCTTTAATTCATAAGACCTGAATTATAGAACAGATAAAAATCCACAATCATGCCATTCCTCAGATTTAAAAAAAAAAAAAAAAAAAAACCTTACAAACTCTTATCTTTTCCAAAATACTCCTACTATCCTGGGGATACTACTGAGTGCTAAAAAAACTCTCTGAGTTAATCTGCCGGTTCTTTAGTTCGAGTTTCCTGTTTGGTGGTCAAACGCTGGGTTGACATCTACTTTCTCCAGCGACTACGCTTCACATAAATTAGCCGCAGCGCTATGGCACTTGAGTTATTTCCAAACCACTACTTTTCATCCTACATTTTCCTGGCCCTCCCCAAAATAAAATTCTTCGCAAGGGCACGGGATGGCACTGACCAGGCCTAGCACCCACTCGGCCGCAGGAAAGATGCACGGAGGCCCGGCAGGGGAGAAAACAAGGGTAATCTGAGAACCGGATTCCAACCCTGGTCAACCTGCCGGCGTGTGACCTTGCTCACGTAGGTCAGCCTCCCTGGGCCTCAGTTTCCTCCACTGCAGGGCAAAAATCCTAAGCCTCGGGGCACATTTTCACAAAAGTTCCGGGCGCACCGCAGGAACTGCCCGCTGCACCGCCGGAACCCACCCGTGCCCGCTGGATGGAGCCCGTCCCGCCGTCCCAGGGACCCGCGGCAGCCCCCCGGGCTCCACCAGGCGGGTCAAGGTCAGCCCGGCGTGCGCCCCGAAAGGGAAGGCCCGAGGGATGCTGGCGACACGGCCCGGGGGAGCCGGAGCTGGGGCCTGCTTCTCCGCCTCCGTCGCCGCAGCACTTCCCCCGAGAGGGCCGCGGGGACCGAGCTCCGTCCTCCCGCGTCGGGTCAGCCCCGGCCCCGGTCCCGGCCCAGTCCCCGGCTCCGCTACCGCCCCGGCCCCACCGCGCGCCCCCAGCTCTTGGGGCTCCCCCCGCCCCGCCCGGCCTCGCCGAGGCTGCGGCCCCTGCCTGGTAGCGGCCGGGCTCCCCCCGCGGCTCGGCCTGGGGCTCGGCGAGCGGCGGGCGGCGCGGAAGCGTCCACTCACCGTGCGGCGCCGCGCGCGTGGCCGCCTTTGTATGCAAACACTGCGTCCGCCGCGCGCCCGCTGTCAGCGCCTACTGCGCCTACTGCCCCCGGCGGCGGGGGCGGGGAGGGGGCGGGGAGGGGGCGGGGAGAGGGCGGGGCGGAGGCGGGGCGAGCGGGGCCGCGCGAGGGCCTCCGCGAGGCGCGAGCCGCTCCGCGGCTTTCAAGGCCCTCCTGGCCGGTGGCAGCGGAGCCTCCACCCTAGGAAGGCTCCATCCAGTCCGCTTGCCCTTTCTTCACCGCCCACCTCAGCTTTCCTGTTGGGCCTGTCACCTTAGGCCACATTTCTGATTATCATACCCAAAGCTGAAGTCATTTATTTAATTCTCCAGGCTGAGCTGACAAGCTGCGGGAAGCCTCTGAATTCAGGGGACTGGCAACCTCGGCTGCAGGGCAGCGGGGCAAAGCGCTCCGAAACCCCCCAGGGCCTGGCGGGCTGCCACCGGGGGCCCTACTCTTCAAGAGCGGTGGGACCCAGGCAAGTCCCTTAACGTTACTGACCCAGGGCCTTGGTGTCTCTAACCATGTGGTGGCAGGCAGCCTTGTTAGCCAAATTGCAATTTACACCTACCTTTTCAACATTGGTTCACCTTCCCCTTTATTCAAGCTCCCAAGCACTCCTACTTCGTCCACTCATTAAGCAAATACTTGTCAGGCTCTGCTCTGAACACTAAGAACGAGAGGGGACCTGCTCCTTTGGAGCTTCCATTCTCCAGCAAGGAGACAGTCAAGGGACAAATAATGAAGGAAACAATATACGGCTACCTGGTGGAGATCGATGATCACAGGCAGTCACGTCTGAACGGAAATCCTAAATGACAAGAAACACTGGAGTCCTACAAAGATTGGGGGGCAGAGCTTTTTAGAGAGCAGAAACAGTAGGTGTAAAGGTCCTGAGGTGGTCCTCTGTGAGCGGCTGGAGACAGGCCCGCTAGAAGGGTAGCAGGGACCAGATTTGGGGGGATCTTGTAGCCAACTAAGAAGTTTAGATATTCCGAGAAGGATTTCAAGCCTGAGAATTATATGATCCAATTTACTTTTTTTTAAGATTTTATTTATTTGGCAGAGAGAGACACCACGAGAGAGGGAACACACACGGGGGAGTGAGAGAGGAAGAAGCAGGCTTCCTGCTAAGCAGTGAGCCCAATGCAGGGCTCGATCCCAGGAGCCTGGGATCATGACCTGAGCTGAAGGCGATGCTTAATGGACTGAGCCACCGAGGCGTCCCTAACTTTAATTTTTTCAAAACCAGTTCTCTTTTATGTGGAAAATGGAAGGGTCGTAGCGGGCCAGAGTGGAAAAGCACGCAGCACTACAGAAAACCAGAGGAGATGATACGGCTCTGATGGGAGAGGTGAGGCGGTTGTGAGACATGGAAAGACCTCGAATATATTTTGGAGGTAAAACCCATGGATTGGTGGATGTGTGGGTGGGTTGGATATGGTGAATCCAGGGTTAAATCCCCATATGGAGCTTGAACAACAGAGAGACAAGGGTGCTGGTGACTGAGCCAGAAGGAAGAAGAAGCAGGCTTGGAAGAAAACTCAGGAGTGCAGTTTGGGCCACTTTGAGATGCTTTTCAGCCATCCCAGAGGAGATGCCGGGAAGCATCTTTAGAGAAGCAGGCTTGGCTCTCTATAGAAGACAGGGGTCATTTTCCCCGGGCGCTTTGCCCAGGTGATGTGTCTCCTTCCAGCTGGCCATCGTTGGGTGTGTTCAAGCTGGTCTTGGGGTGACTGCCATGGAGGCAGCCTGTGCCCAGAAAAGCAGGTGACCCCTTCCCATTGGCACTTGGGAGGAGGGGGCTACCAATCAAATCATCAATAACGAGTGACATTCCTCCACAGGGATGCGTCTCTGAGACCACAGAGAAAAGGTTACCACTGCGGCCATCAGATTGCAGGGCCCCAGAAGGAAACATTCTTATGCTCCCCACTCTCCTAGGCAGTATTTGGCCTCGGAGTCAAGAAGCAAGGCTCCCCTAATGGAAAGGCTTTCTGGAAGGAAAGTCCAACTTCAGGCCACTTAAGTGAAGATTTTGCTTAAAATAGATCTTGAATTATTAAAATTTGTAGACTAGAGGTCTAAACACAGACGAAAATCCAGTCCGAAGCACTCATCTATGAATGATGAATGTGGGGCAGAATGGGGTTGAGGTTCACCCCAGGTCACCCCAAGTGAGGTCTGATGGCTGCCAAGCTTAGCCTGTCACCTCAGGGGAGGAGCTTCTCCTGCTCTCCCCATTCCTGCCACCATATCTACACAGGGCCAGATGCTGAAGGGGGCCATTTTTTTTAGACAAGTCTCCAGGAGAGAACATGCTCTAGATTACGTTTCGCTTTCTGATCCTGCCCTGTCTGGAGTCCCCCTGGGAGGGCCCTTTCTGTGCAGTCAGCTACTAGGCTGGTGACAAGGCTATGACTCAGCCAGGAGAGCTGAGGTGATCCCCTTGGCCAATCCCTGCACCTGCCGTCTTCAGCCCAACTCGGAAGATGAGAAGGGACCAGGGACCGCAGAGATAAGTAAACTTGCTCTAGTCTCCAGCAGGAGGAGGAAGGAAGGGCTGAGTGGAGCCGGGCAAAGCAGCACACACATCCTTGATTCTAAAGTCAGTTTCACAATCTAGAAAATGGGAGGCAGATCCACTGTGAGGATGGAAAAGTCCACCACGTAAAAGTCATGGCACAGTGGCTGACTTGAAAGATTTCTGAATTCTAAAACCCCCCCTACATTAGGAAGCGGCGACTCCCAGAAGGATGTGTCCTGTACTTAGCCCCACTGTGATCCGGAGAGAGACCACTGGGCTCACTGAGCTCCAGGACACAGCAGGCCACCGAGCCCCCTCCCAGGAGAGCCCAGAGATCCCCCCTGAGCCCCCCTCACCAAACAATGACAATTCTCCAACTGCCCCAACCATTCTGTGCATACAGTGAGGAGAGTTGTAAAAGCAGCCCTATTTGAACTGGAAACCTCCCCCTTTTTAGCAGGGATTATAACTGCAATATCCTGGGAACTCTGGACTTTTCCAGATGTATTACCCACACAATGGAAAGGGCTTTGCATGGGGTGGAGGAGGGGGGGACAGGAGGGGTGAATGCCCCTCTTCACGGGACTCCAGGACGCACTGTCAGTAGGGGTATGGATGGCTGGTCTCCTGACACCTCCGAGTAGGGGCATCCATGCTCAGCTCTGTAAATGTCCCAGGGAAAGGAAGGACACTAAAAAAAAAACCAGTGAATTTTCCCCCAGAGGGCTGCCCTTGATCTCTGGTAGGGGATGATTGATGACTTAGGCTCTCGGGAAGGGAGGGAATCTCCTCGGGATCCAGAGCCAGTCCTTCATTAGCATGGGCCCCTGGTGAAGTAGGTGACTTCAGCTCGGGGATCCCCGAAAATCAGGTGGGAACCTGGTGCCATCTCACCCCCTCAAAGGGTGGGGGACAGAGCAGCTCGGAAAGCAGCCAGAGACAGAGTGGGTCCCCTGGGTGCAGGTGAGTGGGCTGACCAAAGCAAGTTTCAGGGGAGGGGAGGAAGGTGTGGGAGACACTGGGCCCTACAAGGAGAGGAGGAGGAGGAGGTTGGGCCTGGGAAACAAACTGGGCAACCAAAGCACAGAGGCCCACCCCCAAACTGGAAAGAGGATGTCCATTAGGACTGAGGCATCCAAGAGAGCAAAAGAAGTCCCAGGGAGATAAAGGGGAGGGGCTGATGGTGGGCTACAGCTGGAGGACACGCCACCTAACTCCCCCTAACAGTTACGTGGAATAGACAGCCCCGAATATCCTCCCTGAGCACACGCCAAGCAGCAGAGGACAAGGACACACAGGAGCTGTGTCCACGATGCAGCCACGAGGCAAGGAAACCCCCAGGCTTGGGGCACAGGGGGGTCCTGCTCTGGGACAGTGACTGCTGGGCCCACACCAGCCTCCCTCTAGGACAGGAGCGCTGGGAGCTGCCCCCGGGAGCAGACCAGACTCAGCACATGACCGCAGTGAGTGCACGATCTGGGGTCGGAATCAGGACCAATCGCACCAACACACGTACAGAACTATCCCTCCCCCCACAGTACTCATGCCAGGACTGCCATGACCTGAAGGCCCCCGCCCCAAGGAGGAGGGGTCTGACGACCTTGGTGCCCAGCGCAGGCCCTCATCTAGGCTAATCTAGGACAGGTGTGGAGGAACGGAGCTGTGGGCGTGGGAACCTTCCATGCAGAGCAGTCTGGTGTGTGCAGGGGTGAAGGAAGGTGCTGGCTGGCCTCCGATGGGGTGAGGGAGACCACAGCAAGTCCATGACTGCCCCGGCAGAGCTCCCAGCCTCTGTCCCCTGGGATTAGGAGATGCTGGGACACCCTTTCTCCTCCGGAGAAGGTTCTTAAGGACCCAGGCAAGGTAAAAAAGAGATTTTTGCTGGGACCCGAACTTGGGTTCTTCTTCCCAGTGCACTCTGGGCCTGCAGGACCCAGGCCTCCGTTGTTAAAACAAAAGCCACCGGCCCAAGGTGAAGGAATCCCTTGCCCCCAGAGTAAGAAAACCATGAGGGAAACTCTTGCAATTTCAGGAGTGGAATTCACATAATATATTTTTTTTTTTTAAGATTTTTTTTTTTTTAATTGCCAGAGAGAGAGCACAGGGGAGAGAGAAAACGGGAGTACGAGCAGGGGGAGGAGCAGGCTCCCCGCTGAGCAAAGAACCTCATGTGGCACTTGATCCCAGGACCCTGGGATCATGACCCGAGCCAAAGACAGACTTCCAACTGACTGAGCCACCAGGTGTCCCCAGGAGTGGACTTCAAAGCTGATAAATCTGGCATTTTCTGGTCAGACCCAAAGAGGTGATCTATCACACAGACTTCTCCATCTCATAAAGCAAGATGAGGTAATCCACCCAGTAAGAACCCCTGTCCAAGGCACCTGGGTGGCTTAGTCATAAACAGCTGCCTTCAGCTCAGGTCATGATCCTAGGGTCCTGGGATGGAGCCCTGCCTCCGGCTCCCTGCTCAACGGGAAGCCTGCTTCTCCCTCTCCCACTCTCCCTGCTTGTGTTCCCTCTCTTGCTGTCTCTCTCTCTCTGTGTCAGATAAATAAAATAAAATAAAGAATTCCTATCCTTCTCCCTAGGGGAAGCTGACCTGGCCTGAAACAATCCTTTCTTCTCTTTTGCTAATTTCTTGCCCCACACTCCTTTCCATAAAAACTTTGTATTTTATACCACTCCTCTGAGCTCCCCTCTCGCCTTGCAGATGGGATGCTGCCTGATTCACATGACTTCATAAAGCCAAGTAGATTTTCATATTTCATGTTTCATAAACAAAATTGCATTATGTTTCTTTTTTTTTTTTTAACTCTGCAAAACAGCCCACACACCTTGGAGGATGTGTCCTACATTGTGAGCCCCAGATCGGTGTGTCTCAGTTTACTTTATAGGCTTGACCCTTCCCAGCTTGTCCCCAAGCTTTCGGTAAACAGTTGTCTCTGCCAGTCCCAGACTGATCATCACCCCATCTGGAATGGCCTGAGCATTTGCCAATCAGAATGGACACCGGGCACAGCGGAGCGGGACCAGCTGGATTATGGAGGTCAGGAGGGGAAGGGGGAGAACGCGTGAGGTGACAGGAGTGAAGCCACTTAGGGAACTTGGGACAATGACTAGTAATTCGTGTTTCTAAATTTCTAATATTTTAACCATTGCTGAGGCCATATTAGTGGACTCTAGCTGGATCTACCCCAAAAGAAAACATACTCAGAGTTAACTGAGAAATGCATGGTGAGGTTCCTGACCCCCGCCCCCCATTTATATGTTGAAGCCCCAATTTCCAAGGTGACGGCATTTGGAGATGGGGAGGTGGTTAGGCTTAGTTGAGGTCATGAAGATAGGGCTCTTCCAGCAACCTGGACGTCAGAGCTAAGCATAGGGATTCTACCTCTGACCTCAGTGGGGAAAGCTGACTCCAATAAAATCTGGTTCCTGCAAAGACACCAGGAGCCTACTACAGGGCTGTGGGCTCTGGGCCAGCCTGAAGGTTCTTGCTCAGCTACTAGGCTTTTTGGCCGATGGAACTTTGCTACCAGTTAAGATAAAAATCAATGTTTCCTTCGTAATGCGATCCTTTGTCAGCTCTAAAAAAAAAAAAAAAAAAAAAAAAAAAAAAAAAAATTCAGGAAGCAGAGGACTGGATCTGCCAACAAATTACAACACCTGTTAACGTGCAGAATTTAAATGCTGCGGGCTGCTTGCCTACAGCCATCCACGCTGGCACCTGCTTGCTGTCTTCAGCCTAAATACAACCTCTTTAATTGTTATTGACCTAGAACCTGGGCTGGTGGGGGGAAGTAACTCTACACTGTGAGGATTTCAACTCCTCTAGCTCATCATCTCTTGTTCTTACAATAAACAAAATCATTCCAGAACTGGACATTTCACCCACCCCTAATATTGTAAGTCGTGCTTCCCACCAAGATGTGCCACATACTAGAATCACTTGGGAAACTGTCACAACTCTCAGTGCCCAGGGGCACCTGGGCAGCTCAGTCAGGTGAGCATCCAGCTCTTGCTTTCGGCTCAGGTCCCGATCTCAGGATCCTGGGATGGAGCCATGAGTTGGCTCTGCTCAGCTGCTTGAGGGTTCGAGGATTCTCTCCCTCCTTTTCGCTCTACCCCTCCCCCGCTCATGCTCACTCTCCCTCGCTCTTTCTCTCTCTCTTAAACAACAACAACAAAACTCTCAATGCCCAGACTATAGTCCACATCCATCGATCAAGCCCAGTTTCTCAGGGTAAGGCCCAGCACCAGTGTGTTGCAAAACTCCCCGTCAGATTCCCGGGTCCAGTCACTTCCAAGAACCAGTGTTCCCAGAGTCCACTTCCCTTTAGCCTGTATCCTGGCCACTGTGGTCTCTCTCAAAGCCCATCTTCCCCTCTCCCAGCCCCCCATGCCAAGGGCCACCATATCACATATTTCTTCTAAGTGTCCATACAATGGAACCCATACAAGCCAGCTCAAGCAAAGAGTGTGTGTGTGTGTGTGTGTGTGTGTAGAGCATGATGTATTCATAGGAGTCAGGGATTCCGGACATGGGCCTTGATCTCTGGTGGTTTTCTCTGGTACTCAGTCCCTTCCCCCGGGGATAACTCCACCCCCTCTCAACCCCAGCCCGTTTCCTCGGTTCCCCCCGCTCCAGATTCTCGTCCTTCATTGGTCTGGCCACCCCACAGCCTGTCATGCGCCTCTCCCCTCCACACACCATTCCCTGCAGATCCTCTGTCTCCAACATTCCAAGAGAAAAGTCCCATCAACCCAGGTCACCCTCTCACCCAGTCACACACGGCCTTACGTCGCTGACATCCTAGGGACGGCCACCTTCAGGTCACGTGCCCTCGCTGGTTCAGAGCTCCGTGTTCTGCTCACAGCCCCTTTTCCTTCACCCAGTGCGCCCCAGACACAACGTTAAATGCTGGAGAAGACAGGCGCCATGAGCCAGGTACCGTGGCTTCCTCCTAGGCCTTCTTAAATCTGCCAGAAATCACAGTCCTGAAGTGAGCAAGTGATTTTTCAGAAGAGGAGTGCGGTGCTGTGGAAAAGCGAAGAAGCAGGGTCCACACAGAGGCCTAGGAGCCACCCAGAGAAAGGGTTCTCAGCCGGGCTTTTGATTTTCTTGCTAGTTATGGGATCAAAGGAAGGCACACTTGACCTCTGTGACCCTCAGTTTCCTTTTCTACTAGATTGGGGTACAAATGCCTGTCTTATGGGTTTGTTTAGAGGATACACGACCTAAAGCACTTGCCACAATGTCTGGTACAATATACACAGTCCACTCTGTGAGCCTGATACCGATCATGATAACTCTTATCATTCGTATGTACTACGAACCCTTGGGAGCCCACTAACAAACACAGTTATCGGGTGCGGGCCTTCAGGAGGGAGAAGACTTTTGACAGATGAACCGTGTTGCAGGCCGGGGCATCGCTGGTGGAAGGAACAGCACACGGAAGGCACAGTAAAGGCGCATGAAGGTCGGTGAGCTCGCAGGTCATGTGTCGCAACTGTGGGAGCAACTCCCCAATTTGCGTGCGAGAACAGACTTGTGTTTTCTCCTCTTTTCTCCGCTGTCCAGTGTGTGCTGGGCCCACGGGGAGGTCTCAGAGGACATGCTGAGTCACGGATGAATGGATCGGCCGGATTCAATTAGCACAGGAAGGAATCACCCGCTTAGGAGAATGAAAGTCAATTTCCTGGATTAAAACACATGTCCCCTGGACCCGGGAGAGCTAAATTGAATTTCCATTTCACCCAAGGCAGAACGTGAATATCTCACGTAAGGAAAATGACAGGCGCCTACAAGGAACACGGGGGATGGTAGAGCGGCGAGACCCGTCCCGCAGCCTCCGTGGGAGCGCGCCCTCAGCATCTTCCGTACCCCTCCTCCAGGGCTCAGCCTCCCCAAGTCTTTCGAGAGGCGCCGCCCAGCTGTGGCCCGTTTGCTCTTTTCTGGTGCAAGGATCAATCCAAATCGAGAAAAAACACAATCCTCCCAGTCCTCCCTGGTGCACTAAGGGAGAGAGATGACCTTCCCTCTCTTTTCTTAGAGCATTTACGACACCACACTTATTAGAAATCCCTTCTCTGCCCTTTGGAGATGTAAGTAAATCTTCTTAAAGACTGAATAAGCCTCAACTAGAAGCACCTGTACAACCCATGTACAGCTCCCCATGTTTGGGGACCGGAAACCATCTCTTTGAAAGGGAAACCCCTCACGGCTCCCTCCCAGGATTCCTCAGAAGGTGGGCACCATCTAACTTCGGCAGGTGCCATGCTCACTCCAGGGTGTGGAACTAGATCCTATCCTAAGGGATGCTAGAAGTTTCATTTTCTCTTTGGCTAGAGGCCTTCAACTGCAACACAGACGGCCACTCCACTCACAGATAAGCTAGGACGAAGTTTGCCGACAAATGGTGTTGTCCGGTCCCTCCTGCTTGAGGACAAGGAGTCGTTGAACTTGAAAACACTATGCAGTGTGGTGTGTCAGCCTGACTCTAGAAAGGGATGAAACTTCTTTCTGTCACTGAAGTCTCTTAGCCAGTACCCTGTATGCACCTCACGTCCTGGTCTGATGCTTATTCGGTAAACATTTTCTTTCTCTTCTCCTTTGGTGGAGAGGTTTTCTGGGGGAGAAGGAGATTTTCTTTTTCATGATGCATCCCCAACACTGGCCCAGCTGTCCTCAGGACATAGGCTTTTCCTGACCTTCTGTTCAGTGAGCCAAGCCAAAAGCTGACAGTATGGTGGTTGGGGGCGGGGCGGGGGGAGTGCTCATGTTAATTCAAGAGAGAAGCACTAGGAACCTGATTCTGGCTACAGGGCAAGTTGCTATTACTCCCTTCCATCCCTCATCCTGTGAATTCTCTCTCAAAGTCAGGTTATTTGGGACTCCAAAGGACCCATGGATAGAAAGCCCCAATCTATGAACTTAATGTGGAAAAATTAAATCTTCATTTCACTGACTGCTAATTCAGATTTAGGAGTATATCCTTCTGTTATGAATGCTGGAAACAAAATACAATAGTAGTAATGGGACCTGTGACCAACACCAACACCAGCCAAAAAAAAAAGCACAAGTATTTCCTTGCCCCCCTCAAAGTTGTGGCAGATACTGCAAAATATTATACATGTTCATTACTACATCAAAATTATGGCTGCTATTCGATCTGCTGCACAGGGACAAGAGAAAGGAGGAAGTCAGGCTTCTAAGGGCCAGGAACAGGCAGCTAGCCTCCCCGGGGCCTTCGTCAAATAACAGAAACTTCTACCCAAACCTCACATGGTCAGGCTGTCAAGAATAAGAACCAGGGGAAAACAAGAGCAGCACAGAGAGGAAAAATAACATGCAGAGGAACCCTCTCAGAGGTTCAGCGCCAGGGAAAGTTCTACAGATGAGAGTCAAGCAGACATTGCTCTGCTAAACCCACCCCCACCAAAAAAAACACAAGTGTATCAGCAGGAACTTGACAGGTCTGGTGCAAGGAAGGTAAACAGAGCAATAGCTCATGCCTCCACATGGCAGGCCTACCAGGAGGAAAAGCAGGTCCCCTTCTGGAGAGAAAAACAAGTTGTCTATGTTTCTACAGTTCTATCCAGATGTCCACTTTTCAAGGAAAAAAAATTGACGCAAATGAGAAGGCAAGAAGAAAAAGCACCACACTCCCAGGAGACAGACGGCAATCGTTGAGACCCAGAGTCAGGTAGACACGGATGTCGGAACTACCTGATAGGGACTTTTTTTTTTAACTAATTAATAGGTTGAAGTCTTTAATGCATAAGGTACACATTATGCAGGATCAGATGTGTAATTTCACAGGAGAGATGGGAACTGTAAGACTCCAATGAAGATGCTAGAAATGAAAAGTACCCTACTGAAGATGAAGAACACCTCCCGTGAGCTTATCAGTTGACTCCACATAGTGAGGAAAGAATCAGTGAAGCTGAAGTAAGTTAATTAGGGATTATCTAAACCAAAATGCAAAGAGAAAAAAAGAATGAGACAGGGAGAAAAAAAAAGAACAAGACATCTAAGAGCTTATCAAACAGTCTAAAATTTATGTAATGGATTCCCAGAAAGAGAAAAGAGGGAGAAAGCAGGGCAGAAGAAATATAAAAAAAATAATAATAATAATGGCCTAGAATTTTCCAAATCGCTGACAGACAGCAAACTGCAGATCCAAGAGTCTCAAAACACCAAGCAAACGAGCAGGATGAATACCAGCACTAACACACACATATAAACATGCACGTGCACACAGGCTTGTCACACTTGAACTACTGAGAATTAAGGCAAAGAGAAAATCTCAAAGACGGCCAGAGAAAAGACACATCACACAGAGGAACAAGAAAAGCGTGACAGCAGACTTCTCATCAGAAACCATGCAAGAGAGACAGAGTAACGTGTAGACTTTGCCGAGTCACATAATCTCTGTTGTAGCAAAATTCTGCCCTCATAGCACAAAAACAATTATGGACAACATGTAAACAAAGGGGCATGAGTTTGTCCAATAAAACATCATTTTTACAGCAGGGGGTGAACAAGATATGGCCCACGTGACACAGCGTATCAGCCCTGGTCTAACGCAAGCATCATAGCGATGTTCTGTGCGCTAATGTGAAAGTGAAAGCACAGAGGACGGGAGGGAACACTTAGGGAGGTGCTGTTGCAAGGTCTTTGCCCTACACATGCAGTGCTATTATTTTAAGGGAAAGTCCAGTTGGAGATGTGAATTGCAAGCATTTCAGAAATTTAAAAAAATTTTTTAAATACCAATAACAAGTCAATAAGGAGATAAAACAGAGTCACAAAAAATGTTCAATGAACATAAGTGAAGGCAGAAGAGGAGGAAAAAAAATAAACAAAGGACAGACGGCACAAAGAGAAAACAGCTGATCAGATGGTGGATTTAAATGCAGCCATATCAAAATCACATCAGGGGAGCCTGGGTGGCTCAGTGGGTTAAAGCCTCTACCTTCAGCTCAGGTCATGATCTCAGAGTCCTGGAATCGAGCCCGCATCAGGCTCTCTGCTCATCAGGGAGCCTACTTCCTCCTCTCTCCCTGCCTGCCTCTCTACTTGTGATCTCTATCTATCAAATAAATAAAATCTTTTTTAAAAAATCACATGAAATACACCAGTGAAAAGATAAGATTGTCAGACTGAATATAACAGCACGACCTAGCTATATACTGTCTACAAGAAATCTACTGGGCAAGGAACCTGGATGGTGGATATAGGACTGTACGCATTGGTCAGTACTCAGAGAACAGTACCGTGCAAAGAACACCATTCTAGGTAAGTTTCAAAAGTCAAACATGATGCAGGAGTGAAGACACAGTGCAGGTGGTGACAAATGAGTCTAACTGTATTGTAAACGAATCACAGAATCACACTGAAGAGGACGGAGAAGAAAACAACTGACCTAACTCTGGCAGCAAGTGTTTTGACTGGGTAGCATGAGGCTAACGTCACCACAGACCAAACACAAACCCTGTCCTCCAGCTGATACATGAATTTCTCACAGGGGCATGGATTAATAATATTGAAACTGCTTTATTGGGATACCAGAAATGAAAATATAAGTAAATAAATTGCAGATAATAGGAATGAGGTTTCTTGCTGTTGGAGAAAGATTTTACCTGAAAGTGGTGGTGGTGGGGGGGATGTTAGAATGTATCTTGTGGTCTGAACTGGAGTCAGATATGAGCTCATGATTGAGACAGATGGATGGGTGAGTAGATAGATGTAGATAGATAGATGAGAGATGATAGATGATAGATAGATAGATATGTGTGTCTTATGCATAGGTTACTATACGTACATATATGTTTATTTCTTTTCACTGAAGGAGTAGAAGCAGTTTCACTCCAGCAGCAGTGAACACAGACACACACGCACACCCAGGTCTTGGGTTTTATTATTTTTTTTAAGATTTTATTTATTTCTTTGGCAGACAGAGATCACAAGTAGGCAAAGAGGCAGACAGAGAGAGAGGAGGAAGCAGGTTCCCTGCTGAGCAGAGAGCCCGATGCGGGGCTCGATCCCAGGACCCTGGGATCATGACCTGAGCTGAAGGCAGAGGTTTTAACCCACTGAGCCACCCAGGCGCCCCTGGGTCTTGGATTTTAAATGTTATTTTCCAATAAAGGAAACTAGGGTTCACTGGAGAACTGACTCCAGGGCCTAAGCAAGGAAAGTACCAGATGAACTCAGAGGTACTGAGTGGTAGCAGAAAGTAAAGAAGTGCAGAAGAGTTAGAAGGAGGAGGAGGAGGTGGGGGGAAGAGAAGAAGAAAAAGGAGAAAAAAGAAGGAGGAAGAGGGGGAGGGGAGGAGGAGGGGGAGGGGAAAAGGAAGGAGGAGGAGAGAAAGGAAGGAAGGAAGGAAGGAAGGAAGGAAGGAAGGAAGGAAGGAAGGAAAATGGAGAAGCATGTTCAAAGAGTACAGGAGCTGAACTGAGATATCCCCCAAGGGCCAAAGTTGGAACTTGTCCAACAAAATAGCATTTTCAGATGACGACCCAAATAACTCAAAACAATTCATAAATCTATATGGCTATAAAGGATAACCTAATAAAGCAGTGAATAATGAAGATGCAACTCTTCCTTGAAGAAGTCCAATGAAGAAGTCGAGAAAGAATGAGGGAGGCGGAAGAATCAGCGTTACAATACCCGCAGGGATTATCACGGCAGGATCTACTGATGGAAGCTGAGGTCAGTGCACAAGGGCAAAAGCAGAAACAGACTATTTCCAAGGTTTCAAAACATTTAGTACTAACAAAGGGAAGTCAGAGTGGAAAGTCCTGGCAGACATGGTCTTAACCAGACCATTAAGGCTAACATCTTGGGGATGCACAGTGACACCTCCCACCCCCATAGGAAGCACCGGGGAGGCACACCAGCTCAGTTGCCTCTTTCTCAATACCGTAACAACTGCAGTGTGATCATGAAAAAACATTAGACAAACCCAAATCAAAGGACAGCTCTTCAACAGTGTTGAGATCGTGAAAGAAAGGGGACTGAGAAACAGTCACAGACTGGAGGGGACAAAGGAGACCTCAACTCAATGCCATTGAGAATCCTGGAACCGGAAAAGGACTTGGTAGAAAAACTGGTGGAATCTGTATAAATTTTCCAGCGAAGTTTTGAAACACTGGATCACTCGTTCAACATCGTCACCCACTTTTAGTATCAAGTGATTAATAAAGACCCAAAGGCCCAAGGAGTCTGGGAGAAAGAGCACAGTGAGTTCTAGATAGAAAAAGAGGATACAGTCTTTATTTAAGAAGTTGGGAGAGGAGCCTGTGTGGCTCAGGGGGTTAAAGCCTCTGCCTTTTAGCTCAGGTCATGATCCCAGGGTCCTGGGATCAAGCCCCGCATGGAGCTCTCTGCTCAGTGTGGAGCATGCTTCCTCCCCTCCCTCTCTGCCTGCCTCCCCGCCTACTTGTGATCTCTGTCAGATAAATAAATAAAATCTTTAAAAAAAAAAAAAAAAAAGGAAGTTGGGAGGGTGGTTCTGATCCGGATCTTGAAGGATTGTCAATGACAACCAACAGAAATGAGTACAGTAGAGATCTGGGGTCGGGTCTGGGGGTAGAGGTGGTGGAGCAGCAAGTTTGTAAAAAATTTGGCAGTGGTAAAGTCCAAAATGTGTTCAGTATTCACTGTGCAGGTTGCCAAAGGGAAAATACCCTTATGGGTTTGTTGAGTGGTTAGTAGGAAAGGCAGGCTGAGACTAACACATCATGGCCTCAAATGGCAACCTAAGAAGTTAGTGCTTTATCCTAAGGTCCCAGAGAGCCAACAAAAACTTTTATAAGTAAGGGTTGAAACATTATGAAATCTCCATTTTACAAAATTGAACTTGGCCATGATGGGCAGACCACATGGGGTGAGAAGCAGAAGACAATTAAGGTAGACAATTTGTATGATAGTCTACATATCCAGTTGGAGGGTTAAGCTGTAATTGGGAGCTGACTGTCATGGAGAATTGATAAAGGGGCAACACATTTCCAAATTCACCCATATCTAAGTCCATGTAAATGGAGAGCTCTGGCAATAATACCACCAGTCACCACGCAGGTTCAAGGTGAGGTGTAGCAGCAGCATCTCTGCAGGGCTGACTCCATGCTATGAAATGTGAGTCCCTATAACTCCCCCTCAGTTAAGTCCCCTTTGGTTGTGGGAAAACTGATTGCTTATTTGTTTCCCCAACTAACCATTAAAGAAGGGCCAGAGAGCCAGGAAGAAAAAAGTGCTTTGGGAACCACCATCACAGGTCTCCCTGCCAGGGGCCCTGGTGTGAGCCTCTGTCTATAGAGACTGGCTGCTTGGAGCGGTCTGACTCCCACCCCATCCCAATTCAGAAACAAAACAAGGGAAAAAAAGATGGTCTTAAAATCCCAATGAAATTGAACTTCCTTTAAATGTTTGCTAATTACTATTGCATGAGGTTCTACAGATACCTCTGCTCTGCGGAACAGAAGAAGGAAAGAGGAGGGAACTGGTAGGGGGTAGGGCGGGCAGGAGGGCAGGGGACCAGAGCGGGGAGCCAAGGGCGAATTTCACCTGCTTCACAAGGGTGCTGTGGGCTCCTTGGATCGTGGTTTGGGAATGGAAATTCCCGTCCCTCCTGCCTCTTGTCCTTCTAACGGGAATCAGACTCTGGAGATTCCGGTTGGGCACGAACTTGGAGAATTCCCTGAAAACATGCTCAATGTCAGTTGCTTGCGCACGCATCTAAATGGCATTTCTCTTGCATTTTCCATGTTAATGAGGCAAAATATTGGGAAAAGATCATTTGTATAAATTAGAATTTTGTAATATGACCATTTATGGCCAGGTTCAGCATTCTTAAAAGGACTCCACAAGAAGGCAATCAATGACACTTCATAGATGAAGAGGCTTGTATAAAAGCCCAGAGCAAACCAACTAACAGAAGATGGAATCAAAACTCCCAGAGCCTCGTCATAGGCTTTTGCGTCCCCAAATGTCAGCCATCGATTCCATTCTCCAGTGAGATCTGTGCCTGAGAAGCCAACATGGGGAGATTCTGACATATAACACGGGGGAAGCATTTGAAACCTCATTGCGCTCCACGCTCCCTGCCTGACATTTACCTCAGCCGCCGAAGGAAAGCCTGCTCTCCCCCACTTGGAGGGCATATTGTCGGAAACCCTTTCACCTTCCATTAACTTCAGAGGGGAGTCCCTCTTCACGGGAGCTTTGGCCTGCTGGTCGACCTTCCTCATTCTCCGGGTTGTCTGGTTCTTAGTTGGCTTGGCCACCACCTACTGACTGTCATGAGACTAGGCATGGCTGCTTCCTTCCTGGTCTTGCCCTTCTCTCTTTCTCTTGGTCTTGCCCCTCAGCACCCCCCCTCCCATTTTCTCTCCTTTCTCATCACCCTTTCCCCTGCAGGGGCTCTAGGAAAAGCTCATTGTTGGGTGGCAGCATTGTGACCACCCTCCTGGGCTTGTGATGTCAGCACATGATGGTGCCCAGAGAGAGAGAAAAAAAAAAAATGAATGAGGACTTAGTAAGGCTGCTGCACTGGGCTAATTTTGAGCCCAGCACTGGATTCAGAGCTGAGTCTGGTCCAGAGTGGGGCCAAGAGGAAGCTTAGAGTAGAGCATGACCAAATCCCTTCACAAAGTTGGATTTTGTCTTGTGGATTTCTGAATTCACAACAGGCTAACTGGAGGGGACTTTTAATTCAGAAAACTGCCTTCTAACAAACTGAAGAAATGTTGAGGGTGGAAACTGACTTACCCATTTTTTTACCAAGCCATGGAAATTTGGTGTTAGGTACTGTGTCTATTATTAAGAGATTTCTATAATCGATGTTATTACCCAAAAAGCATCAATTCCAAGAAATTTAAGGCTACATATGAACTCTTAAGTCATATGAAGCCTAAGTCACAGGGGGAAATGAATAGTTACAAGATACAATCACTAAATTGTTGTCCAGTCAACTAAAAATAGATTTAAACTGGTGATAAGAATAAAAGTTTATTCTACGGTCAGAATGGAATCATTTAAAATAAGACAGTTACTGGGGCGCCCGGGTGACTCAGTGGGTTAAGCCTCTGCTTTCAGCTCAGGTCATGATCCCAGGGTCCTGGAATCGAACCCCGCATCGGGCTCTCTGCTCGGCAGGGAGCCTGCTTCCTCCTCTCTCTCTGCCTGCTTCTGTGCCTACTTGGGATATCTCTCTCTCTCTCTGTCAAATAAATAAATAAAATATTTAAAAAAAAAAGACAGTTACTTCTGTACAAACATCTAAAGTCTTTGTTCAGGGGGCACCTGGGTAGCTCAATTGCTTGAGCATCCTACTCTTGATTTCGGCTCAGGTCATGACCGCAGGTCATGAGCGCGAACCCCACGTTGTGGGGGAAGGGGTCGACACCCAGTGGGGAGTCTGCTTGAGATTCTCTCCCCCTCCTTCTCTTTCCCTCCCTCCCTTGCCCCTGCTCATGCTCGTTTGCAGGCCCACACACACAATCCCTCTCTCAAATAATAAATAAATAAAATCTTCAAAAAAAAAAATAAATAAAGTATGCTCAGATGTGACCCTGGGAGCCCAAGAATGGAGTGGGCTTGTCCTCTCACAAGCAGTTTTGGGGCACGGTGAGAATGCTTACTACCAAATGCTATGCATCAGAGTAGAAGGTGAAATTTCAAAATACCCATTCACGAACCACGGGCCACCTCATTCTTTGGGCAAATCCAGAACTGGAGCCAGCCCTCGGTCTTCCAGACACACGAAACATCGATTCCCTTCCCACATCTTCGGATGGTGATTTTGAATCCCCATGGAAAAGGTACATTTGAAAAACAAGTTCTTATAAGGAAGAGAATTTTTTTTATCTTTCGTCTCTAGCTCATGCTGCCTTGGATAGATTCGTGGTCACTGCAGAGTCCTAAAAAGAATGCTCTAATGTCAAAAGGCTGGGTGGTAGGTTCCAGTAACTGCCTGGGATTTGTACATCGTTTTGTTGACTTGTCATTACTCAACACAGCACCGTACAGTAGAGCGTGCAAATGTAGCACATTCAGCTGTCCTGGGTGACAGTATGCAAACGGAAACAGCAGTACCTAGAAGATCTACAGATCCTTTCCACTAAATACTAGGCTTTTCTCCTTTTTATCATTTTATTTTATTTTACTAGTCTTTTCTCTAGTTTCTCCAGATCTTGTCAACCCTTCCTTATGAAAATTTGGAGGCTAAAAAATATTCACTTGCTTCTTAATTTGTGATTCTCCTCTTCAAAAGTGTACACCCGTGTGCGATAGGCTATGGAGACCAGAAGGGATGTTACTGAAGCCAGCATGTTCAACGGTCCCCGAAACTCCAGCTCCCGTAACAACAACCTGTCAACCTCCAGACAATGAGATCACATAGCTTTGCATTTTCCCAACCCTGTGATATCAGGCTGCATGGATATATGTCCTTTAGCCTAAAACAAAGGAAGTAATTTTTGCTAGTCTTCTCCACGGGTCAGATCACACCTGCAAAACCACATCAGTGTGACCATCAGACCTGAAGGCCATAAGGACGGCAGCAGGCCCATTTGCAAGAAGACGATCCAGCATGAAAGGAAAGGCTGAACCACTCTCCATGTGTTTAATAATAACCGAAGCCGTGTGACCTGCAGAAAAGCCTGGTGTAGGGAGTGGGACTGGAGGAATGCAGATAGAACGGAGCCCTAATATCAAGGGCTGACGTGGAAGAACATGATTACATTTGTCTGTAGATTCCGGAGACTTTGTGATCGTAATGAAAAAGACCTAGAGAGACAGGTCAGAACGATGCAGGCAACCCTTGCTGTCTGGAACCCAGGAGTTCCCAGCCGGACCCCCAGTCAGAAAGGGGCTGTTCAAGTTTTCCCAAACATAAGGCAACAAGTTGAACTAAAATTTCCACTGCTTCTCCCAGCCCTGACTCGACGAATTAGCACTCTCCTTCTCCCTGTCTTCCAGAAAGAACAGCTTTGTCTTTTATAAAACCAATGGGAGAATTCTAGGCTAGCAAAGAAATACAAAAACCCTAATTCCAGAGGATACAGACACCCCTCTGTTTCTAGCAGCATTATCGGCCATAGCCCAATTACAGAAGCAGCCAAGTGTCCACAGATAGACGAATGGATAAAGAAGATGTGGTATGTCTACATAATGGAATATTACTCATCCGTAAAAAAGAAGAAAATCCTACCATTTGCATCAACATGGATCTAGAGAGTATAAGGAAAAAAAGTGAGTCCAAGAAAGACAAATATCTTATGATTTCATGCATACATGGAATTTAAGAAACAAATGAGCAGATGAGCAAAAAAAACAAAAACAAAAAAAACCAGAGAGGGACGCACGAAGAAAAAACTCTTAACTACAGAGAACAGACTGATGGTTTCTAGAGGGGCGGCGGGTGGAGGGATGGGGGAGTAGGTGACGGGAATGAAGGCGGACACTTGTTGTGATGAGCACTAAGTAACGTGCAGATTTGCCGAGCACTATATTGTACACCTGAAACTAATATAACACTTTTCATTAACTACACTGGGATTAAAATTAAAAACTTAATAAGAAATAGAGTGAAAAAAAAAACACATACCTTAATGAAAAAAATAAAAGAATTCTGGCTCAGGCTTCCCTGTATCACACCAGAGCAACACAGAGAGGAGTGGCGGTCTGTGTGGAGACGGGCAAGCTGCGGTGGGAACGCCGCCCTCGGATTCTACTGGATTGGGCTTAGCTGTTCTCCCTCGCACACACACGCTCCCCTCAAAGATGACTGGGGTGTCTGGGAGCAGAGAAGGCCACGGAGGCTTCTGCCCCAAGAGGAAAGGAAAGACAAGAGAACTATGTCTAAAGGGGTCCCGAGAGGTCCTGGGTGGCTCAGTCAGTTAAATGTCTGACTCTAGATTTCCGCTCAGGTCATGATCTCCGTGTCATGAGACCAAGCCCCACATCAGGCTCCATGTGGGCGTGGAGCCTGTTCAAGAGTCTCTTTCTGTGGGACGTCTGGGTGGCTCAGATGGTTAAGCCTCTGCCTTCGGCTCAGGTCATGATCTCCAGGTCTGGGATCGAGCCCCATGTCAGGCTCTCTGCTCAGCGGGGAGTCTGCTTCTCCCTCGCCCTCTGCCTCTCCCCTTGCTTGTCCTCTCTCTCTTTCTCTGCATCTGTCTCAAATGAATAATAATTTAAAAGTCTGAAAAAATTATTTTAAAAAAAATTCTCTTTCTGCCCCTCTCCTCTCTCAAAAAACAAAATCTCCTGAGAATAAACTGGCCTCAGAAGAGTTCCAGATCTGCCCCTGAGCCAGATCCCAGATTCTGTCTGTAAGTATCCCAAGTCCCCAGAGGGAAATTCTTATCTTTTCCTCCCAGAACAGTGAGGATATTTAAAAAAAAAAAAAAATCTCATAGTTCTTTGTGGAATCCAGTGTGTCCTGGGCAGAGTGCGGCTCTGGGACAGTGACCTGGTTTCCCTTCTGTGCTCTGTCACTTACGAGACCCTGCATGTGCCACCTCAAGACCTCAATCTCCACATTGGAGAACAAGGAAGTGGGGACAGAAGTTCATGAGCTCTGACCTGTCTGTGATGCGACTTCATGGGTATACAGCAGCCCTGCCTGTCCATCCCCCCCAAACACACATAGGCTTCACTGTCCATCCAGCACCCATGGCACCGCTAGGCATCTCTAATCATGTCAAAGGATACTGAGATAGTTTCAAAAGAAGAAACTGATGCAAATTCACTTGAATTTTAAAACAGGTAACATCGTGCCCAATGCTTTCTCCTCCCCCTGCTCCCTCCCCTGGGAAAGTGTGAGTGAAGGTCTGGGCTCATGAACTGAATCAGAGGACATTCTGAGCTTCTTGAATTTCAGATAGGAGGGAGGGATGGAGGCCAGGGGTGGGGGTGGGCAGACGAGCATCCATCCCTGAGCCAACACCATTCAGTTTTATCCCCCTGCTTTGTAACATTGAACCCACAGCAGCATGATCTGACTCAGGCAATGCTCCACCTGGCCCTGGGGTGCTCGGGAGACCAGGAGACAGAGCGATCAGCTAGAGAGCTTCAGAATGAGGGCACATCACCCTAACACACATACGCATGTACCCTCACACACATACATATGCACGCACGTGCACACATATGCTCCTCCAGCACCAGCATCAAACATCTGATTACATATCAAGTGTCACCACTGCTCTGATTCCACTGTTTCTCATGGAGTCCAAGTTCAAGCCACATTGGACCATTTCCATTTCATTATGTTTGTCCTGTTCCCTTCTACCACAGGGCCTTTGGATGTGCTCCTCCCTGTCCTTGGAATCCTATCCCCTCTTTACCTGATTACCTTCCATTCATTCTTCAACTTTAGTTCAACCATCACCACCCTCCCCATCACTACTATATCAATTCTCCCTGCTAGACATTCTAACTATTCTATGTATCATTTATTTGAAGTGTTGGTTATAGTTCAAATTTTCCAGTTGTGTGTGCAATTATTGTAAAATCTCTCTTCAGGAGACAGAGTCTGCAGGAAGGAAAAGACCATTTCTGTTTAAGTATCTAGCACGGGGCCTGGCACATAGTAGTTGTGCAATACCTATTTTTTTTAAAGATTTTATTTATTTATTTGACAGAGAGAGATCACAAGTAGGCAAAGAGGCAGGCAGAGGGAGAGGGGGAAGCAGGCTCCCCGCTGAGCAGAGAGCCCGATGCGGGGGCCGATCCCAGGACCCTGGGATCATGACCCGAGCCGAAAACAGAGGCCCTAACCCACTGAGCCACCCAGGCGCCCCCGCAATACCTATTTTTAAATGAATGCTTAAATGTCATATCATGGATCATAATGCCTGGCTGCAAATATATATTCATCATAGTAAAAATGACAAAAAAAAAAAAACAGCTCTAACAAAAATAAATATCCTAATAAAAATAAAGTAAGTACACGGGTACTAATGTTAAAAATACCAGTGGCCTTATCAAGAATCAAGCAAGAGGGAAGTCACAAAGAATATACTCATGGAACAAGCCATTTCTGAGCGTTTACTGTGTGCAAGGTACGATGGTGGGGGGTAAACATCTTTTTTAAAAAGGGGGATGCCTGTGTGGCTCCAGCGCCTGTTGGAGGTTCTACTGGGCTGGTGGCCCCTCCCTGGGCCACAGTCGCCTTTCCAGGTGGTGCAGGGGACAGCTTGCTCTGTGTTAGTTCTGCAGGCCACCTTTCCCTTCGTTCCTGCCTTCCAAATCTGATTACATAGCTTTTCCACCGGAGAAGCCCCTCCTGTTTTCTGCACTGTTGTAAGTTTCTGAGTTCTGTTCCTTGAAATTGAATGCGACATCTGGAAGTAAAGGGAAAATAAATGCATGTTTGTCTGGGTAGCAGTGGACCTCGTGAGAGCCCCTGATGTCACAGCTCCAACGCAGGACATAAGAGCAAGTGGGAGGAGGGAAGTCTCGCAGAGAGGGGGGCGAATAGTGCACCTGCACACGGCTGAGCGTCTGGGGAGCCAGACACAGCCAAAGGTACTAAATGCAAGGAATCAATGACAAGAATTTGAAAGTGCTCAACAGAGAACCTTTTACCGGAGGCAGCATTCTATAGTGCTTATGGACAGTCTCTGGAGCTAACAGGTATGGGTTCAAATCCTAACCCCGGCCCTTATGGGCTGTATGACCTGCGCAAGCAGCTCAACCTCACAGCTGCCACATCCCCCAGGGACAGTAATAGAACCGACTTACAGAGCTGCCGGGAGGAGGAACATATATAACGCTTTTAGACAAGAACCCATCACATAAGGACCACATAAAGATTTGTTAAATAGGAAAACCAACGACTATATGAAAATCATGGCCATCCAGTTAGAAAAGACAGATTCCAATTAAAGCAAGTTCCTGTTTCAAAATATGTTTAAAACAGTTTGAGATATGTTTAAAATGGTTTGAACTTTTTAAAATAAATAACATTTATACAAATTTAAAATTTAGATTTATAATATAAATACATTTTAAGTACCTATTAAAATGTACTTTTTAGGGAATACATTAGATACATTTTTAAGTAAGTAAGGGCTTAAGCATAATGAATGTGAGGGTTTCCAAGTGGCAGACTAAGGGAAAAGCTTAAGGACAGTATGGGGAGGGGGTGCAGAGAATGGGAAGCGTCTGTTTCTCCCCATGACAAGGAAAAGCCCGCCGGGAAAAAACACACCTGCCCCAGGAAGAACACCGTGGAGGAAATGCTCCATATATAAGAAGGGCAGAGTCTGAGCACAGAACCAACTAAAACAGGGTGAGATTATACACAAATGCAGAGTATAAGAAAGGAGAATGCATTTGTCCTACTGCTCTGCGAAAACCAGCTACATTCTCCTCCAGCAGAGCAGAATTCCAGGATAATGTGCGAAGGGGACGGGAAAACGGATCAGAGGAAGGACCAGGAGACCGTGGCTACGTACCACGGCTAGTATTTCCCAGCCGATTTTCTAGAAGCCAGGCACATGGAGCGCTTTGATGAAATGTTTCAAAAATAAATTTAAATCTAAACAGAATCACTTCCCACCCACCCACCCTCCTGCCAGAACGAGCTCCTTCCAAGAAGGCTACATTTTAAATCCAGTCCTTTTGCAACTTAAAACCAGTGAGGAAAACAAACTTTTCAAGCCTAAAGCAACAAGTTTCAATCAACTAGAGCAGGACAACCCAGAATTCTGAGAATCGCTGCTTTTACAAGAAATGTTGCAATCCAAGCACTGGCTGGCCAAGAGGGAGGCTTTTCCACGCAAGTGCAGGTCATTAGGAGCACAGCAGGAAAGATGTGCCAGGCTCCACGTAAAACAGCTCAGCACATTCTCTCCCCTCCCAAAGCAACATGGGTTAAGGAGCTTGGGTGAATACTTCATTGCTTGAGTGTCCCTCCGGAATTCAGGGCTGTCTGTCTTGAATGAATCTGTGTGTGTGTGTGTGTGTGTGTGTGTGTGTGTGTACGCACGCATGTGTGGGAATGGAGGCAGGGGCGGTCTGGGCATGAGTTTTTCTTTGGGTTTCTGTTTCCCAGAGCTACAGCATCCAAACAGAGAGCTAGACCTTGTGGGGAAAGCTTTGCTCAGACGTCCCTGAAATCCATGAAAAATCGGTCACTGGCTTCTCTGTCCTAATGAACCACATGTAAGCCCATGATGAAACATGTCACAAAACATTGTCACTGTGCCATTTTGTACTCTGCTACTTCGTCTAATGACTGGTGAGCCCTGGAACGAAAAGCAAAACCATGACACACTCATCACCGACTCCTGGGTACCCAGCCCATCTGCATAGCAATGAGAACGGAGCCAGAGCTTCAGAGACAGGGCAGACGTAGAGAGCTTCCCCTTGGAGACGGCAGCCATACACAGTTCAGTATTTCCAGTTCAGACCTTGCCCCCGGCTCCAGGCCTTACATCCAACTACCTCCTGGACACCTCCAGACGGTCCTCAAACACTTCATCCTCAAGGAGGCCGACGTGAACTCCTGACTGGTCTCCCTGCCTCCAATCCCACCCCATGACAGATCTGAGGGGGCGTCACCTGCTTTAGGACTTTCCAGGCCACCCATCCCCATTACCATTACCACTAGAGTAAAGTCTAAGGTCCTCAGGAAGGTAGACGCAGCCCCCCCATCCGTGCCATCAGCGCCCCTGCTTCCTGCTCTCCTCCACTGTCATCTCCTGCTACTCACCTGGTCCTGCCACAAGCCTCAGGTGCCTGGACTCAGAGTGTTATTCTAGAACAGCTCCAGGCCTGGCTAACTTACAGCTCTTTCAAGACTCTGCACAAGACTCAGCTTTGTCTTGGAAGCCTTTTTTTATGAATTGCTTCTAAATTCTCCACCCATCCGAGCTGAGTTCCAAACCCCGCTTCTCTTCTGCATGATGCCTTGTGCCGGACGGCAAGCACCTTACGCTCACAATTCCATGAACCCCCATGTGCGCACGAGGCGCTGAAGCTCAGAGAAGCAAGCAAACGTGCTCGGTGACACACATACTCTTAAGTGGCAGGGCTCAGGGGCCCGGGCCAGGACGTGTCCTCCTAATCCAGTTCTCCTGCCTTAGACAGTCAAGACTTCCTGTCACTCCACCCTCGAGACAGAAACTTCCTACTTGGCATCTCCTGTCCATTGCTTCTGATCGTGTTTCTAGATGAGCCGTGCGAGGGGCAGAGTAGGGTGTGCGGGAGAAGCCCCGCTTATCCCCCCTCCTGGCCTCCCTTTCTTGTACACTGTAGCCACTGCACCATGCATGGCCAGAGGCTGGGGCTGGAAACCTGGTGGCCATGGGCTCCTACCCCCAGGCTACAGAATGGGGACTCGACCCTGGGAAGCAGCCTCACTGCCTCATGACCACCAGCCTGCAAGCCCACGGCCAGGAGGAGAGGCTCACTCACCGGGACTTCCCACCTCCACTCTCCTCCTTGGTGGGGGGCTCCCCTCGCTCCGGCCTTAACTGCCACTAACCGCCTGCTGGTCCAGATTCCTGGCCTCTGATTGGGCCCCGTCCCTGCCAATCCCCTCGGAAACAGACCTGCTCCTCACTGAGTCCCTGGGACAAGGCCTCCCTCAGCTGCCTTCCTCACTCATTCAACTGAAGCCTGTGGAATCATCTCCCGGGAGAACCTCTCCCTCTGGCCAGCACCACGCCCGGCCTCTCGAATCCCCGGCAAATCCTCTGTTCCGCATTCTTTTCCTGGCTCTCCAGGCTCGCCAGACTGGGAGCTCTTTGAGAGCAGAGACTATATGCCACCCTCACTCTGATCTCCAAGGCTTAGGACAGCCCACAGAGGGACAAATGAGTGTTCAGGCTTTCTCTCTTCCTCTCCAGATCATTCCAAAAGCCTTTCCTTGAGCCTCACCACCCCCTAACTTATCTCCATAAGTCCATCCTCCGCAGGAAAAGAGCTCAGGTTTAAGACCCACGGAGGTATACAGCTGGTCGTATGATGTTGCTGAAGCCTAAGGTACAGTTCCGGGGCAAGGTGAGGACACTACGAGACAGAAACTGGAGATGAAGCGTGGCCCCACTGCCCAAGTGCTGCAGCAGAATCTCCCCCACCCCACCCCCAGCCACGGAGGCTCCGAGGGCCATATCCAGGACGAGTCCAGAAGCCAGAATGGGCAAGGGGCGGAGGACGGCGCTGGCCCTCAATCTGCGGGACATGGAGTCTCAGGAGTTCCCAAAGGAAGGGTCCGTGGTCTGCAAAGCACTAAATACGGTCATAGGAAACATCAGCAGGGCCTGGCCCAAGGCTTGTGGACCACACTGGGCAGGGGGACTGACATAGGACAAAGGAACCAAAGTGCGTAGGAGGAGGAAGCAGAGTCTGCAGAAGGGATTTGAGAGCCGTGGGGGCTTTTGTTAGGTACATTCGACCACAGCCCTGTAAGGGCGGTCCACCAGGGGCAACCAGCAAATACTTGGGTACCAATATGAACCTTTTCCTGTGGACACGAGGGAGCCATGGAAAGCTTTTCAAATCTGGGAGGCAGCAAAATCATTTCTGTGCCTGGGGGAGTAAGGCTCCAGGGAGAAGGGGTTAGAAATTAGCCAAAATGTTCTTAGCTCATCCTGGGCTCCTCAAGCCTTAAGGAAGAGCCTCGAGCCAATTCAGCCAGCATGGGGGAGGGGCGGGGTCCTGGGTGGGAGATGGCTTATATCCACAGCAGAACCCAGGCTTCGTCAGAGCCCTTGCTCCCCCCCTGGAAATGTAAAGGTCAAGCGGTACGTTCACGGCAACATCACTCACATTAATGTTCGAAGGCCACACGTTTCTAATCCAGCCAGGGTCCCTCATCATTGGAATCTGAAAAAGAAAAACAGGAGAAATTAATGAATGGAAATGTTGTGGAAACAGACAGTCGTCAGGACAGCACACAACCTTGTGAAGAGAGGACACCCCAACTAGGCCGTACCCTCGAACACGGAGGACTGTGTGGTGCATATTTATAGCTCAAAGAAAAGAAATTAAATAAGAAGACGACGTGCTGAGTTTTCTCTGAGCGTGTTTATGGAGGGTGTGAGGCCTGGGTTACACGGGACACAATACGAAGTCATAAATCGGCCCTGCCCCCATCCCTGCCCACCTCCACTTCTCTCCTTCCCAAGGCACACGCTGCCAAAACCATGGGACTTGGAGTCAGAAGTCATGCCTTCTAGTGCGGCCTCAACAGCTTCTTAGCTGTGGCTGCACAAGGCTTGTTTTCTTAGCTGCAAAATGGGTGTAACAGCCACCCCAGAGATGACAGGCGCGGTGTGAGCATTGACGGAGTCCATTCGGGGAAGGGCAGAGCCCAGCATGCAGATGAGCCAGTCAGACTGCTGGTGTGGCCCCCACCCCGAGCCGGGGGGGACCGCGCCATTGCTTTTCCTACAGGTGCCCTAGGTCGAGCCCCCGGAATGCCAGTCACACGCTGGTGTAGCCAGGGACATGCTGAGTTTTTGTAGGTCTCAAATTCTCCCTAAGTTATACTCAAAAACATGTATGTTCCAGGTTCAGCCACGGCAGCCCAGAAGGGACAAACTTTGAAGCCCCCTGTGCCTGTTTCCCTCGTCCCGTCACCCCCTTGGCCTGTTGCCCTACCTGCTGCACATTGGACACGTGTGGCTTTTCCAGCCCATGCTGGTGATTAGTTAACTTGTTACTTTGTATCACCATTTACTGAGTTTCTCTCTCAGGGATCAGGTGCTCAGGGGGGTAGTGGGAAAGCATAGTTGGGGAAATGCAAAGTCTGCCCTTGAGTCACTCACAGCCGAGCGGGGTTGGGCAGGAAGACAGGTAGACAAGTCTGTCATTCCCCGGACGACCTCTGAGACATGCCCGAGGCCACCTGGGAGCACAGGAGGGAGCCAGCGGCTTTCCGGCAGGGAGTACAAGGCATTCTGTGCCGTCCACAGAAGGGGATGTCTAAGCTGCTTCTGAAGGATGAAGCTCTCAGGGAGAAGAGGAGGGAGAGGGACCTTTCCAAGCAGAAAAGAGAGTGTGTCCAAAGAAACAAAGGCATCACATGTGTATTTGGAGCACAGCACAGAGGGCCCCATGACCGTGACCGGAGAACAGTGGGAGGGACCATTGCGGCGGGCATTGTCAGGAGATGTGGGTAAAGTGGGGCCCCTTTTCTTCTTCAGAAAAATGCCCTCCTCAAACAAGATCTTTTAGGAGGCCTCATGTAAATAAACACAAGAGGAACTAACATCAGGGAAGAGGCCCCAGGTCTGGTGTTGGCTGCAGAACCCGAGCTTCCAGAGAACAGAGTCTGAGAACAGTCTCTGGGCACGGCGGGGGGTACAGAGGAGTGGGATGAAGGCACCCGTGTTTTATAAGATCATTCCGACGTCTGGTATTGGGGGCCGAGGAGTAAATTTAAAGGCTATTCCAGGAAAGAGTGGTCAGGAGGTGAGCCAAGGCGGGAAGAGGGGGCTGAAGAGGAAGGGGCGGCTGAGGGCGGCTCCTCGTGGTGGAACCGCCGGGGCGTGGTGAGGGACGGGGACGGGCTGGGTGGGGGAAGAGAGACATGTTGAGGGCGACTGGAGTCTGCGGCCCGGGCCACAGGGTAGATGATGCTATCATTAACCAAATGAGGAAAACCGGAAGGATAAATTCCAGGAGGACCGTTCTAGTATGCTGGACCCACGTCGGGATAAGCTGGATAGGGTTTCCTCCAACAGGCCCTGGAAAGGCAGCAGATGTGAGCCAAGGGATCCCACCCAAGTCTGAATTATTGTTGGGAAAGTGGCAGAGACCAGGTTGTTCATCTATGAACTGCTTGGTATGGCCATTAATTCAGTCCTGGTTCAACTGAATGATGCATTTAAAGCACTTCTTTTTTTTTTTTTTTTTTTAAGATTTTATTTATTTATTTGACAGAGAGAGATCACAGTAGACAGAGAGGCAGGCAGAGAGAGAGAGAGAGGGAAGTAGGCTCCCTGCTGAGCAGAGAGCCAGCAGGACTCGATTCCAGGACCCTGAGATCATGACCTGAGCCGAAGGCAGCGGCTCAACCCACTGAGCCACCCAGGTGCCCCTAAAGCACTTCTTAGAATCTAGTTACTACCCCCATTTCAGCTCCTGTGGAATATTAGCATGCTATAAAAAAAAAAATCATGTGGCTTGGATACAGATGTTCTAGACCATCCAACTCAAATTCCTCCCGGGGCACGAGCACGCACTGGGTACAATGGCTGTACTCATTTCACATTCACGAGGCAGGCTAGGAAGGCCAGCAGCGATTTAAATCCACAATGCTTACATTTGATCCCAATTAAAAATAAAGTTTCAAATCAAATGCCAAATGTATGTTCCTGCCAGGGGAACTCTGAACCCTCCAAATGTTTGGTTTGATTTCAGAGATTAAACAGAAAAACAAGAACACCAGAATGGTGAACTTGTGTATTGCAACAAGAATTTCTCTCGAAATCAAGAAGAAAATAATCCCACTCCACCCCACAACGATTTGTCCATTGTCATTCAAAATTCTTAACACAGAATTTGAAGCCCAGCCTCCAGAGCCCACACACCAAGCAGGGAGCAGTCATAGACGCTGGAAATAAACTTGGGTTTGAACCCCTGTTCTTCCCCTAAGAGCTGCGTGGTCTTCAGCATGGAATTCTACCTTTGTAAACCTCAGTATTCTCATCTATAAAGAGAGGAAAACAATAAAATGGTTACCCCAGAGCTGAAAAAAGAATCAAGAGATAATGCCATGTAATAAGGTTATCAGGGTAGAACCCTTGTGAAGGGGGTCAGTGCCTTCAAAGAAGAGACAGCAGAGAGATGTCTCTCCAATGTGTGAGCACACATCAGGAAGGTGGTGGTCTACAAGCCAAGAAATGGGCTCCCAACAAAACCCAATCCCACTGGCAACCCGATCTTGGACAACCAGCCTTCCAGAGCTCTAAGAAATAAATGTCTGTCGTGCAAGGCACACAGCCAGTTCTTGTTATAGTAGTCTGAGCCTATGGACAAAGATCCTGTTGTGTTTCGAACCATCCCGTGTCCATAGTTATGTACAACAAAAGAAGTCATCTACGTGACTCAAAGATTAAATAGGTAAAAAAAAAAAAAAAAAAAAAAAAAAAGATTAAATAGGTAGACAAATAGATGAAGAAAAATGGGAAAACGCTTGGGGAATGAACACAGTTAAGTGTGGACAGATGAACAGATGGAAAATAGGAAGACACTTTCCTGCTGTCTTTCACTTTATGCTGGGGTGTGTTGCTTGCTTGTGTGACCACACTGATGGATACAGAGTATTGAGCACTCGAAAGAGAACCATAAAGATTGGTCATGGCGTGGTTGGGGCCTCTGCTACTTAGAGTGGAATCACACGGGAAGTTTCCTCTTCTAAAGAGCCAACGTGGGGGTGCCCGGGTGGCTCAGTTGGTTGAATGTCCAACTCCTGATTTTGACTCAGGTCGTGATCTCAGGTCAGGAGACCGAGCCCCACGTCAGGCTCTGCACTCGGCACGGAGTCTGCTTCACATCCTCTCTCCCTCTCCTTCTAGCTCACTCTCTCTTTCTCTCTTAAATAAATAATTAAAATCCTTAAAAAAAAAAAAAAGAAAACAAGAAAGTACCGACATGGGGCTACCTCCCCCAGGGCTGCCAGGAGAGTCTACTCAGAAGTGTCCTTGGAAGTGACCTGCACGTATTCAGAGAAGCCACATCTTTGTGAAGAGCGAGATCCAGGTCCTAGCTCATGGCTTCACCCATAGCCCACCACTCGCCCGAGTTCACACACGTGGGACCCGGGCCCAAGTTCAACTTCAGCTCTATGTGGCTCCAGAGGTACTTGCACTGATGGACAAGCATTTGGACAGTAGGCTCCCACAAGCTCAGAGCGGAAAGGGAGAGAGGCTTCAGATAGAAATGCTTCTCGGTTACCAGGGGGAGAGTCCACAGCGATGGCTCCAGCTGCTCCCAGTTTACAGACGGAGCACGCTGAAGTTCATTTGCAAACTTGCTTTGGAGTAAAGAATAACATTTTCATCCTGAAATGGTTCTATCCAAGTGAGTTCACTTTTCCTGAAGGCAGAAGAATCCACAGCTCACCTTACAGCTAGAGTCATAAGGGGACCAAGTTCCGTGAAGAAAGCCTACTTTTATAGGAAAATTCATTCAAACTCCAACTGAAGTTTCCAGGAACACAGGGGCCCATCCAGGATACAACAGAAGGATGATTTCTCTGGGATCAGGCAATTCCGACTTTAGTTCTGTTTCTCACTTGCGGGGGGGGGGGGGGGGGAGGTCAGGTAGGCTTGGGTGAGATAATTCCCTTCTCTGGGTCTCAATTTTTCCAGCAGGCAGAAGATGAAGTTGCACTAAATGACTCCTTTTTTATCTCCAAAATCCTGTCGGTCTAAATGTGCATGTCCTCCTACATCATAATTCCAGTGACAAAATCTCCTTTTCTTGCTCAATACAACTTGAAGTAAAAGATGGTAAGGGTCAGTTTGTTCTGGTTGGGGGAGGATGAAGTGGAAGACACTACAGGTGGGGCCGAAATTAGACTAAGCCAAGCCCCAACCTGGGTCCCCCTGAACCCCGCTGAGTTCCCCAGATCCCCCAGAAATGCTAAGAGTGTCTGTAGCCAAGGGAATTGGATCTAAGCCCTGGATATTGGAGTAGATCACTTCATGTCTTCAAAATTCCTTTTCTTCAATGACAAAGTGAGGGAAAGAATACTTCCTCTACCTCCAGAGTAGCAAGGGCATGTCAAGTGCTTCCAAAGTCCCGGTCTCTGACCCACTCTCTGAGCTCATGGGATTATACTGTGCCTTCTTGGATCATCCAGGATAATCTCCCTATTTTAAGGTCAGTGTTGAGTAACCTTGATTCCATCTGCAACCTTAGTTCTTTTTCTCCATGTAAATAATAGATTCACGGTTCCAAGGCTTAGGACATGGATATCTTCAAGGGACCACTATTATTCTGCCAGGCACAGCCTCCTAATGGGGTCACCCACATCTCTGTTTGTAATCCAGCCGTTCGATCTCCATGCTACCACCATGGTCATCTTGTTGGCAATCTGATTGTGTCCCTTAAAGTAATTTAAGTAAATACCTAAAATGTATACAATGCTTCAAACCCTTCCTTAACTCAGTGAACAAATTTCCCACCCACCTGTCCAGTCTCATCTCCCACTTGCTCCTTGTGATCTCTCTGACCCAGTCACACTGGCCTTTTAATGCCTCCTATTCAACCCACTCCCTCCAGCCACAGGGCCTTTGCACATACCATTTCCTCTGCCTGAGACACATTTCAGCTGGTTAGCTACTACTCATTGCCAGACCATACAACAGCCAAGTGTCACCTCAGAGAGGATGTCCCTGGCCGCCTCAACTTGGTCACACCATAACTGCACCCCCTCACAGTGCCCTATCACTCCTCTGTAACATTTACCACAGTTAGCAAAGTTACGTTCCTTTGCTTAACTGTTCAGCTGACAACAGCTTCCTCCATAAGGGACAGTGCCTGTTGTCCTTATTGTTGTATCCCCAGCAGTGTCTGGCACATAGTAGCTATTCAATAAACACTTGCTGAATGGAAGAATAAAAGTATGATTTTCTCCATAGACACGTGAAGACTCTGGAACTCAGAAGTTCAAGGGACTTAGTCAGGGTCACAGAGCCGGCAAACAGGGGTATGTAAGCTGGGATGTGACCCAGCTTTGACTGACTTCAAAGCCATGACTCACTCTATCCACATTTCAGGCTACTGGTGTGGCCAGGGGCTATGCACAGCCTGATTTTTGTACTTTTCCTAAAGGAAAGAGGAAGGTGGTGTTGGTCCCAGCGGCTCTCCGGTGGCTTCATGTCTTCGACCACTAAGGGGAAGCTTTCCCCTGTTCCTGGCACGTCCTCCTGGCCACGTGTGTGAGAGCTGAGCCCCCCCAGACCTCACCACTGACCAGCAGTGGCTGCCCCGTCCCAGGCCTAGTGTCCTCCGGACATCTGACCCAGAAGTACACCTAGCTCCAAAGGGTGCTCAGCCCCGGGGGCCCCAATGGGGGAACCGCCTGGATTACAGGCCTGCAGTGGCAAGGACCCAGGACTACGGGATCCCAACTGCATGACCAAGACCCGTTTGGCCTCTTCCATTGGCCTCAGTATCCCTGTGTGTACCATGAGGGGCTGGAGTGGACAGAGTATGTCCCCTTCCTGCTCTGACGTTCTGTGTTCTCCTGGGCATCCAGGGTATGGTCTGTGACGCCAGACTTTGAGCACACCCCGTAAAGTGTCCTGGAAAACGCACCTGTCCATCTTCCTTCAGAGCTTCTCAGCACAGTATGTATTTATTTTCTTAAGAATATAAATCCTCCGGGAGCACCTGGGGGGCAGGTGCCGTGGGCTCAGCATCTGACGCTTGGTTTTGCCTCAGGTCGTGATCTCAGGGTGACGAGATGGAGCCCCACAGTGGCTCAACAGAGAGTCGGCTTGACGTTGTCTCCCTCTTCCTCTCCCCCGGCCCCTCCCCCCCACTCATGTGTGCACGCGCACACGCTCTCGCTCTCTCTCTCTCTCTCTGAAATAAATAAATCTTAAAAATAAAATAAAATTTAAAAACTCTTAACTAGTGACTCGGTTAAAATCCAGCTCTCCACGACCGGCTTCTTTGGGTCCCAGAGCTTGATGACATTTATGAGAAAGCCTTTCCCACGCAAACCAACCAACCCAGAGCCCATAATGCAACCACCCCAACCGCTCACCCCCTCGGTGGCCAGCCACCTGCCCCGATCACGGCAGGGCCAGCTTCCAGACCACCGGAAACAGCCCGAAGGCCCAGAGCCTGCAAAAATCACTCACGCTGGCCAGTCCTACGTCCACTCACGCGGCCTGCCCATTCCTTCCCTTGGAAACCACAGAAAGGCTCCTGCCTACATTTTTCTCCCTCCTCTCTCTGCTTCTTCACCCCCCTGGGGCTTCCACAGGTGGCCCTGTGTGCAGAGTGTCACCCTTCCTGCTCGAGGGCTCTGGGACTATCCTCAAATTCTCCCCTCATGCTTGTCACCTCTGTGTCTGTGCGTCTTACAATACCGGAGCCAAACAGCTCTTGGGTGCCCTGAAAACACTGGTCATCCTGATGCCGCAAGACCAGAGAATGAAACGCAGCAGAAACAGCCCCTGAGAACCTCAAGGCCTTGACGCCCCGGGGTCAGGGGGCTAGAGGTGAGGGAGGGGGATGTTACCCAAAATGGTTAAGGAACAGCTTTAGCAAAGCCGCTGACGAAAGCAGACAGCCACATCAGCCCCGGGTGCCCTGAGGAGTGATACGGGGACCACAATACAGACTCTCGAAGCTGACAGGCTTGAGCTCAAATCCTAGACCCTCACAAACGACAGGTGTGGCCCGGATTTTTTTTTTTTTTTTAAATCTAGTCATTTACCTTTTATGTCCTTCAGGTTTTTCAGCTGTAAAATGAAGATCAGAATGTACGGTAATTATGAGAGTGGAATATGGATGAAGTTAAACCACTGAGCACAGAAACCTTTATATGCTATGCATTCAATAAATGCCGTATTTTATTATTATTATCATTATTTTTATTACTACTACGACATCCAAGCACATGGTGTAACTAAAGGTATGATGCAGTTACTCGCTTTTTTTTTTTTAAGATTTTGTTTATTTTTTTGTCAGAAAGAGAGCGTGAGAGCACAAGCTGGGGAGAGGCAGGAAGAGGGAGAAGCAGGCTCCCCACCAAGCAGGGAGCCCGATGCGGGACTCGATCGCAGGACCCTGGGATCACGACCTGAGCCAAAGGCAGATGCTTAATGCACTGAGGCCCCCAGGCGCCCTGCAGCTACTTACTCATTCTTGCTAAGAGTCCACCATGTGCCACCTGGGCCAGGTGCTCTGGACAACCTTGAATGTAGAGAAACCAGTGAGCACTGGATTAGTCAATGAATTAAGCTCCCCCTCCACGCCGTGCCCTGTGCTTAGTCCTGAGCTCATCCCTGGAGCAATTACAAAGATGACCAAGACCTCGTCACCTGAGTCATTCACAGTCTGGCAGGAAAACAGGTGCAGCAACGCAGCTGAATAATCCGGCCTGATGGGTGCCATCGTGGAGGCAGAGACCAAGTGCGGGGGAAGCCCCAAGGGAGAAAAATCTCCCAGGGAAGGAGAGGGCGGTTCGGGGGAGTCCTCGCAGGAGGGCTGGGTGCTGACGACCAAGTAGGAGCTCTCAAGGCCAACGGGGGGGGGGGGGGGGCGGCAAGTGGAAACAAAGCCGCAGGCAGCACAGACAGACACACAGGTCCTGGGGTCGCTGTAAGCCAGTGAGGAGACGGGAGCACAGTGAGCGCCAAGAGCCGAGCTAGGAACAGAGACGACTCTGGGATTCAGGAAGAGGCGCTGAGGACGGCCACGGAGGGAGACAGCGTGTCCCTGAGCCTGAAGTGACCACGTGAGACCAGCCAAGCCCACAGAGGATCAGCCCAGATGCCCAGGAAGGTGCAGCAGCTCTGGGATCGGGGTGTCTGCCCCAAGGACCGACACCCCAGCCCGTGCCCACCTCGCGCTGAGAGCCACACCGGGCGCCCACCTGCATGTCTCTAGAAGCCTCACCAGCTCCCCGAGAGAGTTTCATCAGCATCAACCAGAAATGAAGAAGCTGAGGCTCCAACCAGCTTTCTCTGACCTATCCAAGGTCACATGCGGTGGCAGTGCCAAGGGGTGAATGGGCCCGCGTCTGTGCAGCCCCAAAGCCTCTGCTCTTCCTCCCTACCAAGTGCCTCCTGCTGTGGCCCATGAACGGGCGGCAGTGGGCCACACAATGGGAGAGAGCACACAATGGGCAGAGGTCAGGAGGAGAGCCTGGGAAGGCCACACGAGCAGGGGGAGACCCCCCCACCCAGGCACTGTGCTGCCTGACTGGTCAAGCCTAAAGGGGCTCCCCAATGGAGAGCTATGTTTCCACCCTTGGGCAGACGCTGGGGGCCACACTTGGGGGGAGAGTGAATTGAACCACAGGTGACTGTGACCTCAAGACACCGAGCCCCCAGCACTCAAGTCACCCCGATACATGGTGACCCTTAGAAGCTACACTTAGAGGGACTTCAACCTGTGCCAAGGTGACAGCGGCCACACCTTCAGCCTCCCCAGCGTGGAACAAGAAAACACACCTGTCGTGTGCCCAGAGCTCCCCTGTTCAATCCCCATCATTCTTCTCCCGTCTCTGTGGGTATCACGGTCCTGGTTTGTACTGGAGACACTGAGGTCCAAAAGGCTGAGAAATTTTTCCAAAGCCACACAGCTGACATGCTCTTTCCACCCCAAACCCTCACTCGGCTCCCAACGCCCACTCACCCCCACATCCTGGTCATGACGCCCGGCCACCTCCCGCAGGTGTGACCACTCACGTCCTCCTCAGCGTCCCGCAGCACCTGGCTCACACCTCCGCGCTGACACTCGTCCCACGGCCTGGCCGGCCTGGCCCCCGCCCCACTAGGGGATCCCCCAAGAGCGGCCACCAGCCTTATTCTTCCTGTTCTTCTGAGCCTGGCACACTGGGGCCACTCGGTGACCAGCGGCTGAATGACAGGTGCGTGAATGACGGAACCGGTGAGCAGCAAGCGGTTAGACTAACGACACTTTGGGCTTACAGACCTACAGAAACCTACAGTTTCTCAACGTGTCTGACAGGGACTACTGGAGGGTGTGAAGGTCTGGATTGCTTCCTCCCTGTGCTGCCGTCTTTCTCCTGAACACCCTGCAGGGACCTCAGAACCCCTTACGTCAGAAGGTGACTGAGGCTGCGGTGTGGTCCAGCCTTGACAGGACTTCCCCAAAGGCTCGGCAGCCACGCGGGCCACTAAGTCAAACCTTAATTCACACCAAGCTGAACTTGGTAGAATAACACACCTCTCAGGGCACCTGGGTGCCTCAGTGGGTTAAAGCCTCAGCTCAGGTCATGATCCCAGGGTCCTGGGATCGAGCCCCACATCGGGCTCTCTGCTCAGCGGGGAGCCTGCGTCCCCCTCTCTCTCTGCCTGCCTCTCTGCCTACTTGTGATCTCTCTCTGTCAAATAAATAAATAGAAATCTTTAAAAAAAAAAATAACACACCTCTCTCTTTTCAATGACATATAACGACTTAGTCTCAGGAAAAAAGTTTTCCTTAAAAAGGTGTTTATGGGGACGCGTTTTTTTAAAAAAAAAAAAAAAAGATACAGACAACACAATATTTCGCATGGACATGAGGATTCAGAGGAGCCTGGGCACCACCTAGTCCACGAATGTGACTCGGAGGAGGCTCAGAGCGTGAGGCGAGGGTGCGGACATGGGCCGTGGACCCGAGCAGTGGCCTCAGGCACGTAACTGACTCTCCAAATGTAGAGGGTTTATCTACAGGGTTTATCTACAGGATTTATCTACAGGATTTATAGTCTTCGTGACAAAGCTCTGCTTGCAAAATGTGCAAAGCCTTGACCGTGCCCCGAATACCAGCTTCAAGAGAGAAGGATCCTCATAAACAAGGTTTATTTCGTCTAGGAAGAGCCAGCAGCCATCTCACTGGAGAGCGCAGGGCGTCCCCGAACAGGAGGGGAAAGGAATTCTGCCCCTTCCCGACCTCGGAGGTGCGCGTCAGGCACGTGTGAGCAGAGCTTCGAGCACAGATATCGGATCGCCCCAGAGCTTCGAGCACAGATATCGGCCCCGACGTGGGGGCGGGGGGTCCGCTGCAGAAACAACAACCTAGAACATGAGGAAACGGCTGTCTCTGGAGACATCCGACCCACACGACGGCGCCCTCTCAGTTCCCGGAAGAGGACAGTGTCTGGGAACCAGTCCCAGCGCCCTGGATTCTGGGAGGGACTTTTAAATAAAGAACTGAGGAAGCCCCTGACCTTGAGTACATCCAGTCCCTTCTACGAAAGCGTCTGGTCTCCTGAGGGCTGCCATGAAGCTGGACCCTGGCCAAGTCGGAGATCAGGCCGCAAACAAGAGGCTGTGACCTCAGTGGAGTCAGGACCGGCAGGACACCGTGTGCCCCCACGCCCCATGGCTCGCCCCAATGCCCTGGACGGAGTTCAGCTGACCGGGCCACCTCCAGCCACGCTCACACAGAATCAGGACCATGGGGAGGGGCACGAGAGGGACAGGTTGTCTGTTGTTTGGAAGAAAATGATACCATGGTCAGTGCTGAACACAGTGACACCCTCTGACCACCACTGGCCTGCCTTCGGCCAGCCAGGACAGCAAGCAAAGCCAGGAGCCACAGGGTTGGCAAATCGCCCAGAGCGGAGGAAAGCATGACAAGCCAGGCCTGCCCTCTTGTCCCACTGCCTCGTGGCATGATGGGGTGCTTGCTCCTGGCCTGCGGAGGGGGGCCTCGGCGCCTCGGTATGCCGGCGCCCACAGCAGCAAGGCCGACCTAATGAGGTGGCAGTCGGGTTTTCAGCAACCATGGCAGCCAACCAAACCCTGCTCTGCTCACCCCACCCCTGAACAGTGGCCTTTCCTTGTCCCCAGGCCTCAGCAGGCAAGGAAGGAAACAGCAGGTCGCCAAGGTTCAGCAAACACAGCTCACCAGGACTGGGAAGGCAGATGAATTCCTGAGTCGTGATACACAGACCCCGGCAGGCCGTGGGCTTTCTGGCCAAAGCTGGAGGAAGCAGGAGCCAAAGCCTCTACTAGGCCAGAGTGGTCAGGGGGTGCTCCCGCCTGCTCCCCTGCGACAGCCACAGACCTCCGGGGGCTGCAGCTGCTCCAGCCTGGCTTGGAGCAGGGCTCATGTCTCTGGGCTGTGGCAAACACATGAGCGAGGCAAGCTTTCTGGAAGAGGCAGGAGGCCGGCCTCCGGTTTTAGCACTGCCCAAGTGAATGACAGCACTGCTTAAAAACAAAGAAGGGATAAGCCAGAGCACCACAAAAATGGACATCATCCTTCTTGTGGCCTCGGGGCCTCTGCAGATGTTCCCAAGAGACACTCCATTCTTAGGAGCAAACCCCTTCTCCGGGTCGGGAGCTGGAGATGCTGACCTGAAGAACCTCGGGAAAGGGAGCACGGCGTGGCAGGAGCACAGCCAGGGGAGCACAGCTGAGCTCAGTTGTGAAAGTGAATCTGGATTCTGGAGGCTGCCCTGGGACGGCACCCCCGTCGCCAGAGAGGGGGCCTCCGGGTGTCCAAGCTCAGACCAGCAGCTCCCAGAGGCCTGTGACCTGATGACAGGCCAAGAAGACGCACCCTCGGGCCGCTCGGGACTAATGGTGGTGTGGATAAAGCTAGAAGTCGGCCTTGGTCCTCCTTCTCCCTCCTTTGGCCTGGAAGCCTCTGGTCTGCTGGAGTCTGCATATCACGACTTAGCAGTTGAGCCTGTCTTCCCAGCACGAGGCATGGAGCGAAGCACTCTGTCCGTTGGTGGCTGCCGGTCCCTCAACACAGCACCGATTCTCCCACCGCTACGGAACCGGTGCCATCGACCACAAAGCCCTCTTGCTTTATTTCCCTGGTTGCATATGCCAGGCCTTCTCCTGACCTGATCCCCTGGCCTGCCTGTTTGCCTTTCCAGCAATCTCCTCTAGAGGGTCATCTGCTCGATTTCATTTCTTCAATTCCACTCTTCTCACTCCCTCTTGAACCCACGGAGTCGGGGCTCTACCCCCGCCCCTGCCACTCCACCAGCACGGTCCCCAGCAACGTCACCAACAGCATCCGTGTTGCTTGATCCAGTAGGAAATCCTCAGCCTACAATCTTGCTTCGGTCCATCAACAACACTGACTCGATTTCTCACTCCCTATTTCTGTATGTTTTTCACATGGTTTCCAGGACACGAAATGTGTGTGATTTCTCTCCGAATTCCAGAGTCATGTACCCCAAGGCCTACTTGACATCTCCATTTATGATATCTGGCGGGTGTCTCAAACTCAGTAAGTCCAAACCTCAGCTGACCCCCCACTCTTCTACCTGCAGGGTACCCCGCCCCCCCCACCCCATCGTGGTTGATGGTAACTCTATCCTTCCAGACGCTCAGGCCAAAAACCTTGGAGTAAACTTGCTCCTTCTCTCACACCAACGTCTAAATCCTCAGGAAATCCTGATGGCTCTCTCTTCAGGACGCGTCCAGCATCTGGCCACTGTTCACCCCCTGCCCTGGTTCTCACGTTAGGCTGACCCAGGCTGACTGGCTCACCAGCTCCCGTCGCCGTAAACCCTCTCCTCTCTCTCCGGGTGCACTGTAATTTACTTCTCGGTTTACTCCCAGCTGGACTCTCTGCTTCTCCTCTTATAACTTGCTCTCCATACCGCAGCCAAAGAGGTCAAAAAACACCACTGTTCGGCGCACCACCCTGCAAGAGCTCAAAGGATAAGCCAGAGTCTTCGGCGCGGCTGGCAGAGCCCTCTGTGCTGCCTCGCTCCCCAGCTTCATGCCCTCTGCCTCGCCTGGCGCCCCTTCCAGCCACACCGCTCTCCTTGCTAGTCCCCACATGCTCTCTCTTAGGGTCCCTGCCCTGGCTGGTTATCGCTCTACCCTGAACACTTTGCCTTCCAAACCAAACGCCCAGCTCCTCGACACCTTCCAATCTTGGCTCAGCTAGTACCTTCCCACCAAGGCCATCCTGACCACAGCCTGCCCTCCTACGTCGCCATCCCCGGGCCTCGTACCCGGCTTCATCGCTCTTTTAACCTCGAACACATTATGTAACTTACATATTTGTTATACTTCTTGTTGATGGACTGTCCAGAATGTGAACCCCAGGAGGCCGGGGCTTTATTTATTTATTTATTTTTTATTTGCTTTGTTTGGGTCAGATTGGTTCACTGATGCATCCCACGTTTCCAGGCAGCACTTGCCATACAATCGGCTCTCGATAAGTCCGGAGCGACCAGCTGAATGAATTACAGCGTCATGACTGCCTTGCACCTTGGTTTTAGGAGCCGTAATGTATGGGCAGGAACACGGAACGAGGAAGCCCCGTGGTGACACCGAGGGCAGCGGAAATCTGGAGAGGCTGAGAAAATGACCTAGCGCGTTTCAACTCTGATCATCTGTTTTTTGGTGAAGGCAGTAGGACAGATGCCGGTCTTCATTACAGTAATCCCCGTAACTTTTGTATATATAAAAGGGGCCTATTTTTTTTTTAATTAATCAATATTCAAAAGGTGAACCGTTCTTGTCATGTGCTCAGCCTCTGTCAGGTGTTGGGCTGGGCAGCAGATGGGGAGCACAGAGAGCCGTGGTTCTGTCTTCCGAGAGCCTGATATGTACGGTGTGAGCACACCGGAACCCCTAGAACAATCCACAGCAAGCATGGAACGCGGGAGGAAGCCAGTCCAGGCTTCGGGTCAGACGAGTGATGCACACGCTGGCTGGTGTGGATGCTCAGAGGACACGGGGATGGCTGTGGTCAGAGGGGCTGAAGGACCGTCACAACTCAACCCCAAGGGGAGAAGGACCTCAGGGGGAATGGGAGCTGTGATGGGGTACTCTCTCTGAATCCTCGCCTGAACCCCTCATTTAGGCTCATGTGAGGATAACAGAGCATCAGACTTCATAACGACACTTGACCATAATTTCTTCACCCGTTCATTAGGTGAATCTACAATCTATCAAGTCTTTTCTGCTTCAGGGTCGATAATTCTCTGTGCCAAAATGGCAAATTCATTCAATGCTAGGCATTGGGCACACAGAAATTTTAAAACTATATGGCCCTTGGCCTCAAAGAATTCACAATCTAATATGGGAGTCGGACATGATTTCCTCTAACAACCTTGAGAAGGAAATACAGCAAAGAGGAGGAAACAGACTCAGAGAGGGGCCAGGGATCAAACACCACCCCTGCCTCAGGGAGCTGGAGCTCCCATTCCGGGGATGGAACCCTCGCGAACAAGAGGCACAGATCTCATGACCTCTAACACTCTCAATCACCTCTGAGTCAGCCAGAGGCGCTTGTAAAGAATGTAGATTCTGGGGCACAGGGTGGCTCAGTCACAAAAGTGTCTGACTTTTGGTCTCAGCCCAGGTCATGATCTCAGGGTCATGGGATCGAGGATCGAGCCCATGTTGGGATCAAGCCCCAGAGTCTGCTTGAGATTCTCTCTCTCCCTCTGGCCCTATGCCTGCTTTCTCTCTCTCTCTCTCTCTCTCTCTCTCTCTCCTTCTCTCAGATAAATAAAACCTTTAAAAATAAAGAATGCAGATTCTGATTTGATAGTCTCGAGTGGGGTCTGAAAGTTTGCATCTGTGAATAGCTCCCAGGGGATGCTGATGTAGAATCTGGTCTGAGGACCTCACTTCGAAAAGCACAGGACTACAGAGTCAAAACAGCTCAGCCCGCTGACCAAATCATTCAGCAGAGAGCCTGGCTCACATCTGGATTATTCTAGAATCTCTAGATCAGTGCTTCCCCAACCTGACTGCACAGCAGATGAACAACGTGTTAAGCATGACCAAGGCTCAATTCCAGAAATGTTATGTCATAGGGATAGGATCTGGAATTCTGTAGTCGTGCTTGCTTGTTTGTTTGTTTGTTTTTAAACAAATTGCTCAGGGATTCTGGTGCACAGCCCTTTTGGAGGATGCCTACCCGGTCTCCCTGAGAAGCCCCAGGACAGGCTCCCTGCATTCTCCAGTTCTCTGACTCTCTAGCTCCACCTACTGTACCCATTTTGACTTCATCCACAGCTGGACGCTAGTCCGGAGAAAGCCTCTGGGGTTTGGGTCCAAGTGCATAAGAAAGGCTGGCCCCTGACCCAAAATAAGACTTCTCAAAATAGGATAAAATAATAAAATAAAGTAGAATAAAATTAAGTAAATCAAATTAAATATAAATAAGATTTCTCTCCCACGTTAGCTAGACTCGATGCCTTACATTTTTCAGGCTGCAGTATAATCCCAGGATCTCCAGGGGAGACCCAGAATCGTACTTGTCTGTATATCATGGAGCTTCATAAAGGGTACAGATTATAGACCAAATCAGTAGTCGTAGAATTTAAATGAAAACTTTGCGTTAAGTATTGTCCTTTCCCCTATTTTTATCAAAGAAAAACATCTGGAAGAGAGCAATTTTAACCAGCTGTCCCGTGGCTTTCCTCTGGGACACCAAGTATGCAGCACCTGGGGGGGCCTCCCTGTGGCTTCCCTTTTCCCACATTCCCACCCCCTCCTCCCCACCAAGGTCTACAGCGCCCAGGTGCTGAGCGGCTGTGCTCCAAGAGCTGTCCACTGAGCACTTTGCAAACATTACTACTCAGGATCTAAGCCTGCTTGCTGATCAGAATCGAATGGGGAGCTCACTAACATTACTTGGTCCCAGGCCCCACCCAATCTTAATGAGTCAGAATCCCTAGAGAAGGGACTGAGGAACTCTTCAGAACTCCCTGGGGATCAGGGCATTTGGGAAGCCCTGCACTGCCCTCCCAGCGGGCCACTCAGGTATAAGGGACTTACTGAATCAGGTCACACGGCCAGTAGGCGCCAGAGCAAAAGCAAAGAGAAGGAACTAGGACCCAACTTTCCAGTGGCATTTTCATAGGAAGTAAAAATATTCTAAATCCCAGTGGGCAGGGGGGAGTAGTAGCTGGTGACGTTTTGCTTTGAATATGCCAGTGTTTCTTTGGCATACACAGTGAGGCAATGTTCCCATTTAGGGCATGTTCACCGTGTGGACTTGACCTTGTGTGCTCCAAGTGAGTCACTCTCGAGTGTTGGGAAGCCAGGGACATAGACAACCTGAAAGACAGTGGCAGCCACCACCAGAATTCCCAGGGAACAATGCTGGTGAAGAAAATATTTTCCATAGGATAGTTAGGGTGGCACACACACACACACACACATTTGATTAAATCTTTCATGACACCCTAAAGGATAGGTTGGATAACATGGGTTGATTAATATCTTAATTACGTACAGCTCCTTACACTAACATTCCTAAGGATGTTGAAATCAGCTTGGATGGAGACCTTGGATGTCGTGCCCCTGGGTCTAGTCTTGCCCTTTCCTTCTTAAACACTGTATCGATGTTGGGTTGAGAGAGAAAGCTTGTCTGCGGCTTATAGTCAAGATAGTACGGTGAATTTGTACTCCGAATGACCAACTGCTCCAATCCAAACCCAAGTACATAAAAAGACTAAAGCAAAATCACACAGGGAGGCTCAAAAACACGGAAAGTGCTTCCAAAAATCATACCCAGATGAAAATGGAAAACTGCAGGTCCACGAGGGGCTGGTCCTGACACAGAAGGTGTGGCCAGCCCCTGCAAAGGGTCACGGGAGATGGGACACAGGCTCCACACTGAAGCCTGTCCTGGGACTCGGTCCCCGCTGCTGGCAAAAGAGATTTGTTCAACATCTTTTTTTCAACATCTGTAGCCCCCCTGCTTTGGGCCAAGGTTAAAAGGGCAGTGGGAGGATGATGACGTAACTTTTCAAACAGGAATAAAGTGAATGGCTGTCTAGCTCGGCCTCTGTCTAAAACATCCCCAGTAGCACCGTAAGAAAGGAGCTCTGCAGGGCTGCTATGAGGCGTGACTCTGGACTGTGCCCTCGGGGCTGGGGAGAAAACCAGTTAAGGGTGTGTCCAGGGCGCCAGACTAAGGATGTGTCTCTCAAATCCCCCAGCCCTGATGATGGAGAATAAGCAACGGGAGTGCGGCGGGTGTGAGAGGAAAGAAAACAACACATTTTAAAATGTAGTCATTCAAATTGAGACCCACACCAAATTCATTTCATTGAACAGTCTCACACTGACTTTCAATAAGCAGAAAACTTAAAGATTCCAGTTGAGGAATAGCTTGCATTGAAAAGAGAAATTATGAAACAGGAAGATATGAAAATTAAACTAAAGCCAGTAGCTAGGACCAGTTAGAAGTCTTGGAAATGAAAAATACAGTCATTGAAATTAAATTAAAAGAAGTGCCCGCGTGGTGTGGTTGGTTAAGCATCAGACTCTGGGTTTCCACTCAGGTCATGACCTCAGGTCCTGAGATGGAGCTCCGAGTTGGGGTCCACGTTCAGCCGGGAGTCAGCTCATGATTCTCTCTCTCCCTCTCTTCCTCCCCACAACTTACACTCTCTCTCTCAAAAATAAATCAAATTAATCTTTTTTTTAAAAAAAGGGGGGGAGTGCCTGGGTGGCTCAGTTGGCTGAGCGGCTGCCTTCAGCTCAGGTCATGATCCCAGCGTCCTGGGATCGAGTCCCACATCGGGCTCCTTGCTCAGCGGGGAGCCTGCTTCTCCCTCTGCCTCTGCTGCCACCCTGCCTGCCTGTGCTCGCTCTATCTCTCTGACAAATAAATTTTTAAAAATTAAAAAAAAAAGAACCAGTAAAAGAGGAAAATAAGGAATTAGAATATAGTAAGGAAGAACTCAACCAGCACCACACATCAAAGAGAAAAAGAAAGAAACAAAAGAGCAGGAAAGGGATGGAGGATACGGTGAGAAGCTACCGTTTGTGTCTAAGACGTGCTCCAGAAAACAGTTTGTGTCTAAGAAGTGCTCCGGAAAACAGAATAAGGAAATCACAGAGGAGAGGCTTTTGAAGAGATGTCCAACTTTCATTCAAAACTGATGAAAATATGAGGAAGTGGTGATGCAACATGGGGGCTTAAGTGGGTAGGAGAAGAATCAATGAAACAAGATGGGATTGGGAGGGAGACAAACCATAAGTGACTCTTAATCTCACAAAACAAACTGAGGGTTGCTGGGGGGAGGGGGGTTGGGGTTATGGACACTGGGGAGGGTATGTGCTATGGTGAGTGCTGTGAAGTGTGTAAACCTGGCGATTCACAGACCTGTACCCCTGGGGATAAAAATATATGTTTATAAAAAATAAAAAATTTTTAAAAAATGATGAAAAACCTGAGTGATGAGAGACACTAGACTCTGAGCACTGAGAAGGACAGATAAAAATAATTCTACACCCACTATAGTCACACGGCAGAACATAAAAGGCAAAGAAGAAACTTCTAAAAAGTCTCACAGAAGACTAGTATTTTTTAAAATACAGACGCAAAACAACTGTCAGTCCAGTCAGCCCAGAAGCCGTCAGTACAACGAAGTAAGCAGACGCGCAGACTGACGGCCACCGATGACCACAGAGGTGGAATTCCTCGGGTCTCCAAAGACAGAAGAGGACATTGGGCCTTGAAGGACAAGGAAAAACTCACTGGACAAAGAGCTGGGGGAGCCCAGCGTGATGGGAATTATGTCTTAGCCCCCAGCTCAATTACCAGCAGAACTTTTTTTTTTTTTAGATTTTATTTATTTGACTGACAGAGATCACAAGCAGGCAGAGAGGCAAGCGAGAGAGAGGAGGAAGCAGGCTCCCCGCTGAGCAGAGCCCGACCTGGGGCTCGATCCCAGGACCCTGAGATCATGACCTGAACCGAAGGCAGAGGCTTAACCCAATGAGCCACCCAGGTGCCCCTCCAGCAGAACTTCTGAGAAAAACAGAGATGCCTGGGCCCAGCCTGGTAGTTTTTTGGATTCTGGACTGTTTGGGAAGTCTGTGACTCTAATGTCTGAGCCCGGGGGCAACAAGACTCCTGTGGAGCCAACTCTTGCGTGTGAGGCTACATCAGATGACCCACCAGCAAGGCCTCCTCCAAACCAACATTCGAGGCTTTTCCTTCATCAAAAAGTTTCCAAGGGCGGGGCCCATGGAGAGCGCTGTCTTACTGCTGTTCCCCACCCCATCCGCCAACACGTTTAAGAGACCCCGGGCACCAGGAGTCGTTGGAAAGTGACCAGCCTTCGAGGGAGATGGTCCCTCTCTCACTCTCCAGATGGACATCAGGGCTAAGCAGAGACACGCAGAGCTGGGAAAACTGGTTCCCGGGATGGTCGGAGTTCATTCCTACAGATGCTCTCCCCAGAAACCTGGGAAGGCAGCCTTCCTGGTGGAGAGACAGGGGTCTTATTAGCAGGGAGCCCGTGCTGGAATTTCGGTTTCGCTGCTGGCTATCATGTCTCTAAGCTCCCCTGTGTGTAAACTGAGGCTAAGACTACTGACGCAGTTCTTAGGAGGGTTGATAAGACAAAAGGGACAATGCGTCAGGGGAGCTGAGCATCTGAAAGCACTCAGGTAACAACAACGTTGCTCCTGGACACTGACACTGCGAACGCACTTTCTTCTATCTATAAACCAGGAATATGTTTGCAAAATGCCGTTACACCGGAGAGCTGCTCAGGGTTCACCATGTAAGACTAACTGTTCTCTCTCTTTCCATCTGGTCACCTCTAACCCATTGGGAATTTCTAACTGGATAAAACCCAGAAACCTGATGCCGTCTTGCTTCACCATTAACGGTGAAGTGTCTATCAAACAGCTATTAATAAACTCAATTTCTGCTTAGGTCAAATCAAGGGAAGACACCCACTCGCCAAGTCCCTGTTGCCTTTATTTTGAGTGACTTTGAAATTCAAGTCACCATGTCTTTAGATGAAGAGGATTCACTTGGGAATTTCCGCAGAACTCTCCCACTGCTGGCAGAAAATGTTTGATATAGTAAGCCCTTTCTCATTTGACCCCCCACTTGCACGGGGCAGGGGAGGCCTGATCTTTGCCCAAGAGCCGGGCCTGAAACCCCAGTGTGACAGCGCCCTCTGGGGGTGGGGCGGGCTCTTTCCGGGCCACCAGCTGAGAGTAATTCAAGGCTCCCTCCAAACGGCTGCTCTTTGGGGGGTAACCCAGGAACAAGCAGGGCCTGAAGGATGCAGACGGCATGGGAATAGGGTCCTCCCAGCCACGGCCATACAGCGAGGCTCAACCCACCAATCTGAGGCGGGACACCACTACTCTGTGGCGCTCCAGAGAGAATTCTGGCCTGTGCTGGGTGCCTGCTGGCTCAGTCAGTTAAGCAACCGACTCTTGATCATTGTGAGTTTGAGCCTTGCACTGGAGTTAAAACAAAAAAATTGCAGCTTGTGATTCCAGAGGGTCAAGTGGGCCTCCAGGGCATGGAGCCCCGGGTGTGGGGGCAGGGCATGAAGAGAGAGAGGGAGGTTGGGGCTGAGCAGGAGGCAGTTGGCTGGGGAGAAGCCAGGGAGCCTAAGATGGGCACCCCCCCCCCCCGAGCTCACCATCTCTGCAGCCTCACCAGGTGCCACATGCTTGTTCCAAGTACAGGGAGCGGTCTGCGGACGTTCTCACTGCCCGCCGGCGTTCCCGCTGGGGGAGTGCAGGTGCTGGAAAGCATGGTCAAGCTGCTTCCCTGGGGCCACAGGTGGCCCCCGAGCCCCTCCGCGGAGTGAATGAGAAGGACCCCTCTGGATGAACAGATTTCACAAAGGTGTCCTTCCTGCCGACGGTGCCAGCCAGCCTCAGTTCCAGAGCCCCACGGGTTTGGGGAGCGAAGTGTAGGTTGGCTTTCGGCCCCCACGAGCCCCTCAGCCGGTGCTCCGGACAGCCCACAGGGCCTCCGGTTACCCTGCAGCAGCCCTGCCTCATCCTGGGTTTCCAAAACTGCCTGATGAATACAGCTCCACCTCCCAACCAAACGACAGTCGGAGAGGCTGCCTTCGAGCGGGCACCCCATGCCTGCGATTGCCCACGCAGCGGCTCGTGTGTCCTGCGGACAGCCCCGGGGGCATGGGGGGTGGTTGGCCCCAACATGAGAGCAGCCCTGCCCAGAGCCTCACGGTGAGCCTGACACCCAGACCCCCGGCCCGTTCAAATTCTCCGTGCTCTTCTCCTGCTGAATACGATTCTACCCTGTCTTCATTCCAGGAACGACGAATTCTTCAGAAGTTCAAAGGCAACCCCCTCCTGGCTGGGGCTGCTACAGGAGAGTCACTTCCTTCTGCATCCCCCCAAACCCCAGCTACAGACCCCCAAGAAGCAACATCAGCAGTCTCATCCCCGTAACGTCAAGTTCTCGTGTCAGTCTTGTCTAAATGATACTTTTTTTTAATAGTTAATTGTGTTCCAAACTTCTGCTTATGAACGGCTTATATTTCTTATCAAATCCAAAAAGGATCTCAAGCAGCTTAGAAAGAAAAACACACCAGGTAATAGAAGTGTTTGAAAACAGATCAAAAGCGGTGCAACAGAGCAGGATTTGGAAGGGAGGGAGGGAACAGAGAATTAGTCCTGAAATCTGGACTCGGCCTTAGCCAGCAGATGAGCCCTGAAGGAAACTCTGACCTACCCGCCCCCACCCTCTCCCCGCCCGGCCAAGGGGGAGGGATGAGAAACGGGCTCTCTGCTCCAGGAGCTGGATCCCTGCACCCCTGCAGACGCACCTCCCGGCCGCACACCCCGTGACACACGTATCCGTGGGGCCCCGCGTGGGGAGACAGTAACAGGAGGACAGCGTCGGAGCCCACGGGGCCTCGGGCATAGGCATCGTCTCCTTCGCCCGCAAGGGAGGGGTACGCTCTTCCCAGAGGGCATGCGCTCTGCTCAGGGCCTGGGCGGTGACCGTCCACCCCAATCCTGTGGCCTTTAAATCAGACCAGCTCACCCATAAAACACACCACACACCACTTGTCCTCCGGCCAATATCCACCAGCCTCAGGCATTCGGGAGTAAGCCATCCGGGCCAGACACCCTGGCACCAGTCTGCCTCTTTCCCAGAGTCGATCTGTCCTAGCGCTCCGGTCTTCAGCTCCCATCGGGGACTTACTCCAGAGCCATCTCTAGACTGCTCCTGGGGCCTACGTGAAGTGTGGTTCCTCCTTCTCCAAGTGCATCCCACCCACAATGGGCGGTGTGTCCCCAAAGGGCAGCCTGAAGGCTGTGGACAATCTCAGAGCTAAAATGGGACATCGGTGAAGACCAGACCAGGCCAAAACTCACCATCAGATGAGAACGCAGATGCGCTCACCTTGTCATTTCATTGTTTCACCTTCCTTCCACGAATGCCAACCACTTGCTGTGTGCCAGGGGTGGGCAGACCGGTCTTAACTCCGGTGAAAGTCAGTGCATGCAAGTTCCCAAAGGACGTTGATGGTTGGGAATGGAGGCCTCACTCCCAGCTGGGATTTCAAGGCAAAGCTGCATTTGGACAAGACCTTGACGGGTCAGCAGGCCACCAGTGGTGGCGATCCCTCCCCCAGGTTCTCTAGTAGCTGAGCATAAACTGTGAAAGAAGAAACGAGCTTGGATAAGCAGAGGTACAAGGAGAAAGCTTAAGGAACAAAAGGAGAAAAGAGAAGAGAAACAGAGGGAAACATCTGGAAAAAGCAGCAAGACCAAGTGTGTCCCCATTACAAGGGCAAAGAGAAGTTCAAAGAGAATTTATGTACTTTTCCTGCATGAAAGGTCAGCAAACTAGGATGTGGAGTCTTAGAAAACATGCCAAGGGCCCTCCGGGGGACTCAGTCTCCCCATCTGTGAAATGAGAGGCTGCATCAGGTCTGGGGTTCTTAACCTCTACCTCAGAGACTGAAGTTACATTTCTAGCCGAGGCCTTCCCTGGCTTCCACTCGAAACACTCCTCACCCCTCCCCTGCCACCACGGGGATTACCACAACAGCCTCTGAATTGGTCCCACCAGCCAAGGGTCAGCAGCCTAGTCCCCATCATGGGTGCAGTACGCAACCCCAAGTTCCTCACGACGGCCCTCCTGTCTCATTGGGTCAAGGCCAACGCACTGACCATGCGGCGGCAGGGAGCGCTAGTGGGGGGCTCTGACGTCACCTCCTTCTCTTCCCCTGTTCTCTCTGCTCCCACCACACTGCCTTTCCTGCAGTTTCAAAGCCTGGAAGCTTTGGCCCCAGGGCCTAGACACCTCCCATGTGCTCTACTCACTTCCTCGCCTGCTCCTAGGCTGTGCTCAAGTGTCACCTTCCCGGGGAGGTCTGCCCTGACCTCTCCCTTCAAGCCATGTCCTTCACCCATCTTGTCCCGCTCCCCCTGCTCAAGTCCCCCAGGCAGCCCCTTCTCCATCTGGCACACGGTCTACTTACCCATTTGCTCATTCTCTTCTCCGCTGCCTGCAATGTCAGCTCTAGGAGCGCGGGATACTTTTTGACTCAACCGCTGCTCCCCCTCCAGTGCCCAGAGGACACCTGCCACATAGCAGAAACTAGCAAGTATTCATCACCAGAAGGAACAAAGAAACGAAAAGACAAGAATCTTTTGCTCTTTTTGTTCCAGGGAGCGTAGTGGTAAATGTCAGTGGCAACGGACAAAAAGTTGTCAACTTCTTAATCTTAAGAAGGAAGGAAGGAGGGACACCTGGGTGGCTCAGTTGGCTGAAAGTCCGACTCTGGATCTCAGCTCAGGTCATGATCTTAGGGCCATGAGATCGAGCCCTGCATCGGGCTCCGCACTGGGCGTGGAGCCTGCTGGAGAGTTGCTCTCTCCCTCTCCCTCTGCACCACCCCCTGCTCTCTCTCTCTCTCTCCACAAAAACAAAAACGAAGAAAGAAAGGAAAGTGCATATACTTATAATCTTTTTCATAAAATAAAATATTTTAACGTCCCTCAAATGGGAAATGCATTCTCTCACGATTAAGAATAATCTTTTCCAGGGCAAGGTCACATCGCATACATGCCACCCAACACCGCTCCGCTCTTCCCCCACTCCCCTCCCCACCAGGATCCCTGAAGACTTTGGCGCCAGCCCCGGCCCACCCCAGCTCTGCCCCCGCACCCCAGCTCAGTGTCTCGGTGCCTCCTCCCTGAACAAAAAGACAAGATGGCCATGTGCCCCGACCGGCCCTCGCTCCCACAGACATGCCTGCTGACATCAGAGCATTCTTGGTTCTGGAAAAAGGCAGGAGCTCCAGCTCAGGAAGCCAGCTCACACCCAGGGCCACCCCTCCGGTCACCGAGGGCCTGCATGACAGCAGCCTGCGGCTCACAAACTCTACCATCCCCACGGGGTCATCAGTGCATATATGTTTTCTGCAGAGATCCTTCCAACACCTTTGTCATGCAGCTGCTGAGAGAAAACGACTATGGTGCACACCCCACCCCCTCTACCCACACAATAAGCTTGGCAAAGCAGGGTTGTCAGCCAAGGGTAAAAACGAAGAACCTTCTGTTCCCAGAGGTCCTTGCTCATGGCCGCTTAGGGGAGCCTGTGGTCCCTCCTCCCTCTCTGGCCAGGGCTGGAGCAGGTGGGGGCTCCGGGATGACCAGGGAGGCTGGGAGCAGCTTCGTCAAGGTCAGAAGCAGCTGCTGGAGCAGGTGCCGGGCGCCCTTGGAGGGGCCGCCCTGCCCGGGTCTTGCCCCCGTCCGCGGAGCCGGCCGTGTGCACCTGTGGCTCTCCAAATCATCCGGCAGCCCAGACGGCTTGTTCTCACCTTCTTTCTTCCCAGCCCCCTTTCTCACCCTGTGGCTCAGCTCCAGGCCCCCCTGCCACCGCAAGCCGGCCTCCTGGGATGCCTCGCTGGGGGGGGGCGGGGGGGAGTCCGCGCTCTGCACGCACCAGCCGTCCGTGTCCCCACCTCCCCGTGCGGAGCGCGCCCGCTCAGCCCCTTCTCCCGGGCTTTGGCCGCATCGTTTCACGTTTTAGACTATCAGAACACAAAAATCAATGTGATTTCCATCACAGGATACACACTAGTTCGTGCAGTTTTCAGCTTGCTGCCTCTCCTTTAAATTCGACCCCGTCTGCTTTCCTTCTATGGCGCGCACAGGGCCGGGAGCACGCACCGCAGACACCCCAGAGTTAAACTGCATCTGGAGGGGCTCCACGGTTTGCAAAGTTCTGTGACTCACGTAACTCATTCGAGCCTCACAGGACGAGGCAGGGAAACTGAGTCTCTCAGCGAAGTGACCTTCTTCAAGGTCACATACCCAGTCATTTGGAATGGCAGGGCTGCACCCCGGCTTCCACACTCTGAGTCTACGGCTCTTGAACATCTCAGCATATTGCTTCTCAATTGTGCCAACACATGGGCCAAAAAAAATACGTTTCTCGTTGGCAAAGAGTGGAGCCCTCGTTATATCCATACTTACAATTTAAATGCATTCAGTTATATATACTGTTGGTAAAACAGACAAGGAGGGAAATAAAAATAGTAATAATTTCAAGTGTGCGGGTCCTCTTGCTGTTTTCACTCCAGGAGGTAACTCCCCAGAAAGTTCTCGAACGGAAAGTACAGAGCTGCCGTTTTCCCAACTCTCTCACTTCGTCGGCGGGTCTCATGGAGTAAACAGCTCACCCCGCCTTGTGAGTATAACGCTCAAGGACAGAGATCACATTGTGCCAGAAAGCCCCAGTGCCAGGCCTTGCAGAAGGAACAGAAATCTGCTCCAAGGCCCCAGAAATCAGGTCCATGTCGCCTCTGAGGCAACACCAGTTCCATGCATACCGAACGCTTCACGGATTTTAACCCACTTAGTCTCGGGAAATCCATTTTGCAGATGAAGAAATGAGGCTATGGAAGGTCCGTCACCGGCCAGGAGGCTCGAGAGCTTGGCTGTGAACCCCAACAGGGAGTCAGTTTAACCTCCTCCCCCAACCATCATTGCTGACGTGCCCAGGAACGGTGGCTGACGTGGACCCGCATCCTAACAGACTAGGGCCACGCACAGTTTCTGCCTGTCGTACTGACCTGAGATCCTAATCTTTCCACGAAACACGTCACCACCATACAAAGCTCTCACCCAGCTCCAGCCCTGACCGGAGGGGTAGGGGAGGCAACTGGGATCCCAGAGTGACAGTGAGCAAGGACTTTCGGAAACAAGCTGGGTGTTAGGGGACTGCTCCAAAGCCAGGCACAGATGTGTCCTGAAAGGTACATGACAGGTAGGGTGATCATTCCATTCCAGATGCTTCTGAGAGCAAAAGGTGGTATGAGACATAATTATATCAGGACGATAGAGGCAGACCCGACTGACCCAGACCAACACGGCTCTGCACTCCGTGTTGTGGCGACACCAAGACGAAGACACCCTCGCAGCCCTCGGGAGCTCCCAGCTCAGCGGGAAAGAGGATACAGGTGAGTAAGGACTGAACAGAGCAGGCAGAGAGCACAAGGTGCTAGCTGCACTCGGATTTTAAAAGCGGTATCTGGGGCTTTCCCCCCTGCAAATCCAATTTCATAAAAGGAAAACAAATCAGTGTCCATCAGAAACACGGGGTGAATAAAATGCAGGTGCTACCTCACGCACCTCAACGGCTCCATGAAATTTTGCAAAGATGGTGGCATTGGAACGAGGTCTCCAAGGACGAGCGGGACAGCAGTGCGCCGAGAAAGCGTCTCTGGGCGAGATGCGGAGTGTACGCCGACAGCACTTTGCTGCAAGGAGTTACATCATAGAAAATACGATGATGAGGAATTCAGATTGGACCCAGTGATGGCTGGCTTTGTTTGGGCACCACCGAGGTTCTTTCTAACTTCTGAATCTTCACTAGTGAGAGTCCCATGGGCCACAGGCGGGGCTGACAGGTTGGTCGGTGGTTTCGCTGCTTGCAATGGCAGAGCAGAGCCTCCAGAGGGCACTCTGCACCCCCTACCGCTCCACCTGACGGTGGGGGGGGGGGGGGGGGGGGGGGGGGGGGGGGGGCGGGCCCTGAGCTGAGGAGCAAGGCCGCCAGGGCTCCGCTTCCCGGGAGGGAGGGCTAAGAGGATTGCTTCCTATGGTTTTTCTCTCTGCCTCTGTCCCCCACCGACACACACTGGACTGGGAGGGATCGGGCCCACCGAGGCTCTTGAGTGGGCTAACAGTGATTTCAGATCAGCTGGGGCTTTGGGGAGAGGTGGACCCTCTGCCTGAGTCTATCTTTCTATGCCCTCAGCACTGTCGGAGGCTGGGGCCCCAGAAGTCCCAGAAAAAAAAAGGGGCCCTGGGGGGTACTGTCTGGCCTCTGCCTGGACCTCCAGTCAGCGTTGTCAACAGAGTCCAAGCGGCAAACATGCTGTGGGCAGTTGACACCCAGATCCCAGCCCCAAGTCTATAGGCCCTGGAGGTGGCAGGATGGGTCTGGGTTCCTGACGGTCACCTCCCTGAACACCCAGCTCAGCCGACTGGCTCGGCACCTCGGGAGAAAGGGGCTCGATGAGCAGCCCTTGAGAACAGAGAACAGAGCCAAGAGAAGGAAGGGGAGGCCAGCTCTGGAGAAGCCTTGAATGCCGAGCTAAAACAGCTGGCTGAAGACCACAGTCTAAATTCTCCTCCACAGGAGGAGACCCAGGGGTCCAGTGTACTTTTGTGTACTTCCTCCTACGTTGCTTACTAAGACGAGTGATCCCAGCGTTGACGATCTGATGTCTCTTCAACGTGATATCCGCAGCCCAACCTGCAACTACTGGCCACCTGAGTTCAGGTTTCGTGTCATTACTTGTAATAGTTCTACCTACCACGTACCGACGAGTACTGTATTCTTAGGGCTCGTACACCCCATCATACAGAGGAGAAAATTACGGCTCCAGGAAATCAAAACTTGAAAGTGACAAAACTGGGGCTTGAGCCCAGACCCTATGGCTCCTGTACACACACACACACAGTTTCACATCGGGTCCCACATATTTGGCCACTGCTGCTTGCATTCACAGCCTGGGTGCCTGACCAAGATGAGAAGCCCCACGCATTCCCCCCGCTCAGAAGAATTAAACTCCCCCCGATGGCCGGAGGAACAAAACCTGCAGACTTAGTTTGAGCAGCATGCCCTGTCCTCTCAAAAGGCAGCCTTCTTTCACGCTGAGCCCTCAGTCTAGAAGGCTCCAATGCCCCTGGCCCTCCCACCCCACCCCCTGTGCTCTGTTTATTGAAACCCTACTCTCCTCCAAGGCTTGGCTCCGATGCCAGCTTCTGAGACGCCTTCCCTGGCCCTGCCAGTTGGAGTTGCTCCTGATCTGTGCTCTTGTGAACTTGGCAGCCGGCAGAGAGCAGGCCCACCCACTCACATTCTGCCTTGACCTCCTGCTGGTCGAGACCAGGTCGCCCCCATCCCCCTGGGCCCCGCAGAGCTCTGCATATGCTCGGCGCCTGGCGATGAAGCCCACAGCCCTGGGAATGCTTACGGCCAATGCCACAGGTGGATGGCGCCAAGTTAACAGGTGTCCCTGAGGACTCAGGGCTCTATCAGCTGCCCCTCCCCGGCCCCAGGAATGAAAGCACCCCACTATGGCTGGGGCACTTTTACCCTTCCCAGAAGCAGCCAGCCCAGCCTGGGCTCCCGGCCCTGGCAGCCGCAGCCCCGGCCTCTCCCGCCCCGCTCGGCCGGCTCTGCAGACTGCAGCCTCCGCCCCGCCTCCCGCACGGCCGCCAGTCCACCTGACTGTCTGCCTCAGCTTCCTGCTCTGCGTTCCAGTTCTGCTTTGCGGCAGCCTGACTTTGGACTTGGCCTTCCCTGCCGTCCAGAGGTTAGTCCGGGACTCCAGGTCCCCAGCAGCAGAAGGAGGCCAGGCCTCTCACTGGCGCCGCCGGCTGGGCTCCTGGCATCCCCGCGCTGCAACGGCCCTCGGCACAGCAGGTCCAGTTCTTCCAGACACTACAGAAACCTGGGCTTGGGGCCCCTGCAGCCCCTGCCTCTGGGGGCGGAGACCCTGTGGGAGCCAGGACAGCAGCTCCAGGGTCCCCCCGGCCTGTCACCGTCTCCTGCCAGAGAGGCCTCCCCAGCTCCCCACGTCGCAGGCAGAAAGTCACACAGCAGGCGCTAGGCAGCTCAGGGCTTTGACATCAAGCGCTCAGGGCAGGGTCGGGGCTAAGGGGGTACAGGATAAAAAAGGACAAGAAGTGGATTCGAAATTCTTTCTGTGGCTTAACTAGAATGAGCCTTAGGGAACTGAAGTGTGACCTCTGTTTTACAAAGTCCCCAGGCTCCATGAGCAGGGAATGACTGACATTTCACTATCTTATCTGCACCTTGCTAAATATTCTAGATCTCCTAATGAACATGCTTTTATAATCAGAAGATATAACTAATAACCAAAACATATAAGCAACAAACGGATACTGTCAGAGCGTCCTCAGATCACAATGTCTGTAGAGTGCCCGGGATGCAAGAAGAGCGCTGTGCTGGCCCCAGGGGACTGGCTTCCTGTCCCCACCTGCCAGCGGCCCCCGGGCTCCTGTGGGCAAGTCCCAGCCTCACAGCCGGTTTCCTCGACTGTCAGATGGGAATGACAGAGTCTGCATGGGCTGTACAAGAGATCTCACAGTAACAAGCCGGGGGGCGGGGGGGCGGAGACCAGGGGTCTCCATCATGGATGTGGGAGAGCATTATGGGGGAGCAGCGAAGCTCTCGCAGAAGACGGGGCTGCTCTGGGTGAGAGAGACGTTCCAGGAATGGCAACAAGACACGGCTGTCTTAATCTCCAACTACCCCCACACCTAGTCTATTTAATCCGAGTGTGGGAGCTTTTGGTCTACACAGCACTCCTTGAGAGTGGCCCCGGTCCTGTCCTCAGCCTGTCCATGGGGAGAGGGTCAGCAACCAGCCTCAGGTAACTCTTCTGTCGGCATCTGTCCACTCCTGGATGGAAAATACTCGCTCAAGGGGCCACTGGCAAATGGTGGCTGAGTCAGGAGCAGAAGCCGAGCCCCGTTTCCTGGTCGAGCACCCCCACTGCACTTCAGCCTGAGCACCCACAGTAAGTTCCCAGCAGGACTGTTGCCCCTGGAGGGGAAGGAACCACCCTGAGGATGTACGTGCCCAGAGTGACAGGGACAGGTGCTTCGGGGAACCAGCAGCCTCATGGATGCCACACCCATAACTCTATTTCCCTCGGAGGCAGAAAGCCCCAGCTCGCTCTGCTTCCAAGGCATGTGGAAACGTCCAGCACAACCCCAGCCTGTGCCGCTAAGGATAAGAAGCAGAGCGTCATGGCCAGATACCACTGGTTGGGGATGGGGAGGTTCACACATTATCCTCATGGCAACCAAATCCCCAGTCCTCTGGAAGAAACAGCAAGTCATGAATTCTAAGTGAAGACACAGCCCAGTGCCTCCTTCCACTTGGGGTTATCTGAGCACCACCTGCTCCTGCGTAGAGGCTTAAACTTCTGAACTGAAGCCCTGGCATCTAGTGTGAGCTCCAAGAGGGCAGGACGGCACCATCTCTGGCTTTGGAGGCCAGTGGAGGCCTACAGCACACACATAACACAGCTCCACGTCACCAAATGACTGCACAAGGGCAGGTCACATCAACACTCGGGGCCTCTCCTTGCCCACATGCACTCCAAAGACAGCATGAGTGTCCAGCTCTCTGCCTGGCAGGCAGGAAGGCCTCAAAACACCCTGCACCCCTGCCTTGATGATCGAAGCAATCACTGTTCATTTTCCATCCAAGGCAGAGAAAAAAAAAATCCTTTAAATTCTTGAGTAAATTCTAAAACCTCCTCTATAAATGTGGTCTCCACGTCACAGGAGCCCCTGGGGAACAGCTGGCCGCACCTCTTATTTGGAGAAATGTGATTGCCTCAATCCTAAGTGAGTGCCTCTGGGCACAGCCGGTCCCCACAGCCCCACCAGCACTCCCAGCGGGGGTTGCAGTGCCAGCATGCCAAGCCCTGGCACTTACCCACGACCAAGGTGAATCCGGGGAGCTCTTGCCCCGCGGGGGCTCCCAGGTAGACTCGCCACGATCCTGCTCCTCCATGGCCTGGCCTGCAGGATGCCGGCTGTCTCCTCACCCAGCTCCGGAGATCAGTGACCCAACGCAGCAGCTGATTTCAGCCTCTCTCAGGAGGCTGGGGGGGGGGGGGGGCACAGACGGAGCCCAGAGCAGGCGGCTTCCCTTTACAGCCAGGAGCAGGGCCAAGTCACAAGGTTCAGGAAAAGAGCAGAGTGTTGAATTGCAAATCCTCTCCCACCTGGGGACTGGCTAGCAAACCACCAGACACCTCCTGTTTCCTGGAGGATGCAGAGATTCCCAGCACACGCCAGTTTGTGTGAACTTGGTGGAACCGGGGTGGGAGCCATGACCCCTGCTGGAGGCCACCTGTGCGCCCTATCCATTCTCTCCTCCCTGGTTCCAGTTAGATGGATTAACTTCCCTAGGGCACGCAGCTCTGAAGGGCAGAGGTGGGTGGCGGGGGAGGGGGAGCTGAGGGCAGCAGGCGTGGGAGGGACCAGCTCCCGGGCGTCCGCCATGGGGGAAGCAGCCGGTTCACATTCCCCTCCACCCTGGTTCCCACCACCGCCCCAGGGATCCTTTCTCTAGGTTCCTCCAATCCCGCTTCTGTGAGTTGCCTGGACACACCTGGGGGAGTCAGAAAGCCTGGGTACCTGGAACCCTCCCCTAGAGGCCACCGCTGTCCCCTCTCTCCCACGCAGCAGCAGCAGGCACAGCAACAGCTCACCTGTTTCGAATACCCCCCAAGCGGAGTACTCCAACCGGGTTCTGCTGTACGTCCACACCCACCCTATAAGGTTACAGACGTCACAGGGGAACTTGAAGAATGGCCTTGGGTCACAAAGCAGGAAGTGGCAAAGCAGGGCCAGGCCGACTTCAAATACAGTCCTGGAAACCTCCCAGGAGCCCTGGATTCATGGGGATGGGCTGGGCTCACGTGAGCCCCGGGCTCCAAGGGACCTACCCGCCGCAGGGTGCGAGGGCGGGCTGTAATGGGGGCCGTTCCTGAGCAAGACAGGGGTGGAGGGTGCGCCGCAGAGACAGGTGCAGGGGCTCTGACCTACTTTGACCAGGACCCCGAGATCCCACCCAGAGGGAGAGGGTGGCCCCCAAGAGCACAGCGGGGTAAAAGAAGGGGCTTTAGAATAACGACAACTCAGGTTCCTTGACTCGGCTCTTACCAGAGAGGGCCTCCCCCTCCAGGCTCTGCTCGTGTCCTCGTGTCCCTGCAACGGGTGACGGGTGACCCTGACATTGAGGCCAACCACCTCCTGATGTCTCCCAGCCCTCAGGCTGATGTCTCCTAGCCCCGCTTCTGCAACCCCCGCCAGGCCGTGCCTTCTCTGCTTTCACGCTTCCCGGCTCCTTCTCCTTCCCTCGGGAGAGGACCTGACCCGACAGAGCCCACCGGGGCTGGTGGGGAGAGTGAGGTTCAGAACATAGGACAGGTGTGTCCTATCTAATGCCAGGGGTGAAAGCGCCCCTCCCTTTATGGGTTCTGGGGGCAGTGGCTTCCCTGGGGGCTGCCTCTGGGGAGCTGCAGGACAGGATTCAATCCCAGGCTTCCTGCATCCGGGGCCCCGTGGTCCTGGCCCCCCTGCTGCCCCTGGCCCTGCTCACCCGGAGAAGCACAGAGAGTGCTGCCAAGGGAGCAAAGTGCACAACTTCAGGGCCAGGATCCCCCCGCCCCACACCGACCCCCTCCCATAGTCTGAACGCCCAGAGTGTCTGTCGTTAGCTATAGGGGAGAAAATAGCACTTTGAGCCACTTCTCCTGAGCTGGGTCACCACCACTCTTACTATTTTTAATTCATGCTGTCGAGATATTTTAAGAACCTCATGACCAACAAAGGATAAGACTGTGAGTAATTATACCTGGTCATGTTTAGCATTTAGCCAGAAATCTGCGAAGGGACAGGACTGCACAGACAGGAGCTACTCTGAACACGGCAGGTCTGTGTCACAACGTTGGTTAGAAGGACGCAGCCCTGCGGACACTCCGGGAGGAAGGAGCCAGGGCGGGGTCCTGGGAGCTCCGAGCTCACGCCCTGGCTGCTGGCAGTGCTGCTCCGAGGCCGGAGTTCCGGCTGACATGTGACTTGTTGCAAAGTCAGGCTGTTAAGAGCCAGCACTGGTCTGGCCAGTTCACCTAGAAGCGGGGACGTGAGCGCTGACAGGGCGCCCAGAAGCCACGGGTGACGCATAGACCTCACAGCCTGAGTCACACAGACCTGGGCTCTGGCTCTCACCCTCCCCTGAGCAGCAGTTGTGTCTCAAGGCAATTCCCTCAGCCCCTAAGGGCCTTTGTTTCCTTATCTGGGAAACAGGGACAAAAATAGAGCCTCTCCTCTTTGGGTTGTTGTGGGGACACTTGAGGCCCTGTGCAGAGTGTTTGACACAATGCCTACCTGGGGTGGGTTGGACTCTCAAAAAGAAGCAGCAACTATCAATCCTCACAATAACTTTGATGTAGGCATTAATAGCCCCATTTTACAGATGAAGAAACGGAGCCTGTGTCTCTTGAGGACTCCTGTCAGCTCCTGACTCTCCATCAGTGCCGCAAGGGGCCATGGCCAGGACCAGCTGAATTTCCCCTGAGACACCTCCCCGGCCGTGTGCCCCCAGCGGTGAAGAATCCCCCGGCTGCCAGGCCAGAGTCGGCGAGGGCACTCACTGACCCCCCAAGAACACTGGATCTTCCCATTCCCGTTCTCCCTTAGCTCACGCCCTGCCCTCTTCCTGGAACACCCTTCCCATTCTCTCCTCCTTTTCAAATCTGTCTACTCTCTGGGCCCACGTCAGCCCTCCTTCCTCCAGGGAGCCCAGATCTGGGCACCCCATCATGAGTCTTCCATCCTTTGGCATTTAAGGGAAAGGATGAGGTCAAAGCGGACATTCCTGAGCCCCTTCCATGGGCCTCGTGTCTGCTCACACATGCCTTCTCTAATCTTCAAGGTTTGCTCTTTCCCAGAAGAGGAGACAAGCTCAGGGAGGGTCCCCTGGGCAGGAGGAAGTGGAGAAAGTCCCCTCCTCCAACACGCAGAGCGTGACAGGGAGGGGGCTTACCTGTGAGTCTGCCTCACGTCACCCCAGCCACGGTGGGGACCCCTCCGGACAGAACTTTCTCCTCTTGGCTCCTCTTCGACTACACTTTGGCAAGGACAAAGCCTGGGGAAAAAGTCACATCAGGTGGGTTTTTTTTTTTTTTTCATTAATAAACTTAATTTTTCTAGAGTAGTTTAGGTTGATCTGCAAATTTGATCTGAAAGTACAGAGAGTTCTCATATACTGTGTTCCCATATAGACACACCTTCTCCACGATCATTGTCCCGGCACCTGATCAGCACAATTCTTAGACCTGGTGAACTTACACGGACATCACTGTCACCCCAAGTCCACTGTTGACATGAGGGTTCATTACTGGTGTGGTGTGGTCTGTGGTTTCTACCTCTTCAGGAGCACACAGAGTGTTTCACTGCCCTAAAAATCCTCTGGACCCCACCTGTTCATCCCTCCTGCCCTCCGTGTCTTTCCCTGGTCTGAGAGCTCCTCTCTTTCTAGTGCTGACTGCTATTCCGTCGTCTGGAAGGACCACAGCCTGTTCATCCATTCCTCTATGGAAGAATGTCTGAGTTGCTCCCAAGTTTGGGCACTTCTGACTACAGCTGCTACCATCCTCGGTATGCACGTAAGGTTTGTGTGTAGGCATAAGTTTCCAACTCCTTTGGGTAAAGACCAAGGAGCATAATTTTTGGATTATATGGTAAGAGTATGTTCAGCTTTGTAAGAAACCGCCAAACTGTCTTCCAAAGTGGCTGCACCATTCTGCATCCCCCAGTAGTGCACGAACATTCCTGCTGCTCCCAGCCTCGTCAGCCTGGGGCACTGTCAGGGTTCCAGACGTTCGCCGTCCTATCAGAGATGTCGTGGTACCTCGTGGTGGTTGTAATTTGCATCTCTCTGATTCCTTAGGATGCGGAGCATCTTCTCCTATGTTTGCTTGTGTGTCTTCTTTGCTGAGGTGTCTGCAAAGGTCTTTGGCCCATTTTTTAACTGAGTTGTTGGTTTTCTTATAGTTGAGCTTGAAGGGTTCTGTGCATATTTTGGATAAGAGTCCTTTATCATATACATACGCTAGATCCATCAAGGTCCCAGGAGAAAACAGACAGGACGCTTGAGCTGAGTCCTTATGGAAGCCCGTCCAGGAGACTGTTGACAAGATATGGGCAGACCTGAGGAAGACCGCCAGGGGGCAGTGAGAAGACCAGCACCAGCCAGAGGAGGGGCCAAGGCCAGCCCGGGCTCGGGAAAGGAGAAGGGGGCGGGGCCTGAGCCCAGGTGTAGATTGCAGAGGATCACCCCCCAAATCATCCACATCCTAATCCCCAGAACCTGTGTCTATGTAACACCCTGGAGGTCACATTACATGGCAAAGAGAAATTAAGGTTGCTGGTTGGCTGGGCTTAAAATGGGGATGATTATCTCCAAACAATCACCTGAGTAGTCGCCCCAGACCGTCCTCTAGCTTTGCCACTGCAGAGCTTGGAACACACCTGTCACCACTGCCTGTCACCGAAATCTCTATGCTTGTTGTGTATATGAGGTGGGCCCAATATAATCACAGGGTCTTTAAAAGAAGAAGGGGGAGGCAGGAGAGAGGCAGAAACAGCAGCATAGGAGCGATCTGGCATGACCTTGCTGACTTGGAGAAGGAGGAGACCACAAGTCAATGGCGCCGGCAGCTTGCAGCAACCGGAAGGCAAGGACACAGGTTCCAGAAGGAACACACCCTACCCTGCCAACACCTTGATGGTAGCCCCACCAGACCTGTATTTCTGATCTACTGAACTGCGAGACACTTACTTTGCATCGTCTGAAGCCACCTGACGGCAGACATGGAAGGCGAGCACACAAAGTAGCTGGAGGAGAACCCTGCAGGGGTTTGGGTGGAGGGTGCCAAGGGTGGGGGCCAGTGCGTGGTAATCCGGGGGGAGGGGTGAATAGAACAATACTTTCATCTCTCTCCTTCCACTTTCTCATTGTCACCATGTGCTGAACCCAAGAGGAAGCCAGAGAACTCAGGGCAGAGCTGAGAAGAATGAAAAACAGATATGGGAATGCATAATGAAAGAGATGTGTGTGTGTGTGTGTGTGTGTGTGTGTGTGTGTGTGTGTGTACATGCCTGCCTAGCTCTCTCTCTTACCCACACACTCTGTGGTTGCTGTGAAGGTAAACTCTGTTTCTCCGAGTCAGAAAATCACACCGTGACTCAATCCTGGAGTGAGGGAAACAGGCATTAAGTCTTCTTTTTTAAGGTTCAAGTAGCAAATAATCTCTCCAGGTCATCAGTTGGCGCTAGGACCCAAAGCTGCATAGGGACTGGAAGTACTACAGCGAAGTACTACAAACTGAGAGGCTCCAATAACAGAAATTCAGTTGCTCACAGTTCTGGAGGCTGGAAGTGATGAAGGTGCCAACTGATTCGGCTCCTGCTGAGAACTCTCTCCCTGGCGAGCATCTCACCGTGTCCTCAGATGGCGGAGAGAGAGAGGGAGCTCTCTGGTACCATCGCTTGCAAGGACACTAATCCTATGGGAGCAGGGCCCCACCCTTCTGACCTCATTTAACCCTAAATACTTCCTTACTCCTAATACAGTCACACTGGGGCGTAGGCTTCAGCATATGAATTGGGGGTAGGGGGTCATAAAGTAGTACATAGCAGAAGCCCTTTTGATTGTATCTTGCTTATAACAGGCAAGAAATTCAGGAATCTGGGCACATAAAGCAAGCAAAGGGTCTTGGCCTCAGACACCCTAGGTTCTGGCCAGGAAGCCTCGTTAATACTTTACATGATTGACCTGACAGCCCAAAACATCGTCTCTCCATCTCTGGTGTCCCTGGGCTCAGAAGTGCTCACCTTCTGCATACCTGGTGGGTCTCTCTAGCACTGACTGGTTCTGAGTTACTGGCTGCATAGTTCGAGGTGAAATCATTTAGCCTGGCCTGGGGCCCAACGGGAGAGCCAAGATTTTGATTCTAACATTGGCACGGAGGATATCAGGGATCAGAGTCTTCCAAGACAGACCAAAACCAGTCTTAACACAAATGATGTTTTGTTTCTATTCCGAGGCTAAGTTAGGTTCATATGGGGATGGAAGAAGCAAGCTCTAGGCCCAGAGCATCCACACACGGATACACTCTCTGAGGAGAGTTTCAGGTTAGAAGGACCGCAAATGAGATATACAAACAGAGGGCACGTCGGTCACTCTGCTGTGGTTCCCTGGGTGAAGAGAAAAATTGTGAGCACTCTGACATGGCCACAAGGGGAACCCACGGGGGAGTCAACGGGGCTGATTCCTCCTCACTTCCACATTAACTGCATTTTGCAGGCTGCCTCTGACCTGACTGGAGGGTCTCAACCATCAAAGACACCGAGGAAACTCTCCTCTTTCTACATGACAGAGAACGCTTACCTAGAGCGGTCCTAAAATGGCGGCAATACCTCGTTCACCTCCTGGATAGCCCCACCAGTGCCACAAGTGAAAACCCAAGAACCGCTCCCTTTGTCTTTGAGCTTCTCTAACATGTAGGAGTCAAGGTTGGACTCCCATAGAGACAGCCCGGGGACCCCAGTCATGAAGACTCCTGTCTGCTCAGTGCTCTAACACACAGGAGTAAGAGGCTGATGGCTCACTGGAGACATACATAGTGAACGGCAGTGCTGAGGCTCCTAGACACCTCTCCTGATCCTAGACACCTGTCCTGATCCTAGACATCTCTCCTGATCCCAAACCCACTGTCCTCTCCACTGTTCCATTCTAGACCTTGGGAGACGGAGTACTTGGAGAAGTTCTCCGAAGGGAAGCAGGAACTCGTCTTTTTCCAAATCCTACAGGACTTACTGAGTTATACGAAACCCAGTAAAGAGTTAAAAATTTATTAATACACATCTCTTGCTTCAAAGAAAATTTGTCTAAAACTCATGAATGGAATCCTTGTTGTGGACTGAATCATGCCCCCCCCCCCAAAATCCACTTGTTGCCTCCTTAGCCCACAATGTGACTGTAAGATTATCTATCTGGATGGAAGATTAAACCGTCAGTGGAACATGGCGACTTTGCCGAAGACAAAAAAATCAGGAGACCTGGGTTTGGCTCTAGGAAGTACCAGGGGTCCTAAGTACAAGATAATTAAGGGCCTTTTAACTCTAAAGTTCTGGCATTTACAAGGGTTAAGGAGAGAGACCAATGAAAGGTTTTAAAGCATGTTAACACACTTTACTTCCTCACCCTGCTCCATGGGAACAATATCCTAAAACCCCAGGAAAGTCTGATACCCTAAGGACACATCTATCAGTGACCAGGGAATCCCTGGAGCATGTTCGTGGGGTGCTCAAACAGCCCTTCAGCGAGAAGAGTACCAGCTGCACAGCAGCCAAGTTCGGGCAAGGCCTTGGGCAGCTGTCTCTGGGATTCCACACACACAGCAGCACAGCAGGACCCAGTCAGGTGCAGGGGACCCGAGGGATGCCTCTTTAGGCTGAAGGTTTGGAGCTTTCTCACAGATTGGCTCATTTAATCTTTTTTTTTTTTTTTAAAGATTTTATTTATTTATTTGACAGAGAGAGATCACAAGTACGCAGAGAGGCAGGCAGAGAGAGAGAGAGAGAGAGGGAAGCAGGCTTCCTGCAGAGCAGAGAGCCCGATGCAGGACTCGATCCCAGGACCCTGAGATCATGACCCGAGCCGAAGGCAGCAGCCCAAACCACTGGGCCACCCAGGCGCCCCATGGCTCATTTAATCTTCACGGAGATTCTGCAGTGTAGGAGATTCTGCAGTGTAGATAATATTTTCTTCAATGCAGAAATGGATTGAGAAGTTAGAAAACTTGCCCAACTTCACACAGCTAGTAAGTCAGGCCCAACCCCTCTGTATCCCTCCCACCCAGCACCCAGTGCTCCCGGGGGGTTGAACTGAACCGAGAGAAATGTAAACGCAGCAACCGGGCTTACACTCTCTGTCCTGTCCCGCCAGGGAGTTTGCTCAGGGGCACCCTCCCGGGGGGCGGGTCCTCCCATTCTGGAGGTTCCAGGAGAGGAGGAGGCGCTCGCTCTGCTCCCTGGGCAGCTCGCCCAGTCTGCGCCCAGTGAGAGGGAGGGAGCGCCGGCCGCGGGAGCGGGATGGAGAGCAGCAGCCCGCGGCCCCCGAGGCCCAGCTCGGGTCCCGCGCTGAGCCTGGACGCCCGGCTGGGCGTGGACACGCGCCTCTGGGCCAAGGTGCTGTTCACCGCGCTCTACTCGCTCATCTTCGCCCTGGGCACGGCGGGCAATGCGCTGTCCGTGCACGTGGTGCTGAAGGGGCGCGCCGGGCCCCCGGGGCGCCTGCGCTACCACGTGCTCAGCCTGGCGCTCTCCGGGCTGCTGCTGCTGCTGGTCAGCGTGCCCATGGAGCTCTACAACTTCGTGTGGTTCCACTACCCCTGGGTGTTCGGCGACCTGGGCTGCCGCGCTTACTACTTCGTGCGCGAGCTGTGCGCCTACACCACCGTGCTGAGCGTAGCCGGCCTGAGCGCCGAGCGCTGCCTGGCTGTGTGCCAGCCCCTGCGCGCCCGCCGCCTGCTGTCCCCGCGTCGGACCCGCCGCCTGCTGTCGCTCATCTGGGCCGTCTCGCTCGGCCTCGCCCTGCCCATGGCAATCATCATGGGGCAGAAGTACGAGGTGGAGACGGCTGGCGGGGAGCCCGAGCCCGCCTCGCGCGTGTGCACCGTGCTGGTGAGCCGCGCCACGCTCCAGGTTTTCATTCAGGTAAGGGGGGGGGGAGGCTAACGGGCCTGTGTTTTCACTTCCAATATTCGCGACCGCCCCCCACCCCGGAAATTTGGGTCTCACTGCCCCATTTTAGGAAGGACCGGGACGGGGCTTGGCAAAGATGAGGCACTAAGAGAAGTTCAGATTTGAATTCAAAAAACTAACTCTGAAAGTCTGCGTTCTTCCCAGTGTTACAGGAGTAGTGACCAAACATCACTGGGCAAAATAATTGTGGGGGAGGGGCGACTGTAAAAATATAGATTTCATGACCCATTCCAGCTTTCTACCTTTTTTTTATCATCAAAACTAACCATCTTTATTCAGCCTCACTGCAGAAGAGATTTTTGTGGAGATACAAAAGACAGGCCTGAATGTTCAATATTAATGAAGGATTTCAGAAGAAATCCATGTATTAATTGCAGCCTTAACAAGAATTTGGAAAATTTTAAGTTAAACCTGATAGAAAACTTTCCAGTTGGCTTCAGAAGTTGCTGACTATGGTTACTCAGAAGCCGCAAGGTAGAATCCCTAATTTTTAAAAATCCACTTCATATATCAGACATGTTCGTGGGTTGTCAAATTCTTTACCCAAATCTGGACATGATGATAAAATAGACAAGAACAAAAGCAAACACACAGCAGGCAGAACAGTAATGACACTAAGGAAACTCGTCTTGCGGGGACTCCAGACAGCAGTCAGAAGGAGGGGACCCATTGAAATAGTGGGAGCTCACATCGGGCTCTCTGCTCCGTGGGGAGCCTGCTTCCTCCTCTCCCTCTCTGCTTGCCTCTCTGCCTACTTGTGATATCTGTCAAATAAGTAAATAAAATATTTTTAAAAATTTTTAAAAAGTGAAATAGTGGGAGCTGCTCCTCCTAGCACATCAGGTCAACTAGTCATGACCTGAGACCTCATGGGTCCAGTCCACACGTTGTTCCCCCATGCCAGCCCAAGCACATCACCGCCACAGAACCACATATCCAGAGCACCCATCGACCTCTATGCAGATTCTGAGCTGCAGCAGAATGTTCTAGCTGAACAGTCGGAGCCCCACAGCTCCTGCCTAAGGTCTGACTGTGCAGCTCCCTTCTGCACCCTGGTGTGGCCGTGGCAATGAACCAGCAACCACATGCTCAAAAGGCTTGGGAGCCAAGGCCCACCAGTCTTCACAGACTATGCTGGTAGCTTCCAGGCTGCACCTATTTTGGAGTCGGGCTTAGGGCAGGGAGAGAGCCTAGCAAGGTCTGTGCTGTGAATATGCAGCTTGCATAGTTTACTTTATGTGGTGCAAACTGACTAACACAATAGAAACTGAAATGCACCAGGGGCAAGTTTTTGACATGTGTAACGAATTCCTTCACAGTAACAGTAACAAACGTTGAAGAATATTTATATTCTTATATAATATTAATATTTATAAAATATTTTATTTGAAGAATATTTATATTCTTATATAATATTAATATTTATATTTATAAAATATTTTATTTGAAGAATATTTCTATTTTTATATAATATTAATATTTATAAAATATTTTTATTTAAAGAATATTTATATTCTTATATATTAATATTTATATTTATAAAATATTCTTTATAAATATTTATATTTATAAATAAATTTTTAAAATGTTTAACCTGAGACATACAGTCTATGTTAACACAACAAGGTAACCAAACTCAAATTAGGATTATTTCGGTGCACCTTCTTTTTCAGTGCCTTATCGCTCACGGTCCTTATCTGTGTGCTTTTTGAACACCAAAAAAAAAAAAAAAAAAATTGCTCATAGTTATTGAAAGTACAAAAAACTGTATAGTACTTCAAAGCTCCCAAAGATTAATTACTAACTGATGAATATACTTTTTACCTTTGATTTCTGTCTTGACTGGTATTAAAGTTACAATTTGATAATAAGCATGTTGCTGCTGCTAAAACCCCTGCTTGGTTTTGCAACAAACTAAAATGACTGTTACTCAGTGTTTTATTTATCTCTTCGTGCTGCTGATTTGTGGGCACACATAAGAAAAGAGCATGAGCGATAACTCCTTAAAAAGCTACAGCACCCAACCCAGATATTTTCTACCAATTTTAAAGTGTTATTAAGTGTTATTAAACGCTTTAAAATGTTATTAAAATGTTTCAGGGTCTGCCTTCAGCTCAGTCATGATCCCGGAGTCCTGAGATTGAGCCCCGCATTGGGCTCCCTACTCAGCGGAGAACCTGCTTCTCCCTCCCTCTCCCCCTGTTCCTTCTCTCACTCGCACACTCTCTCAAACAAATATTTTTTTTAACAGAAAAAAGTAAAAAGAACATAATGTTCAGTTTAGGGGTACCTGGCTGGCTCAGATGATTAAGGGTTGGACTGTCCATTTCAGCTCAGGTCGTGATCCTGGGGTTCTGGGTTCAAGCTTCCTGTGGGACCCTATACTCAGCTCAAAAATCTGCTTGAGGATTCTTTCTTTCCCACTCCCCTTCCGTCCCCATCAAAATAAATAAATAGATCTTTATTTTTTTTAAGATTTTTTTTTATTTATTTATCAGAGAGAGAGGGAGAGAGAGCGAGCACAGGCAGACAGAGTGGCAGGCAGAGGCAGAGGGAGAAGCAGGCTCCCAGCCCAGCAAGGAGCCCGATGTGGGACTCGGTCCCAGGATGCTGGAATCATGACCTGAGCCTAAGGCAGCTGCTTAACCAACTGAGCCACCCAGGCATCCCAATAAATAGATCTTTAAAAAATAATAATATCTTAAAGTTTTCAGTTTAAAACAAATTTTTCACACAGAACCAATGAGGAAAAACCCTACAACACATACACTTTGAATTTTTTTTTTTTAAGATTTTGTTCATTTATTTATTTGAGAGAGAGGGAGAGAGCACGAGCACGGGGAAGAACAGAGGGGAAAGAAACTCGGGCAGACTCTGCTCTCTGTGCAGAACCTGACATGGGACCCAATCCCACGACCCCAAGATCATGACCGGAGCTGAAATTGAGAATCAGACCTTCCACCAACTGAACCATCCAGGTGCCCCATAAACCTTGAATTTTAAAAATTAAACATAAAAAAAAAACAAGGTATTATATAATAAGCTTGTTTTCCATAAGTCAAAAAATATCAACTAGTAACTATGTTACAAGGCTTGTAACATAAAACATCTGTTCCCCTTACGGCCCCTTCACACTCTGGTTTCTATTCTCTTGTTGAGGGGCAGCTTCTGTTCCCCTTAGCTCTAGCTGCTCTTTGCCTACAGAGTTCTAAAGAACACGCCTGCTTGACTTTGCAGTTTTCTCATTTTATGCAGCGTCTTCTCACTGGAGAGAACGAGCATCCTGCTGTCTGTCACACGGCCACCCGCCCCTCCTCGTCCCGCATCCACACACACTTCTCACCGCTCCTCCAGGGCAATTACGGCAGGGTATAATAAGCGTCGTCTTACGCTCAGTACTTGCGTACTGGAGCTATGCTAACCGTTCTTCACAGATGAAACGTCACGTATTTCCATTATAGTTCCTTCCCCACGTCACGTTTGCTTCCCTGCCACCATCAATGGTCTTTTTTCAATTGGCTTAGTTTCCTGTGATCTATTTCTCGTGCATGTTTTACTCCTCTACTAGAAGTATAAATACTATCTCAGTACGTCCAGACCCATTCGGGCCACTGTCAGTCGCATCCTCCGGCCGCCCCTGGAGCCCCCGCTCCTGCTCCAATCTAGCTGGATGTGCAGCCGCATCTCCCCTCACTCTGCCCTTCTGCCACGGACCCTATTTTTGGATCCTGGGTATCTCTTTATTGGTTTACAACCTTATTTTGATGGAACACATGCTCTCGTAACCTCCTGTGACCTGAGAAAAGGTCCACAGAAGAAAAAAAAAAGTGCAATTCTGCATGTCTGAAAATGTTCCAGATTATGGCCAGGCAGAGAATTCCTCACAAGTTGTAAAGCATCACTCCACTGTTTTCCAGCTCCCACGGCTGCCTTAAAGAAGTCCAGTGCCATTCTGGTTTCCCACCTTTGTATGTCTTATCCTTCTGGAAGTTTTCAAGGTCTTCTTTACTCACAGCATGCTCAAAGTCCCAAGAACATGCCTTGATGTGGACTTATTTTCATCCTTGGGCCCTCAGGCAGCCTTTCAATCTGGAAGCTTATGTCCTTCACTCTTAGAAAAATTTTCTTCAATGTGGTTTATTTTTAAAAATTATTTCCTCCCCTTTGTTTTCTCTATTTGCTTTCTGGAACCCACTGTTACTTAGACCATGAGTGTCCTCAACTAATCCCAAATGTTCTTGTTGTCTCTCCTATTTTTATTGTACTTTCCCATCTTTCTGAGAAGCTTCTCAACCTTATCTTGTAGCCCTGCTGTCGTCCCCACCCTACCCCACTCCTGCTGCTGCAGATTCCTGGGCCCTGGGCACAGCCTGATGGCCAGAGCATCACAGAGCCTTGGGGCCACCACCATAAGCCATGGAATTACCTTTACAGGTGAATGTGCTGGTATCCTTCGTGCTCCCCTTGGCATTAACTGCCTTCCTGAATGGGGTCACTGTGAGCCACCTGGTGGCCCTCTGCTCCCAGGTGCCGTCCACGTCTACCCCAGCCAGCCCCACCCCCAGCCACATGGAGCTAACGAGTGAGGCGAGGAGGACGCTCCCCCCGGGGGGCCGGGCCAGCCTGGTGCGACACAAGGACTCCAGCCGTCTCCGCCGTCTCCAGCACAGCGTCCAGGTTCTCAGTTAAGTACTCAGTAACACTGTCCTGAGCGGAGGAGCAGGGGCCCCAGGGATGTCTCCCCTAACCCCTGTCCAAGTGACCTTGAGCAAGCTGCTACCTCTCTCCAGGCTCACTTTTTCTCTACACCTTAGGGAAACTGTATGATCGCCAACAGGCTTCCAGAAGGTTTGGTGGTATGTCTAAAGGCTAGAATGCAAATTCTGTACATGAAACCCCCATCTGCTCCAGGGAGTAACGCATAAAGACAAGCAGATTCCCAGTTGGTTTTCAGGGAGTCCAGCCTATGGATGAATATAAGAAGCAGCTATGTTCAGGGACAGTCTGGGAGTGGAAAACGCAGGCCAGCTGGGTCCCCGGGCTACTTCCCCACCAACTCCTTGCTTTCCTTGATACAACATTGATTGTTGGTTGGTTTTTCTAAGTCTCTAGGTCAACTTGGCCTCTAGGTCAGACATTAAGAGGCACAGGAAACAAGTCTTTCCCAACATCTGTAGTAATGCAGGTGCTCACTAAGGTCTGGAAAGACTGAATGAGGTCAGGGTCTGCTCTCTTCAATGTCCCCAGTGTTGTCCGCAAGACAGCAGTGCAAAAGCTAAGTGTCATGTGAGGTGACAAGAATAGAGGCAGCCCATGATGTGCCTGGACTTTCTTCCATAGACAACAGGTAGCACAGAGACTCAATGTCCAAGAATGCACGGAGGTTTGCTTTGGAGATAGGTTTTACTCTGCAGTCTCTGGAGTGTAGGCTATGCTTCTCCAGCTTCCGTGTGTGTGAGAACAGTGTGGAGTGTTATAAAACACAGGCTGCCGGGCCCCAATCCAGAGATTCTGATTCCGTAGCTCTGGGTGGGCCCGAGACTCTGCATTTCTACCAAGCTCCCAGTTGATGTCTATGTCCTGGTCCAGAAGACACACAGGACAACCAAATGGATTTACCAGTCATGGCAGGTGTAGAGGAGGGGATGGATGGGGTAGGAGGTTAGGAGCAAAGGGGTGAATTGGGAGACTGCTCTCACAGTCTGGTGGAGGGGAGACAGGAGCCCTTGGGTGGGACAGTAGAGGTGAGGAGGGAGCAATGGAGAGATGCAAGGAAAGAGCTTTTTAGTAGTTTGGATCTGGGGGTAATGGAATGATCAACAGACAATCTGGCTTATGGGTTGAACACTAGACGGATGGTGGAGTACCAGTCAATCCGCAAAAGGAACAGAAGAGGCTTATGACATTTAAGTTCAGTTGTCTCTGCAGTTAGACAATCAGGTGGGAACATCTAGTCCTGGTTTGAGAGTATATTCAGGAGGAGGTTATAGAGGTTATAGAAGTTTCCAGAATCATGTCAGTGTCCAGGTGGGGTTAAAGTGGGTATTCACCCAGACATCAGGGTGCCATCAGGTTTGGCTGCAGATCCAGATAAGGATGTGTCCGATAGCCACAAAGTTCCCTCCCAACCACTGGATTCCGGGAACAAGTTCCAGTGAAATGCTGTGGTCAGCTCGGCATCTTCCTGGAGATGGCGTAACTGGGAACGTTTGCTCTCTGTCGCTCTGTCCTTCACCACCTGTTCTGCAGGAGCCATTGTGGGTGTGTATGTCGTCTGCTGGATGCCGTACCACGTCCGCAGGCTCATGTACTGCTACGTTTCCGATGACGGGTGGACTGGGTAGGTGCAGCAAAGGGACCCAAGCGTGTAGGGAAGGGCCACTGGGCTGGGCCTGGGACTTTCTATGCTCTCCACAGGGATTCCCAGTTGCTGGATCTTTTGGAACTCTGGCCTCCACTCTAGCTGGTCCTGCCCAGTCTGTGCCCCCAAACCCTCTGAGCTGGGGGTGCGGAACAGGGCATTTTCTAGCAACTTCACTGAACTTATATGGTCATGTGAGGGAGAGGTCTTAATGGTGATCAAGGCTTTGGGCATCCTGACCACAGGATGGAGCGGCCCACAAGTGGGGGGAACGGGGGGAAGACCTTGCTACTGCTAAGGGAGGGCAGGAGGCCTCAGAGCCTCCCTGAGTCCATGAGCTAAAGGGCCCCTTAGACAGAGACAGACCATATATGTCTTTTGGGTCCCAACTGGAAAAGAGGAGAGAATCTACTGTCTTCCTTTGGGATATCTTCCTTTGGGATATCACTATGCCCCTGATCCTAAGTGGAAAGCAAACATCCAGGAAAAGAGAGATCCATGTAGCCTCCAAGGAAATGGCTGTGCCAACAGAAGCTGCATCCTCAAGAGCTTCTACCTCCCCTTACACACAGATGCACATGCAAAGCCCTTCCCACGGCTGAGAATCCTGGTAGCGAAGCGTGTGGCTTTTCAGAAAGGCGTTCACTTCTTAGGGAAGCCACATCTCCTGGACCTCACCCAACAGCAAGAGGCCCTCAGCATCTCCGTGGGCTCAGCAGTGGCCCCTGAGAGTCGGCACGTGCCCTTTTCACTGTGCAGGGGGCCAGGAGCTACATGGGGAACAGGAACTCAGAGGCCGGGTGGAGCGCACCTGCCAAGGGCAGCTGTTGACGGACCATTTATCGAATTCTGCCACACCTCCTGGTAGCAGAAAACGGGCCTTCCTCACCTGCCCTTCGGAGGAGAGACAGCTTCTCCGGAAGAAAGGGGTGGGCGCGGTGAGGAGGTGCAGGTCTTCTAACACGCCCTCCCGGGTTTCTCTTCCAGGGCACTCTACAGTTTCTATCACTATTTCTACCTGGTGACAAACACACTTTTCTACGTTAGCTCAGCGGTGACCCCTGTCCTGTACAATGTCGTGTCCTCCTCCTTCAGAAAACTCTTCCTGAAAGCCCTCGGCTCCCTGTGTCGAGAGAACCACCACATGGAACCGTGACCCCTCGGAGCCCCAGGGACCCTCTGAATGGACCCAGCTCTGGGCTCCGGGGATCCCCCAGACACGCCCACCCGGATGAAACAGAAGACTGAACGGAGCAAACAGTGACTGACAGCTCGGTCACCTAGCCCTCTGACGAGTGATGTTCTCACAAGTAACTCAGGCTCTGTAGTCAGATGCACTCACCTGGACCCCTGGCCCCACCACTTACCAGCTGTGTGTCTGCAGGCGAGTCGCTTCCACGCTGAGCCTTGGTCTTCCCATCTGTGTGATGGAGATGAACAGTACCCAGCTCTTAGAGTTGTTCGAAGATTAAAGTGCTTAGCATGGTGCCTAGTGCATAATAAATAATAAACGTTGGCTGGCATACGTTTGTCATTGTTGTGTTATTATTGCTGTTTCTTGCTCTCCTGGAAGTCAGCCACATTCTCCTGTAGCTACGTGCTCATCGGGCTAGGCTCAGATGTCCTAAGAATTTCCACCAATGACAGGATGGTGTTCCAGAAGCTTACCATACTGTCACATCCCATGAGCTGTAGTAACAACCTTCTCCAGTCTGCCCAGTAGGACTCCATGAGCTGTGGGAGGCCCTGGGGCCACCCACTCCCCTCCCCTGGCCTCTGGCTGGAGAGATTGCCTGATGCCAGGCATGCAGGGCCAGGAGCAGGGGGCGGGCATGGGCAGAGGACAGTTGTGTGACCGACCCAGAAGTGGCAGGGTGTCAAACTACTATTTATTATGGAGATCCTAGATACTCGCTCATGACCACTGCCATCTTCTACATGGGGAAAACAAAAGCAAAGAGAAGTTAGGGAAGGTCCTTCTCCCACTGCTTAGCAACTCAGGGACCAAAGCTTGGGCTCAGGAGCGAGCAGCAAGGTCCACCGGTGCCTCCTGCATCTTCCCAGAGTCTCATGGCCAAGAGCAACAGAAAAGAAAGGCTCCCCATGAAGGAACTGAGTGAATCATGATCAACCACTCAGTCCACCCAAATCCCACTTATCCGGCCACCATTAAATAATAAGAATAAATCTCATTCAGCAACAAAAACATTGGGGTTGTACTATTCAAAAAGAACACGATACAAAATTACATGAGGATGATATGTAGAAATCATCCAGATACAGAGAAAAGGTCTAGAATGAAGCCCTTAGTGAAAATGATGGGTTTGTTAAGGAGGCACGAGTGACCTTAGGACTGGGGTGGTTTCTGTTTCCTTCACATCAGGATCTGGGCCTAGTGACCCTTGGCAGGCAGCAGACAGATGTCTGGGGAAGGATGGGGAAACCTGGCTTGTTTCCTTCTCATCTGTTGGTATAGTATTGTTTGTATGACATCTAAATAACAAATTTCAAATAGAAATTAAGTTCCCCCTATCATCCCACGGGCAGCACCAGCAGTGGCCGCAGAGCCCGGACTGTGGGGCGGATCCTCCCTCTGTCACTTATCAGCCGTGTGACTTAAGTTCCTTCACCTGTTTGGGCCTCGTATCACATCTGTGAAATAGACATTGTAACAATTGTCCCCTGGGCTTTAAGAATTAAATGGCATCATAAATATGAAAAAAGCACCAAAGAGAGCTCGGTTAGTAGCGGCGGTCATTAATATAAAGGGGGATCTTGGTTACCGAATGCAAATTATCTTCCTAATTCTCTAAACCTCTTAAGGTCTATTTGTGTGGTTGCCTGGACCACTGGCCTCTTTAGTTAAGATCAAAAGACCCCAAAATTGTTCCTTTCATCAGCCTTAGTCCTACAGCCATGACTTCATCCAGGGCCAGAATTTTAGGAAGCTTCCACCAAACCTTGATAGATGAAGGGTGCGTTGTCCACTGTATGAGTTTCCTGGGGTTGCCATAAGAAAGCACCACAGAGTATGTGGCTTAAAACAACAGAAATCTATTTTCTCATAATTTTTAAAGCTACAAGTTCAAAATCAAGGTGTCAGCAGGGCCATGTTCCCCAAAGGCTAAAGAAAGCATCCTACTTTTTCTCTTCCAGCTTCTCGTGGTTCCCAGCAATCCTTGGCTTGTAGGTTCATCATTCCGATCTCTGTCTTGATGGTCACATGGCAAGCCTTCCTCTGCTACTCCCTCTCTTCTCAAGACACCAGCCATACTGGATTAGGAGCCCACTATTCCAGTATGACTTCATCTCAACTAATTACATGAGCAACAACCTTATTTCCAAATAAGATCACATTCTTAAGTATCCGGGGTTAGGACCTGGATATATTTTCGGGGATGTGATTCAACCCAAAACAGCAACCAAACCCACCCTTCTTAATAGGGTGGGTTGCCACCCTTGGGAAAGATCCTTTTATAGAGCAGGAACCAGAGTTAGAGTAGCCAGGGATCCCAAGAGAGAGAAATTAGTGCTCGTCAGAGTTAAAGAAAGAAAGGCAAAGGGAAACTGGGACAGTATATTCAGTGAATGACAAATGTAGTCATGGATTCTTGTTTCTTCTCTAGACATGAAGGGCTTGAAAACTCTGCACTGGCTTTCCAACTGTTTTGTTAATTAAAATGCTAATTCCTTCTGAGCTGGGAAGTCTGCCTAAGCAAGTAGACTGAAAAAGAAATGAAAGCCGTCGACATTGGACGTGCCCTTGTTTCATAGCCTTCACTGAAAGAGCTGTCTGCAGACTCTGAAGCCAGATCTGGGAAGTATAATGCAAATCTTGTTATTAAAAGGGTTTCTGAACATCAATGCTGGGATTGCCCAGACTCAGGATGATATACAATGTAATGTATTTGCTATATGCTGGCGTCCAGCATTATCTCCCACAGGTGACCCAATACATCTCTCCCAGTGAAAGAATTTTGGATCCGGACTTTAATCGTATAGAGAGCCTTTGGAGCCAATAGTGCCTTTCTAATATGTGACATTTGGTGGAAGTCAATTACTCAAGATGGAAAGCAGCAGAGATGTTAGTGGAACTATGCTTACGACTGTAACATGAATCTAGATTTGTTCTGTCTCTTGATAGATGTGTGATCTTAGACAAGTCATGCAAACTCGCCGAGCCACAGCTTTTCATCTGTAAGATGGTCCCAATGGTATCTACTTCAGAGTATAGTTGAGTTGATTAAAATAATAGGCAATCAGTCACCCAGTTAAATGCCTGGCACCTATTAGGTGCTCAAAAATGTTTGCTACTAACTGTTGCTCATTTCATAGCTAACACATTCTCCAGGGGGCCAAGTGACCTGGTAAAGGAATCAAGGCACGAAACCAAGTCTCTGAGTTTCACGTTCCGTGCTCTCTCTGCTGCCACATCTGTTGGGAGAACCCTGACATCCATGTGAACATTGTTCATACAGCCCAGTTTCTCTTCCTTTACTGTAAGAATTCTCAAATTGCTGTAAGTACTCAGGGAAAAAGAGTCACCATCTGTGTATTTATTACTCTTCTCTGGTTTGAGGGTGATTGCTATTTCTGGTCTTGCAAAAGTAAAGATTTCCATACCTTCCAATGCTCTGGAATAGTTTTAATTTCATTATGGCAAATACACCTAAATTTACCATTAGTGTAATTTAGCACATCCACAGTGTAATGCAAACATTGCCTCTGTCTAGTTACAGAATGTTTCCTGGAATTTCTATTCCACAAGAACTCTCTCCTCTTTGGAGGTTAATGACTTTAAATCAAACGTGTTACTGTGTCGGTTGACTCTCATTTCTATTGGTCTTCTACCTGCATTTCTGGAGAGATGTACTAGTCTCCAATCATGGCCATGCAACTATCCCATCATTACCCTATTATTTTCCTGTTCTGGCTTCCTAGATTTCACGGTAGTGCTGGCATATCTACAGAGTTTTGTGACCATTATCATCCCTCTGGATTTAACTTTGAAAAGTATCTCTTTGTCCATTAACTTTCTAAAATTTTGAAGCCCAGTCTGTTAGCTCTCTTAACCAGGTCTGAGAGCCTCAATCTGCTGTTAGGTGAATTTAATCCATTTATGTTTATTGTAAGAAGGGATCCATTTCAATGTGTTTCTGCCATCTTCTTCCTTTACCACGCTGCTTCTCTCTCCCTTCCCCAGCTTTTTCTTCCCTTACACCACATACACTGGGTTTTTTTGTTTGTTTGTTTTTGGTGCTGCTTTCCCTTTACTGTTTAGATGTTGGACATCCCGAGATTACTATTGTTTTAACATATATTTATATGTTCTTTTTCTGCTAACATGTTAATCACTCCTGCCCCATTAAATCCAGAATTTTAGTTCAATTTCACTCCTTGTCAGTTCCTCCATCACAAGCCACATCACAAGCCACTCCTACCCCCAGCTCTCATGTTGGAAGCACCTAAGACAGAAAAGAGTCCATCAGTGGACACAAGCACTACTGTTTGCTGGAACCCTGTGCCCTCCTCCTCGAGGCTCCACAGTCTGCTCCACACTCTGCCCTAGCAATGGCCACCTGCTTAGCCCAGGCTGGTGGCATCTCTAAGTGTTGCAGAAGAGCTGGAAGGAACTAGATAGCCCAGTTGCTCCACACTATCATCGCCCTGACAATTGCTCCAGGCCCCCTTTCCAGCTTCCTTAGCCACTATGAAGCACACAGCACAGTGACCCAACTGCCTGCACGCATTTCTCTGCATGGTCTGAGCCATGCTTTGCTTCATTCCTGTTCTGTACACCTAAATTTGTCTGCTTTCCTCTTTCAGGGATTCCTCCACATGTTAATATATGTTTGTTTTTATGGATTTATCATTTCCTTTCCAAAACTGTCTTTTCTGAGATTTTAAGCAGGGAGCCCCTGGAGATCACTGACCATACTATTCCCTCTCAAAATAATGCAATTAATACTCATCAAAGAAACCATAAGTGCACTCTATGTTTTATTTATAAGGCTGGAACAAAGAGGAACGTTTGGGACTTTTTTCAAGTTTAAATTAACTAATAAAATGGGAAGAATAGCACAGAAGCTGCTATTTACAAAAAACAAATATAACTAAAGAAGGTAAGTTTTTATTCCAAGACAGGAATAATGGCATATACAAAGTGATCATTTTATAAACATTGAACAAATCTTTTATACTCATGGGCTCTTTTTTCTTGGGGGGGGGGGGGAGGATTAACTCTTTGGCATCATCTTTTAAAATAATTTCTTCTTGGACTGTTATCCGTCAGAGTGCTTGAAAGAGTCTGACATGGATGTGTTGGAATGCATTCTGATGGCTCTTCTCTGAGTATCTTTAAATTCTTCCTTGAGTTAGAGACACTCCGAAAGCACCGTGGTGCCAGGGCAAGACAGACTCTGGTCCGGGAGGCAGAAGTCTACTTGCCCATCCCTCCGCTCCCCTCCTGAACTGTGATCTCGGCGAGGTGTAGACTCTCTGTATGTGAACCTTCTCGTCTTCCAAGTGGAGGATAATTGTCCCCATGTGGGCTGCTGGAAGGACTAAGCAGGACCCGAACTAGAAAAGCACATGGTCCAACGCCTGGCCTGTGGGTGGTGCTCTCACACGCTGGCTTGATACACATCCCATCAGACAGATGGACCGGGAGCATCATGGAACATTCCTGCTGTCTTCTCTGCTCTGTCCCCTTCCACTCTGATCGGGGCCAAGCACTCATAAGGGAAAACAAGCTATTTAAGGAACCAAAAACTCAGCTTCAATAAATTAGTCAAAAGTTTAGTTCTTACAAACTCTTTTCTATGTCACTTTGGTTGTGTTTGTTGTTTCAAAGCAAGCGATTTGGTCCTCTTTCCTTTGTAAGGCAAAGTCTGTCTCTTCAGGTCAACCTCAGCAACCCTAATTTTCTTTCTGAAATGCTTTTTTGTTGTAAAGAAAGCGTCTTTTCACTTTTGCCCTTTCTAAGAGGTAGGGTACTGACCTTCTACTATATTATTTTAATAGAATCTTATGTGCTCTGACGTCAAACCACTTGCTTTACTTTATCAGCGTCGATGCCTTTGGGCTAGCTTCTAGAAGAGCAAACTTGTAGGCAATGACATAATTTTTGGGAAATGATGTTAGTTTCTTCCTGTGTCCTGCCGTTGTACTTAAAATGTCCTTCTGGAATATTGCTTTGTAGTAGGTGATAAGGAAACCCACATAGCCCAAATCCTGCCCTTCGCCCAGGATACTGGCACCTCTACGAGAAAATCCAAGAGCGATCCTTTAGCACTAAGAGAAAAGTCAAGTCTGTCCGTGGAAGCACGTGGGTGACATGACAGCAGGCAACAATTCATTCATCATGAAACAGGTTTCAACAGAGCCCAGGGCCACGTGGCCTGGCCCGGAACCCGCGAGGCAGGGGTGTGCCCTCCCGCCTGCCGCCAACTCCTCCTCATTGCTCTCACTAAGACTCCGTGCGCCTCCGGGCCCGGGGTCCCTCACGTACAGCACGAGGGGGCGGCACACCAATCTTGGGGCCGCTCCTGGTCCAGCCCCCAGGGATCTCGGATTTCCTTTAGCCTCGAGCGCATGAGGTTCTGAAGGCTCCGGCCTTGCAGAAAACCCGCCTCTGTCACCCTCAAATGTGCCGCCCTGTCAGGAAGAAGAGCGGCCGGTCTTCCTGGGCGTTGGCCGTCTGGAACTCATCCCGCAGCCGGAACTGCCATTCGTCCTCCAGCTCGAGGCGGACCACCGTCTGCCGCAGCGAGTTCCGGTCCTGACAGATGACGCACAGGGTGGCACCTGCATGCACGGGCGAGGGCAGAGGCATTGAGGAAAACAGGTGAGTTTCTCCAAAGGCGAGCGACTGCCTGCATTTACTTGCAGTAAGGCAACGGGATGCTACTTGGGAGGGAAGGACCAGACGTCCAGGGGGCCTCCTGCGACTTTCGGAATGCTGCATTATCTTAGCAGCATGCACAGCGCAACGGTGAGTCGGGAGATCTGGCAGGTGAGACAACAGGGAGGCCAGAAGAAAGGTCCAGAAAGAAGTGGGGGAACAAAGGGAGCAGAACCGGAAGCAGACACACGGTGGGTCTAGTTGCAAACCAAGTGTTCCCAGCTCCAGCTCTGTGTGAACTGCCCCGTGCTAGGCCACCTCCCGGCGGGGCCCTACCTTCTCATCCCGCCCAAGCTGCCTGCACCCAGGCCCGGCGCAGCAGCCCCTCCCCACCCAGCCTGGGGGATTCTCCGTCCTCTCCACTCCTCGCCTCGTCAGCCCATCACCCGGGGTTGCTGTTGGTCCGCCTCCCTCCTACCCACGTGTCCTGTCCTCCTGTCACACAAAATGTTTCCCAAAGGCAGACGGTGTTAGAAACCTCTTACTATTGCCAAGCCTTATAGAGTGCTGGTGCTCAGGAAACACCTGCTCCAGAAGGTCAAAGTGAAGGCACCCAATGTTACATGAAGATCGGTGAGGGAGCCCAGCTGGCTAGAAGCCCGTTTTTTTATGCCCTCCAGGATGAATGTCTGTCACTCTCAGCCACTCTAGCACAACAACAGCTACAGAAGGAGGAAGGTCAGAGTGAAGGGCAAAGAGTAGGCAGCACCCCCAAGACGAGGAGGAAGAGCTCAGGCACCAGGAGGAGGGAACGGAGGGACCCAGGTGCTGATGTTAAGAACTTGGGCTGAAAAGGAACACGAAGTCGAAATTATCCCTTTGCCTAAGAGAAAGGGGATGTGTCTTGACTCTCCAGACAGGTACTAGGAAGCGAGAGCCGCCCTGGGATTGCATCAGCCTCCTTGGACTTTCCGGGATAACTGGGGCAGTCCTGTTTCCTCTCTGAACCTCAGTGTACCCCCTGGCCAATAAGGAAAGGGCCAGAAGTCACCTCCTCGGATGCACTGGGTGAGGAAAGGCATTCAAATCGAGATCCAGAGTAAAATGTATGAGCAGGTACCTTTCAGAAAATGAAACTTTTTCAAGAAGCTGGCTCCCACGAAAGAATCACAGAGGTATAGCAGGAGCCCACTAAACGCGAAGTCAGAGCAGCTGATGTTCCGAGAGTGGGGCCTAGAGCTCACATAGCACACAGAAATCTGAAAAAGAAGAAATCCAAGAGAAACCATCATTTTCCCCGAAATCCTCAACCACATGATGCTAGGCTAGGGCTTTCCATCTAGCAAATACTAACAACTAGATCAAGCTCAAGGCTGGGGCCGGGTGGGGCAGGGTGTTGCGGGGGAGGCGGGGGCAGTGCGGATAAGGATGATATTTAGTGCCATTTCCAAATCTAAATCCTAAAAATCAATTCCAGGAAGTTTGTCCTGATTCATCTACTCATTAATTCATCTGAGAGTCAGAAGTGATTTGGCCTCCGAGTCGGCTTTCATCCCTAACTTACGGCATCGGGCCAGAGCGTTCAAGCTCTCTCACCTGCACAGAGAGGCAAACACCTGAGGCAAAGGGGCCGAGTAGCCACTAAAAGTGCTAGTCCGGGACGGCGGCGCATCTGTTTAGGAATTCTGCTCGCTGGCTCGAGGGCTCAGCGGGGCCCCCTCTGAAAGTCACCTGAGATCCCAGGTTAAGGTAGCAGTCGACCGAGAGCACGGGGTGGCTGTGGTTCTTCAGGGAGAGCGGGAAGAAGCGGTGACTGTGGTGCTGTAGAAACTTCTCCAGCAGGAGCTGCGCGGGGGCCGCGAGGAACGTGTGTTTGCTGTCCGGGGCGCAGATGTACTGGGCGGGCACGATGGCCACGGGGTTGTCGGACACCTGCGTGGGGAGGCGAGGTGTCAGCCACTCCCAGCCATTACCCCCAGCCAGGCTTCTGCGGGGAGTGGCCCCGGCCCAAAAGACTCTGTCACATGGTAGGGCTGGCAGTGAAGAACCCAACCTTCAACCATAAAATTCTCTGTTCAGAAAAACTGGGGTTTTTCCCAAGTGAGATGTGTGAAATTAATGAATGAGATCGGGAAGAAGTGTGACATTGAGCATTCCATCAGAAAACTGGCTGTCTGGTCTAGAAAAATCAAGAGAACCCGTGGGCCTTAGGGACTCTCCCCCACAAATCCAAGAATGTGAATCTCCGGGAAGGGTCAGCCTCTCCTGCCCCCAGATCCTGTCCACCTCGCACCCACCCCCACGGCCCTTCCCGCTGACCCCTAACCTTCCTCTCCCACCGCCTCTTACTCCAGAGCCAACGCGATTCCCAAGCCGTAGCCAGAGATACTGTTGACCTAAATAAAGCTTATAGGTTCCTCCAGAGGACACCCAACAGCAGCTTCTCATTACTCCGAGGGAGAGTCTGGAATGTTCCCATGGCTGTTAAGGTTCCGCTGCTCCCTCCAGCCCATCTCTGCCTCTTTCCCTGCCTGGTACACTTCTTCCATACTCACCTCCTCCCTCCCACCTGCTCGGCTCCTCTACCCAGATCCTTCCCCAAACCTGGATATGAAGACGTTTCTCGACCCCCAGGTCTCCGCTTTAATGTCACTTTCTCAGGGACACTCATGCAGACTCCCACTTCCGCCCTTCGCACGGTTAGGTCTCTGTGACACGCATCACTCTAGTGGTGCTTGTCGCAAGGACACTTGGCTACCGAAGGCCCATCTGCCCGGGGTTGCAAGGCTGTACACTCCCGGGCCGCCCCGCAGACCCGGCTCCGCCCAGCTCCCAGTCTGCAGCCCACACAGCCCCCGGCAGCGGACTTGGCGGGCGCACTCACCTTGGACGTGATGTGGAAGGACCTGTGCCCGCCCACCGCGATCTGCTTCTTCATCACGCTAAAGCGGTTGAATCGGCAGAGCAGGAGGCCGGCGCTGTGCACGCGCAGGTTGAAGTCCACATCATCGCACATGAACCTGCACGGAAGCAGAGGATAGAACATAGGACTGGAGGCGGCCCCGCCCCACCCCCCAGCACGCCCCCACCAGCCATGTGGAGGGGGCGCCCCTGCTTTGGAGGCAGGGTAGGCTCCTTCCCACCTTACAGAGGCATGTGAATAAGGCAAAACAAACAAGGAGGGCAGGCCCAGCTGTAGGGTGTCTGTACCAGGCAGGCAGAGCACACCCGAGGTGAACACCACAGAAACACTCCCATGGGCGAACCCATCTACAGGTGCTGCGTGAGGGACCCCACAAACACCTTTTTATCTACTGATCAGAGTGAAAACTGCCCAGAATAAAAACAGGAGCCGCTTTCTACAGCAGGGAAAACAAGGTTCAGAGATGGAAGCCTGCGCCTCAATGCAAAGACATTAAGTGGCAGAACCCAGATTCCCAGCCGGGCAGCCTGGTTTCCAGATCGAGGCTCCTAGGAGGGCCATCTTGGCCGTGTGCCCACTGCCCGGCCTCCACAGAGGCCCGGTAACCACTGGCCAGTGGGTTATTCTTGAGTTGTGAGCACTTCTGTGGCTAGACCAGGAGAGAGTATCACATGGAAGTTACTTTTTAGCTTTAAAGCAATGTGTTGCAAGGAGACCAAAAGCCAGAGAAACAATGTGGCGCATACATCAGTCACGAAGTAATGCGGCGCATACATCAATCACTAAGTAATGTGGTGCATACAGCAGTCACTAAGTAAAACAGCACACAGGCGGGGGAAGCCAGCGGAATAATCTCATGCGAATCTCCCCTCCACGAAATCATATGATGTAAATTCTTTTTTAAAACCTGAGGACTGAAAGCAGGGTCGGAGCAATGCTACGGGCAGAGGGGGGCCCTGGGCCCGTGGGCGGTGCTGACTGCCCCTCCGCCGGCAGGACTCACCGATTCTGGTTGTACTGCACGTTCTGGGTCAGGTCCACGTTCAGGACGATGAAGTCGTGCACGTGGCAGCGGGAGAAGGGCTCGCGCACCTCGCCGCGCCCGGTCTTGCTGGACCACTTCCGCATGCCAATCAGGGCGTAGTGGGTGATGTTGGGGGACGCCTCGATGTGCTGCATCACATGCTTCAAAGACACATTTCGTTCCGACCAGGAAAATTCCCTGCTCGAAAGAGGAAGATTGACGTCCCTGGGCGGAGGCGCAACAGCAGCAAGACCCTCCGGCCCGGGGGCCGCCTTCCAACGGGAGCTCACGTGCCGGCGGGTAGGGTGGCCGTGGGTGGAACCCGCCACGACCCTCCCTGAGTGCCAGGCACCACGCTGGGCATGTCACTTGTCCTCACGGCCCTCTCATGCCACGGACACGTCACCCCCGTTTTACCAAGGAGGGAAAAAAGGCTCCGAGTAACTTGCCCGATGTGACTCAACAGGGCTTGGATTCAAACAGTGCTGTGGGTCTCCAAAGCCCTTCTTCCCGTCCGGTGCTAAAACACTTTGGCATTTCTGGTTTGCAGAGCTGAAGTTAAAGTGGCAGGGAAAGCAGGAAGCTTCCGGCCGTGAATTCCAGTGAGGGGATGGGAAGGAGGAAGATGGCATATAAGCCCCAGCCCCCAGCCCGGCTGCCCGCACCTGCTGTCTGTGAAGACGACAGGGACACCTGATGACCAAGGAGGGGGCTGAAAGCAGGGACTCCGGAGCGAGCAGCTGAGCGCAGGCCCGCAGCTCAACTCTGCTGGACCCCAGCTTCCTCCCCACTCCACGGGGCTTCAGTAAACCCCCAGGACCCTGGCCAGTCCCAGCAACCCAGGATGTTAACTGCTGCTTCAGAATGGACTTCAGGAAGGTAGAATAAGAGCCAGCTCTCTCCCAGTCTCAGCTCTTGGCCACGCTCTACCCTTTGGAAGAGCGTCTGGGCGAATACGGCAAGCAAAGCGGAATCACTGCTCCCATAAGTCACGGGCAGCTCTATCGTTCAGAAAATGTTTTTCTGGACAAACACTGATCAACGGTCATTATTTCTCCAGGATATCACTCACATAAAAGAAGTAAATGAACATCATGTCTCTTTAAAAAAAACAAAGAAAGGGCACCTGTGTGGCTCAGTTGGTTAAGGGTCTGTCTGCCTTCAGTTCAGGTCACGATCTCAGGGTCCTGGGATCGAGCCTCACATCTGGCTCCCAGCTCAGCGGGAAGCCTGCTTCTCCCTCTCCCTGCCCACCCCCAGCTCACGCATGCATGTGCTCTCTCTCTTTCAAATAAATAAAATCTTTTTTAAAATTTTAAATTAAAAACAACCCAAAAATAACCAGGCAACCCTAACCCGAAACACTCCTGAGGCAAGTCACAAAAGGAACGATTGCCCCAGTGACGCTGGCGTCTGTGTCCAGCGAGCCTCTTCCACCTGGTGCTGCTCTCACGGCCACCGGCAGGCCACTCGGCGTCTACGTGACCCTCACGACGGACCTCCAGCACAGGTCTTAGTGTTCCTTCAAAAGAAGAAGAAACGAGGACCCAGAAAGATTTCCGTTGTTACCCTAATGTGGCACAGCAAATGAAAACACACCTGGGCGATAGGAGTTAGGCTGGGGGCGGGGGGCCGGCGCTGGAAGACCACAGGAGGGAAATTCTGGGGCACTCGTGAGGCTCCATTTCTTCACACAGGAGTTGGTTAAGCGGAAGTTCAGTGTGTGAAGACTTCCGGATATGTTTCATGCTGCCTTTTTTTGTGGATGCTTCATTTTTTTCCCAAGATTTATTTGTTAGTTTGAGAGAGAGAGTGTGTGTACAAGCCTGAACGGGAGGAAGGAGCGAGGGAGAGGGAGAGAAGCCCTCACGACCCTGAGATCATGACCTGAGCTGAAATCAAAGAGCTGGAGGCTTAACCGACAGAGCCCCCCAGATGCCCCCATAGACATTCTGTACTAAACTATACATATTGTGATTTTCTGTATGGATTAGACATCAGTACAATTTTAACAAATTTAAAACTCAAAATAAAGCTGGGCTTGGAACAGGAGGCTGTCCTGTGCAGGGCCCTGTCCACCACACGCCAAGCCTTCTAAGATGAGGTGTCCCCTGTGGTCCTCAGACGGCGGCTGAGAATCCCCGGCTGAAAGGGGACAGGGTCGGAGCAGGTGGCTCACCTGCTTCTCTCCCCGCCGCAGTCGACGTCCACCACGTTCCACATCACGCAGGAGTCGTCGGAGATCACGATGAAAGGCCAGATGTCCTGCGGCTTGATCCCCAGCTCCTCCTGCCGGTTCCGCTCGAGCTCCAGGTTGTGGTAGGACAGCTCCTTGATCAGGAAATGGGCGGCACCTGAAAGGGCCCAAACCACTCCCACTCTCGGGTCTCTGCTCCGTGGACACCCGCCTGGGGGCAAAGCCCCTGTCAGAATTAGAGCAGCTCATCAAGGCCCACCCTGCGCGACCAGCCAGCTCCCGATGGTCGGGTCCTCACCTCCATCACCAACCCGCACACACACGGGTCAGCTTATCCTTGCTAATCACGGAGAATGTGAACTAAATCAATAACCAAGCATCAAAGAAGAATATTCCAGCAGATGAACACAGCTTTAAAAATCAAAAAGCTTGATGAAAAATGTTAAGCACGTTCATCTCTAGAATATTCTTCCAAGTCCCCAGTCTCAGAAATTTTAGCGAGTAGGGCAAGGTAAACAACCTACCGACTCCGGCGCTGTTGAAGATACTCGGGAGTACCAGCATGATGTGGTTGGGCCAGTATTTCTTGTAAATGGCCATTTCATACTCCTTGACAACCAGCACGTGCAAATGGCTGGCACCATCCATGGCGTGGAACAGGTTGAAGAGTCCGTGTTCGTGACGGCCGGTGGTTGGCGTGAATGTCGGACTTTTTATATATTCGTGACTCTGGAAAACGTAGGAATGACGAGGGGAAGTGTTTGTAAAAATGGTCACAGTCACTCCCCTCCCTCTGAAAGGTCACCCCGCAGCACCTTCCATCAGAAGATGGAGCCCACCCCACACTCACGCAATCCAGCTTAGCCCTGGGACCTTGTTTTTACCCACAAAACAGTGAAAATGATGGTTATGCCAGTTCCGAGGCTGGCCTCCAGAGGACGGACACATGCTCCCTCTCTCAGAACCCTCTCAGGGATGAGCCAGGGCTGCTGGCTGGAGGAGGACACACCACAGGGAGCAGAGCGGGGACGGGCCTCCCACGGCGACCACCCTTAATGCGCCAGCCCCCAGCCCACCCGGTGGCTAAGCGTAGACATGAGTGAGTGCATCCAAGCCAGCGTCCCCACACACCAGGACCAAGCCCCAGCTGCTGGCCCAGAAAATCAGAAGCGAAGTCAGTGCTTGTTTGGAAATGGTCTTCTTACACAACCCCAACTAGCATCTCCCGATGACCCAAATGCATGACCCTGCCCAATTAGCATCAGCTGTGTGCCGAGTCCATGCTATTCTGGATGTCTGCAAGTCCTTCAATGCCTTATCCATACAGCCTAGCTCCTGATCCACTTGGGGTGTGAATCTTTCACATAAATAGCTATGTTTTCTTCCACTTTGGCTGAGCTAGGTCTTGTACTTCTTCTGAGGTTCTCAGAGGACCTGCTTGCTGTACGGCTGTGCTGTAGCTCGCCCAGAAGTTCTGGTGGGCTCTGGCTGGAGAAGTGAGCCGGGTAACAGAGAAATCCTCCTCCGGGGCAAGAGCCTACCCCAGCCCGCGGGGTATGAGACACCCCATAATAAAGGTCCCACTGGTTCTTCACTAATGTTTTTAATGCTCGGTGAAAGCCTGTCGGGCCTGAAAGGCTGTTCAACCCTATCATCCCGGCCCCGTCACCCGGAGAAGGAAAAGCAGCGTTCCACAGCAGGCTGACGCCGGCTGGGGCTGGCGGGAGGGCAGCAAGCTGACCCTGCGGGGTCGCGCTCATCCGACAGAGCAGGTGTCCCTGGGAGCAGCGCCCCTAAGGAGGCCGGTCACAGAGACAGTGAATCAGGAAGAACAGCCTCTTGAAAAGAGAGAAAATGCATGTTTTATGGGTGATGTGATGCCCCATCTGGGATTTGCTTCCGAATACCAGAGGAAGGCAGAGGAGAAGGACAGACAGATCGAGGCTGGCTGTGAGACACCAGTCACTGTGTCCAGGTAACAGGCCCCGGGGACAGGGGGCCAGTCGCTGCATGATTCTACCGCCTCGGACAGTTTCAACTGTTCTGTTTAACGATAGTAGAGGCAAGATAGGGAAGGGACAAACATCTAGGGAGCACCTGTCCTCGTCCAGGCTCCGCGCAGGTGACTTCCCTCAGTCGTCCCAAACCAAGCTCACGGGAAGCTCCTGCAGGACTTACTACGGCCCAGGTTCATGGGTGAGGGAACAGGGGCTCAGCAATATTCAGAGCCGGGTTCCAATGACACAACACGAGAGCGGCAGAGCGAGGTTCAAAGTGCAGTCGGAGTGACCCAAAGCCCCAGCGCCCCCGGCCTCCTCCAAGTTCAGCCACCGTACCCATCCCCCCCTGCCCTGACTCATGAAGCGGCCATGGTCTCCAGGTCGCCAGCGCAATGGTCACTTGCAGCCACGAGGATGCCCATCCCCCCGCTCCGCCCCGCCCGGGAGCCAGTACCTTGTCGGTGACGAGCGGCAGCCTCATGCTCTCCAGCTGGCCCCCAGGCTGGCTGAAGACGAAGTGGTGCTCCTTGGACTTGGGGATGATGAAGTGCAGCCGGACCTCCGCCCCCAGCGCGGAGTAGGAGAAGGCGAAGGCGTGCAGCGTGGACTCATAGAGCTGAGGTGTGGCGGGAAAGGACAGAGCCTGTCAGCAGAGCCCGCCGCCACCGCTTGGAAGAACCCAGGCCCGTCCCGGGCATGACAACGCAAAGCTTGGTACCACCTGCCCCGCAGCTCGAGAAACCCGCCCGCAGACCGGCTCCGGTACGAAGTGTGGACCCCCAGGTCTTGCTCCTGGGCCGACACACGCGAGCGCACCCCCACTCGGCCGGATGCCTCCCCATCTTTAATTCGGATCATGCTTCACCCAGTGACACCCTTCTAGGCACCGACGCCTTCTGGACCCTGGATTTGACCCCGAGGTGCGCTAGGTTACCCCCAAAGGCTTTCACACCACACCTCACTTTTTAACTCTAATGAATGCATTTTTCCATCATAGGCATGACGCGTAACAACATAGTAATAAACCGTGTCACTAAGTGCTTATGCTTACACACTTCTGTCACACTCACTGTGTCTGCGCCCCCTTCCATCCCTTCGGTGCCGTCAGGGGCAATCCTATGAGGTGGTACCGTCCCCGTCCCCGTGTGGACATGGGGACTGACACTCAGAGGTCCTGGGCTTGCTCCCGTTCCCAGGCCTAGCCTCACGCCCCCTCACCCCTCATCTGCCTGCACCGCCCCCTGGTGTGACTCCTGCCCAGGCCACGGTGCTACATGGCTCTACCCAAGCCTCATTCCCTGACCCCTCTCGGCCTCCAGCGGACAGCCCCTCCCCAGACTGGCAGCTGGCATGTGCCCCGCACTCCTCTGAGAATCCCCAGGGCCCAGAGACGGCGGGCCAGGCAGGACACAGCGGCCTTACACGCCTACCGTGGCTCCACTAGAACCGCAGAGCCCTGTGGGAGCAGAGATGAGACAGAAATAGATTTTGACGTGGGGGATGCAGCTGAGGAAGGTTTATGAAAAAGAGCAGGGAGGTTTGAGAGAGAGGGAAAGAGCGGGGGGAACTGAGGCTGGAGAGGCCAGGAGGGAGCAGTCCCTCAGCAATTCTCACGTGGCCTGGTTCTAAGTCCGCTGTGACTGCAGCCCCCAGACCCGAGCACCCTTGGACACAGGGGCACAGTCCAGCTGGAGCCCAGGGTCTCCGGACCTCAGTTCTGTTAATTCTCTGCAGACACTAACTGATGTGACCATGACTAAAACCCGTGAGTCTCCTCCGGTTCTTTAAATTTCAAAATTAAGGGAACATTTCCACTTGTATTTTCTCTGCTTTGAAAGAAAAATTTCATCTCCAAGGAGGAAATGTTAGGACAGCTTATCTGGAGCAAATAGAATTACTATTTTTAATTCTTTAAAAAACTGCTCATCTGCATTCTCCAATTTTGTCTCCAGTAAAATTGAATAGTTTAAAAAAAAAATCAGTCTTGATGCTACTTCAGGGATAGCTGAAGGCTGGGCAGACTTGGGAGAATTAAAGCCACTGTCTGCTGTTTCCCTCTGCAAAAGGGACAGAGCTGGCAAGCCCATGCTCAGGCTGCTGCAGAACCTTCTGGAAGCAGTCAAGGGCCTGAGCTATCCTGCACACCCCTGTGGGCCTCGCAGGTGTCCTGGCTCCCACCACCTCCAGCTGCCCCAGCTACTCCTTCCTCCCCTTTCCCTTACCGAGGTCTGAAACGAAACACTACATCTAAAATCCTGCCTGCCCCTTCTTCAGGACCAGGCTCATAGGCCCTCCGTGAACTCACCCACGGATGCTAACAGACTATGCAAAATGCAGCGCTGCCCACATCAGGCCGCCCCTTGTAGATCTCCCTGGAGGGGTCCCAGGTCCACCCTCCGTGCAGCACCTGATGCCTTTCCTTAAAATGTTTTACTTCATTTTAACTTAGTTAACATATAGAATGTAGTATTCGTCTTGGGGGTAGAATTTAGTCATTTACCCGTTGCGCACAACACCCAGTGCTCATGACGTCACGTGACCGCCTTCATGCCCATCCCCCAGCTACCCCAGCCCCCCACCCACCCTCCGTTTGTTCCCTGGAGTTAAGAGTCTCTTATGGTTTGCCTCCCTCTCCGTTTTTATCTTATTTTTCTTTCCCTTCTCCTGCTGTGCTCCTCTGTTGTTTTCTTAAATTCCACAGATGAGTGAGATCATATGGTATTTGTCCTGACGGAACCTGATGCCTTCTGTGGCAGGCTCTCTGCCCACCCCCTTCCCAGGGTCCTCTCCTGGGACCACCCTCCCCTTGCACTTTAACGTCCAGTGATGCCTGACTAAAATCACTTCTAATTCCCCCAAAGACCTCATGTCTCCCCTCCCCTGCAGGCGGGTTCCCTTTCCTCCTGTCTGCCTAGGCCCCTTGGCAAATCCTTACCGATTCGTCAAAACTCTCTCCTCTGTCCCCCACCCAAGACGGTACCTTCATTTACAAAATGGAGATAATGTTGTTGCCTTGCAAGATTTTAGGGAGAATGAAGTAAGAAACCAGACAGGAGCGTTTCCTCTCCAGCACGTGTTGAGTGGATAACAGGGGTAGCTTAAACACGGACACATCCAGGTGACCAGCCAGGGCCCCGCATCGGCAGCCTTACCCATTTACCCCAGTGTCTAAAGTAAGCGTCACTCTCTATTACGTAAAAAGGTTAGAGGAAGTACCGACATATCAGAAGTGCCCAGCACGTTGCCTGGCACGCAGTAGGTGCTCGGTAAGTGCAAACGGCTCTCCTTCTCTGCATAATTTCTCTGCTTCCCCTTACTGCCTTTCCTGCCAGCTTTTCACTGTTCTCTGTTCACTGTTCTCTCCATGGGCATCTCTCCCATCCCTAGACTGTGTGTTTTGACTATGGGGACAGAGTTTATTCATCTCTGTGGCTGGTCCATCAGCACTCAGTCTGCTGCCCTGAACTCACTTTGGAAGTTGCTAGAACGTAAAGAAAATGCGGACATGCACAGTCACTAGCAAATGTGTAACCCCGGGAGAGGCGCTTCTGTGGCGTCAGCAGTCACTGCGCAGATCACTGCAGGGAACTGGAGATACACGTGGACCAAGAGGCAGAGGCTTCCAGAACCCTCCACATCCCGCTCTGGAATGACAACTGAAACTCGGCGGAACAGAGAACCGACGGTGTGTGCCCAAGGGAGCCAGGCGGGAGCACAGCCCACCTGGCAGCGGGGGTGGAAGCCCAGGTACTGGTGGCACTGCTCGCAGTGGTGGTACGTGTTGTACGCCGCGTACTTGGACAGCCTCATCCGCGCCGTCTGCCGCCGCGTGTGCAGCTCCTCGGGCTTCCGGGACACGCCCCCGTCTGCAGGAAACACCGGTCAGGGTCACCGAGCGGCCGCGGGCACAGCCGTTGCGCCCTCCGCTGCCCGCTCAGAATGCAGCGGACCGAGACTCCGTGCTGGGATCTGGGGGGACCGCGTCTGTCTGGGCCCGGGATGACTCGGCGGGAGGAGTCAACAAACCGTGGTCGCCGCGGGTCTTACTAATGGACCTACGGCTGTAAACACAGATTCAAGGATTCGCTCCCGGGCAACGCAAACGGACTGCCAGCTTCAGATGCAGATGCCACACTGCTGATGAACGGCTTCTGGTTTGCCGAACGACTTGGCGAGATGGAGATTTTAACCCCAAACCTGAGCTAGAGACTGGTCTATGGGAAGGACTGGTCGGTGAAAATGCTTCAGAGAGACAGAAGAGAGAATTCCTGGTGTGACACGGAGGCGGGTGAGTCTCCTCCTTCCCTTTCCACTCATCCAACTCTCCCAGTCTGTGCTAAAAACCATACTGGCCCACTAATATCCAATGTCTGCTGATGGTGACCCTAAAACCCTATGGGGTCCTAATACCGTGACAGTCGGTGGTCCCTGAAGGAGGAGGGGGAACAAGACACAGAGGCTAGAGAGGGAGGTATGTGCATTTCATTAGGACAACCCCCATTCATACATTAGCATCTGTGTCTTGTGTCCCCTGTAAACCAGAATCTCGAGGATGTCCTGACCATGACACACCCCCAGGAGCGCACCCATCGCTGTCTGCACATGCGGAGCCACCAGCCCACCTTCACGGGAAGAGCCCTTCCTTGTCCACTGAGGCAGTGACCTCGCTTCTCTCCCAGATGCTGCTGGTTAATTCCCACCCCCAGACAACTGAGCTCATCGCCAACACAGTTCAGCTCTTTCAGAGGCTCTCACTACATACTCCAGAAGAACATGGCGCGGGAGTTTTGTAAGGCTGACCTTCACTTTTTATGCTCCGGAGGTGGGAACAAATCAGACTGGCGTCTTCATACTTCGGGTCATGAATAATGTAGTCAAAAGGCAACTTCTTGAACAGCTCCAGGTCTGGCCAGGGGTCACTGAGCTGGAGGTAATGCCAATCTGATTCCTCTCGGAGATCTGTAAGATTGGTAGAAACACAGACAAGTGACTAACTAGGAAGTGAGGATGACTGATTTTTGAATGTGTGTAAGGATGATGCTTGCGGTAGAGCTGTCCTTGAGTCTCTGGGTTCCTGGGGGACGCTACTGTATCTCAAAGGCTCCTGGAACACCGCATTTTCAGGATTGCTGTAAGGAAGCAAGAAGTGCCTTTGGGTCTACCTTTTATCTGTGGTCTGTGCCATGTTTCCTGCATTTCTGGCTCCCATGCTGACTTCAGCCCCTCCCAATATACCTACTGCTCCTTTTGCACTTCCCCCCAGCACCATTCCCCACCCCCATATGTAGCACACTGGTTCCCACCGCCAATGGAACCTAACATAGCACCTGTTCTTGTCTTCTGTCTAAATGCTACAGAGCTAATATGGCCAACTCCTACCACTGTAGCTCCTCAGCATTCAAGGCCACTGGTTTCTCCTTTCTGAATGCCAACACCATTCATGGCCCAAATTCTATCTTATATTTTACATCATAACTGGGGTAATCTGTGATGCTCACTCAATGCTTCTTGGCTAAAAAAGAAAAAAAAATCTAGATGGTCCAACACAAATTATGTAATATATTGATTTTTATATCCATGCTATGTACACAGGGGCAGAGTACATGTCCACAAGAGAAGAAACAAAGAAGACGAGAGGCATGTTTCCTGCATGTGGAACAGACGCTCACTGCTTTATATGTAACTTAATCTTCACAAACCCCTTAAACAGCAATTATCCATGCTTCCCCAAAGAGAAAAACCAAGGCAATAAGAGAGTTTCTGAAGAAATGGGCTTTGAAGTTTAACAAATTGGGTTCAAATCCTGTCCTTATCATGGGGACAGCCAAGAAAGTGAGGACACAGACACTCAACAGGTCTGCTGATTTTCATCTGAAATTCAGTTCTAAACTGTGAGGGGGGATGTGTGAAAGCTCAGAGCTTGGATGAAGAGCTTCCCTCCTCTTTCCTTCAAAGGAAAGACTAAGGGATGGATGAGCTTCCTTGGTTCCAAATTTTCTCCAAGTCAAAACTCAAACACAGTCAGGAGCATCTAAAGAAGTGTGTTTGGGAATGGTGGGATTTTATGCTCTTTTAAGGCTGAATGATATTCCATTACTTGTATATACCACACTTTTCTTTATCCATCCATCTGCTGATAGACATTTACCCATCGACGGACAACATACGGTGGCTCTTGTGTTTTGCCTGTGGTGAATAACACTGCAGGGAGCATGGCAACTAGGAACATGTCCATTAGCTTCGTCGTAGTGGTGATTTCACAATGCATATGTGTATCGAATCATCATTTGTACACTTCAATGTATACAATAAAAATAAATAAAAAGAAGTGTGACTCAGGGTGCCTGGGTGGCTCAGTTGGTTAAGCGATTGCCTTCGGCTCAGGTCATGATCCCAGGGTCCTGGGATTGAGTCCCGCATCGGGCTCCCTGCTCCAAGGGGACTCTGCGTCTCCCTCCTTCTCTCCCCTCATGCTCTCTCTCATTCTCTCTCTTGCAAATAAATAAATAAAATCTTAAAAAAAAAAAAAAAAAGAAGTGCTCTTTTGACGTCAGGGCAACATACTGGTCCCCCTTTCTTTGCCTACAGAGAGGACGTCTCACGCAAATTTTAATTCCCAAGGCATCAGATCCATTTACCAGACCAAGTGGATGAGCTATTGGAGGAACGAGTGAGGAGGTGAGGTAGGGAGCAGAAGACAGCCGTCTTACCTTCCTCTGGGCAAATTCTGTTCCCTGAGTAAGGAGAAATGATATACTTCCATTCTGTCCTAAGATACAGACCTTTGCGCTCAGCTGCCTGAGTGGGACCCTCCCCGAAGGACAGCCCTGCCTTCTAGGGTCAGCCGCCTAATCCGGCTCAGCTCCAGCTCTGCCGTCTCCCAGCTGGGCGCCTGAGCGAGTTACTTACCAGCAAATAAGTAGTTATTCTCATTGGGATGTGCCGGAAGTTAAATGTAGCGATTTATGGAAAGGATCCAGCACAGGGCTGGACACGAAGAAGATACGCAGCAGACAGCGGTTATTTTTAGTGTGGTGATTTTATCTCCACAAAGGCGTCCCAGGTGCCGCTCTGATATTGAGCAAAATGACGGCAAACAAGGGAGAGAGAAAAGCAGCCCTCAAGGCCCCTGGGATGAGTGGGATCGCGGATCTGAGAATTCCATCTAGAGGGTAGAGGGCACACGGTCACCCGAGAAACGGACTGAAGAGGATTCCAAGCCCAAGGGTCACCCACGCAAAACTCACGGATGTTGATCTCTTCTTCATCATAAACATCCACTTCCGTCAGCCGAATGAGCATTCTGGACAAAATGCTGAGGAACTGCAGGTAGGCACCTGTCTTCCCAATCTGTGAAGACATTAAAACTGGAGCTGGTGCTCAGTACGCCCCGTCCACAAGCAGGCACTGGCTGGAGCACCGGACACACTTTGTGTCACCTGTCCCCGTCAAAGACCCCACCTCGTTAAAGCGGTAGCCGGGGGTGTGCAAAGCCATCTGAGGGGACATGGGTCCTAAAGAAGGACAGCAGGCCACAGAGAGACTCCCGTAGCAGCAGACCTGCCCGCTTATAAATCATGGCAGCGCGCTTCTGCTTCTAACCGGCCACACTTTCTAAGCTGTTTGAAATAGGACTTGAATCGGATATTGAAGAAAGGTTGCTTTGAAAGATGAACTGCCGATACAAAGCGTAATAATGTCACAAAAAGATCTTCGGTTGGGGAGCCAGTGAAGCGTCCAACTCTTGATTTCGGTTCAGGTCATGATCTCAGGGTCGTGAGATAGAGCTGTGAGATTGGGCTCCGCGCTGGGTGTGGAACCTACTTGAGATTTGCTCTCTCCCTCTCCTGCTGCCCCTACCCCATGCACTTGTACACGCTCTCAAAAAAAAAAAAAAAAAATCTTGCATAATTAGATTGCTATTTGTGTTAATTGATAGGTCTCTAATAAAAGAAAAAACTCTGTTGTGTTAAGACTTTAAAGTCTGGCATCTCATTTTTCTTCTCCTAAGGCCAGGAAAAGGAAATGAGTTTTCTCCTCCTGGTCTTCCTTCTTCTATCACAGAGTCCCTCACGCCATCTGCCCCACACCAGGCTAGGACACCAGGAGACCTCGTTCACTTTGGTCGCAGGTGGTTAAACAGGCGCCTGTGGGCTAACCTCCTACCCTGTTGCTCTGGGAATGCGCTTTCAAAGTTCTCAGCTCAGTGCCTGGCTCACAGTCCGTAGTCAACACATGTAGATGAACAGAAATAACTAACTTTAGGAAAAAATATAAAATACCACCAGGTGAACCTTCAGAGAAAAGTATTTGCCATACAAGTAACAGACAAAGGATTAACATCTGTAACCTGTAAAGAGTTCCTGCAAAGCAACAGGAAAAGGTCAAATGCCTACAGGAAAAATAAACAAGAGAAACACATTGGAAAAATCACTGTGAAAGTCATAGCAGTGATCCATAAATATATAAAAATATATTCAACCTTAACAAGACTATAATATACTATTTTTCACCTATCAAATGGGTGAAATTTTTTAAGATACCATCCAATAACATGACAGCAGGAAGAAACCAGGATCCCCTTTTTTCAAATTTACAGAAAGTTCATATATGCTCACCCATTAAAAAATTCAAGAAATACAGAGTGACGATGAAGAAGAAAGTTTACAAATTCCACTCCCTCCTCAGTGGCAATTCTGCCGGAGGTTTTTGGTATTTTCACACACAGAGATGTATACATACACACCGATGCTTACTTTCCTAATTGATATTACACCGTGTATGTATTACCCTGTAACTTGATTTTTTTCAATTTTGATTTCAACTTTTTAGTTTAAATCTTAGAGAAATTTTCATGTCAGCATCAAGAGATCGATCTCCAACTTTCAATGGCCGAACTTCAAGATACAGTTGTACCTGAAGTTCTTCAACCAACCTTGACCAATGGAACTTTGGCTGTTCCCAGTTTGTTTTACTATTGTAAATAATTTTAAAATGAGCAATCTTTTTTCCTTTTTTTTTTTAAGATTTTATTTATCTATTTGACAGGCAGAGATCACAAGCAGGCAGAGAGGCAGGCAGAGAGAGAGGGGGGAAGCAGGCTCCCCGCTGAGCAGAGAGCCCAATGCGGGGCTCGATCCCAGAACCCTGAGATCATGACCTAAGCTGAAGGCAGAGGCTTAATTGAGCCACCCAGGTGCCCCTAAAATGAGCATTCTTATACACATTTTTGCGGGTTTGTATTTCTTGGACCAGACTATAAAGAACAGGCTGAGTCTGGAGGCACCACATCCCGGCGCGGGACAGGACGGTGTCGACAGGGATGAAGAGAGCAGTAACTGACCCCATGTGCCCCCCACAGTCCGGCGGTCCTCCAGATGCCTTGGGGTTACTCTCTCGTTCAATGCTCCCGTCTCCGACTCAGGTGCCGCGCTTATCCTCATTCTCAGAGAGGACACTGGGGCACGAAGAAGGCTGGCTCCTGCCCAGGGTGCCAGGTATTGTCTGAGCCAGAATCCGAGCCCACTCCGGAGCCCAGCTCCCACCTCTGCACTGTCCTGACAAAGCACCTTCCAGGACCGGACACGGTCATCTTCACACACTCCCAGCACGTGGCAGAGGCTGCCATTCTGACAACGGCGACAGTCTTTCGTTGTTAGGAAAACACAGTGAGGTGAGAGGCTGGGACCGGGACGGGCCTCCTGCCTCCCAGTAACGTACCAAAACCTTCCAGTGCAGAACCCTGGGCAGGGGTGCGGGCGGGGTGGGGGGTTTCTAACTGGCACAGACTGGCCGTGGGAAGGAGAAGCACCCCCCGAGAAGCTCTCCGCCCCCACATCATGCAGGCAGGAACATGAGGCCCGAGCCTGGACGTCAGCTAGCCGTGGGCGGCAGCAGGTCCCGACCTCCGACCCCCCCCCCCCGCCCACTGCAGGGTCTGCCATGGGAACGGCAGGATGTGACCAAGGGGATGTTGTCAGCCCCAAACCTGCCCCACAGGCATGAACACGAGGACCCCCACGCAGCCCAGGGCCCCGCGGGGCAGCACCCACCTGAGGGGGCCCGCTGAGCAGCAGCCTGCGCGGGTGGAAGCCGTCCACGCGGCCCTCGGCGCGGTTGCCGTAGTCCATGTGGCTGGGCCGTGGCACCGTCCACTGCCGGTAGTAGAGGGACTGCTCCGTGGACGTCATCGTCTTGCTGAGCAGGGGGCGGAAGGAGCTGGCCCACATGACCGAGTGGGAGGGCAGGAGCGAGGCAGCCTTGGGCAGGCCGCTGCTGTCGGTGGCTGTGACCATGTCGTACACCAGCTTGGGCAGGAAGACGACGGGGGGCTGCCGGCAGGCCTTGGTCATGGAGCACTGGGAGGCCTGCGGGAGGAGCGTGCCGGCCGCGGGGGCCACAGACGAGGGCGAGGAGCCCGAGGAGGACAGCCGGGAGGACGACGGGGTGACCGACACCTGGACGCTCTTCTGGCCGGCTCTCGGGCCAGGGTCCGGCTGGGAGGCCAGCCCAGGGCTGTGCCTGCTGATGACCGACGGCGGCCCCCGACTCGCTTGGGGCCTCTGTCTCTCCCCGGGGGCCCTGGCCTCCTCCGAGGGGCCGCAGGGCTGTGGCGATCTGGCCCGCTCCCCCTGCGAGGGTGCCCCGGGCGGAGCCGAGGACTCGCCACACAGCGCCGAGCCTGGGGAGGGACACGCCTGTCAGTCACGCCCCAGGAAGGACCCTCGCCGAAGCACCCACCACTTCTGTTCCTGCGACACAAACTACCCGTTCCTCACAACCACCGGGAACTTTCACGAACAAAATCCCCCTCTGGGTCAACAGAAACTCTCTTGTCTTCTGACAGAGCCATGGCTCGCCGAAGAGAGAGCCAGTGTCACCCCACACCCACCCCAGCACCCGGCGCACGGCCTCAAAAGCCGCCCCGTTGCAACCCCTGACCCAATCTGCTCCACAAGCCCCTGCCTCGCGGGCTCGAGCCCCCGCCACACCCTGTGCAGTGCTCCCGGGAGCACCCCTCCCTGCTGTCCCTCCTGCGGCTCGTCTTGCCTCCGCACCAGCACAGCCACAGCTTCGAGCTCAAACTGCCGGTGAGACTCGCAGGACTCAGCAGCTTCAACCAAACGCTAGAATTCCCCAACTTTCCGAAGGATCGGGAGAGGAGGGGCAGCAGGCACAGCAGCCCCCCACAAAGGGCCATCCTGCTGCCCCTCCCCCAGTGCACCCCGCTGAGACCTGGCAGAGCGGGGGCCCCCACCGGGCAGCACCCGGCTGTCTTCATGCCACCCCAGCCTCACACCCCAGGCCTCGCGTACCGGCTCGCGCCAGCCCTGCAGACCACAGGCCCCACAGAAAGCAGGGCAGAGAGGATGCTGCACCGCAGCCTTCACTTTGTCCTTCCCCGGGAGACAGACCCAGGGAGGCCGACAGCCCCACACCACCCTCCGCAGAAAGGCCTTCCCGCCCCCCTGCCCCTGGCTCAGCCCGTACCCCACACACCACGCTGCTCAGGCAACCTCCCCTGTGGATCCGAGCTCCCCAGCAGGGGTCCCGCCACTCCCCAAAGGCCTGCGCGGCCAGCCTGCCCTTCTAGATGCTTCCGGAACCACGGGAGGAGGAAATACGGCACTGGCCGGCCCCCTCCGCTGAAGGCTCCAGCTGACACCTCGCCCTCGGGCAAGGCACCTGAAACAGTGACAGCAGAAGAGCAGATATGGGGAGGCTGTGAGGGACCCGGACCTGTGTCCTGGCCCAGGGCAAGGGGACAGATGGGCCTGAAGGACATCAAAGAGGCACAAGATCCCAAAAGCAGACCAAGGGAACCCCGGTGCCTTCATCCGCTTCTCTAGGTCGTGAGCGCCGGCCTGGCGAGACCCTGAGGACCGATGCCCACACAGATGTTTCTTTCTGTCAACCCCAGACCTCCACTGGTCTGTCCCCAGTTGAATTCAGGGGAACTGCCAGTCTATAAAGATGAGACCCAGGGACACCCAGGTCCCCACCCCAACTCATGTGGCTCTGGCCAAATCTCAATTCCCTGGGCCTCCGTCCCCTCATCTCTGAAATCTACAGTAGCCAACGCCATGAGAAATACCTCGTCAGAGACCCCTAAAGATCTCAGGCCCTTCTGAAGAGTCCCGGCTAAGAAAGTCACCTCAATGACCAGGGTACCTCCCCTGCCAGGTAAGTATGAAAGTCACCTCACTAACAGAAGAACTCCAGATGGAGAGAGCCTGGCTCGTAGCCTGGGCATTCTACTCCTGGAGACACTGCACAGAGCAGTGTGTCCCCACAACCTTCTAAAAAGCAATCCCATCAGGACTGGGGAAGAACAAAGCCCCATTCCCGGCTATCGGAATAGCAGAGTCACCCACCCAGCCATTCGCCAGCTCCACCCGGGGCCCTGGGTGCCCTACACTGTTTGGGGCAGAGGACACCAGAGGCTACAGCACTTGGCTTTCTGACTGACCCGAAACCCCCTGGTGCGCTCTGACCCCACAGCTGCGCCCTGACCCCAGCCAGGCGCCCGTCCGCCCGTCAGCACAGAGCTGCAGCCCACGTGACCGCGTCCTGGGCCCCGACCCCACACGCGCCTCCACCGCCGAAGCCCCCTCCCTCCTGACTATCTTCTCCTCCGAGACACACAGGCCAGCTGCTCCTGAAACCTGCAGGGGCCAAACCCGACCCCTAAATCTGCCCCCAACTGAGGCAAAACTACCTCTTCACCCACACGCCTGTCCCACTTCACGCGCGTGAGTGTGCGCATAGACCACAAGGAGGCCTCTGCGGCACATCACACACTGGCGAGGGACCATGGGCTCCCCGAAAGCGGGCTGTACCTCACCCGTCTTTCCACCCGGACTCAGATACAGAGTGGGTTCTCGGTAACGGTCACAACAGGAAGACAGGCAATACCGTCTCATGTGGCCAGTCCTGACTGCTCCCGGACGCCGAGCCTCCCTTAGGCAGAGACTGGGCATTTTCCCCACAGTTCCCTGCAGTCTGGGTCCAGGGCTCAGGGTACACCTGCTGCCTTCTGTTGCTTTTCCCCCAGGGAAATCTGGGTGCACTTCTCTCTGCCTTCAGACTCGACAAGAACACCTCACCCCAGCCCCCCTCCTCCCTCGGGGCAACTCATTCCCTAAACCAACAACTGCCTGGGAAGCAGCAAGGGGACACCGCCCAGCACAGGCCACTGAGGGGGACAGAGTCCACGATCTTCTCCCAGGAACTCGGAGTTCCTGCCCAAACTCCTTACGTCCCAGACCCGAATCCAGAAACACAATCACTCCCGAAGAAACTCTGGTTTTCAAAGATCCCCTTCTCTTCCCAGTTCTAGGGGAAAATAAAGATCTCTTCTCATTCTCTAATGTCCAAAAGAAACATGCAGAAGTGCACTGTGTCCCACCTGGAGACTTACTGGACGCTTTAGAGGACAGAGACGAAGACGCAGAATCGTGGGAGCGGGACCTCTCCCTCTTCACGGGGCTCCTCTTCTCCGAGGTGGAGCCTGTTTCAAGACACACGTGCTGAACATGACTCGTGATCATCATCTCATGTGTTCGCCCAGCACTTGAGTTTGCAGAGTGTGTTCACACCTAGCATCCACCCGTGCATCCAACCATCCATTCATGAATCCATCCATCCATCCATGGGTCCAACCATCTGTTCATGCATCCGTCCATCCATCTGCCGACCCAGCTACCATCTTGCAGGCACCCGCCTCTGACAGAGCCCCGAGGAGACAGAAGTGGGGAACGTAGGCCACTCAGGCGCTCCCGGCTGACGCAGACTCCTTCTCAGGACCCACAGGTACAGATGTAAGGAGCACAGAGACACCCCGGAGCCAGGCTCCCGCCCGGAACAGGAAAACAGGAGCAGGTGACTTCTTGGAAGGAGTGACCCGACCTGAGCCCTGAAGGGCTGGCAGGGGTTTCCAGGTAAAGCACAGAGGAGAGGGAGCTCAAAGTCACAGGAGACTGTGTGGCCCAGAGTAACAACAGCAGGGAACAGCCAGGGAACCCCGATGAGCTGAGTGAGACCCACGGCACAGGGGACAGTGTGAGAAGCATGAACAGAGAGACTAGAGAGGCAGGCTGTAAAATGCCAGGAATGCGCATTCATCCCATGGACAACAGGGAGACTGAGGCATCTTAATGTCAGGGTCACAATCATGTTTGTGCAAGGTCCTTACAGCCCCAGCAGAGTTCTGTCCAGGGGGTCTTCTAGCCTGTCTTACAGATGAGCAATCTGAAGCCAGTAAAGGAAGCAGGAGGTGTTCCAAGTCACACAGTTAGCGGGAAGACCCCGCATCACACCCCACAAATGCTTCCCATGTTTGTATGAACAGCTGTGTCTTTTCTCTTGCTGTGCTATTGACAAGTCTGAATCCAAGCCCTGCTCCGATGCATGGGCCCTATTAAAATAGAGTGTTGGATTTTCATGTCTTTGAATGAAACCGGCCTTTTATCATCAATCCCCATAATTGACCCATCCCGCTGACTCACACAGAGGAAAGCTCATCTGGGGCAGGAATGCCACCGCCAAGTCACACAGAGCAGGAAACAGAGTCCTGAGAAATCGTGATTTCCCTTCCTAGTCTCTAAGAATTCTGGAGCTCGGGAGAACACAGTTGGGATTTCCATTTTCTTGTACCTCCAGAAAGAGGGGCAGGAAGCAAAATCTGAATGCAACAAGGGACCTGCCATCTCCTGCAAAGACCTCTCCAGACCGCGCTCATCAGAGCTGCTGCCCACGAGACGAGCCCAGGGCCGCACAAGGGCAGGCTCCCCCCAAGATGTGAAGGCGAGGCAGACCCACCACCCCTCACCCTCTGTCACGGGCTCCTCATCCTCGTTGTCTGTGCTGCTCAGCTTTTCTGCGTCGCTCTCTAAGGGCTCGTGCCGGGCCCCCTTCTCCAAGGGAAGCTCGTTGTTCACAAAGTACGCAGCCAGGCCCAGCTCCTGCTCTAGCGCCGTCCTCACCAGGCACGAGGAGTTGATCAGACGCAGGTCACAGTATCTCAGAGACCTGGAGGAAACAGAGAGTATCTTTTGAGTGTCTTGTACAGTGAGGCCCCTCTCCCAGTGCTGGAGGGAACAGGGATCAGGACCAGCCCCTGCCACTCGTTAGGGCCTCGGACTTGTGCAAACGGAAACACAGATCACCAGATGGTGAGCCTTTGGCAACCAGGTCAGTTGAAAAGTAACTGTCTTGGGGGCACCTGCCATGGATTCAGCCCCGTCCTGTCATCGAAAGAGCATCTGCAGGCCAGAAGAAAAGCAGGACTGAACCCCAGCTCTGCTACTTTCTAGGGCCAGAATGTTTCTCAAGCAGGGGAACTTCCTACAGGCTCAGATTCTCATCTCAAAGATGAGAATTAATTAACAGCCATCTAAGTGCACTGTTTGAGGACTGTATGCAGTCGGTGGACATTTAATGAGTCAATCAGCATTTAAAATGTGCCAGGACAGTGCTAGATGCTAGGGAGGGATTGACAATCAAGTCACTGCCATATGAGAAAGGAGTCTGTCTGGGAAGACCCCAACAAGCAATGAGAGAGGCAGAGGAGTGGGCACGGAGGTCAGGCCAACGCGGGCTCGGGCTGTGGGGTGGAAACCCCAACACACCTGGAGAGAGGAAATGCGGTTCCAGTCACGCTCTACAACCTCAGGCAAATGGCCTTTCATTTGTTCATCTACAAAACGGGACAGTTTTGTATCCTTGCAAAGACTAAATTCTCTATGGAAAGTCGACACTGGGCCTGATACAGAGAAGGTGCTCAGTAAGTGCTTGCTCAAATTTAAGATGGCTTAAGGCATTGTCTTAGTTCTTAGGGAGTTGAGGGATGGAAGAAATAATCCGTGTGAAATGCAACAACCAAGGTTAAATGTTTTAGAGCCCCCTTTACCTGGCCTGCGAGGACGCGGCGTGCAGTAGCCCTCATGTATGTGCGGGGTGGCCCAGGGGAAGGAACCCCAGCTTTGGAGGTGGGCAGCCTGGAGTCCGTGGTTTTCCACCCACACTTAATCTCTAAGTCCCATTCCCTCACTGCTCAAAGGGGACAGTGAAATATGACCTCCCCCCAGGGCTAGAGTAGTGAGGGTAAAATGAACTACAGCACAATGAGAAGAATCTGGTACAGTGCCGGCACGAGACAGGAGCTCAGGAAGCGTCCCCTCGTACTGTTTTGTTCTACAGGGAAGAGTGTGTGGCTGCCTCCCCTCGCCACGGTATTAAGTAAACCTTTAGGAGCCAAACTGTTGCCACTCATTCAAGCAACTGCCTTACTGGAGACTCAGTGACCTTCTGTCCTGAGTGTCTACTTGTCCGTGTGATGGCCCAGAGACCCCGGGAGACACTGAGTGGGTTCACAGCTGACCCGGGTGGCTGTGGTCTCCAACGGAAGACAGCCTTTGAGACAGTCAGCTCTGTGTGTGGAAACCAGCCCCTCCTGAGGGGCATCCGCCACCTCCCCTTTTCCCAGAACGCCTCTTCCACCGGGAGGGCCCCGCTATCCCAGCAGCGACACCCTGGGAGAAATGAAGCTTTGACCCCCAAGATGATCAGATTCTTTCCTAAACAGAAGAGCCTTCCCCAATGCACACGGTGATCCTCGGGGGGAGAAACCAAGAGAGGCATCGACCCTACCCCAGCTGGAAGGCCTTCACCCACGGGCCCAGCAACAGCCACCCTCCCGCCCAGGGAGCCCAAAAGGGGCCTGTCTGCGAATGAGGGAATGGTGCCCAGACCTCAGACACGTTCCACCGCCACAGGCAGAAAACTGTCAGATAAACACACAACTCCGTGGTGACCGTGAACGTGAAGACTCCACCTGCCGTCGGGCACCGGCAGGCCGGCCTGACCGCCCCCCAGAGCCGCAGGCACGGGCAGCCACAGCCCCTCGGCTCACCTCGGTAAGGACTCCCCGTGCGGGTCCGTCCCGCTGAAGATGAGGATGCACGGCAGGCCCTCCAGCTCCAGGTAAGTCTGAGGCCGCCACTCCGCGGCCTCGATCTTCTGCCACATCTGCGGGAAGGGAAAGCAGTGAGGCGGGCGAGCCTCCTCCCGGCCGGACTGGCCCAGCTCTGACCGCTCTACAGCGTCCTCCTGACCGGAAGCGTTTCGTGAAAAGGACGGTTCTTCGCAGGACAAGAAAGCGTGTCGTCGGCTTCCCGGCCGTACTCCCAGCCGCACGGGATGGCCCGTGTCGGCCGTGACGGGCCATCTGCGGCCGCGTCCCCGGGACCAAGTGTGCGTTCGCAGTTGTGTCTACCGCTCGCACGGAGCTTCCTTAACCGGGCCTCTCCCTCGCAGCTGCTGCTCGACTCTTCCCTCGGGAATCTGTGTGACTCTCCCGCATTTTCCCTCCCTCTCTGCGGGCTCAGTGAGGAGCTCGGGGCCGGGCACTGCGCTAGTCTGGGGGCGCTGAGCTGTGGGGGTGGTCCCTGCCCTCCACCGCCTGGGGAAAGAGCCAGAGGACAGGCAGCACCACGCCAGCCCCTGCCTCCATGCAGAGGAGAACCAACGGGCAGGGAGGGGCAGCTTCCCGAGAGAGAAAAAGGCAGCAGCTGAGTTTACAGGCTAAACCGTTCGCTAAACCAAGGAGGAGGAGAAAAGCACTCCCAGGAAGAAGGAAAGGCACACGGCAGCCCAGAAGTCTGAAAGGGCAAGACGGGGGCACCTGGGTGGTTCAGTCGGTTAAGCCTCTGCCTTCGGCTCAGGTCATGATCTCAGGGTCCTGGGATCAAGTCCTGTGTCAGGTTCCCCACTCAGCGGGGGGTCTGCTTCTCCCTCTGTCCCTCCCCCAACTCTGGCTCACTGACTCTTTCTCCCCCTTTTTCTCAAATAAGTAAAATCTTAAAAAAAAAAAAAGAGCAAGACAAAGCATTGGGGGGCAACATTTATAAGTAATTCGGTCCAGTAGGCAGGGACAGGACAAGACAGGCAGCCAGAGGGGTGGCCCGCCATGGAGGGGGCATGACAGACAGGCTCACTGAGGTGTCTGCTGCCATTCTGTCACCCCTCCCGCCCCTCCCCACAGCGCCCACCTTGAGCTGCTTCACGAAGTGCTTCCCGACGGTGATGCCAGAGCTGGGGCTGCCCAGGATGATCTCGAAGTGCTCCTCTAGGGCCAGGCGCGCCCGCACATGGGCCAGTCGCTCGTAGGCCACGGCCGCCAGCGGCAAGCAGGGCACCCGCAGCAGGACCATGAGCCCTTGGCCGCAGGGGCACTGTTTGGGGGCGTTGATGAGGTTCTGGGTGATCTCCAGTGTCTCCACTGACGTGTAGTCCTTCATCTGTGAGAGGCCGCTCACGGCCATCATCGCGGCCGCGTAGTGCTGCACGAGAACAAAGGTCCTGATCACCGCGCTGTGCAGGCGGGGGAACCTGCAACAAACGGAGAGACGGGGCCGTGACCGGGCTGCCGGCCACCTCGGGGTCGCCCGGAGCGCTCCGGGAGGAGTAGCGGGGCCGGTGCCCAGCCAGCAGGGAACCCAGCACAGCCACCAATGCAGGCACGGTGGCTCCCAGGTTGCATGCAGCTTGTGTTTCCTTCCAAAGCTGGTCGATTCCAACCTGAAAGGGAAGGCTTCCTTAGAGGTCGAATCGAAAATTGCTCGGGCACTTCCAGCTAGGAAACAAGGGCACGGGTCCGCTATTTCTCTGCACTTTCCAGCCCTGGTGCACAGGAGCGGCTCAATAAATACTGTGCAATGAGCAAAGAGGCATGAAGGAAACAAATGATTGTTCCGTCTCTCATCAGCTTAATTTGCAATCTGCCCCCATTCCCACTGAAAATAGAACCACTAGGCTCAGCACGTAAGCGCGGCTGTCACCTTCCCCAGACTGAGGGCGGCCATCCTGAAGGCACACCTCGGCCTTCATTTCAAGGCCAATGAGTAACCAAAAAGGTACCTAAATGTGATTTGACATGAATTACAAATCAGGACACATTCAGTCAAACCGATCCCAGTTTGGGCTTCAGAAACTGTTACCATCTGTGTTTACACACAAAAGTGGCAACCCCACCATGACCACATGCCCTGTTAATGGTCTCGTGACCCGCACATCAGAAACAGACCCAGAGCCCCAGCAGAAAACCCCACCCCTGTAGGCCACCGTGTTTCTCAGTAGGAACAAGTCGACATCTGCTTTACCAATCAATGATGTTCTTGTGGGTTTATTTCACTGGAAAGCATCTCCTGACACAGTGGCTTTTTGGAGCAAAGATAGAGAAGTTTCTGGATCTACAAAGATCGGACCCTTAGCATGGCCATGCCACCCTGAGAGCTCTACCAGGGCAATCAGTCACCTTCCGCAGAGTTTCGGCGGTCTTCCCTCATCTACTACTCTCCTTGTCTTCATTCTTTGTCCTTAGCATTTCAACTATGCCGGGAGTTCTATACATTGGAGAGCTGGCTTGGCAAACTGAACACTACCACGTGCCTGCTCTCTCAGGAAGGCACGACTGATCTGCAGACTCTGGAACAGAGGGGAGTCAGCCCTCCAAGGACTGCCTTGCCCTACCCCTGGTACACTGGCCAAACAGTGCTTAAGAAGCAAAGCAGAGAGCAGGGTGGAAAACACATGGTCTCCCCTGTCCTACAGCACTGTCCCAGCTGTGGTGGCCCCACGTCACCCTGAGCAAGGTGGGATGAAGGGGGATGAAGAAGGGCAGGAGGCATTTGGGAGGAAGCATTCTTCTTCCCCAACTCTGATGTGGTGGGAAGCACCTGCATTCAACTCTGTTCAAAGGACAAGCAGAGTCAGAACAGGAACCATATTTATCCATCTGAAATGACCAAAAAACTGGACAAATATATGAAACAAGAGTGTTTCAAGACATTGGGCACCAGGAAGTGAAAGACAGTGATCCTCAGAAATGGGAACCAAATTGGGTGAGCTCCCAGCTTCTTCCTGGAAGAAGTTTCTGGAATGGCAAAGCATCATTGTTCTCCCTGACTTGAAGAACAGCATTGGAGTCCAGGGAAATCAAGGTATCAAGAGTTCACAGGGGAAGAACCAGAAAGGAGTAAGCCGCACAAATAGAGAACTCAGGAGAACTACAGAGGGTCCCCCAAGTCATCAGCTGAGGAGTGATCAGTGTATTAGATAAGGAAACTACTCAAGGCCAAGAAAGAAACCATCCAAGAGAATTAAAGGGAACAATGCCTCAAGTTCACACAGGTTTTAGAATAGTTCCTGTTCCCACTAACCGCATGGAAGACCTCAGAATTCATGGAGCATTATAGACTACTTAGAGGGTTTTGCCTTAGTAGGGACAGCCCTGGACTAAACTGGTCCTATCTAACAAAGCTCAAAGCTTAAAGTCAGACCTAAAAGGATTAAACCATCTCCAAGTAACTTAACTACATCCCTGAACATAGCTGAAGAACATTTATAGGAATACAAATATATCCAGCCCCAACAAGGTGAGATTTACAATGTCTGGAATCCTCTCAAAAATTACCAGATATTTAAAGATGATAATTACAACCCACAATAAGGAGGCAGAAAAATCAATCAATAGAAACTGACTCAGAAATGACACACATGATAGAATTAGTAGATAAGAACATTAAATCAATTATTGTAATTAAATTCTATCCATTTAAAAAACAAAAGATTGAGATTGTTAGAGATTAAAAGAAAAAAAAAAGACTCCAATTTGAGAGATCAAAACTAAAAACCCTCATAAAGAAGATGAAGCTGGGGGCGCCTGGGTGGCTCAGTGGGTTAAGCCGCTGCCTTCGGCTCAGGTCATGATCTCAGGGTCCTGGGATCGAGCCCCGCATCGGGGGTCTCTGCTCAGCAGGGAGCCTGCGTCCTCCTCTCTCTCTCTGCCTGCCTCTCTGCCTACTTGTGATTTCTCTCTGTCAAATAAATAAATAAAATCTTTAAAAAAAAAAAAAAAAAGAAGATGAAGCTGGACCCTGAATTCTCATGGGAGCTGCCATCTTGGTATTTGGACTTGCCCTGCCCAGCCAGTGATAATGCATTCAGGGATGGGTACCTGACCCAGGATAGGTCATCAGTCTTTTCTCGGAATTTTTCAAACTGTTTAAAAAAATCAGCCACCCTCTAGAAGCTGAAGACTGTAATTCAGCAGCAATGAGAGGTGATGTTTTCATGGAAGAAGCCACTGTGCACTGAGATACAATACAGACAACACAAAGAGAGATACCAAAAACAAGACAACACAGTCTCTACAGTGTTTAATACCTAATGTAAGTTCCTTCTGAAACCAGCTGCATCTCTGACATTCAGTGGTTCATTTATTCAACCTCTCCTTTTATTTCATGACTCAATACATGGCTCTCCTTTTCTTAAGGTAGTTCAAGTTGAGTTTCTGTCACTTGCAAAGAAGAGTTCTGATTAATAAACAAACACAAGTAACTGTTTAACATCCATCCATCAACGTGTATGTACATTCATGCATGTGCTACCTAAAATTCTTTTCTTCTTTTCTTAGAGGACACCTTCTCTCTTAGGAGAAAAGTTCCTTCTTGTTATACAAGACTCCTTTGCCTTTATTTAAAAAAAAAAAAAATACACACACACACACACACACATATACATAAAGAAACAATCGAGATGTGACTGACAGCAGGAAAAAAGATTAACAAATGTAAAAACACAGTAATAGAAACTATCTAAGATGAAACAAGGGGAAACAATAAACAATGACTACAGCACCAGACAGTTACGGAGCAAATTCAAGCAGCTTAATGTATGCTATTGGATTACTCTAAAAGACAGAAGGGGAATGTAGAAAAATATATTTGAAGAAATAATAACTGATTTTTTTCTCAAACCTAATAAAAATTCAATTAAGTACAAGAAACATGAAGAAAATTATTAACAAAGCATATCTTAAATTACTTAAAACCAGTAACAAATTTTTAAAAATTTTAAAGTGGCTTGGTCACTGGATGGAAGGACCTGGGAGGGGAGGGCACATTATAGAGAGAAACAAAGGTGAAGGCAACAGATTTTGTTTGAAACAATGCAAGTTGGAAGATAGTAGGGCAACATCTTCAATGCACTGAAAAAGAAAACTACCTAAATTTTATACCTAGGGAAATATCTTCTAAAAATTAGTAAAAATAAAGACACACAAAAGCATAAAGACTGCATCACCAGCAGACCTTCCTTAGAAATGTTGATTAAAAAGTCCTTGAGGGCGCCTGGGTGGCTCAGTGGGTTAAGCCGCTGCCTTCGGCTCAGGTCATGATCTCAGGGTCCTGGGATCCAGTCCCGCATCAGGCTCTCTGCTCAGCAGGGAGCCTGCTTCCTCCTCTCTCTCTCTGCCTGCCTCTCTGCCTACTTGTGATCTCTCTCTGTCAAATAAATAAATAAAATCTTAAAAAAAAAAATTTAAAAAAAAAGTCCTTGAGAAAGGATAACAGAACCAGATAAATCCACACAGAGAAATGAAAAGCACTGCAAATAGTAACTACGTGCATAAATACAAAAAATATTTTTAAAAAGTTATTATTTAAATATCTCTAAAAGATAATTGGCTATCTAAAGCAAAAGTAATCTATTGTGAAGTTTATAACATTTATTAGTAAAATGTCTGAACACAGATGTACAAAGCCTAGCAGGTAAGATATAGATACACTGCTGTAAGGTTCTTATCAATGAAGTGGTATAATATTACCTGAAAGGAGAAAGTAGCTTAAAAATATACACTGTAAAGTCTAATGCAACACCTAAAAGGACATAAGAATTACAGCTAATAAGCAAGTGGAGGAGGGAATGAAACCATAAATGCTCAGTTCATCCAAGAGACAGAAAAAGGGAGTCCATACCACAGATAAAACAAAGAGCAAAGCAGTAAGATGGTAGATTTAAGTACAACCGCATCAATAATTAAATGTAAATGGCCTAAACAACTCAACTAAATGTAAATGGTCTAAACACCTCAACTAAAAGTCACAGACTGCCAGATGCAATAAACAAGTAAGACCCAACGATAAGCTATCTACATGAAAACCTTAAATATAAAGACACAAGTTGGTTAAAAGTGAAAACATGGAAAACTATAAACTATGCTGACATTAACCAAAGGAAAGCTGGAGCAGCTATATAATATCAGCAAAAGTAGATTTTGGAACAAAGAATTATATCCTTTGGGTCCTTTCATAATGATAAAAGAGTCAATTCATCAGGAGACACTTTACCAAAAATGACATACAAGTGACAAACACATGAAAAGATGTGCAACATTATCAGTAAACTGGAGAAACGAATGAAGTTTTGACAAATACTGTGTAATTTCATTCATATAAAACACTAGAAAATGCATAGTCTACAGTGAGAAAGGGAAAGGAAGAAATAATCAGCAATGGGGAGAAGGAATCTCTTGTGTGTTAGCTTAATTGTGGTGAAGGGTTTGCCAGGGTTTACATATGTCAAAACTCACCAAATCAAACATTTCAAATATCTGCAGTTTAATGTAGGCCAGTCAGTCCTCGGGAAAGCTATTGTTTAAAAAAAAAAAAAAAGAAAGAAAAGAAAAAAAGAACTACCATGTGGGAGGCAGGAACTAGCCCAGCTCCAAACAGTAGGTACGTGTAGGACATGCCTGCCCCTAAGCCTTTGTGGTTGGCCCCATAGGAAGGAAGCGCCACAGAAAACATACTGGAATGAAAACAGGAGTCGTTAAATGTCTAAATCTCTTAAGGACCAATGAGTCTGTGGTCTTGCAAGCGGACTTCCCAGCCACAGGCTGGGGTCTGTGTGCAGCACAGGGCATATCAACAGGCTGGCCGTGCACATGGTGGCAAGAGGCAGTAACCAGTGTGTTCTTACCTTCAGTGCCTTCTGTCCAAGTTGCCTGTTTCAAAGAGATACCCAGACAGTGGATTCCTAGAAACGGCAGCAGGGCATGGTGGAAAGAACACCAAACCTGGCTATAATCCAGGGTGCCCCAAACAGGATGTGAGACCCTGAGAAAATCACTTCCCCTGTCTGGGTCTCAATTCCCACAATTATAAGATGGGGTGGGGTGGTTGGGTTAAATGATTCCTAGGCAGTCCTATGATTCTCCATAACTCAACATTCCAGAGTTTTCTATTCTCTTCTCATGTAGTGAAATTTAATCTCTGTGAAACACTTCCGGTTCAGCAGAGGGGGAGAGAGGAGAGAAAGGAAGAGGACGGTGGTGAGGATGACAGTGACGGTCGTGGTTACAGTAACGGTGCTGATGGTAATGGCAGCAATGACCACAGTGGTGAGGTGCATCATGATGGTAATGATGGTCCAGTGATGGTGACACTGGTGCTGACGGTGGGGACAGTGATGGTGATGTTCTCAGTAATAATGGTGGTGACAGCAGTGACAGTGATGATGGGACAGTGACAGTGACACTAGTACTGATGGTGGTGACAGTGAGGATGATGTTCTCAGTAATAACAATGGTGACAGCAGTGACAGTGATGATGATGACAGTGGTTGTCATAGTGGTAGTGATCATGATCATGGGATGTGACAGTAACAGCGGTGTTGATGGTGATGTTGACAATGGTGGTGATGGTGGTGACCATGATGGTAACAGTGGTGACGGTGGGGACAAAGCCATGACAGTGTTGGCTGCAGCTACCAAGAGCATGTAATGTGCCCCAGTCATGCTCTAATGCTCTGTATGTATTAATTCATTTAGTCCTCAGAACATCCCCATCTGGTAGGCATTCTTCTCCCCACAGAGGACGGAGAGGCATCCCTAAAGTCTCAGGGCTAGTAAGTGGCAGACCCAGGCCTCGAACCCTGGAAGTGTGACTCTGGAGCTGAAGCTCTCAGCACACAGCTGTTCCTGAGTCGGCCCATGTTCCTGCTTCATCCAACTCTCATAAGAAGCCACTAGAAAAGTAGAGTTGTTCACAGATGACGTTATGGAAGTTCAGAGAGGTTCTGTGATTTGCCAATGGTTAAAACTCATGTTTAAGCTAGAACATATGGTCCGCAGTCAGTCTGGCCTTCTAGCCATGAGCCCTCACCCCATATGGCTTAGGTTCTACTATTTTGGAGTCAAGTGACAAGGATCAGGTCTAGCCTCACTACAAACCCATGTGATCTAGGGCAGGTGACCCAACTTAAGTCCGTTCCCTCCTCTGCCACACAGGGATAACAGGACCTATTCCACTGTGAGGATATTTTCGGCAATAAACACAGAGCACTGGACCCGAAGTGACAGTTCACTGAGCACCCGACAGAAGGAGCCGTGTGAGGAGAGAGAGGCAGGACTCCTTCCTTCAACAGGTGTTCGAGCCCTCAGCTGCCCACGTGTGGGGGGGAGAGCAGATGACATCCCTCAGCATCCCACACCCAAAGGGACTTAGCTTCTCCAAGGACATTCTGGGGAACACGGATTCCATGACACACACCGGAGATGCCGCACATTCTAGCCTCCACGGGACTGAGAGCACGTGTGGCAAGGGAAGGCTCGGAGAACTCTTGTGGAAAGGAAAACCTTGAATGTCAGGTTTCTTGACCAAGGCACCCCTTGAGGCCTAAGAGCTATTTGCATCCTGCCCAAGCAGTACAGCTTGGAGCACAGCGTGAGGAGCCCACGTGTAACGCAATCCCTTTGTTGGCACAAGAGTGGGGCTCCACGAGGGAAGGTGGCAGACCCGGCTCGACACGGACAGTCCGGGGCAGAGCCGCTCATTCTGCTTTGCAGTAGCCAGTCTGTAAACCTTGGCCTGGCTTTATGGCCATCGCTTAACCTCCCAGGCCTCGGTTTCCTCATCTGAGAAATGGCAGCATTGACATCTGCCTCCGCGGTCCGCCGCGGCCCGGGTCAGAACGCAAGCTGTAGAGTCGGGCTGACTGTGGCTTCACAGCCGGTTCTATCAGTGGCCAGATGTGCGGCCCAGGGAAGTCGCTGGGGTCTCTCAGAGCCTCAGTTTACTTGCAAAATGGAGATAATAGCAGCAACTGGCCAGGAGAGACGGTGAGGCCCTTAGAACAGCAAACAGCATAAAATACACTCTCGACAGGTGATACACGCGGGACACGAAACACGAAGCCAACTAGGACTGTCACTCTCATGGCCTTCAAATCCTTCGTGTCTTACCTCCTCCCACTTTCTCTACTTGCCTGCATCGCAAACACAGCCCTCCACATTCCAACATGCTGCTGCCCATTCTCATCTCTAAAATATTCTAGAACAACAGCACGACAGGTATCAGTAGCCCCACAGGCAGGGCAAGAAATAAACCAGGTCCCTTTAGCAGAGGGACGACGTCACCCAGGAAAGGAGGGCGGTGGCCCCTTCTGGAATTCTTGGGCTGCACACTCTTCAGCACACGCGCGACTCCTGAGTGTTTTTGGAAACTCCCATCTGAGCCGTGTACCTTTTTCCTAATGCCGTGACCATGGCCTCGAAGGAGCTGTCATATCTGAGCAAAGGGAGGCTGTGTCCCGAGAGCGTGGACTCAATGAACTCTGACAGCCCAAAGTACTTCTTATTCTCAGGATATAAGTCGACCCCCTGAAACAGAGAAGAGCATCAGTCACACGAACACGGCATTGGCGGGGACGGAGAGAGTCACACGCTGGCCACCCAGATGGCTGGCACAGGCATCTTGATCTACATTGTGCTGACGGGGGCTGCCTCGATGGTTCAGCCAGTGAAACGTCCGACTCTGGACCTTGGCTCAGTCATGGTCTCAGGGTTATGAGATGGAGTCCGCATCGGGCTCCACGGTCATCTTGGAGCCCTTAAGACTCTCTCTCCCTTTTCCTCGGCCCCTCCCCAGTTCGTGGCATGTACACGCACATGCATGCTCTCTCTAATAAATAAAAAATCTTTTTTAAAAAATAAAAATGAATTGCGCTGAGTCTGCAGTCCCGCAGACGACTTCCCTCTGCAGACTCAGAGCACAGAGCACTCTCTGATTAAAAGAGGCTGCATCCAGGGTGCCTGAGTGGCTCAGTGGGTTAAGCCGCTGCCTTCGGCTCAGGTCATGATCTCAGGGTCCTGGGATCGAGTCCCGCATCGGGCTCTCTGCTCAGCAGGGAGCCTGCTTCCTTCTCTCTCTCTGCCTGCCTCTCAGTGTACTTGTAATTTCTCTCTGTCAAATAAATAAATAAAATCTTTAAAAAAAAAAAAAAAAAAAGAGGCCGCATCCATGTCAGTCAAGACTTTTCCCTTCGTCTGACCTAGTGTCTTTGCCAGGAACAACATTGGCCTTGTTTTTTAAACTCACAACGTTCTTGGGTGAAATGGCTTCTTTCCGACAATCTTAAAGCTAGTTCTAGGAACAGGCCAATCAGTTATCCTGTGTTTGGCCTGCTACTAAAACCTGCAGAAAGAAATGCATTTATCTAATCAATTTCACCCCATGGACATAACATTCCTCCCAGACTAACACCGGAGCTGCTCAAATGTCAGAGTTGGAGAGGTTAATAAAATTGCAAAGCCATGAACTTGCCCTCACGCACCAAGGTTCTGTGAGGGCCACAGCCAGCAGGACGGGGTCCCAGCCAGGCTCACCGCTCTCCGACTGCACGGCCCTTTAGGCAAGTAGCTCAAACCTCGTTTGCCTCATTTTCTCCTTCTATAAATGAGCAACCATCCTAGCCCCTGCATCTGGTAGGAGGTCATACAATAAGCCGCGCAGGACAGTGCTTCCCTAGCTCACCAAAGTGCCACAGAAACACTCGGTATCCCTACCACTGACTCCCAACGCTAACGGACTGACACCAAGTATCAGTATCTTTATAAGTTCCTCAGATGACTCTAGGATGCCCCAAAGAAGTCTAGAATTTGAGGTTTGCTTGTTACTTGAACCATTAACTAGAATCCAACCACCCAGAACTCTCCAATTATTCTCAGAATTCTCAGACGATCAGTTGGAGCATTCTGTTTTGGTGAGAAAAGGCAGGGAATAAAGCACAACCTCACCAGGTTTTACGGATGTGGGTTCCATTCGGAAGGAGATTTTAAGGCCTGCTGCTTAAGGATGTGGGCATAGGAAAAGCAGGAACCTTTCCAAGGCTTCTAGACTAAACATTACATGTCCTCAGATGGGGAAGCCAACTAATGTCCTTTGGCAAGGAAGAGTTTAAATCTAATTCTGGGTCAAATCAAAGATCCAAGAAACTGGGGACCCATGTGACCCCCAACTACACCAGTTAATCAAGACTTTTACTGAGCAGAATTTCTCCCGACTCAAGGGCCATCGGGACACCAGGCAAGGGAGCCCAGAGGCACTCACGTTGCTATAGGAGGCAGGCCAGTGGATCTCGTTGTAAGGGCTGATGAGGGTATGTTGTGTCTGCAGCGCGTAGGGGAAGGACGTCACGTGGAGCGTCACGATGTTGGGAGCCTCCTTCACCTCCCTGCAATTGAGCAGTCTGTCCACCAATCCCACGGCCGGGTCACTTTGGGCATAGAGATTATGAACAGTGCCACTGGGGGAGGAAAGGGGGGAGAAGACGCAGTCAGTGGGAAGATGAATCCTGCTTGGTAATTTTACAAGGATCAAGCGGTTGAATACACTTCTAACTAGCCCCGCCCACATTACATTTCTCTAACTAGCCCCGCCCACATTATATTTCTAACAAGCCCTGCCCCAAAGTGTGCAAGTGATCAAAGCTTCTGGCTCTGCCCATGATGAGAAAAATTTAAGAAAAAAAAAAAAATGACCGCACTGCAAGCACCTACCAGGGACTCCCCGGATACTCACTGCTTATTAAAAACTTAGCCGGGGGACCAGTATTTATGGAGGATTGCTTGGGGGACACACAATCCACCCAGTCCTCCAGAGCGGGAATTCTCACCCGCAAGTGCTCCCTCTGCCCCATCTGACTGTGTACTCGTCTCAAATTCTTTCCCCTAAATTCCTACCGGCCTGAAAGGATCCTCAGAGGATATAAAACGGTACATTCTATATTAAATTTAAAGGTTTGGGACCAGGAAGGGGAGGCATTTTGGGCAAGGGGCCCAGGAGAAAAGCACAGCTCAGCTCTTCCCTGTGGGCCATGGCCTCAGCCTTCTCTCCTGGGAACCCAGCAGAATAGAAAACTCTCGGGCTTTTGGGTGGCAGGAGGCTACTCTGAGAACCCACCCCCTGCCCAGTGAGTATGCACAAGCTAGCCTTTCTTAGAATTCAGGGCATTCAAATCCCTCCCAGCCTAAGCAGGGACCTTAAACCATATGCCCTGCCTACAGGTGATCTCTGAGTTCCTGCCCAGCCCTACACACCTGCATCCGTGCAAAATCAAAGCCTTTCTCGGCGATCTGACCTGGTATCTCCCTTCCCTCCTCACCCAGTCAGCGGCAGTGTCTAAATGCACAGTCCCCAGGCCAGTCTGCGGAGGTGACGGCCCTGGTAAATCAGAAATCTTGCCAGACTCAGAGCCTGACAGCATCTAAAATGTATCTAGGGCATCTGGGTGGCTCAGTGGGTTAAAGCCTCTGCCTTCGGCTCAGGTCATGATCTCAGGGTCCTGGGATCGAGCCCCACATCGGGCTCTCTGCTCAGCGGGGAGCCTGCTTCCTCCTCTCTCTCTGCCTGCCTCTCTGCCTACGTGTGATTTCTGTCAAATAAATAAATAAAATCTTTAAAAAATAATAAAATAAAATGCATCTGGATTTACGTTCACTTGAACTGAGTCCATCAAATGGCCCCTACAGAAGGGTGGCACCAGCTATGGCCCTCAGTGCTGAAGCCAATGGGCCCGCCATTAGGAAAGGACCTATTCCGGTCAGGGTCCCCTCCCCACACCAGGGGGCATCTTCTCACTGAGTCCAGGAAAGGGTACAGGAAAGGAGGCCCTAGGTCAAGGCCAGCTTGGCACTAATCCCCCCTGCCCCTACCCAACCCTGAGACCCTGAGCCTGTTTCCATGATGGTACCTGTCAGAGGCTCTACTGGATGTCTCCTGAGATAATCTCCCATTCTACGGTTCTGGAATACATCCATGACATCTGCTTACAGATGCCGAAACCCCAGCATCATTCATCTCGTCAAGGCTCGTACCCAGAGTCCCGAGTATCACCCACGTAGTAATTCAAGGAAGGAACCCGCCAAGCCTGGGTAGGCCAAACCCCCTCTCACCTCACGAGATCCCAGTGGGCATGGTCGTGGATGAGGACAAAGAGCGTATGTGGGTTCTGAAAGGAGTTTTGCAGAAAGGACTTAAATTTCGTCTGTGCTTCCGCATCAAGCTTCAAAACGTACTGTTCGACCCTCTGCTTGGTCATGTGCTCCTTTTCCAAGCCAAGCTCCAGCAAAACCCCTGTAATGTGTAAAAATAGATCCCAAGTAATCCATGGCAAGGACAACCCTTGCCCCGAGTTTCTCACTCACTCAACAGACCCCTGGTGAGCGCCTGCTGTCTGGCCGGCCCCGAGCCTACGGGCATGTGTGAGATATGGGGGTCGGGGCAAAGAGATGGCCCATTTCCTAGCGAGGTGTGTGCACAGCGGCCAGCCAAGGAGGACAGCCAAGCTGGCTTCAGGAAGCTGGTGATCCCAGGCTCGGTGTGACGGAAGGGAAGCGTCAGGTCCCACCTCCCTGCCATACCCCGCAAACCATCCCCCAACCTGAAGGCCGGGGAGCTGGAGGTTCCAGAACTCTAGAATAAATCCTCTGAGTTAAGACATTGACTCTTTGTGTATTTCATATCTCACCCCCTTGAAAGTACATGGAAAATACATGAAGTTGAAGCACGTTATAACACGCTGGTTGTGGACCTGAGTGGGACGGAGTGGGAACTCAAAGTCATGGTTCAAGCTTTAACAGATTATAAAATTTGGGGCAATTTGCTATCTCTGAGCATCTGTTTCATGATCTATAAAATGGGAGTATTAATCCTCGCCCCACCTACTTTAGAGGGAAAGACTGATGTTTAGATGCCAAATCTGAATTTAAGGGAACCAAAGCTTCTCCCATGCAGACGTCACAACTTGCCCCCGAGATGCCCCGTACCTGATTGCCAGACATGGAACAGGGTCTGCTGATAGGTGACTTCTGAAGGGGGAATACAAATCAGAAAGTCCACCTTCTCGAAGGATCCTAAGTCCAAATTTTGGGTGCTGGAATCCGCAATGGAACACACATGGGAGAGGAGCTTCTGGGCCACGGCCAGCTGGAAGGGCCGGATATGGTGGGGCTCCAAATTGTAACCTGGAACCAGAGCCCCCCAAAAGGTGAGATGCACCCAAGAGCAGAGAGCCCAAACCCTTGACATCTGTCAGGAAACTGTGCAGTAGGGCCCTGTCTAGTGTGCAGAGGGACCAAAGGGGAGTCACACCAACATTTATCGAGTACCTACTCTGAGCTGTGTACACTTCACGCTTTTTGGAATTTCATAATAAAAGGATGAACAGTGCTCAGGGAGCACAGAGGCAGTGACCTACTGTACCCGAAGAGGACAATGACAGCATCGCAGGGAAGCTGACCCTGAGACAGGACTTCGGAAGAGACTGTGAGTTGTCTGGAAGGGAGGGTGACCATCACAGCTCTCTGGGAACTCAGGATACATGAAATGTTACAGCGATGCACTGATAAGCTGGAAATTTACACCGAGAAATGTATCATCTCAGGAAAAGTATACAAGCACCCATTTCAGGCTTGGATGAGACTACTAGTATTTTCTTTTTGTTTTTTTTTTAAGATTTTATTTATTTATTTGGCAGACAGAGATCACAAGTAGGCAGAGAGGCAGGCAGAGAGAGAGGAGGAAGCAGGATCCCTGCTGAGCAGAGAGCCCAATGTGGGGCTCGATCCCAGGACCCTGAGATCATGACCCAAGACGAAGGCAGAGGCTTTGACCCACTGAGCCACCCAGGCGCCCCGAGACCACTAGTGTTTTAAGGACTAAAATAAAAATTATATATTAGTAAACTTTGATGCTAAGAAGATGCCTCTTAGCCACCCCCCCACACCCCGGGGTGCTGTCTCACCAGCCCAGACCCTGGCTGCTGGCTCCCAGCATCACTCACTTGTGCATGTTGGAGCTCCGCCAACATCCGAGGATGCGGATTTGGGGACAGAGGACGCAGCGAGTGAGGACGGAATATGGCCTTGATTTTCCTGATGGAATTTGTCCAGCAGAGTGTCGATGTCACCCTCTGCCCAAAACAGAACAGAAAAATGGGTTTTCCATCCCAGTGAAGCCCAGCAAACCTCCATGCCTCACTTGCGTACGAGGCACTGTCCTGGGCCTAGGGTAATGGAACTAGGGAAGACACAGCCCATCCGGTCGAGGAGCCCACAGCCCAGTACGGAAGGCAAACACATCAGAGAGAACCACACTGTGAGGTGGCAGGTGACGGGACAGAAGGAAGAGCCAGACGCTAAAGGCCAAGAGAAAGGGGTCCGGGCCCATCCTAGAGAAGGAAAGGCCAGCAGGAGCTCCTGGGAGGACATGGGTTGAGGAAACAGGCAAAGAAGGGAGCCGGGCAGAGAACTCCCAGCCTAGAACACACGGACTCCAGTGATTCGGAGGCAGAGGCGGGGAGCCACCGGGCACAGGGGAAGAGGCACAGGACCTAGGAGAACCCACAGCCAGCGGGGGGAGACAGCCAACCAGAGACCCCCCAGGAAAGGGTTGTAAAGGCTAACACAGAGAACGAAGGGGTCCCCCTGCCCACCCGAACCCAGGCCGGCCTCAGCAGGCTCTGGGGAACGGGCTCCGAGAGGCCTGTCCCTCCCACTTGGGAATTCACAGCTGTCTCCCTACAGACCTACCTGGACAGAGGGTGCTGAAAAAGGCCCCCAAGGAGTCCACTTTCCCCGTCACCAGCTCATAACTGACTTCTTTCTGGTACTCCGCGGGGGTGAGAAGGCTCTCAGAAAGAATTCGGGCCTGGTATTTTCCTGGAGAAACAACACCTTTCACTGGGCTCCCTCACTTAGAATTTGCACGCGAGCCCCTCGGTGGCAGAGTCTGCGCTCATCCTCTGTCTCTCTCCCCCGCACGCGAGCCCCTCGGTGGCAGAGTCTGCGCTCATCCTCTGTCTCTCTCCCCCGCACGCGAGCCCCTCGGTGGCAGAGTCTGCGCTCATCCTCTGTCTCTCTCCCCCGCATGCGAGCCCCTCGGTGGCAGAGTCTGCGCTCATCCTCTGTCTCTCTCCCCCGCACGCGAGCCCCTCGGTGGCAGAGTCTGTGCTCATCCTCTGTCTCTCTCTCCCCCGCACGCGAGCCCCTCGGTGGCAGAGTCTGCGCTCATCCTCTGTCTCTCTCCCCCGCACGCGAGCCCCTCGGTGGCAGAGTCTGTGCTCATCCTCTGTCTCTCTCCCCCGCACGCGAGCCCCTCGGTGGCAGAGTCTGTGCTCATCCTCTGTCTCTCTCCCCCGCACGCGAGCCCCTCGGTGGCAGAGTCTGCGCTCATCCTCTGTCTCTCTCCCCCGCACGCGAGCCCCTCGGTGGCAGAGTCTGCGCTCATCCTCTGTCTCTCTCCCCCGCACGCGAGCCCCTCGGTGGCAGAGTCTGCGCTCATCCTCTGTCTCTCTCCCCTGCATGCGAGCCCCTCGGTGGCAGAGTCTGTGCTCATCCTCTGTCTCTCTCCCCTGCATGCGAGCCCCTCGGTGGCAGAGTCTGCGCTCATCCTCTGTCTCTCTCTCCCGCATGCGAGCCCCTCGGTGGCAGAGTCTGCGCTCATCCTCTCTCTGTCTCCCCCTAACCCCTGGCAATGGCCCTGTCCCATCCTCTGCCCCGGCCTCCTGCTTCCCTACAGCGTGCTGCCACGTGGTCTTGGGGCCGGGGGTGGGGGGGACGCAGCTGTCCCCAGGGGCAACCTCGCCTGCCTCCTCTGTCTCTCACCAGCCCCTCTCTAACGTCCCCTCTGCAGAGAGGTTCTCCTGACCCTCCTAACAGCCTGCGTCCCGAACGGGATCCCCATCCCAGGGCCCTCCCACCAGAGCTGTCCGGCTCGGCGTTTGGCATCTGCTCCAGGAAAGCGGGGACCTTGTTGTCTTCGTGCCTGCGTCCCCAGCCCTTAGAACGGTGCCTGCGCATAGTTGGGCTTCAACAAGTAACTATATAAGTGACTCATTAATCTATGCAATACTATGTGAGTATTGTGTAACTGAAGAGTTAATTGACTCATTAATCTACACAATAAAAGATCGCTGTTCTGGCTTTTTTGTTGTTCCTGTTCTACACGACTGAGCTGAAGAACGGACCGCCAGAGTCAGGAGGCGACCGGTCACATCACCAGGTACACGGAGCCAGGTTTTCGACCCCGTCCATCCGGCCTCCAGAGCAGGCCAGGGTCTCTAGGGGGAGATGGGAACGCTCGCCTTCCCCGCAGAGGAGGAACGACTCCAAACCCCCATGCCAGCCCAGGCACGCGCCTCTCACCCCAGGAGGGCCCTAACCCTGGTCACGAACCAACGGCTGCCACAAAGCCGGCCGCGAGAGGCAAGGCGCGCAATGGGAGAGGACACAGCTGGTTTTCCCGCAGCCGCCAGGCTCACCAGTGACGGCGACGCAGGAGTCGATGGCGGGGCTGCGGCAGGCGCGGACGATCACCACGTAGTTGGTCTTGGCAAGCTTGCCCTCGATGAGCAGCCGGAACATCTCTGAGAGGCCCTCGGCCAGCGAGTAGGTGCACTCGATGACGTGTACGCTGTCGTTGCATGAGCTGGCGGCCAGGCCGGCCAGCCAGGGCAGCTGCGCCGAGGTCACCGGGGCCACGGCGCTGGGCACGGGCGGGCAGGGCTGCGGCGGCGCCTGCTGGTACTGCCGGATCTCCGTCAGGTGCGACTCACGCCACGAGCGCAGGAAGATCTGCTCCAGGTCCTCCATCAGGGGCACCTGGTCGGCTGCTGGCAACGACAGGATGGCGGGAGAGGCTTCAGCGTCCGCCCACAAGCACAGAGTGCGGCTCCGGGGCAACACGTGCAGGCGAGCCTGAGAGATAGCCGTGGGCATCGTTCGGGGTCCATCGTCTTATGGATGCTGGACTGCAAGCACCGGGCGGGCACATGAGCAGCCACCACTCCCCAGCCTCACCGAGCCACAATGCTTTCCACCCATTTCTCAGTATGGTTTTCAGCGACAGGTTTTAAATCGCTGTAAGGACTGAAGCCTCCAACTTCAGGGCTTGTCTCCTTTCCCCCACGGTCATGTGGAGCCAGGGGTCACACTGTCTGCAGTCTACACAGCCAGTGCTCTCGCTGGGCACATCAGGTCCCTACAAGGAAGGCACCGCCACTTACTCAGCAGGGGCTCCACTGTTGATCTTCCTAGTGCTTCCAAATAACCACTGAGATAAATAACCTCCTCGACACATGTCTTTATGGATAGAACCTACTTTCTAAATTCTCAGAACTGGGCTTCTGGAGCTAACTAATACATGTGATCAGGCTGTTTTCAGGGGTCCAACTGCACCAACCTGCCACAACACGAAGGGCAGACGAGGACCCTGCTTTTACTGCACCCTTAGTGCCACGGATACCATCGCTTGTGTTAATTTCACTAGAAAATATTACTCGATTTGTTCATTTGTGCCTCTCTGAGGCCTAGTGACACTGAATACTTCTAGCCTTTCTTTCCTACAGACATTTTTTGGTGTATTTGTCCAAATTTTAGAGTTGGGTGAGCTGGAGGGTAGAGCAGCCTGCCGGAGCTCAGAAGTCACACTCTCTCCCGGCTCCACCCAGCCCCAGCTCCGGCCAAGCGCTAGCTGTCCGAGGACACTGGCTCCTGACCGGAAAGATGGGGATCACACCACCCCCTCCACTGGCTGGGCCACGATTTTATGAGGTTAGCTGTTAGCCCTCCCATCTTTAAAACCTTCCCCTGAGCCCACACCCTCTTCTGGAATCACCGTCACGAAGCAAAGGTCTTGGGAGAGTGTCTACCCTCACCCGCCTATTTCTTCAGCTCCTGTCCCCAGGCCATGCAGCAGGCGGCTTCCGTCCCCACATTCCTCGGACTCACCACGGACGCTGCCGATCGCTTCCATACACCCAGACCCAATGGCTAACCGCGAGCCCTCACTCTGCTCTCAGCCTGACTCAGGGGACAAGTCCCTCTTGAAATGCTTTCATTGGACTCTGCGTCTGTTGACTGTTCCTTCAACACGTGCTGGGTGAGCACCAACGTTACCCTTCAGGTGCTCCCCGACACGCAGCCATGAATGAAGTCGACATTCCTGATCTCACAGCCCTGACACCCTCCCCAGGGGACATGCACCTGAAGTAAACAAATACACAGGCGTGTAATTCCCGGGAATGCTGGTGTTCCAAACGCAAGATAAAGAGGAGCCAGAACCCCAGGGGCCAGGGGACGGGCGCTGTCTTAGATACAGTGATGAGAAGGCCTCTCTAGATGACATGGGAACCAAAACCCAGAGGCCACAAAGCAGTAGCCGTGCAAACGTCCTGGGCAGGAGCGTTTCTCGGGGAAGGAACAGCAGGCACCTGGGGGCTGGGGTGCCCCAGGGCACAGCAGGGCTGGAGCAAAGCAAGCAGCTGCAGGAGGCAGGCCAGTCACGTGGCCCCTGGAACGGAGGTGGGTTGAGCGTGTGCTAGGAAGCCGTGGTAGGCTCCAGCAGGGAACCGGTATGAGCAGACTCACAACTGTAACAGACGTGCAGTGCAGAGCGGGGCAAGAGCAGTGCCCTGGCAAGGAAGGCACGGTGGGGAGGCTGGGCAAGGGTGGGTCGGGGACAATCCAGGGCTTACCAGTGCATGGGATGTGGGTCGTGAGAAAGAGCAAGACACACGCCCGTTTCCCCAGATTTCTCCCCATTTCAGGCAACATTCTCCAAGTTCTGCCCAAGCGTGTGCCTCCCTGGCTGCTCCATCCACTCGTCCTCCAGCTCTCTGACTGCTGGGGTGCCCGGGGGGTCATGCACCAGGGCCTTTCTCCCTGGGACTCTTGTCCAATCTCCCAGCTTCGGTACAGCTCATCACTGGGCCCCAATGTTCCCCAATCTGGCACCAGCAGCTGCACCTTCTCCCTGGGGCTCAAGCCCTGTCCGGCCACATCCTGGAATCAGCCCCTTGGAGGCCTCATGGGCCTCTCAAACTCGAAACAGCCAAGGCAGGACTTGCACCCACCCTGTGGCTCCAGCATCCACCTGGGGGCTCAGGGCAGAAGCCGGGCTGCCCGCCCCCTCCCCTCCCTCAGACAGCCAGCCTACCGCCCTTACCCCTTCAGAATAAACCCAGCCTCTCCCTCCTGTGACCCTCCGTGGTCAGAGCCACCTCCCACTTCAACTGGGACAACACGGCCCCTGCACAAGCCAGGCCCACATAGCAGCCACTGCCGGCTCCTGGAAGCAAAGGTCAGATCATATCCACGCGTTGCCTCAAACCATTCCAGAGCTGCTGCAGACCGAACTGTGCGTTCCTCCTCCCAGTTCGTCTGTGGATACCACAACCCTCACTGTGATGTCTTTGGAGGCAAAGCCTTTAAAGAGGGATTAATGTTAAGTGAGGTCACCGGTGAGGCCCTGGTCCAGCCGCTCTGGTGCCGGCATGAACAGACACAGCAGAGTCCTCTGTCCCTCTCCCCAAACGCGTGCGCTCAGGAAAGGCCCCGTGAGCACAGACAGGGGCTGTCTGCCAGCCAGGAAGGGAGGCCTCCCCAGAACCCGGCTGGCATCCTGGATGTTGGCCTTCCAGCCTCCAGAGCCCTGAGACAGAAACGTCTGTGGTCTAAGCCCCCGGGGCTGGCTCTGCTGTGGAGCAGGAAGTGGCCGCAGCTGACCAGTCCGAGCTGCTGCTCAGCCCTGTCTGAAGTGCAAAGTCCTGGCTGCACCCGGAGGCCCCGCCCCTCCGCGGGCACCCCCTCCCCCGCTGGGCTGTAACCAGCAGGCCTGGCCCGCAGCCCTCCGGCGTCTCCCTTCCTTGCCTCCCCCACCTCCTCACAGGGCAGCTTCTCCCCACTCGAGCATCATCTCAGAGGCCTTCCTCCGTGAGGCTGAATCACCGTGCCCCAACCCGCCCTGCCCCAGGGCCCCCTCTCCCCGATCACGCCTCCTCTCCCGGGTCTCTGTCCTGGTCCCTCTGTGCTTCTGGAATGGCAGCCGCAGGGTTTTTGGATTATCTCCAGTGGTTCTGACCCACTTCGAGCCACGCCCAGGCCGTCCAGCGGTGACCTGACTGCGGCGTCCTCACGTTTCCCGGGCTGCCATCCCACCGGCCCCGGGGCTTCACAGGGGCTCCGAGGGCCAGGCTAGGATCGAGGCTCCCGCACGTCCCCCCTCGCGGGGTGTTCTACCGGCGACTCCCAGGCCGCGGCGGGACACTCACCCAGCTGCACGAGGTAGTAGACGGTGAGCAGCAGCTGCATCTCCTCGGAGATGGGCTGGATGGCGGAGGCGCCGCACTGCTCGTAGGCCCGCGAGATGGACTGCGAGTTCTGGTAGCACGTGTACAGGAGGGGGCTCACGATGACGTCGTTCAGGTTCCCACAGAGGTAGGGGAAGTTCCCGTGGCCTGCGGAACAGGAAATCGCACCCGCTTGGCGGCCGCCTGCAGGCGCAGTGTGTGGCCCCCCACCCCGGTGCGGGGTCTCCCAATCCGGGGGTGGGGCGCCAGCGTGCAGGCCGGAGCCACTGGGGTAACTCTCGTGCCCCTTTCCGGGAAGACCTCGGACGTCTGGCCCTTGCTGACTGCCCTGGCAGCTCTGATCCCGGACCGGTGCTGTGGCAGGTGGTCAGTGCCTCGTCTCCCCCGCGAGTGAGCTACAGCCCGGGAACGCGCCCCGAGTGGAAGCGTCGCCTCAGCTGCCCCGCAGCTCCGACCACAGGATGCCCCGTGGAAGCACCACCTTCTGGCTCTCTCCCGCCAGCCTGCACTGTCCCCAACCGCCCCCCCCCCACCAACATGGGATGCTGATTCACGTTCTCCCAGGGCTCTCCAGCAAGCTGGAGAACAAGCTGGGTTAGGAAAATAAACCACGGTACAAACGAGGCTCCAGGTCCTAACGGAACTTGACCAACACTTTAGCACACGTTGTAGATTCACTCCAGTGACAACCCCCAGAGGCAGAAGAGCCTGGCTATGCTGGACTCTCCTCGGCACCATGCATCAGCTGGGGCACCCTGGGCAGGAAGTCCGACATTCCTAAGCTTCAGTCTTCACATCTGTACAATGCCGGGGGCGGGGGGGGGGGGAACACATGCAGTCCCCATGGGGGTGCTGAGATGATCGGCTGTGCTAGATGCCTGTGTGGCGTCCTGCACTCAGATGGTCCTCACTTATGCACAAAACATGCACTTACTGAACGCCTGCTGTATGCCATGTGCAGGCATCACGCTTGGCTCCAGGGAGAACCTGATGAGTGAGACGGTTCACGCCCTCAAGGAACTGCTTCTCAAACCTGTGATGCGGGAGGATCCCCTGAAAGGCAGCCTCAGACAGACTGCTGGGCCCTACTGCACAGCGTCCGGCTGAGGAATAGGGCCTGTGATGCTGGGATGTTCCTGGGAGTTCACGCCTCTAAGAGATCCTGGAGGGGGCTGGTCCTCTGGCTAGGGAGCACAGCTGGGGTACCACTGCTTACCAACATTGATTCAAACTGCGTGGAGTGTATAAGAAGGTAAGGCAGCCTCGCGGAGAAGGCACAGAAGTGGTCGGGACCTGCACTGTGGGGGCGGGAGGGGACAGCCAGGGAAGCAAGTACCTTAGGAAGAGCACACGGCTGGAGCAGAGCAGCCTCACGGGGAAGTGCCATGAACTTGAGGAACAAGAACGGCCTCCATCTGAGGTCGCTAGCCACAGGCAGGTCTGTGGGACCCTCACCCCAACTTTCCTGGGGCTTCCGGCTCGGGGGAGGAGCAGGTGCAGGTCCAACCCATATCCGCGTGCTCTGCCTTTCCATCACTGCGCTTTCGGGGCCTGCCGCAGTCCCGCGATAGCCATGTGCAGGACACAGGTAACGTGGCCACATGCTGACCTCTGCCTTGTCAGCTAATAGGCCCAATGGGATATCGGCTCTGTCCCATGCCTTGTTCAAAACCCAGACCTGCACCCTTCTTCCTAAATATCCCGTTCACTTTCGGTTTTTTAGGAAAAAGGAGTGCCTCTCTCAGTTCTTAACTGCCAGGAAGGCCTCTCTCCCGCTCCCCTACCCCCTCGCTCCTCTATTCCTACGAACACGATACCGAATGCAGCATTAATTTCATGAAGGATCTGAAGGCACGTGTGTATCTGTGCACGCATGTGCACACGTGTGTGTGCGCGTGTTGTTACAGGTCAGCGTGCGGGACCAGCGAAAACCATCCTCAGACAAGTCCCGCCCGAGCTTCCCATTTCAAGACCGCGTCAGTTGACCGAGCACCTCCCCCACGTGGCATACATCAGCCCACGGTCACAAAACAGATCGAATCTTGTTGTCTTTTATGCTTTCACGTGGCACCCGTCACCATCCTTGCCTAAAGTCAGATTCCAGAGCCAAAATATACCAGGGGCCCAGGGTGACACGAGGACCACCTGCCCCATCAGGGGTCCTCAAAGCAGGGGGCCGATGGCTCGGGCTGTCCGAGCGCTGGGCTTTGCACTGGGCCTGTTCCCAGGGCAGCTGCTCAGTGAGGCTGAACGAATGCACACGTGCATAAATGAACACAAGGACACGGCAGAACCACTTTGTTTCACCCAGGCTCCTTGTGGAAAATCGTGACCCGCTCCAGACCCGCCGGTGACCCGCTGGAGAACTCGGCATCTGAGCAGGGGCTACAGCAGTGACGGTCGGCTTCGTTCCTTCACCGGCCTGGACGGGGCCTCCGAGGTCTCTCGGGGGACACCCGTGCGTCAGCCCATGGCCTGCTCCGTGCGGACTCCCCCAGCCCCCCGCCCCCACTCCCGTCCCACTGTTGTACTTGCCTTTAAATATCACCGGCTTGGCCTTGCATATTTGCAGCAAGTTGTCAGGAACGGACACCAGTTCCCCAGAGGCCACAGCAGGAAACGTGACCGAAGCTGGTCCCACCAAGCCAACCTGGGGCACGCAGGACATGCCTGCACTCTCTGGAAATACGCCGAGGGTGTTAGGAAGACACATGGAACCGAGCCTCCCTCTCCAGCAGACCTGATGTCAGGCCGGCCTGCACACCTGCTACAGCTGATGCGAACCCCCACCTACAGGAATACCCCCGTCCTGGAATCACAGATCCCTGAGGTCAAAGTACCTTTAAGGTCACTTCACCCAACCTTCCCCCGCAAACAACACAGCCACATGACAGGAAAGCCCCTTTTAAATTTCTTTAGGGTCCAGGAGCTAAGTCACTGCTGTGCAAGGACCTTGGGCTCCGCTGTGCAGCTCCTCCATAGGAGACCCCTCAGTGATACCGAAGTCTGCCCCCGGGCCATCCTCCCCAGTGCACACACACTCACACAGTGCACACGTGCGCGCGCGCACCGCGGGCGCCGAGTCCTACTGTAGGCGAGGCTGCTGTCACTTACCGTACTTAGCTCTGTTCCCGCCACCCTGGGAGTAGCCAGTGTCTGCAGCGGAGGGGGATTCCGGAGACCACCCTTTGTGGCGCTTTTTGGGGGGCCCGGCGTTTGACAGGATACCTGGAAAACATGCAGAGTATAGATGAGGCTGCCACAAAGGACGAGCTTTAAAACATCCCCGATTTGGAGAACACGTGTCAGTTTTAAACCTCAGAGCTTCACGACGGTTCCCCACTGTCTACTGAAGCATGTGATGGGCATGAAGAAACGTCCTGTCCCTTTCAGTGAACATCTCATTCCAGACCAGCACAGGACGGAGAGGCTTATCTCTGAGCCTCGGAACCCCAGTCTTTAACACGGGATCATGAACCAAGCGCGGTGGTTTGAAAAGACTAAGGAGCATGCGCATAAAGCAGAGTCTGGCCCGCTGACTGGCAGCCCCCAAGATCCCATCTCCTTCCAGCTCCTCTTCTGACGCCACCGTCACAGCCTTACCGCTGGGGGGCAGCACTGCTCCACCTGCTCCCACCAGAGCCTTGGCCACCCAGGCCGACCGGAGGGCCGACCAGAGAAGTCCTGGGGAACGGCAGCCGGTACCCGCCGCTGTGCTGGTTTTCTAGACAACAGCAGCATGTGCGTGACTCGGGGTATGTTCCTGGGTTATTCAAAACATCAGGAACCGGTTACCCTGCTTTTTTGAGCAATCCAACACAAAATTTCCCCTACGTTGAGAGCTATGCATTCAACCATACATGTTAAAGTCACCCGGGACACCCTTAAAACTCTTGAGTGCCTGGATGTGAGCTCATCCCAAGTAAACCAAACCCAGCCCCGGGCAGAGCCCGGGCATCGTGAGGCCCCGAGCTCCGGGTGACTAAGTCACAAGCAGGACTGAGAACCATAGTTTAGAGCAACATTTCTGTACATTTGGTCTGAGAAGGAGCTGGACAGACGCAGCAGAGGCTTGTTACAACAGCCCGCTCCTGGGCCTGCCTTGACCTCTAGAACCGGATCTCTGGAAACAAGAGATTTATTCCCAGGCACGCTGGCTACGCCTAAGGGCACTGCGGTTCTAGAGCCACTTAAATGTCATAAAGTTATTCTCAGGTCCTCCCTCGACTGACCAAAAATGAATAAAGTGAATAAAAAGGTAAAATACAAGGTACTTTGTTCACACAGAGCTTTCAAGCAGATGGGCTCCTTCAACCCCCACGCCCCCAGCAGCGTGGGAGGCAGACAGGATAACGGCTGCTCCGTGTAGGCCACTGCTTCTACTGCCGGGACATCTGTCCTCGGGTGCCAACAGAGGCGCTCCTACAGATACAAAGACACCCGCGCCCCTAAAAACCACATTAAACTACCAAAGAGGGGTTCGGCCTCAACACTGAGGACGGAAGGTCTACAAATATTTTCCCCTTTGGGACGCAAGCTCTAGCCAACCCTAGTGTGATGTCCCAAAGTGATGTCACCAGGAGCTGTCCCTGTGCACCCAGCGTGGACCATTTCCCGCAGTGGCTCCTGATACTGGGGGAAGGGGTCACTACTTGGCACTCTGGGTGAGCAAGTCTTCATTACGCAGTCCACTCACTGCCGGACACAGAGCACCCCGACCCCCAGTGGGGGACCTCCAAGGAAGGATCCTGGGCGCCTGCTAACAGCCCCCAGCAGGGGGCAGTACCTCCCCACTGAGAACCACAGAGCGACAGCCCTCAAGCCCACATCCAACACTTCTCACAGTTTCAGAAACAGTTTCTTAAAACTGATTTCCTCTCTCCCCTGAGGGAGCCAGAAGGCCCAGGCAGGCCCTCCCGCATTTCGGCTGGGCTGTTAAAGCAACTCCATTCTGTCAGCATCCACGAAAGCTGGGCACCTGGGGCCCCAAGATGGGGAGGACACCGGCAATGCCCTTGGGAATGTCACTGCTTACAGGACACGGGTGGCCACAGAAGGGAGAGAGAGCCCTGGGGCGTGCCAGGGAGGGAGGGAGCCGTCCTGTAGGAGGGGTCACCTGAGCTATGCCCTGAAAGGTGCGTTAGCGGTGGGGTGGGGAGATGTTTCCAGATCCTGCTGTGTGGCCGGGTGTGGGGACAGGCATGGGGGCACTGAACCATCCCACACTGGAGTGCAGAAGCCACAGGGAATAATGGGATTGTACGGGCTGGCTGGGGGCAGGTTCCAGAAGGGGTCGAGCATTACTGGGGACCTGGGGGCTTTCTCCTTCCCACACGGCCCATTCTCCAGGGTAAAGGCTGGCTGTGCACCGCAAGCAGGACAGGCGTCACAGGTCAGGCCTGCTGTCGCCGTCCCAGAAGCCCGGTCCTTGGCCACCCTAAATTCAGCCCCTCGCTGAGAAGAACCAGTCAGAGGAAGAAAAGTGGGGGCCTGCCTGAGACTCCTCCTGCCAGAGGAGGGACAAGAGCTTGACCTCAGATTCCACGCTGGTTAGGACGGGGGAGTCTCAGGTCCAATTCAGAAAACACAATGGTCCTTCAACTAAGAGGGAGACTCCCGCCAGGGAAGTCCTCCACTGGCCGGGTAACGGAAGCGGAGAAGCCTGGGCAAGGCTGGGCTGCCTCTCTGGGCCTCACGTGCCTCCTCTACCAGAGTGTGGGGCTGGACAGTTGTTATGGGCTCTTCCAGTGAACAGTCTTGGATCCCAAAATCCACTTAGCTATGTGCATGGAGGAAGAGAGAAGAAAGCCTGGCTCCCTAAACAGCTCCCACAAGCACGGAGGGGCAAACACAGAGCCCAGGGTCAGTCTCCATGTCCCGTACTGCTTAACCCGTTTGTTCACTTCCTCGCCCTCTTCCATGCTTCCTCCCTTACCATCTCTCATGCTTCCCAAACTGTAAGCTGTAGCTCAGCTGTCACCTCCTCCAGGAAGCCCTCCTTGAGAAGACCAGCTCAGGGATGATGATGATGTGGGTGGCCTAATGGTGTCCACCTGTGAGCTGCCAGATGTGCCCTGAATTTCCACACAGCCCCTCAGCTGACCCTCTCGGCTGCCCTGAGAGCAGAATTCTCATCTCCAGATGAGGCACTTTGGTCAGAAGGCTTGTCCAAGATGCCCCAACTAATACGAGCCGCAGTTGAGTTTCGAATTCACAGTTATCTGAATTGGGAGCCCACGTTCCTCCCCTGCCACCATGCTGCCCAGAACTCTACAGCCCTCCTGATGTGTGAGCCCACAGGAGATGAGCCACCCGCTGCTTCCTGGCAGACGCCCATCACTCAAGTCGGTAGCCAGAGCTGCAGGTTCCCCCAAGTACCGGGGCCTGGGCACGGCCCCCCAGACTCTGGAGGCACCTGCTGGCCGGTCCCAACTCCCCGTCCATGCCACACCAACTCCAGGAGGTGCGGGGGCCCCAGCATGGTCGCCCGATGAATCCCCCAACAGCCCAGCCCAGAGGAAAGCAAGACACCACCAACCCCCGCCCCGGCAGGACCAGCAACACTACCAAGCGCAGAGGGCCGCGGCATGGCTGACAGGTCGTTCTTCACCAGCTGCTGGTGCTTCGGGGAGTCCTTGCCATTGAGAACAGCTGGACCCACAGCGGCCGCTAGCGAGGGGTGCTCGGAGGCTGGTCCTGGCAGCGGAGAAAGAGAAGAGGGAGCACACACTCAGATCACAGGATGCCCTGTGAGCCCAGGTGGCAGGAAATTACTCTTCTTCCATTTTTACAAAGTTATAAACGAGCTTCTGGCCGACAAGTGACTCTGCCCACTGAGAACACACAAACACAGATGCACACATACTCCTGTCCCAGGGAGCACGGCCTGCGTGAAAGGAGAACCAGGCAGACCTGGGGGCCAGTGGGAACCCTGAATCCCAGGGGAGCACACAAGGCTCTTCCGCCACCCTCCCCTTCCCCGCCCGGCTCAGGCTTGTAGCAGACACGCTTGGGAATCCCATCAGGCTTGCGGTTGCCCACTCCGGGCTGCTCGCGGGGCCTGGGGACAATCCTGGAGGACACTGGGGGTACTGGTCTCGTGAGCCCCACCACAACACCTACGTGCCTGCATCAGCCAGAATGGTCTGGAAGGCCCTCCAGAGTCGAGGGCAGCCCAGACCATTTCCAGTGGGTGCGGCGGCATGAGGAGGGGTCCAGAGCATGGTTCTGAAGCCAGCTCAGCCTCGACTTCCCGGGTGGTGCCCCGGAGAAACTCAAGCCCACATGCAGAGTGCTGTTAGGACTCAAGGAGGTGCCCGTGGGACTGCGGGCCACGAGCTGGTCTCACCTGCCCCTCCCAGGAACCCCAGCCCAGCACGGATGTGGTGTCATTCTAGAGCGAGCTCTAAGCTGCAAACTGGGGGTGCAGAGGGACCCCCATGCCCCACACCACCAACAAGGAGATCACATTTTGCTGCCAACAGGAAGGAAGACAGGACATCTTTCTAAATTAAAAACACAGCACGCTGTGCCGGAAACTACTACAAATTCACGATGAAACACAAAAGCGCTGCAGACAGCACAGGCAAAGCCTTCTAGTTATCTTGAAAAATGTGTGGCTGCCTCATGGAGCTGCCATGCCAGGGACATGCAGGGGACATGCCGGGGACATGCCAGCCCGCGGATGCAGCATGGCTGGCATTTCGCCACCACTCACCTGCCTGCTGGGCTCCCATCGGGATGCTCGGTGTCGCTCCAGGAACGGGTTCGCTGGAGAAGGCCGCCAGGGGCCCGGAGCTCTCCCCGGGCAGGAAGAGGGAACTGGAGCAAGTACTGGCTGAGGTCTGCCGGCTTCTGAACTCTAAGGGAGCAAGACGCACGCATCAAAACCAATTCTGCACCAATTCTGGAATGCTCTCCTAGACAAGAGAGCTAGACACCTAGATAACCAAAATGGTGCCAACGCCTTCCTGGCTTTGCTTCAGGGTAGCTGGAGGGAGGTGGGCTTGCCAGGGGAATCCGTCTGGGGGACAGCTCTGATGACCAGGAGTGGGAGGCATCATGAGCATTTGAGAAAAACAGAGGACACAGATGAGTCACCCAATCGCTTCCCTTCGAGTCCAAGGAAAGAAGAGACAGAGGGAGAGGAAGCGCCAACATCCTTCCCCACCCTCCATCCTAAAAGTCACCCTCTGTCAGAAAGATGGACCCCCAGCTGCACGGCCAGCCGGGGAGGTGCGTGGTCATAGCAAGTGATCACAGACTCTTATGGGTCCCACAGTGGAAGAACCACTGGCCCCCAGGACCTAGAAAATGACTGACACAAGAAATACCTATGGAGTGATGTGAGAAGAGGAGGGGGCAGGGGAGGAATGCCCAGAGCCAGCCCCTCCTGAAGCCCGCCTTCTCTTCACAGCAGCTGGCTGGGGGAGGCCAGACGACCAGAAGGGAGCCGACGCAGACAATGAGGGACAAAAGATTCTTGCTGAGACCCCTCCTGGGACATGTCCCTCCAGACCTGGGTGAGTGGGGGCATCTCAGGGACCACCTATGGCTGAAAACCCATCCCCCCACTTCCCTCCATAGATGACTTAGCCACGGGTGATACGGGGAGATAGGAAGGGGGGGGAAGCCCAGGAATGTCCTCAAGGACAGGACTCTGAGGCTGGACTTTCTATTCTGCTCACAGAGTTCGGGGCAGAAAAAGTGGGGCATTATTCAAGCCCTTATTCCCCTAACTCAGGGTCCCTCAGCCTTAGCACCACTGGTATTTTGGACTGGATAATTCTTTGTAGGAGGGTGGGGTGGCTGTTTTACGGAGTCTCTGGTCTACACTGGCTGGATGACAGCACTCTCCAGTCACGGGGATCATAAAGGTCTCCAAGCACTGCCAAATGTCCCATGGTGGACAAAATCAGCCCCGGTTGAGAACCTCTACCCCCAAACACCAGCTACAAACACAGGCACGGCACAGTGTGGCCCTCTGTCAGCTTTTCAATGTCCTGCACAATTCGGCAGGTACCGGACACGCCCCTAAGTCACGGCAGCGCGGCGACGGCACGGGGCTGGCCCCCGGCCCGCAGTCCTGCCTCCCGGAGACTGTGGAGCCTGTTCTCCTCTAAGCCCTGCTGCCTGGCCCCAGGGCCACTCGGAGGACCCCCACTCGCCCACCCAACCCCGCCCGAAGTCCAAGGGCTCACCTGAGCCTTTCCAGCAAATGAGAGGTCCTTTGGTGAGAGCCCCCTGTGCGTTGCGGACCAGGTAATACTTCAAGTGTTTCTGCTTCTTGGGCTGAGTGGTCAGCTTAAGATTTATGTGGTTAGAGAATTCTGTGAAGTAACAGAAGCCTTTCTTCCCACAGCCAACACAGTTCCCAGAGAAACCTGCGGGAGGAAGCGACCACGAAAGTCTCTAGCTTACCTTCAACACCCTCCTCAAATAATACAGACTTTATGGAAACTCTATGCACATTCTGTACCACCAACCAGAAGATTCCACAGGGCAAAGGTCCCTGGTACCTTATGCTGGGCCAGGGGTCAGGATGACCTTGACTCAAACAGAAGAGGGACCAAAAAGACTCAGTCACGAACATACCACACCACCCCCCTCCCCGCACCTCCCAGCAAACTCTGAAGACTGAACTGGCCCCAGGGGCAAGTGTTCACGCCTGTGACACAGAGCAAACTTTACACGAACTATCATGTTCGACTGTCTATACCGACCAAGTGCTTGTAACAGACTGTACGTCCCCATCTCCAATCACAGAATCGCAAAGTCCTCAGACCACCGACACTAGGATGCACGGAGGGACCTCCCGAGAGCCCAGCTTCCATCCCGCTCCCAGGAGTTGTTGAAAAGAAAGGAAAGCATCATGGTGCTTGGCCAGAAGAGCAGTGAGGAAATGCTGGGAGCTCGGCAGCCAGGGGAGCGGAGACCGTCTGTGAGAGTGTGGCTGTCACCGTGTCAGCGTCCCGAATGGGCCTTCCTGGGAAGGGGCAGAGGTTCCCACCAGCTGTGAGGCTCCAGAAAGGCTGCCCCATGACAAAACGACCCCCTATGAGCAGGTAGAATCCAGAGAGTATGCGTGGGAAGACTTCTACAAACCATCAAGTCCAACCAAACCACACTCACAACCGCTGGTTCGCAGAGGAGGAAGGGGCCGCTCTGCCTTTTCTGCCCGACAGCCGCTCGCCTCTACCCCCAGCATCTCAAGAAAGCCTTCCTTCAGACCTCGCCTCGCCCACTGGTGCGTCGGCTTCCCACGGTACGAGGTCCTTTGGGAGCAAAGCCCCTGAAGCTGAGATTGACTAATTTTGTCACAGTCTGTGGCTTCAAGCTTACAAAGGCCACTGTGACTTACTTAGCCCAGGAGAGCCACACGGCCACGTATGTAAGCCTGGCTTGTTTAAACACGGCCTTCCTGAGACTCTGCCAAAATAACATGTTCCTGATGGTTCAACGCATGTCCACAGAGAAACGAGACACTTATGTTATAGAAACTTACTGTGGACAGAAAGGGAACAAACGTGCCCAGAGAACCAGGGACGTTCCGGCCATCTGCTGTCCCCCAGACAGATCACTCGGCTCTATTGACATAACAACTGGTTGATCGGGACAGCAGAACCTTCTTTGGGGAAGGCTGAGAACAAGAAAGGTTACGTACGAGTCCCAGCCGGATGCAGACAGTGTGGCCCCATTCTGGCCTGAGAATAGAGTGTCGACCACAAACATGACATTCAAGGCCACCCCGAATCCTACCCAACCCCCACCTCCAGCTTCTGCTCCTGTTCCCCACTCTGCTATGCCGAATCCCCAACGGGACGCCCCGCCCACTCCCACCAGGCTCAGGCTCCTTCCTACGGAAGCCCCACCTGCCTGTGTCCCGCTGTCACTCAATGCCCATCTCAAATGTCCACCTCTTCAGACCTGTCCTTGATCCAAAGGGTTGAAGCTTACTGTTCTCAACCCTCGACTGCCCTTTATTCTGCTGAGAGGATCATGGTAACCTCTTCTTCCGTTTTTATTGAAATTTGCATCTTTTTTTCCCCATTAACTCTCCCCATGCTCCAAAGGACGGGCATCGTGGTGTGAGTGCACGTAGGTGTGGGCTGTGTGTGTCCGTGTAAGTTCCTGTGCACAGACTAGGGCCCGGCACGTGGCAGACAGTCAGTAAACACCAGGCGGGAAGCCGGGAGAAGCCAGGGAACTATCCCCATGAACGCTTTGGGATTTCTGCATATACTTTGAGATAATAATCTGACTTTTATTTATGGCTTTGTCTCCAACCTGGCTCACCCGCCATCAAAGAATAAGGCCCCAAAAAACCTTCCAAGCTCTCGGGAAGGGACTCTGGCCCCAAGTGTTGAAAACATGGGTGGACAAGAACCACTGCCAGGCCGCGCGATGCTAAGAGCCAAGGCCAAGGCCAACCGTGCCAAGGCCAACACTGCCGTCCAGAAGCAGCTACATGGATGTCAGGTCCTGGTCCCATGAGCAACATGGGCTGCGGGACCACGGCTCCCTTTCAGAAGCAGGACTGGGAAGCAAAGACCATCAGGAATGTCTCCCTGTGGTTCAGAAGGGGAAACCCCAGGTCTTCTGGGTCCAGCACATATTGAGGGAGCCGGCAGGCAAGCTGCTCTCCTGCTTTGGCCAGGAGAAGAGGCTGCCCTTCAGAGAGGTGATCTGGGACCACAGAAGGGGGCGACCAAGGACACCCCAGGACAGCTTCCCAGCCAGTCCCAGGAGACCAGGGAAATGGATGAAATCACCCCAACTGAACACATGAGGTAATTCTAACATTTCAGGAAATTGTCTGCAAGGCAATAAAAATGTTCACAAGGATGCATAAAATGAGCCATCCTCTTTGGAAATCTGCCTCAGGACTGGGGCATTGATAATAATCTCTTGCAAAGACAGAAAGCCCGGGATGCAGCCCGAGTGCTCCAACTCCGCGGCACAAACGCCCAGAGTTGAGAGACACGGTTCCTCCAATGCCTACGGCGCAGGGTCCCCTGCATAAAACCGAGTCTCCCAAGAGCACACACGGCAGCACGACCGCTGGTCCTACGGGCCCCTGTCTAGCCGTGTCCGTCTGCCCAGACAGCCCTGCTGCAGGTGCGCACAGAGCCAGGCTCTGCCGCCGGTGGGCAGCCCCCTGGCAAGGCAGGGCTCAACAGGGCCGTGCAGCCGAGGTCAGACCTGGAGAGGGGCTCCGCGCTCTATTTAAGGACGGAGCCATCCCAGGCAGGCACGTGCCACACTGGGGAGCCAGGGGGCCGCGCCCCTGTTCCCTGAAAATGAACGGCGACTCAGGACAAAACCAGCATCGTCTCTGGCTTCCTTCAGCAAACGAAGGGAAAACACCCAGCATCGAACACTGTGTCCGGCTGTGAACACAAGCCGTGAAGACCAATCCAAAGCCCCACGTGGATGGTGGATGGAGAAGAAAAAGGGGCCGAGTAAAACAGATGTTCACTGCGGCGTGGTGGGCGGTTTCCTCCTCTTCCGCTTCGCGCTTCACTTCTGTGGTTCCTGCCACGATCCTGCTTGTGGAGGTAAATACCGCCTCACGACCATGAGGAAAAAAACACGTCCGTGGACCCCAGCCTTGATATTTTGGCCAAATTCCAACTGAAGGACAGAAGGGATCTCCCTGAAAGGGGAACCTCCTACACTGTTGGTGGGAACACAGGCTGGTGCAGCCACTCTGGAAAACAGCATGGAGGTTCCTCAAAATGTTGAAAATAGAACTGCCCTATGACCCAGCAATTGCACTACTGGGTATTTACCCTAAAGATACAAACGTAGTGATCCGAAGGGGCACGTGCACCCGAATGTTTATAGCAGCAATGTCCACAATAGCCAAACTATGGAAAGAACCTAGATGTCCATCAACAGATGAATGGAACAAGAAGATGTGGTATATATACACAATGGAATACTATGCAGCCATCAGAAGAAATGAAATCTTGCCATTTGCGACAACATGGATGGAACTAGAGCGTATCATGCTTAGCGAAATAAGTCAATCAGAGAAAGACAACTATCATATGATCTCCCTGATATGAGGAAGTGGTGATGCAACATGGGGCTTAAGGGGGTAGGAGAAGAATCAATGAAACAAGGTGGGATTGGGAGGGAGACAAACCATAAGTGACTCTTAATCTCACAAAACAAACTGAGGGGTTGTGGGGGGAGGGGGTTTGGGAGAAGGGAGTGGGTTTATGGACATTGGGGAGGGTATGTGCTTTGGTGAGTGCTGTGAAGTGTGTAAACCTGGCGATTCACAGACCTGTACCCCTGGGGATAAAAATATATGTTTATAAAAAATAAAAAATTAAAAAAAAAAAGAAGGGATCTCCCTTCTACTTGTGTCTCTGAACATGGGCCTCTAGGCGCACCTCCCTTTGCTTCCTCCTGGGTGTGCCTCAGAAGAGGGACCCAGACCAGAGCGCCCACCAGGCAGTGGGCGAGAGGCACGCGGTCCCACAGGCCCACACCCGAGAGGCGGGAAAAGCCTTAAGATCTGAGTCAGGGTTCAGACGAGACAGAAACGAGATGGGGGTGATGGGCGTGGAAAGATGAAACAAACAGTGATGGTACATGAGCAGGCTGGGAACATACCCAACAAGACCCGGGGATTATCTAGAATCCTACAGGAAGGCTCAGAACTAGGTCCCCTGCCTCTAGTTCTTCCTTAGGAAGAGGCAGAGAGAAATCTCTTGTTCGTGTGACCTCTGAGAGACTGTTCTAAAATGCAAGTTAAAAACACAGCCATCCCCAAGTTTGAACATTTCCAAACACAGAAACTGTTCCAGGAACACCGAACGGAGGGGACCGTACATGGAGAGAGAATGAGTGACAGGTCAACCAATGCTGTGGGAAAATCTTGTTTGGATCTTGACTGTAAAACCAACCAACAAAAACTGTAAGACAAAATTTGAACACAGCGGATATTCGATGTTATAAAATGACTACTACATGTTTTAGATACAATAACGGTGTTAGGTTTTTAACAAAAAGCCCTTTCTTTTTAGAGATACACAGTGAAATGCACACAGAGGAAATGACACATCTGGGATTTGCCTCCAAATAATCGGGTAGGGACAGAGGAAGAGTTAGAAGTGAAATGCAACGGACCGTGTCTTAGTAACTGCTGCAGACACAAGACAGATACATAACACTATCACAGGCTTCCCCCTACTTCCACAGTTTGAAAATGCCTTCCTGGGGCACCTGGGTGGCTCTGTGGGTTAAGCATCCAACTCTTGGTTCCAGCTCAGGTCATGCCCTCAGGGTTATGGAAGCCCCGTGTTGGGCTCCCTGCTCAGCCTGGAGGGAGTGACTTCTGGGGTACCAGAGCCTTTCCCAGGCAGGGCCCAGGCAGCCCCCACTCCCAGTCTCCCCCCGTCCCTCCAGCACACCATCTTCCTCTTTGCACGTGGCCCCCCTCCTGCCCGAGAGCACCCCATCTTCTGGAATATGAGACTAGGGCCGGAGCACCCGGATTCAAATTCAAGACCTGCCACTTACTAGCTGGGTGACCCTGAGCAAGTCACCTAACCTCTCTGTGCCTTCGTTCCTTCATACATAAGCGCCAGGTAATAACATACCCACCTCCCGGGCTTATCGCATCCCTCTGAGCAATTTCGGGCGCAGGGTCAGGGCTCCGTGACGGGGCTGCTCCGAGTGCCTTGCTGCTGTCACTGTTCTCCGGCTGACATAACGCAGCTGGTTTTTCAGGGCCCAGCTCAACACCACACCCTCGGGGACACCCCGCCCGTCACCGGGGCTCAGTGCGCCCTTCCGCAGCTCCCCCATACAGCGTGCTGCACAGAGATGTAGTAAAAGATTGATATCTGCAGCTCTCTGAGCTGAGTCCCTGCTTGCCTGAGTTTTCGCCCCAAGAGGCAAGCTCCCAGGGAAGGACCCGTGAATTTGACTTTGGGGCCCCGGCACTGAACTCGAAGTCCACATCCCATCCGGGTACACATTCCATAAATGCTTAATGCTCTGCCTGCTGAGTGAACACAGGACTCAATTACACCTAAGGGGGAAAATGAACGTCGCAGCCCCATGTTTTCTTTTACCTGAGCTGTCAGCCCATTTCGCTGAATTATCGTCAACACCTGGAAACACGCACCGAGATTTTCATCTTCTCAGACAAAATCCCTTGGTTGATTCAAAGTCGCTAAAACAAGATTCCCTTCATTATAAACTGGGGGGTGGGGGGGTTATAAATTAGGAGTTAAAGCCATTGCTTCCCCCAAGATCCTGCAGAGCTTCCATTTTATAGATCACTAAAAAGCACGGAGCCCGGGCCGCCGGAGGGCTGGGGGGCCCCCTCGTCCTGCGCAACCATAGGGGTAATTGCAGGAAACCCAAACAGTGTTAAGTGTGCAAGCTGAGAGCATAAAGTTATTTTAAAAGAAGAAAGCATCGGTTATTACCAACCGCCCCTCGTTACCGACCTCCGATGGCTTTTTGGCGAGCAGTTAACAAAGACCCCACTTCCTCTGCCCTCGCCACCTGAGGAGCTGGAGCTGTCGGGGGAGGGGGGCGCTGGTGGTGAATGCACTGAGAGATTCCTGTCTCCACCTCTCAAGACCCAGAACCTCCTTGATTTACTGCCCTCGTCATTCCTTTACAGTCACAACGTGGGGGAATTCAGCCGCAGCCCCGGCCACCACCGGATCGAACGGCAAGTCACCCGCGCCGTCCTCCCGGCACATGGCCTCCGGAGTGGTCTCGAGGAGCACGCTAAATCTGAGACGGAAGGACTCCATGAGCTCCTTGGGAATTTTCCGGGATTGTTCTTGTCTTCACACGAGCTCGGTACAATATGAGCCGCTCTCTCCCTGGTCACTGTCCCAGAGCTGCCCCTGCAGCGTCACCTGCCTTGCTTCCTGGCATTACCCGCCCCCCCCCCACCCCCACCGTCACCTGGAGGCAGGAACCATGTCTTTGTTTTCTGCGGCTCCATCCTGCCCCCCTGGTCTCTCCTCCCCTCGGGCCCTTCCCATGGTGTCTCAGACATAAAACGTGCTATAAATACCCACGCACAAGCATGGACCTACTCAGCTTCAGGGGTGGGGTCAAGCAGGAAACGTACCCGTTCTACAGAGAAAACGGCTTCTGGGGCTGTGTCTGGCCCCCATCATTAAAGCCCTTCTGCCTGTCTGCTCCTCCTCCTAAGGAGACACCAGGCCCGGCGAAGGGGCCAGATTGCTGAACGGCCAAGAGCACGTGTGGGAATCACTCCGCACTTGACGGACAAGGTACGAATGTTCTGCAAGCAGGAACACACATTCGGCCCCGTTCTCCCTCTGCCTCTTGTCTGATGGCTTCTGAAACCGTCTCGGACAGGTCTCTACTCTACTCTTTATATTTTTTTTAAGATTTTATTTACTTATTTGACATAGAGTGAGAGAAAGCACAGGCAGGGAGAGTGGAAGAGGGAGAAGCAGCCTCCCTGAGCCCCATGCGGGACTCGATCCCGGGACCCTGAGATCATGACCTGAGCCGAAGGCAGTCGCTCAACCAGCTGAGCCCCTCAGGTGCCCCTTTATCCTATTCTTGACACGGGAAGGCACTTAGAAAAGGTCTGATGAACATACATCTAAAAAAGTTCATTCTCAAGGTCAGGTTCTCTATAGGAAGTTCATCACATTTAAAAATAAATCTCATTTTAAAAAATTATAAATAAGTAAATAAATAAGTAAATCTCATTAACCTTCCAGTTCCACAAGGGAAGACAGGGCCTGCTGAAGAAGAGGCCCCCACAGGAGGCCCCCACACCCCACCCCCGACCAAAGGCCTCCCGTGTCCCCACCCCCACAGGCAGGTGGAACCACAGAGAAGGACTTACCAAGAAGAGCGTTGTGTCCGTTATCATCAGGCAAGAACCTTTTGTCAACGGCACACACCAGGAGATGGTCCGGCAGGCTGGGGGACTTGGCCCCCACGAGGAGAAAGCCTGCGGGGATGTCGATGGGCTCACTGGAAAGGGAGACGAGACGCAGGTCCTTCCCCGCCTGGCAGAACCCTACGAGGAATGGACAGGACTCACATGCGCGCCAAGGGGCTTCCCCAGAACCAGGCTCCCCGTGGGCCCAGGGAGGACGTTCCAGGTCTTGTCAGGAGCAAACCTCACCTCTGCATGTGGCTGACTTTAATATTACTTCCAAGAGATAAAATTAGAACCACAGTTACTCGGGACACCTGACGCATGTTAATTCCTTTGAAGACGCGGTGTCCCCGTCATTCACGTACAAATGAAACTCCGCAGGAAAAACGGTGGACGAGCAAGGGTCAACTAAAATGTACACGTGATGGATCCCCAAGAAACTGTGAGTAATGTGGTATTTTCCACACCCTGCACTTTTCACATGTATGAGAAACAGGGAAATGTCACAACGAGGGAGCCAGAGCCGCCTGGTGCTGGCTGCCCCTGGGGAGGGGACCGGGACACAAGGCGAGTGATCATCAGCGAGCCTGGCACTCTAGACCCTTTTGAACATTTTGTATTTAGAGCTTTTAAATGTATTTCCCATTTGGAAAATAAGTGCCCTAAAATGTCTAGAAATAAAAGGGGAGAAACAGCTGAGATTTATTTGGATGGGCCTCTCCGAGGTCTTCCGGATGAGGGCACACTCGGCCCATCTCCTGCGTCTGCTCCATCCTTAGCTACCAACTGAAACAATGAGAGTTAATGGGATCCTGAAGGTCCCAAGGCTTTCCTGCCAGACTCTACAACGCGAACAGAGCCCTCCGGCATGCACCTGCTTCACAGGTGCTGGGTCTACAGCACGTGGGTCCAGAGTCTCCCATATGCCCCCGGGGAGGGTCATGAAGGGGCCTGGACGGGGGGTTGGCAGGCATGGAGACAGTGCTCACTGTGTGCCAGGCACTGGACCAGGAACAGCTCTGCAAAGCTCTCATGGGGAAGTGATTCTGCCCCCAGTTTGCAGAGATGGAAATCAAGGCTCAGAGAGGTTCCGGGATGTGCTCAGAGCTGCTGAGAGCTGGGCCAGGTCGGGGGCAAGTTCAGCAAAGTCCCTGAGGCTGAGGTGAAGCACCCTGCAGGCCTTCTCGCTACATGGCCTGGGCCCATCCTTCTGAAGAGCTGGAGGAAAAGTGGCGAAGGACAATCCGTGGTTTCCACGTTGACTTGGAAATTCTTTGAAAATCTCTGTAATGACCACTGCAGAGTTCACGGTTTCCTTCTTTAACTAGGTGACCTTTTAACATCTGGACACTAGAAGTCCTATGTCCTGAAGAGCCACGGCGCTGGTTTCTCTCTCCCTAAAAGAGCAGCCTCCTTGAGAGCTGACTGTCTCTCCTGCCACCATCCTGTGCAAGGCCAAGTCCAGGCCCACACACATGGCACCTGGGACCTCCACGCCCCGTGTGACCTCAGCACTACGCCGTGCCCGGCCAGACCTCAGACTCCTACCTACACACACTGCCAGCAGCTCCCCAGAGGGGCTATACTCTCCCCCTTCTGAGCCTTTGCACATGCTGTTCCTCTGTCTGAAACAGTTTCCCCCAACCTTCTCACAGACTCCTGCTAATCCTCCAAAACCCAGATGACGGGCCACGTCCTCCAGGAAGCCTTCCCTAAACTCTCTGCCTGTGGGAGGAACGTTTCCTGAGCTCCCAGGCACCCGTGCTTGCCCACCCCGCCCTGTCAGCACTTTCCACCTCGTGTGCAAAGTGTCTGCTTGCCTCCATAGCTCCATGAAGCTGGGAGCTCCTGTACCTGTTATCTCCGTATTTCCAGAGTGGGGAGGGGCCCAGTCAGGAGTGGCCTAACTAGTGACACCCCTCGACTGGCGTGGTGACCGGCAGATGAACGCACAGCACTCCGAGAGGCTGTCCCGCTAGTGAGTGGCAGAGCCCCAAGTTTCTCTGAGGGCAGAGCGCGAGCTCTTATCACCAGACCAGGGAGCCCCCGCCCCCGGCATTCCTGTGCCTCGGTTCCTCCACGGACTGATTCTACATGGCTCCTGAGAGAACACACGTCTCCCCTCCTCGATGGTAAAGCGGGACCGCGGAGGAAGATTATTCTCACAATCTCACTGTGATTATTCTCACAGGCAGACCCGAACTGGGAAAATATCCGAGTTTCCAAACCACCACTGAACGGACGGATCCAAATCCACTCGTAAACTCGAGCTGTCCACAGAGTGCCAAGGGGCAGTGAGCCGACAGCCCCCCGGGGGCGGGAGGGGGATGTAGCCAGGGACCAGGGGCACAGGGGACCCGGGGCGCACAGCCGCAGACTCTGCCAGCTGCCAGCCTCACCATCCATGGTACAGCAGCCTTCGGGCGGAGGGTGCATCTGGTAGGGATTTGGGGGACAGGTGGGCTCCAGCCCCGCTTCTCCCTCCTCTTCCTCGTCTTCATTGTCCACTTGGCTACCACCTGCAAGTGGCAAAGGGGAGGCAGGAGACAGTCAGAGGCAAGGGGCCAGCAAGTCTCAGCCATTTAATAATTAACCAGTCCCTACAGGCCTGCTGGGAGCCGGGCATCACCCCCCACCCCCTCTCCCCCCGCCTCCAACCCCGCCCGGCTCTGTTCCGAGGGGAAAGCTGAGGTTACAGGACTTTCCCAAGGTCACAGACTCGGGCTCCCAGCCTGGCCTCGTGACTTCAAATTCAGGTTCACGTCTCTTTCCATTCGGCAGAGCTGCACGCGTCTGCTCACGCACCAGGGTTCCACACACACATAACTTTTGAGAATCCCTCCAGAATCCTTCTGGGGGAGGGGCCACAGATTCAGGTATAGACCATTTTACAGAGAGGGACCCAATGGCTGTCCTGCATCCCTCGGGTGACAGCCGGCTCCCAGGGTCACCTGAGGCCCCCGCTGATGTTCGACTGTCCTGTGTGGCTTGGAATACAAAGCGTCGTGTGAGCGGTCTCTCTCCGGCATGCAAACTGTCCGTGTTCGTTTAGCCCCAGGGGAGGAATGGACGCATAGGGAGGACCAGAAATACAAACACACCCGAGTCTGGCACAGACACACAAAGCACCATTCCAGAACACGGCCAGGCGGGTTATGACTTGGGGAAACTTTTTTTTTAAGTGCCGTCGCATACTGGCAAACACGCAACTGGCCGGAAGAGCCAGGGATTGGTCTTGAAGTCCCCCCGCTCCCTGCTCATGAGCTCTGTCGCGGTGGTGAAACAGCTTCTGGTCATTCCCCGCAGCCTCTCGGCTCACAAAGAATGGGGCTCCTGCCCTCATGCACTCTGTGACCCCAGAGGCAGTGCCCAGGACACGCACGCCCAACTGATGGGGGCACAGCCCCTCGAGCCCCATTTGGCCAGCACTGCTCAAGAAGGGGGTTCAGCTGAATGAATTTCCCAGGCTACGGAAGTACCGTCCTAACTCCGTTTAACAGACATTTTTGGTCAAAAGTCTCTCTCAGCTTGTCCGGGTTTAACTGTCATTTAATAACTAGCATGCAAACTTCTTCGTGGAATAGGGTTATTACGAGCATCCTGGAAGGGGCTGGGCTGGAAGACCGTTTTTCTTCTTTTTTGTTTCTCTGCCTCCTGTTTTAGCGCTCTTTCTGTGTTCCCGTTTCTCCTGCCTCCTCTTCTCGGCTCTGCCCCTCCATCTATCCAGTGGGTTCGGTGGTTCTAGGCGAGTGATGAAATCATGTGCAGGGGAAAGAGAAGGGCTGGGAATCAGGGAACTCTCAATTCTCGAGCCTGCCGCTGCCTGTGTGGCCAGGAGAAAGTTACTTAACCTCTCTGTGCATCAGACCCTGCATCTTTGAAATGAGGTGGTTATACAGGGCCTCTGAGCTGCTCCCGTCGGCCATCAGCGTCACACAGCATCTTCCTGATGTGATTTAATTACTACGGTGGCCACCACTTTAAAGGTGCCCGTGGGACAAGAGGCAGAAGAAGCTGAACATCTGAAGCCAACTCAGGCCCGTGACCTTGGGTAGGTCAGAGCAGGAAGTGAAAAATCCCTGGTGTCCCTGTCTTTCTGAGCCTGGAGAACAGGGAGGTGGCAGGAAGACCATAAAAAGATTACCCAGGAAGCACACGCAGGGGGTGGGGATAGCTCCGAGCCTCCCTCAGATGCCTCCTTCCTGCCATTAAACGCAGGCCCCGTGGGCCATTAGCCTAAGGGGTGGAGTCCCGCCCAGACCCCAGGCGCCAGCAATGCTGCACAGGTCCCCGTGGGGGCTGGGACTGTCCTGTCCCCACCTGCAGAGTGGGCGGCACAGATCTGTTTGTGTTCTGTGCAACCGGCCACTCTCCTCTCCCAGCCAGGACTCCAGAGGCCCCGAGGGCAGGGCAGAGACCCCAACAGTCTGCGAGAGAAGGCTGGAGAACTCAGAGCCCCGCAGGAGGGCCTGTCTGCATGTTACTCTGCTAAAGCCCAAGGAAAGAACCCAGACTCCCCAAAAGAATGAAAAACGAGGGCCTTCAGCCTCAGAAAGTCAAGGAAAGAGCTCAGAATCCGGTGGATGAGAAAGCAGCCCTCAAAGGTCAAAGGTCCACCCCAGACTTCCCAGCGCCAGTGATGGGATCAGTCGGGCAGCGAGAGAGGCGACTTATCACAGACTTATCACAGCCGGGAGCGGAGCCCACCGGCCTGCTAGCCAAGGTCTCCGGTGCGAGGAGGGCATTACCACGACGTCACACCAGACCAGGCAGATCGGGAGCTGAGGACCTTAACACGAGAACACACAGGTGCCCGCAGATGCAGCCGCACTTCCCTCTGCCGAGCTGGATTTTCCCTTCTTTCCACCAGAAGAAACCATATGACATTTTGAGGGGGTGGGGTTACAAGAATTAACTGCATCTCGTTTAATTAACTAATACTTATCTCAAAACACTGGGGTGGTATTTGTTTTGTTTGGTCTTTCTCAAAAAAAAAAAAAAAAAGAAAGAAAGAAAAAAGAAAGAAAGTAAATCGCACATAAAAGCCTTTTCCCCTGGGAGGAGGTGTGGTAAATCCTCTAATCTCTAATCCGGAGAACAAAGCCCGAGGCCCCAGCTGAAAGGCACTCAGGAGCACAGAAGATGTTACAGACCCCGGGTGTTTAGGATGCCGGCACCCTGGCCATAAACACCACCTCTCATGTGATTGAGGAAGGACAACAGAAAGAGACCCTGGCTGGCAGACAGACAGACAAAACAAAGTGTGGCCAGGACAAGCCGTCCGCACCAAGTTTTATGACAGAGAATCCAGGGGCAGAGGTGTGCGTTCTGTTCATGGTGTCGTCCAGCCAACTGAGAAAGAGAGACTCCCCCGTCCCACCAGACCCCTTCTTTGTCTTTCCTGCACCTCGGGAGGATTTCTCTGTTTGCGGACGAACAGGAAAAGCTGGAGGTTCCGCTCTGGTTTTCGTACGGGGTGGGGAGTGTGGGGGTGCTGCACCGACAGCAGGCAGGGCGCCTACAGCACTCAACACGGGAGGCACGAGAAGGGGACGCCTCCAGCTGTCCCTGGAAAGTGCCAGCTGCCCAATGCCCTATCGGCAGGGGAGGGCATCCTAAGAAGTCAGTGTTCGAGACGCAGCCTCCCGGGGAGTCTGCAGAGAACTTAGGCGGAGGAAAAGCTGGGGGGGAACTTTCCAGGGCTTGCTCCTCTCTCCTACCCCCGAGGTGAGCAACCGCCCCCTGTCCCCTGCCGACTTAACCACCAGTCTGCCCCCTTTCCATCCCAGAGCCACCAAAGCTAAGAGTACAACTCCCTGACTCGGGCACTCCGTCGACACTGCAGCCTGCCAGCAAAGCCCTCTCCCAGGGTCCCAAATCGTGGGATTTAATCATCTTAGCAGGGGGAGGTGGAAAGCACTTTGTAGATTCCAAGGTGCCATTCACATGGACTAAGTCATCATGGTCACCGTCAGTAATTCATGATTAGCAACAAAGACTTTCAGTACCGAAAGTAGCTACGGATGACTGTTTAATGCATACGTTCTACAAACGTCTGTCGGCTAGCCAGAAGCACAGCCCGTATCCTCCACTCATTCGTCATCTCCCCCAGTGCTGCACTGATGCTTCCCCTGCTGGAAAACGTGCCTGCTTTCGATACCAGAGAATTCTTGGTTTTCCTAATCCATGCTTTTGGGCACAGCCCAGTTTCTCCCAGACCCTCCTCTAGCTCTTTTAGGTCCTTACTGTGGCTGTTTGCAAAATTAACGTAAGGACTTTTCAAAGACGGACACAAGGAACGCCTTCCTGCGAGAATAAGGAACTATCAGGTCCCACACAAGCAACTCTGCCTCATTTTCTCTTACGTGCGACTCTCGCAGCCAGCCAGCCCCACACCCTGCCAACACACACACACACATACACACACACACACACACACAGACTAACCCATACACATGGCGAACCCCCAGTATAGGACCAGGCATACTGCACGCCTTCTTAATTGATTCATTTTTCTTTTCAACAATGTTCCTTTTTCACCTTCAATATCTACGTGAAGTCTGCAGGGAACTTCTAGCGGAAGGCATACACTGCCCAAAAGAACTTAGGTAACGGTCACCGTCTCATCCCATGGACTGCTGTGGGTTACTTCTGGCATAAAAAACACGTGGCTATGAAAGAGACACACTAAAGCCTGAAAACAACCATTTTATCCTCTGGATAATTAAGCAAATCCCTAAAGTTGTCTCCACGCCTGAATATAACTGATTCATTTATTCCTGGCACACACTCAATTCATAAGGGTTTAGTCTTGGTGTTTCAAAGTTTCTAGAGGGCTCTCGTATCTGCAATCACAAAGAGAAACTACCCAGAGACTATTTTGCGAAGATAGGACCATGAATTCCTGGACAGAGAAGGAAAAAAATCACCAAGGGCCAAGGGGTGTTAAAATTTCTGACTTATCCAGGGAGAACATCAAACCTTCTATCAAAAGCATCAGAAACAACCCAGGCACGACAGTCCCAACACAGCCCTCTTCCTTCCCCCGTGAGCCAATGAATAACCACATTCTTTGCATCCTTTTGGCTGAAGCTCAGTCTTAGCCCAGGAAAAATGTAAGTGCATCTTTCCTTTTCTAATAATTCTTTTCTGCTAGACCCAATGTTTTCCACACAGAGGGGAGAAGGAGTTTCCAGTTCTGTTCTAACAGGAGCTGCATGGACGCAGGACCCACCCCGGCGCATCTCCTACCTTCCAGGGCAGAGAGCTGCTGCTCGGCTTCCAGATAGAGCTGGGAGAAGACGGGCCGGGGCACCAGGCTGCTGGACCGCAGGGACGCCTCGATGGAATTGTGTAAGACCTCTTCGAACCGCGTCGTCTTCAGCTGTCCGGCGTAAGAGTTTCCCATCTTCAGAAAGGGCGGCAGAGGCTGCTGTTTAAAATGACATTTCAGCGTCAGTTGGAAAGGCTGACCCTGCGCCCGGAGCCCAAAGGCAGAAGTGAGCCGGTCGCCAGGAGGGAAGGGCTCTGGATCCAAGCAGAGGGCGGCTGTCGGCGACAGCCCCTGCCTGGCAATTACAGGAAGTTATATAAGTAACAGCTATCTCTAATTTAGCACTCCGATAGCAGAGTCTGACACCTCTTCGCATTTTTCCCTAGAAACCGGTCATCCCTGGTTTCACAGACCCCTCCCCCCACCGCCCTCCCCCCGCCCGCCCCATCTTCCCCTCCACCCACCCCGTTTTTCCCTGAGATGGGATCCTGCCCTCAAGAGAGCTCAAATGATGGTTTATTTTCTGTGACTCCCAGAAGAACAGCCCCGTGCCACTTGACGCGTGCGACAGCGGCCGGCAATGCCACGATGCGCCCGTGACAGCGAGGCTCCAGACTGCAGGCTGACCAGACCCCCCCACCCCACGCCTTCTCAGAAGGTGGGCTCACAGATTGCCCATCCCTGCCTTTTTTGCTAAAAGACCAATTGTTAACATTCTTCCCCTAAAGTGTTTTGGAAGGTTATTACCATTTCCATTGTCCAAGTAATGTGGAGTTACATCTGGAAAATGTGGAAATCTAGAAATTACAGAAGACGGCGAACAAACAAAAGGAAAAAGCACGGATGTGCTCATCCCCCAAGATAACCACCGTGATGTCTTTGCTAGCAGTTTAAGATACCCTTCACATCCCAGACCATTTAGCCAGGTAAAGTACACAATTCAGTGGGTTTTAGTGTACTCAGTGTCGTGCGACCCTCACGCAATCAATTCTAGAACATCTCCATCACCCCAAAAAGAAACCTCGTATCCTTACGCTGTCACTGCATCTCCCAACCCACCCCCGCCACTGGCAACCGCTAATTTACTCTCTGCCTTTGTAGATTTGCGTCCTCTGGAAAGTTCCTATTAATGGAGTCCTATGGTCTATGGTCTTTTGGTGACCGGCTTCTTCCAGATAAGCACAACGTTTTCCAGGTCCTTCTGTGTCCTCGAGCACCAGCACCTCATCCCCACTGGGCTAGGATGATGCATTCTTTCCAGACTTAATTTTCTTCACAACTTGGGGATAGGAGAGAAACGGGAGACTGTATTCACACAGTTACGATCATTCTGTAAATGAAATTTTTGATTCTGCACTTTGCACTGCACACGAACATCTCACCCAGTCCTCTTACAAATGCTTTTACAATGACGGTCACGGCCGCATCATAGTCCGCTGAGCGGAAGGTGCGACCCCGGCTCAGACACGTCCCTCGGGTCGTCCGTGGTGAACTTCCCTGCTTGGCGCTCCCCAAGCAGCAGCACAGAAATTTATATTCCTTCCTACTGTTTTCTGTTTATTTTCTATTTCCTTAAAGTTAGCTTTGTGTTTCTGTCTCATACTGGCTTAATCTATTGTCCTTTTTCCAAACTTCTTAAAACGATTCCTTCCTTGTCATTCTTATTTCCCACTCCTTTAATAATAAAGCTATTTCAGGCTATTTATTTTCCTCTGGACGCCTCTTCCGCCGTGGCACACAGGCTTGGAATAAAGTGCTCTCCTTTCCGTTTCTTTTGAGATGGAAATCCTCCTTTTTGATTCTCTCCTTAATTGGCTAATTATTCAGGAATGGATTTTTAATTTCTAAATAGTCAAGACTGAGGGGCAGGAGATCAGCCTTCCTTTTTTTTTTTTTTTTTTTTAAGTATGCTCCACACCCAGCGTGGACCCCAAAGTGGGGCTCGAACTCACGACCCTGAGATCAAGATCTGAGCTGAGATCGAGGGTGAGACACTTAACCGACGGAGCCCGTCCAGATGCCCCAGTCTTACTTATTTCTAATTCTTATTGGGTTATAATCATGACTGTGGCCTTTAGAAACTCGACTTTTAAAATGTCATGGGTTTCTTTTTGATAGATACCAGATGGATTTTCACAAGTCGCCTACCGATGTTAAGAAAAGAGACATATCGGGACGCCTGGGTGGCTCAGTTGGTTAAGCAGCTGCCTTCGGCTCAGGTCATGATCCCGGCGTCCTGGGATCGAGTCCCACATCGGGCTCCTTGCTCCGCGGGGAGCCTGCTTCTCCCTCTGACTCTGCCTTCCACTCTGTCTGCCTGTGCTCGCTCTCTTTCTGACAAATAAAAAAATAAATAAATAAATCTTTAAAAAAGAAAAGAGACATATCAACTCTCTTCTAGGGAAGAAAGGCAAAAGAGCCCTCTATATTCTGATGTATTTCTCAACTCATCTACCACTGTTGACAGCCAAAGTAGCATCTGATGCAAAGAATTCCCGCAGACGCCAGCGCCAGCGTGACCACAGGCAGCAGTAGCTCCCACTTCCTTGCGGCGATCACGCGGTCACAGTGGCCATGAGCCCAGCATCACAAGCCAGCCGCCTCCTCACACGGCGCTCTGACTTCAGACTCGGGGAGCAAAGGCTCCCTTGCCTGGGTGGCAGAGCCATTTCAAGACGGGGCTGCTGTGCCCTGAGGGAGCTCTGGTTTCCCTCCGGAGCATAAAATGGGCAGAGTAGTCACGTTGTTTTTCTGCCTCTATTGTCAGGAAGGTCCAGCCTTTCCTCTTCCAACTACAAGTAAATGAGAACCATTACACACTTCCTGCTTGTAGCAATAATCCCTGGCCGTGGGGCCCCTCAGCCAGCCCCTGCTTCCAGCCTGGGGAAATGAGCCTCCGGAATTAGCCTGACACAGAGAAGGTGCTGTAGAAAGAGGTCAGCTGCCGGGAGCCCCCAAACAACCCAGGTCAGAAGAGCCCCTAGGGTCCTCGTGTCTGCCTTTTTCCTTGATCTGACACAAGAAAGCCTTGACCCCTTGATGCACAAATGAGGGGTCACTGGCCACATCTGGGGATGCTTGCGTTACTCTCAGTTCAGAGTGGTCTGTTTAAAGTTGCCACAAGTTAGTAACAGCACAAATGTCTGTTTCTGTCCATCTCTGTCTGAAGAGCTTAGGGCCCACAGAAAGGAGCTTGAGGTCCACCCCGTTTTACATGATGTCGCTACAGAATCATGCTCGACAACTGAGAGAAAATGACCGAGGCATCCGTAGCCTACCTTCCCAAGGTCCGGTTCTGCTCCCCTGACGGCTGACGGGCACCCTGAGCCCAGAGGGCTCCACCAGTTAGAGCAGACAGTGCCTAAGGTGGACGGAGCAGTAAGAGGAAGAAAGAACTCGAACGTTCATCGTCCAGCTACTGCGTGCCAGGCTGTGCGCGGGCTCCCCTGCCCACCACGTTCGGGGGTCATGTGAGCGCCATTGTGAAGGCCGTTCTGAAGATGACACATTCAAGTCTCGGAGAGGATAAGTAACCTGAAGAAACTCTTGTTCAAAGAAAAGAAAGAGAAGGGGGGGATGGGGAGAGGAGAAGGGGCAGGGCGGGCAAGAGGGAGCCCGGGGGAGGGAGAGGAGAAACACTAAAGGATCCAAGACACAGAAGAGTCTGCACACTCAAAGGACGGAAAATGGCACAACCCGAAGCAAACATCGAGGCTTTAATATCTATAAGCAAATACAGAGAAAAACTGCCCCACGCCCTACTCAGTGATGCCTCGGAAATCCTAACAAGGAAACACGGAGCTCTGGCCACAGGCAGAACCACCTGCCAGGGTAGAGGCTGGGCGAGGGGAGGGCAGCGCTGGGGCTCTGGGTGCCTGAGAATCCCGCCCTCGCCCCAGTCAGATGGGGAACAGGAGAGCCTCGCTCAGGGCCCAACCTGGAGGCTTCAGTGTCCTCCCTGAAGCCTCGTGGAAGGAAGGCCACCCCTGGGAAGGCCCAGGGCTGCTGTCCCCCGCTGCCCGGCTCGGAGTCCCCCAACCCCCCGCACAGGTCCCTGCTAGCCTCCCGCTACAGCTATTCAGGCCGACGAGCTGCGGGGGTTTCCTGCACACCCTGACGCAGAACCCCGCACGGCCCGCCTTCCAAGGCTGGGCCGCTGCCCCTCATGCCGGCGCCCCACGCTCTTCAACCCCAGAACCGGAACCACAACCCTCCCACGAGAGCCCGGCTGCGGGAGAAAGAGCCTGTGTGACCCTGAGCCAAGTGTCTGACTCACTGGGCCTCCGTGTTCTCATCCGTCACACGGGCACTCCTGCAGGGCGGACTGGTCACGATGGAGAGTGAAAGCGGCAGAGATTGAGGAAAGCGCCCAGCAGAGCACCCGGCGGTCAGCGCACGTCCATCATTTATGTCTGGCCAAGTCTGAATATTCACCTGAGAAGAATTTCAGATCATAAAGGATAAGTGACACAAAGTGCTACAATGTGGGGGCGCTGGGGGAACCACAGAGAACCTGGGCCAAGGCGCAGGAACTCAAAGTGGGCCAGAAAGGAAGAGACGAGTATCTGGGAAACATTTTGGAAGAACGTTTTTAAGAAAGGGATGGGAAGAGTACAAAGGAATGAAAGCTCATGAGGACAGACAGACAGACATGCCCTAGAAAAAGGAGAAGATTGTCTTTGGGGGTAGTAAATGGCTTATAGGTTGGCCTTGTGCTAGAGTAAAATCACAACGGAGGGTGAAAACCAGACACTGTTTGAGGAGGTAACAGCCCCGGAAGCTTCACAGCTAGGGGTTCCAGGGATAAAGGCGGTGTTCTGGGCAGGTCAGGCAGACAGAGGGGTTTGGGATCAAAACAGAGGGCCCAGTGGATGCGGTTTCAATGGGACCTCTGTATATCTGAGTGCCTTTAAGATGGAAGCACCAGGGTCCCTGGGTGGCTCAGTTGTTAAGCGGCTGCTTCAGCTCATCATGATCCCAGGGTCCTAGGATCGAGCCCCACATCGGGTTCCTTGCTCAGCGGGGAGCCTGCTTCTCTCTCTGACTCTGCCTGCCACTCTGCCTGCTTGTATGCTCTCTCCCTCTCTCTCTCTCTCACTCTGACAAATAAATAAATAAATAAAATCTTAAAATTAAAAGAAAAAAAAAAGAAAACTCTGTACCTAGGAATGCCCCAGGAGGGCTGGGCAGCCCCACAGGAGATCATCAGATAGGGGCCTACTTCACCAGATCAACCTCAAATATAGCTCTAGGTCAGTACCACCCCTCCGCTGGCTCGTCTGGCCCCAGAAGCACATGCGAACTTGACCAGACAAAGCAGACTGATCCCAGGTGAGTATGGAGTCACCGAGGCTGGCGATCTCAGTCAGCGCTCGACGGCTGGGACATCCAGCCCGAGCCATTCTCCTCCTGCAGCACGTGTGGGTCAAGCTGTGTCCTTCAAAGCACTCCGTTAGGGCAGCAGGCTCTCGGCTGGGTGAAGTTCAGTAAGTGTGGGGCAGGCGCTTCCAGGAAGGTCAGGGATGGTCACAAGCAGAGACAAAGGAGAGAGAGGAGGCTCCGGGGAGAGGGGACAGATGGAACACATGCATTCGCTCTATTCCCTCCCAAAGGGCCCTAGGAGGACACGGAGGACTACGTCAGTACACACGCGTGTGTGCACGCGCGCGCACACACACACACACACACACACGAGCGAGGAGACAAAATAACAGGAGACACAATGTGCCCACAATCTGGAAGATGCAATGCAGGAGAAGAGGTGACAGATTTTGAAAGAGTAGGAACTAAGGCATCCTCTAGGAAGCAAACTAACTCAAACCACGGCTGAAGCCAGAAAAGGCTGGAGAATTACAGACAACGTGGTGAAAAGTGGGGTTGAAGATAAAGACACAAAGGAGAAGAAAGGTAAGAAAATTCGATCGATCCATGTTCCAATCACAGTTCCAGGAAACGAGAACAAGGAGAAAGGAGGGAATTATATTCCCAAAGAAATAATCCAAAAGAATTTCCAGGACCAAAGGACTTAAGTTTCTGAACTTAAAAACACCCAAGGGCCCGGCATAATAAATAAGAACACCAAGGATCAAGAGAGAATCCCGAAGAAAGACCCAGAAAGGAAAAAAAAAAAAGGCACGTTCTCAAGATGAAACTAATCAGAAGGACTTTGGATTTCTCAACAGTGATTCCAGGAAACAATGAAATGATGCTCTCGGAAATTCTGAGGGAAAGTGATGTGCTACCTAGAATTCTATACCCAACTAAAATAATAATCCAAAGTATGAGTAGAATAAAACCATTATCAGAAATTCAAGATCTAAAAACAAAACAAAACAAAATCAAAACCGTCTCCCAACTCTTCTTTCTGCAGAAGCTCCTGGGGAACAGAAAATATTGACAAATCTGAAAACACGAGACCCAGGACAGGGGATCCAGCACAAGGAGAAAAAGGGGTTCTAGGGCGCCTGGGTGGCTCAGTGGGTTAAGCCGCTGCCTTCGGCTCAGGTCATGATCTCAGGGTCCTGGGATCGAGTCCCGCATCGGGCTCTCTGCTCGGCAGGGAGCCTGCTTCCTCCTCTCTCTGCCTGCCTCTCTGCCTACTTGTGATCTCTCTCTCTGTTAAATAAATAAATAAAATCTTTAAAAAAAAAAAATTTAAAAAAAAAAAAGAAAAAGGGGTTCTAAACAAGATAAGGACAACAGCTCAGAAAAGGATGTCTCCAAGAAGACAACGTAACAGATTGTATCATCTGATGTGTTGAACCATGCTGAAAGGAGTTTTATTACCAATTCTATCAGAATATCGGGATGAATTACTGGTATGTCCCTAAAAATTCAAGTAAACAAAAAAATAGAGACAATTAGTAGCTGCAGAAAAATAAGATGTAAGGAACTAGAAATTAAAGTTAATTATAGTTAATTTGTGCTAGAACTACCTCGGAAGGATGGGGAAATGGAGTGGAGTGTGCACGTGTATGTCTGGGTGTGTGCGCGCAAGCGTGTGTTTTGGGGACCAGGGAAGGAGACGGGAGAAAGCTAAATTCTCCTATGCCACAGTACAAGTGAAAAGATGATCTAGAAATTAACAATGCAGCATAGGTTATTTGCATATGAAGTTGCAAATTCCAGGAAAGAATTAAAAAACTTAAAAAGTTAAAAGTTGCCTCCTGGGTAGCTCGACTGGCAGTAGAAATAGGTATTTTTCATTTGAAAGCTTCTAATTATGACTATTTTAGACTGTGTTCATCATTACGCTTATTAAAAACTGAAGGTTATGTTTAAAAAGTAAATAAAATGCAGGTATAAACATGAAAGACAGACATGCCGAAGCACAGCAGAATGGCCCCGCCGGCGGACGGAGATTTAATCCCCGCGATGATCCGATCTGGCCATTGTTGCCATCCTTTCTGTATCGCTATTTTACAGACGACAAAACTGAAGCTCAGAAAGGTTGGGAGTCTAACGACACACAGCAGCTACCCGCTCTGGAACAGAAAGGCCACCTGCAAAGAGCAACTTCTGTGCAAGGCCACAGGGAGCCGTTTCAACACCTGAGACGCCCCGCTTAAGGGTTCCAAACCTGGATTACCGTTCTCTTCCGGCACCTGTTCCAGTAGTGACAAGACATTGCCCAATTTCACCGAAAGCTAAGGCATTCCTCTAAACTTCTCAAGGACAAAGCCAGGAAGTCGGCCTCCGGGGGACAAAGCTTGCACACCCATCGGCATCTCTGGGAGCCCATCACCCCCCGCCCTTACTCACAGAAGGTTCCACCTAGACTCACAGAACCACGTGACCGAGCTTGGTAGGTCCCTGTTATAGTTCCTACAGATCTCGGCATCAGACCCACGAGGAGCCCAGGAAAAGAAAACATCAACACTTCTGTTCACAGCTATTTCATTGAATAACTCCCATTAGCTTTGGGCATCGGTTTTAGAACGTAAATAATATATACGATATACGGCGGTCCACGTGCACAATTTGTAAACCAACAAACAAACGCATACATGGAGAGAGACCCCAGTCTGAGCGGAAGGGAGAGAAAAACCAGTACCAGTCTCGTCGCCACCCCGCAGGGAGCACCCTCTGGGACAAAAGGACTGTCCTCATTTTGCCGAGGACCACACAGACTCTGGGATTTAAAGCATGTGCTGTCCTCACATCTTTATTATTTCCTCTAGCAAGGCAAGTCCCAAGAACACATTAAAATCCAAATGCAGAGATCCGTGTCACCACTCTGGGCGGTCCCTTTCCTCCCATTTGTCATTTTAGATTCTCCCCATCGTGGCTCTAAAATCCACAGAGCACGGCTCTCATTTCACTTTAGTAAACTGAGGCAGGAGGAGATTAAGTGACTTGTCCAAAGTCCTACATTTTGCACAATTTTAGACAGCCCAATAACGGCCCGAAGGAGCAGAATCTTGGCTTTTAAGGATGCCTGTGACTTCAGAAAAGGGAGTAGTTTTTTTTCAGTTGCTGGGTTTTGCTCGTCATGTTCACGTGTCCAGCCAGGCTAAAACTTTTGCTTAGGAAAAAAGAAAAAAGTCAGCTTCGGCTCTTCCTGAAAGATCCTTTACCAAAGGGGAGGGGGTCCTAGGCTAAGAAAATAAAGTCTCTGTCAATGGAAAGCCCCATTTAAAAAGACACATTTCCAGCCAGACAACAGACCGAGAGCATTCTAAGAATGTTGCCTGAAGACAGGTCTGCAGGAGGCAGGAGGGGGGCAGCCTGACCACCCCTCCGAGAGGCAGCCCACAAAGCAAACAACCAGCTGCCGGCGGGCCGGGGGCCTGGACAGTGTCTGCCTCTCTGTCAGCCCGACTGGCCATTCCCTGGAGATTAAAGCAGGAAACCCAGACTCCAGCCCTTTCAAAGAAAAATATTCTAGCTCAGCCTCTCCTTGAAAAGCCACTTTGTCTTTTCTTTCTTTCTTTCTGAATAGAAGATTAAAAGTTTTGCCCAAGAGGCAGAAGAATCCGTTTATCCTAAAAGGCTCACAGACGTTTGCTGGGGAATCTGAAGACTTGTGTCCAGCTGACCTCTGGGCCCACAATTACTCTCCAGTTCCTTTCTGAGCACTTTTCACTTTGCTTTTATCAGTTAAGGAATGGGGCACCTCGGCCTAAACCCAGAGCCCAAATCTGACAACAGTTCCGGAGTTCACGGAAGGGGCTAGGAGGCCTTTCCCAAGATAACACCCAGCTCTGGGTACCCTTGGGACCTGCACATGCGTCATTCTGCTCATAAAAATAAAGCCACCACCTCCCCTGCCGCACGCTCGTCCAAGCCAGCTCTTTTCCCAAACGTGCAGGACACACAGGCTCAGCCCCTCTGCAGGGAGACGGAGGCCCACGACGAGCTGAGAATAAGCTCTTCAGTCCTTCGTCACGGTGTCCAGTTCGATCGAAACCAGCGGGGCCCTCAGAGGAGGCCTCACAACTCCCTTCCAGTTATAATCAGCCTCTTGGTCAAGTTCGACTTTACCAACTTCAAACAACTTTTCAAAGTTGGACCTTGCAAAGCATCAATGATCTGCCTGCTAGGTGGTAAAGAGGCTGTCCTTTAGAATAAGACCACCAGGGGCTTAATTCATCACCAGGCTTTTTCAAGCTGTGTGGCCTTGGACAAGTTACCTAACCTCTCTGAAGCACCCTCCCCTCATTTATCACATGAGGCTAAGATCCTTTTGGAGTTGTAGGAAGGGCCAAATAAACTAACATGCGGAGGGCGGCTGGCACACAGAGATTCATAAACTCTAGTTTCTTCTCTAAACGTGGAATTAACTGCTCGGAATTCCAGTTTCTAGATGCTAACCAGACTTAATTTCTACTCCGGCAGAAATCATAAAACTTTTGGCACCAACTGAAACGTGCTAACCCAAGTAGAGACATGATTTCTACGTTTCCTGTCCCCCTTCCTCTCAAAGCCTGGAGCTCCCTGACAGCAGGAACCCTTCTAGTCACCTCTTCATTTCCCCAGGACGCCACAGGCCTCCAGAAAATACCTCCTAAAAGGGAGGACGGGGAGGACCGTGGGAGGTTACAGGAGGACCATATGAAAACGGAGCTTGGTCCTGTCTGGAAGCATTCTGTCAACACTTCTGTTCACAGCTATTTCATTGAATAACTCCCATTAGCTTTGGGCATCGGTTTTAGAACGTAAATAATATATACGATATACGGCGGTCCACGTGCACAATTTGTAAACCAACAAACAAATGCATACATGGAGAGAGACCCCAGTCTGAGCGGAAGGGAGAGAAAACCAGTACCTGCCGGACTAATACCCCAGCTGGACCAAGGAAATGTGCCTGAGATTTTAACCGGGGGCCCCCCCGGGGGATGCCATTGCTGCCACAGTTCCAGAAAGCCTACCGGCTCCTGCCCCCCTGCCCCGGGATATCACCTGAACTGACCTCACTGTACTCGATTCCAAGAGCCGTCAGAAGGAAGCCCTCTCTTCTGAACATCAAAGTACAAGACGTGCACTTCTGTGCTTTCCCCATGAACACACTGCTGCTCCACGGGCCCTGTCTGTGCCTCTTCTTCCACTTAAGCCAAATGCGTGCTCAGGGAGAGCACGAAAAACCACTCAGCCGGGGTTTTCCCCACCTAGAACACAGTGTGCGTGCGCGTCTCCCACCTCCTCGGGGGTTTGAACTGCTGGAGACAGCAACCCAGTCCAGAGCAGTTTCTTACAGAGAGCAGATCTGGCAGAGAGATGGCCATTGTCTCTGCTAATCATCCCAGGCCCTTGGGGGGTCTCTGACCTCCACCCAAGCCACGCCAGGCCCGAAGAGAAGAGCCAGCTGAAGGCCTCCTAGGTCTCAGCCCCAGCCTGAGGCAGCTGGATCGGTCTTAAGCCACAAATCTACGACTTCTAGCCCATTCTAGGCCTCCTCTGGGAAAAAGTGAACTCTCCCCTTCCAGGATCATGGTTTAAGATGAATGTTTTAAAATGAAACGCTTAAATAGTTTAACTGAGACATAGGGCAGAAATAACTTCCTTCCCAGTTGGAGCTAAGGGAGGAGTGAACCAGGCCGTGTCCCTGCCCTGAAGACACACTTGTGTAGGAAGAGCTGGTAAACGCCTTGGCACAAAGTACAGGGTGGTGGTTGCCTTAGTGAGGACGCAGGCCAGGAGGTGGCTCAAGGGATATGGAAAAGTGTGGAAGTTTCCATCTCAGGTCAATCTCAGAGGGCCTTCTTGGAGAAAAGCTGAATCAGGAAGGATGAGCATTGGTTTGCTGCAGAGAAGAAAGGGCATCCTGGAAAGAAAGGGAGCAATGCACCCAGGGGGACGTCGTTGACTGGGGAAGGCAGGTCCTTCCAGACACTGGCACAGCTCTGGACAGAGGTGGGGAGCAGGGACAGCAGGGTGGCGAAGGGCCAGCTGGGGCCGCCTCCTGCCAACGTGTTCAGAATCGGCCCCGGACAACCAGGAAAGGACTCTGCACAGACCTGCGTACTTCAGAGGTCACGGAGGCTTCCTAGGGAAGGTCTACAGGACAACACCGTAAAATACCGCGGCCCCAGACCGGCCCCCCATGGACGATGAAGGATGGGGGAGGCGGGCCGACTTCCGTGAGGAAAACAGGAACCTGGTGAGCCCAGTGCCAGGACCCTCCAGCCTCACTCTGGCCGGCCTCCCTTGGCCTGGCACCACTTCTCTGTGTCTCACCCTTGACTGGACAGTGACTGTGACAGAGACGAATGCAGCCCCGCTCTGGAGTTCAAGTCCTCGAGCGAGGAAGCCCTTCCGCAGCGGCCTGCCCGGCTCCCCTCTCCGCTCCGCCACCTGCTTCCAATTCCGAATCACACCACAGCCCACCTGTAGGCCTTGGACACGCCGGCCTTGGCCTCCGAGTCCTTGCAGGTGACCGCCTCCCCCTTTGTATCCTGCAGCCCTTCCGCGGCCTCACGGGAAGGGACGAGACATGCCCCAGCCGGCCACAGCGACACAGCCCCCACCCCAGGGTCACACCAGGACGTCCCTAAACTCCAGCTCCAATCTGAGCTGCCACAAATCCCTTTCCTCCAAGCACCTTAAAGCAAAACTTAAGACTCCTTCAGCCACCACACAACCCTGGGGACATTACTGGTGAGTCTGAAGTTAAAAAAAAATAAAAAAATAAAAAAAAAAACACAAAAATCCCAAAACAACAGAAAAGAAGCCTGGCCCTCTCCAGCTGACGTTCTCAGCCCCATTCTGTCATTTCCACAGGTGCGCTGGGGCCGTCCCTCGTGAAGGATGGGGGTGTCGAATGGTCCGCCCTGAATATATGATATGGCCATAAAGGCATTCAGACACAGAATGGTCTCCTATAAAGTCTTTGACAGTCCTCCGGACAGGAAACGGCATTCTAATGTAGATTTCTCCGATTTTCCCTGGAGGAACTCATAAACTCCACAGGTGCTGTTTAAGGAAGAAAAGCGGGGCGAGGGCCTGACTTCTGTCTAATCCTCCCGCTCTCTAACGGAGGCTGTCCTGCCCGCTGCTGCCCGACAACCAAGACAGCTGTTCACATCTGCTCACGCTGCTGGAGCACTTCCTCGGTCCCTAAGCTCTCTCCCCTGGAAATCCAAAGCAGTGGGTGTGTCCCCTCCCGCTGCGGTGAGAACCGGAATGGGGGAGGAACACCTTCCCAACAGAGCCCAGGACGATTTTCAGGGAAGGTGAGACTCCTGGAAAACTCTTCAGAAACAACCCGGCAGGATCCACAAAGGTCGTAGAGCTCTCTGGCATATCATTCATAATTATACTCACTGCGGCTTTCCTGTCCCCTCGTACAGAACTAATCCTTCCCAACCCCTCTAGATACGACTGCAAACAGTAAAAATAAGGAGACTCGTCCACATTCCCCTGCACTTTCCTGAAAGCAAATGTTTTGCCATCATTCTCCCTTGCACAGACCAATGCTGTCTTTATAATAAGCTAAAAGCCAACACAAACCTTCCCAACCCCAAAAGGGGGTGCTCTACTCCCCAAGTCGCATGCACCGTACCTTACAAAAAGCTGGTCATTTCGGGCAGCCCATCAACAAACCAGCCAAAAGCAGGCTCAGCTCTGCAAAGCAAAGCGGGACACCTGCAGAGGCTGCTGCCTCCCGGGGGCTGTGCCTTTGATCACTGGAGAGCCCCTGGTGCCCCACGGGGCGGAATGCTCGGTCAGCTTGACATGCGGACTCCCCAGCCCCGGCCCAGAGGAGAAGAGGCGTCAAGCCAGCAAGGGAAAGGTTTCAAAGCCAATATCTGCTCCCGGGGCTACAACAACAACTAGGGGGAAAAAAAAAATTCAGCAGCGGACCTTCCAGGGGGAGCTCCATCTGCCCCGGGCACCACTGGGTCAGACGGCAAACGCCACGGTTCTCTGTCTTCTTTGCACTGAAGTGTTTGGCTGGGTCACAGTGCTCTCCGCGCAGGTACATACCAATCTGTCAGTCTGACCGCCCGCGGTCAAACCGAGTTTTTTTAAACATGAAAGTTTTGTACTTGGAGTAGAACCACGTACTCTTGCGCAGAGAACAAAGGGTCAGGAGAAGAGCATGGGCTTTGCTGCGGAAAGCCGGCTCTCCGGTGTGCTGCAGGTGCCGCCCTGACCCCGGGAAGCACGTGCCCCCCAATGTAATCTCCATGGACACCAGGAGCGCAGCCCAGCAGGGAAACCTCCCCCGAGAGCCACAGATGCACATTCTCGAACTTCTTTTATTTAAAGCATTTCCACTATGGAAATCAAGGAAAACACCAGCTTTTGGCCAGAGCTTTCTGCACAGTCTTGCTGTAACTGACTCTGAAGTCCAGGAACCCCAATCAAATCCTAATTAAAAAAGAAAAGGAGGGGCACCTAGGTGGCTCGGATGGCTAAAAGCATCTCATCTGCCTTTGGCTTAGATCATGATCCCAGGGTCCTGGGATGGAGCCCCAGGTCAGGCATGTGGGGGGGGGGGGAGTACAAGGGGCACAGCACGCCATGGAGGGGACAGAGGGGCCTGCTTCTCCCTCTGCCTCTGCTGTTTCCCCCACTTGAGCTCTCTCGCTCTGTCAAATAAACTCTTTAATAAAGAAAAAGAAGGGATGAGAGCTCGCTTTATTTGTGCTAAATACCTTTAATGTTTATTTCTAGCTTCTCATCAGGATCTTTTATTGGCCCCGCAAAGGTGACCTGCATGACCAGGGGTTTTCACGTCCTCGACCTTCTGTGACAAAGGCCAAAATGCCTGATTATTCTTGTTAACCCTCTAGTCAGCAAAGAGAGTTCTCAGTTGCTTCTAGGCCAGGTTCCCAAAAGTACCAGAGGCTCCAGGGTGGAAGGAAGAACCCCCATCACAGAGCTACTGCTTCCCCAGCTGAGCACTGTCTCCCTAGAAAAGGCTGGAGGAGACCCCACGCATCCCCCACCTTCCCAGCAAGGGCAGGGGCAGCGCCCCCTGGTGGTTAAGCCTGAGCGAGGCTCTGGGAGGCCCGGCAAACCCCTGGCACCATGGCTTTGTCCACCTGGGGAGGCCCTCAGGTTCAAGGAGGACCCACGGCTGGTGACCACACACAGGGTGCTGGCAGGGTCTGGAATGGCGGGAAATTGGACACTTCTGTAATGTCCAACAGGAAACAGGTGCTTATGCACTCCCAATATCCAGGTGCACAAAAGCTATGTGCATGAAGTTTTTAAATGATCTGGATGTACTTAGGATATAACATGCAGTAACAAAAAGATTTTAAATTGTTATAGAAATATATATAGAGAGAAATGTATATGCACACATTTTATGAATATATATTATGCTATATGTTATATAAATTTATATTTATATACTAGTAACATTGTATTATATTAATATATTAAACATTATATAACATATGTGTGATACTATATATTACATATAACAAAGTATACCATACAATATATAATATATGTATATTATATTTATGCTTATATATTGAAAAATGTCTATAGCGATTGCCTCTAAAAGAAAGAATTCAAGATTTTTGTAATGCTTCTTTAGGCTTTCCTATGATGTGCTAACTCTAAACTGTATTAAGTTGTCATCATCATGAGGAGAAAAGTAGCAAAGAAAAATGTGTCTTCATTAAGTCTGAATTCCAATGCCTTTGAATTGACTCTGCTTTTCCATTGCTGTCAAAATGGGCTTTTGACGTGAAAAGGCCCTGAGGTATGTAAGGAAGAGAGAGCTCAAAACACCGGCTCTGGAAGGATGTTTCTGGTATGAGTCTCCCTTCGAAGGGAACTGGGAAAATCCCATATATCTCAATGCCAGCATAGCTCCCTACCATAAAGCCCTTTCTCTATCCCCTCTCAATTGCTCTTCTCCCCCAGCCAAATGCCCTGCACAGAAGCTACAATGAGCAGAGATGAATTCTCTGCCACCAACACTGACAATTTGAGACTGATGTGTTGGCCAAATTTTTCTTTCTGACCACAAGGGCTCGACGCAACAATCTTCAAAAAGTAGAGGAGTCTCCACCTGTCCGACAAAGTGCCTTGGATCATGATGACACCGTTAGCAAATAAATAGGCCTTGGCTCTCACAAAAGGTTTCCCTGAGTTTCTCGTGTCACTTTAGATCTGCTTTACGATGGCCACCACTGCTGACACTAAGCTGTCAGCTTTTGGCAGCAGCGGCCATACCAACACCTCACGGTTTGTAAAGCAGATCTGCTGAACACTGATGGCTCAGTTTCGGCAGGCTCCCTGTCTTGTCATGCCTCCCCGTCCTTTGTGCATCCTGTGTGTTCTGTCTGCCTGGAAAGCCCTTGCCCCTCGTTTGTGATATGAACTCCTACTCATTCTTCAAAACCCAGTTCTGGCATCTCTTCTATTGTGTGGTGGCCCTGACCTCCCTGAACAGACCTGGGCCCTACACTTCTTCATTTAGGTTGAGCAAACTTCTAGAAGCCAGACTCGAGAGACAGGACTGTGGCTGATGCCAGTGAAAGATACTGCAGTGCACACCCAGGGGGAAGCTGAACGGTCTTACCAAAAATCAGAGAGTCAGTGCTCTGACATGTGTAAAGTGGAGAAGCAACACGAAAATAGGAAGCTTTTTTGAAATGCTGTGTCCAGAGCGCTTGGTCCCTCCACAGAATGCCAGCATGGAGGCCTTCACCCCCCAGCAAAACACCCCAGGTTCCTCTTGACATAAATGGAATCGACCGGGGAGACCTAGGCCCGCTGATACAGACAGCGTAGCATTTAGAAGCCTTGGGAACACTAGCTGCTTCTGTCCTGGGCACTCGGAAAGCAACACCCGCGAGGCCATAAGCTCCCCCTGAGGACACAAAGCTCCCAGTTGACCTTCTCTCTCGTTCTTACACAACCTGAAATCTGAGGGTCACAGCATCTGAAGGACTATGGTATGAAAAGAACATCCAGGAGAAGAAAAGACATTAAAACAATCAGAGAAAAACCACAGAGACAAAGAGAATTAAGATAAAACAAAAAGGGCTTTATTATCCTCTGAGAGACCAGAGGACCATGCTTTTTCAGCAGCCCGTTCAACAAGAGACTCGAAAATTACAGAGAAGGAGCCCTTCAAGGTGACTCAGACCGTCCCCTGGTTTTAGGGCTGAGGGACGGTCTGGGGCCATGCAGGTCATTGTTAACAAAAATATCATACACAGAGGGGCTTCAACAAAAAGCATATCTTTCGGGGCGCCTGGGTGGCTCAGTGGGTTAAGCCGCTGCCTTCGGCTCAGGTCATGATCTCAGGGTCCTGGGATCGAGTCCCGCATCGGGCTCTCTGCTCAGCAGGGAGCCTGCTTCCCTCTCTCTCTCTGCCTGCCTCTCTGACTACTTGTGATTTCTCTCTGTCAAATAATAAATAAAATCTTTAAAAAAAAAAAATAAAAAAAAAAAAAAAAAAAAAAAAAAAAAAAAAGCATATCTTTCTCACAGTTCTGGAGGCTGGAAGTCCAAGATCAAGGTGCCCACAGATTCGGAGACCATGAGGAGTGGCTCCCCAGTTCCATCTTCTCACTGTGTCCTCACACGGAGGAAGGGGCAAGGGAGCTCTCTGGGGTCTCTTGTAAGGGCACTGATCCTATGCATGAGCCCCCTGCCAGGACCTAATCAACTCCCAAAGCCCCAGCCCCGAACACCTTCACACTTGGGCTTAGCCCTCAACATGTGGATTTGGGGAGGATACGACCAATCAGCCCATAGCGGGACCCACGGCTAAGGAGTGGGCGGGCTGGGGATGTGAAAGCCGTACATTTCCATGGGAAAGTTTCAGACATTCTGCTACACTGTTCCGTATACAGTCAGTTCTGCTGTAACACTTGTTTCTACACCGCAAATTCATACTAACAGACTGATAAATCTATGAATTTTCTATGTGCTTAGGAGTGATTCCAACACCCAACGGCTACCTCTATCACCACATGCACGCTATGAGGCACGCCCGTCCACAGCTGGTGCTAGAACCTTCCACACCTCCCTCCTTCCCCTACTTCACAACAACTCACGAGCTGCAACCCCTCCACCACCCACTTCCACAGGCCAAGTTTCATTGCTCTTACCTCACACTTCACAGTCAAGTCCTACACTTAGAGCAATAGTTATGTACTCCCTAGCCATTCTGCATGTGTAAAACTGTGCTTTCCTTTCTAATAGGACTGTATCTTTTTCCCCCAGTGTGTCACTGATGAAGTTTCTGAGTGCGTACTGTAACCCCGATTTTCCCGTGACGTGTGTGGTTCTTACCACACAATTCTGCGGGATGCCAGGATTTTGAGGAACGCATGTCTCATTAGAGCAAAATCGGCCATGACGTATTACTGTTATTTCTGCACACAAACTACCTTCTAGAATTTCTCTGATCCCTGGACAAAGGCACACTGCATTCTATTAGAGAGCACTGTATTATATCGTATTAAAGAGCACGGAGTGCTGGTTCTGGTTTGGAATACGTGGTCCCTGCCAGTGAATCACATGCCAGCCCCAGCTAGTGGGTTATTTCTGGTGACCCCAAAACTTTCATCTTTTGCTTGGCCTTCTCCCCGCACGGACCGAGCCGGAATCTGTTCCTGAGATAAGGCCATTTGTTGGGTTTTATTAGCATGCAAGAAACCCGCGTACCATCCGTTTTGTTTTTCCTTCCACCAAATAGAAAACAAAATCCACGGATAAATAATGAAATCTCCATTCCTTGCTTTTGTTTATAAGAAAGTAGCCACGCCTCAGGGAAGCCGTTCCCACATGGCTGCTCACCCACCTGGTAACTATGTGGCCCTGGGCAGACGCCCTGACCCTCTGAGTTCTGGTTTCCTCCGTCATGAGCCCAAGATAACAAAGGGGTTTTGTGAGGATGAAATAAGATGATGGAATAAAGTATTTAGTACAGGGGCTGGCACCTTAGTGTTTTCTATTTATTTATTTATTATTTATTTAGAACTAGTCAGCTGATGTCCCTGCTAGTCACAAACTAGTCCCTCCTCTGTGTCACGTTAGCTGCCTACGCTGAAATCCCCTTCCCTCCCTGACCTCACCTCCAATTTGGAGCTTAAAAATTGCAAAAAGGAATAACGGAGAGGAACAAAGCCTCTGAACTTCTGGGACCGGCTCTTCAGGCTCATGGTGGCCGAGTTCTCTCCTTTTGCCTCTCCCTCCCATTAATTAGCTTGGAGCTGTCAGTCACTCGTTTACGGGACATCCGCGAGGCGCCTCGTATCCCCTACATTTTGGAGACACTCCGCTTACTCAGCAAAATGAGGATAATAATACCTATCATCATAAGGCTGTGGGAAGCCTTACATGACCCCAGGACTGGAAAGCACCTTTTCACTGCCAGGCATGTAGTAGGTGCTCAACAAAGAGTTGAGCTTTTATCAGGCATCTGGTGATGAAAATCATGACGGACAGCCGGACTGTCAGGGAGCTTCGACTCTGAGAAAGATGAAGACCCCCTTTCGTTGCACTAGCACGGGGGACCAGCAGCTCCCGGGCCGGCCGGGAAGGTCTGCAGCCCTCTCTCCTCCTATAGACCCAAACTTGCTGGAGCACGTGCCTCACTGGCTGAGGAGCAAGGACTCTGACTGTGCGCGCATCGGACTGAAAAGGCAGCAAGCTTGCTTAAGCGTGATTCATCACTGTCTGCTGCAGTAATTAGAAGTATTTTGGTTGGTTCTAGGTCAGAATGACCCAGTTACTGTACTGTTTCTTCACTGCAAAAGTCTGCGGTGAACCTTGTAACAACAACAACCAGAGGCTTAGGAAAAGATAACTGCTCTGTGGCTCTGGTTCAGAGCAAGGACATTGCCCACCCGCTCCTCAGAAGCAAGGTCTAATCACAGAAGCCACTCATGCTCGGCCTTGGATTTTACCAGACGGAAGTATAATCTTCGTGGATGCCCCCAACCCCCGAATCGGGAGCTCCTAGAACCTGTTTCCCCAGAACCCAGTATAAAATAAAAACCAAGAGAGTATTTATTGAAGAAGCGCTCCTATCGGCGCACTACAGGTGAACTTTGCAAAAGTAAGGAGAAAGAGAAGTCATGACCCAAAATGTGGGAGATTTGCTAAGCTCTCCAGGAATAAATGGACATTTTCTACTTGCTTCTTGCTAATGTTGACTCATTGGCAAGAAGAGTTTCTGTATATGCAACACAACATACTTAAGAATCCCAAAGGAGCATGAATAATAGAAGACGGAGAAAACACACATACAGATGGAAAGCTACCTCACTCCCATCCCTAGCACCTAAAACAACTGTAATTTGTTTAAATGCACAGAAAAGAGACTGGAAGGAAATATACAATTTTAACAGTGGATGTTTGGGGAAAGGGAATTATGGACAAATCTTCCTAATTTTCTGTATTTTTTTTCAAGATTTTTTTTTATTTTTGAGAGACAGAGAGAGATCATGAGCAATGGGGGTGGGGGTAGAGGGAGAAGCAGACCCCGCTGAGCGGGGACTGGACCCCAGGACCCTGGGATCATGACCTGAGCCAAAGGCAGACGCTTAACTGATTGAGCCACCCAGGGGCCCACTGTCTGCATTTTTTACATTTTTTACAAGTAGTCATGTGCAGTTTGTATAAGCAAGTTCGGGGGGCCCGCAGGGGGGTGGATACGAATCATAACATTCCATCAAGTGTGAGTCCACTTTGGGGCAGCACAATATGGGAAGGTGAAGGGGCGTGAGCGCTGGAGCCACACGGATGTACCATGGCCACCTGCACCAGGCAGGTCTGGAGCCGCTCGGAAAGGGGTGCCCTGGCTGGGTGTCTTCTTAGCAGCACCCTTCATCTCCAGCCCCTCATCTACTTCAGCATCTCAGGTGACAACCCCCCCGGAGTAAACGGGGCACCCTACTGGGGGCCAAATGGGAAGCAAACGTCCCCAGAGCTGTCCTCCAGGCCAGCCGTCCTCCTGAGTCCCTGCCCGAAGCTGCCCCTCACCGCAACACTAGCCCACCCACCTACGGGACACCTTCTCCTCTGGAACTGGACATGGGGGTCGTCAAGGTCCGGGCTGGGGTGGGTGAACTTGGACACAACTTCTCTGCCCCAAGAGAGACCTGGGATGCCGCCTCCACGAACACCAAACTCCCCATCTTTCTATAAACATCACCGCGTGTCTTCTGCTCCAGGCACAGCGGTCACAGCTGCCACACAACCCCAGGGGGCACCATTCACATTGTAGGCTGCATAAACAGCGCCCCCCAGAGCAAAGAGGCTACTGTACCAATTTAGGTTCCTACGAGAGTCTGGAGACCAAGAACCATGGAACATGGTTCTTCCCTGTCTTTATCCACCCTGGATACTGTCAGACATTCAAATTCTGGCTCGTCTAGTAGAAATGGTATCTCATTGTGGTTTTAATATGCATTTTCCTCTTGACTAGTGAAGTTAAGCGTCTCTCCATGTTTGTAAGCTTCTCTTGCCCCATTCTAAATTCTTAACTAGCCCTTCGATTTCTCTTACCAAACCAAGAAAGCTTCTGTGAGTATTAATATCTCATTTTTACCTTATACTTTTAGCCTCTGACCAGCAATATATTCTAGATTCTCCAGTTACTGTTGTGCATGGGTTTTTCCCTAATGGGGGTGAGGGGAACTCCTCCATCTTCACAGGTTTTACTACAGATTTGGCCATTTCATTACTTTAAATGCTTTATTTTTAGAATTTCTTCCCATTGTTTTCCAAAGAGAAAGATCTTCTGAGTCCTGGTGAATGGGAATTTTCAAAGTCATTATGGAAACCAAACATACAAACCAGAGAAAATAAAAATAATTAGTCTTCTGGTTATTTTTTGAAGGTAATAACTACACCACATTACAGTTCTCTACTTTTAGTGACCAAAGTTATGGCATGACTTTAGTGACCAAAGTCACACCTTTCTGGTAATATGCCATGAACTCCAGGAGGGCATTTGAGCCATGTTGAAAATTGCTCAAGACAGCTGAAAAAAAACGTCAAGGGTGAATTCTTCATCCAATCCGATTACTGAATGACTTCCAAACTAAAAAAAGTTATCTGGTCATTCTTTTAGAAAAGTTATCTATCACTGACGAAGAAAAAAGTAAAATTTGACAAATGTATATCATTTCATAAGAGTACTGGTATTAAGGATTTCTCCTAGAAAAGACAGAATGTGTACCACTTAATGCTCAAAGAATACAGCTTGGCAAAGGGCTTTATAAAACATAACCATAGATTTTACAGCTAAAAGAGAACTCAAAACTATCACCTGGTCCAACCCTCCATCTTACAATAAACTATTCTATCATTCTAAAGACAAAGAATAGGACATTTAATCCAAGTAAATAATTCTGCTACTTTCAACGAGGGTGTTCACATGTTATAAACTTTCGCTGTTTGTGAACAGATTTGAAAGAGAGGTCTGCCACTGACTCGCTTTGACATAAACGTGAATCTGGAGTGGATATAAAGTGATAGGAAGGTCCCCATCCTTGGCAAGTCCTCGGTCTTCTCTTCTACCACAACACTGACCCCAGGATTTTTCTGATCTTTTCTTCAGACACAGCAGCAAACACATGAATTCAGTGCCCCTTCCCAGTGTGGATAGAAAGACCAGGAGTGTCCAACCTAATCTCAGGTGTCCTGTTTCCCTGAGCAAGTTTCATTACTAAAGGAATGTGATCTTACAACCTCAGAAAGACTGATTCTGCAATCTCACACGTTTCTTCCATTCAGCAGCAGCTTGACTGTCAATGCAGCAGAGAAGCCACAAGAACAGTGAAAGGAAAGGGAAGTTAAGGAATTCAGTGAATCTGTATCAGCAGAACAACAGAGGTACAGACCTTGTGCAACTACTGGTAGACCTAGAACCGGGTGAAGAGCAAGGATAAGAAGAAACGGCCTCCCAGGCCACCCTGCCTCCATCTTTACAACACTCACCACACCAACAATTCACGCCTCAATGTCTGTCTTCCCACAAGACCATGAACTCTAGGAGGGCAAAGACCACATCTGTTTTGTTGATTACAGAGTCCTTAGTGTCCAGCCCACGCTGGCCATCTCCATTTACTTCCTGATTGAATGAATGAGCGCAGTCCCGCTACTTAGAGAGAGAAGACTGTCCAGGAGACACACGGTCCCATCTAATCCGCCAGGCGCCCAAGTTCACTCTCCGATCAAGTTTCACCACAGGATATGTTTAACCCTATTAGCTGGGTCCCTCTTAGGTTAATGGTAGCTTCACTATACTAGTATAATACTGACTTTTTTCCAACACTGTCGTGGAAAACGGTCATTCGGAAGTGACTTTCGGAATCTGCTAACATTAGGTCCACTGTGTTATACATCATTTACGTGTAAGCCCACAACAGGAATTATTTTGAGAATTTAATGCCAGGAGCAGAAAGTTCTTTCCCCTGAAGAACTGGTACGTTTCTCCCGTTCAGGTAATACGCCTACCAGCACTTACCACTTCACCATTTTGTGCTGACCACCAGATACACAGTGATCAGCGCACATAAAAAAATAGGCACTTACTAGTTTCAGGTAAAACAGAAAGCTATGTGGGAAAAACGAAAACTAATACTACATGTACTAATGTACTAATACCACGTGCATGGCTCAGCTGTCAAAATGGTTACATTGCCGTAATGACTGTACGTGGAGTCAAGTTATCGAAAATTACGAATGCGCCCGTTGGGGGGATGGAGACCCAAATGGGTGTGTCTGTATGTGGAGAAGAGGGCAAGTGTGAGAGAAAAATCCTTATCTTCCCTATCAAGAAGCTAATAAATATTACCCCAAATTCAAAAATCAAGAAGTAGTAAAATATGTTTTCTAGAAATGTCAAGATAATTACCAAAAGCAGTTGAAAGGATCGAAAGTTGTTGCCTCCCCAAAACAAAAGGGATGAAATAGTGGGTAACTGCAGACTGCAGACTAAGACTGCATTTCATATTGGACATACAACACCTTTATTTTGCCTTCGCTGAAATTCTTATCTTACTAATGAGAAAAGTAAGGCTCACAGTCATTAAGTAACCAAGATCACGCAGCTAGTGCTTACCGCAGATCGACTGGAATCTAAAGTTCCTGATCTTGCCACTATGTTACTAACCCTCTCTACTCTCCTATACTAAAGGAACTAATGACACAAAGGAAGAAAGCTTAGAGCCACATGGTCTCGTAAAATACCATAGAATGAATGTAAACGGAAAAAAGTGAGAAAGATGAAGAAGAGAGAAGAGTAATGTTTAAGACTAGTCATAAAACTAGGGCTATCTTAATCCACATAAACTCAAGTCCCTAATGGACTTTTTTTTTTTAATTTATTTATTCGACAGAGAGAGAGATCACAAGTAGGCAGAGAGGCAGGCAGAGAGAGAGAGAGGGAAGCAGGCTCCCCACCAAGCAGAGAGCCCGATGTAGGGCTCGATCCCAGGACCCTGGGATCATGACCTGAGCCGAAGGCAGAGGCTTTAACACTGAGCCACCCAGGCGCCCCTTCTTTTTTTTTTTTTTTTTTTAATAAGAATAAGCCTCCCATAAAACACTACCAAGTGCCTGCTGCCTCTACACAATGCTGGGACAAGCCTTCAGAAGCATCGCACCCCACACGGGAACTGTCACTGGGTCCCAGGGCAAGCTAAACTCGGAAGAGCGTTTAAGCCCGTGTACGTCAAGTTCACAACCAAGAATCGCCCAGGAGGACCTCAGAGAGCAGTGTGCAAAGGGTGCCATGAGTCAGAGAAGAGGGAAGATATGCCATAGATGGAGTCAGTGGTGGGGACATCCAGACTAGGGGTTCAGAACCGAGTCTTTAAATGGTGACCGGGTTTGGAGCCCGTCACATGACACACCGAGCTGACGATGAACAGAGCTGTCTGCCACGAACTACAGAAGTCCAGTGCCCATTCAGCCAGTGACAAGATGAGTGATGTGTTTTGGAAAGCACAGTATGAAAAGCAATGATAAGATGAGAGCAGACCAAGGCCAAATCTGTCCCAGACAACGAGGTCACGCTGACCTTCTAGGGAGAAGAGGATGTTCCGAGAGGACATGGTACCACAAGGCAAATGCAAAAATACCGCAGTGCTCTTTGCAATCGTGCAGAAGCAGCTATCTTAAGGATGCACTATCCACCCGATGGGGAGGGCACACGACCTGCCCCAGAGGACGCTCTGGCCAGGCACTTCACACGGCCCTTCTCCCCGCCCCACACAGTCCTATGAGCTCAGCAGGAGAGGAAACACGAGGACCCGAAAGGGGGTGTCTCACCTAAGGACATACTACTAGTGAGAGGCAGAGATAGGACTTGAATGCAAATCTATCACACGTGCAAGCCACTGACCCCCCCGCTTTTCCTCTTATCCAGTTCCAACTTCTGGATCCTGGACACCAGCCTGAAGAGACGAGTAAGAGCCCCCACACACACTCTGTTCTGCTCAACCCAGACCTCTGGCTACTGAGCCAGACCAGAGTGTCAGGTCACAATCACCTCCCACAGAGAGGTCTGACTGTCCCTCACACAGACCTTGGCTTTGTCCTCGGGAACCTTCCCTTCTGCCTGTCCGGCCACCCAAGCCTCCAGTGGATGCGACCCCAGCTGTCAGGCTGTGTACCCTGCCTCTAGGCCTAGTCTGGTCTGGCCTGGATTCGCCTCCCCCTCACGGACCTTGCAAAAGCTGTCTTCTTGTGTGGGGCTTCACTGAGCCTCACCAGTAATGCCCAAATTGTCTTCTGTAACTAATACTTCTCAAGAGGAAGGGGGAAAAAAGGGGTGAATTTCATATTTGAATTTCCTAAATGCCCACTGGTACATTTAAAAGCAAAGTTATTGGTCTGTGTGAGAGTGTTTCCTCGGAGGCACTAAATTATTATCCCTTTTCTGGGAATAAAGAGTCCTTCAGCGGAGCCTGAAGAAGCCCCAAGAAAAAACTTGCCCAAGTCTGTACTTAGAGAGCCTCCATTCTGAGCCACGCACGTTGAACCAATGGGTCAAAACGACAGTGACAATTCACAGAGACCCCAAAACCGTGAGGTACACAGGCTGTGAAGACAGCCGGCCATGGGCAGAGGCGCGGGGGCAGCCTCCTGTGATCGGTCATGCTCCCTGTGCAGGAAGGAGACCGACCAGACATTCCTGAAACAGCAGAGCTATGCCCAGGGCCTCCTGTGCTTCTGGTTTGACTTTGAATCAAAACTTTGGGACTTCTGCCTAAGACACTTGACATCTGCCCAAAGATGACCAAGGGCAAACTCTGCAGGTTTCTGAGTTGAGGACAGGATGCCTAGTTACTGTGTCCAAACAAAGACTCACATTATGAAGCCTACATCTGGGTGGAGGTTCTAATCATCACATTTTTTTTTTTAAGATTTTATTTATTTGTTTGACAGAGATCACAAGTAGGCAGAAAGGCAGGCAGAGAGAGAGGGGGAAGCAGGCTCCCTGCTGAGCAGAGAGTCCGACATGGGGCTCGATCCCAGGACCCTGAGATCATGACCCAAGCTGAAGGCAGAGGCTTAACCCACTGAGCCACCCAGGCGCCCCTGATCATCACATTTCCATGGAGTGCCTTGCAGCAGTGTGTCTGCAAAGTAAAGCGGCAGAGAAATCTTTACTCGCAGCACAAAGCGGCAAACAAGAAACAGCATGCATGACTTGCACTGGGTTTGTGGGTAGCTTCTTGGCGTGGTAACGTCGGTTCTGAGTAAGAGCGAGCTCCTGGATGACAGCTGAAGTAGAGGTATCTGGAGCCACCGCCGTTTCTTAGCCCTCAGCCTCTACAGGAGAAACATGCTGGGTTCAGAGCCAAGAGGCAAGCAGAAGGGAGTTTACTGCAGGGCAGCTTTGCAAGTCAAGGTCAACTGGCAAAGATGGATATCTGCATAGGGCTCCGTTGTTTTATCTTCCAAAACTGGAGGGACTGGTATATTGCAAACTTGTCTTCACCTTGGAACGTGAGTCCATTCCAAGAAGGGCCCAGTGTGAACTCATGCTAGATTGGCGAGTGCAGCACCTCGGCGACCTGCCCGGGGCTCCTGTGACGGCAGAGCAGCAAGAGAGACGATTGCCGCCCTCAGCAGGTTCTAGAGCCAAACCTCCCGCGGCTGAGACCCAGGTGTCCGCCTGCTGACTGTGTGACCTTGAAAACATTACTTACTCTCTCTGTACCGCAGTTTCCGCACCTGTAAAATGAAGACGATACCACCCTCCCCCCCACTCCAAGGATGGCCTCAGCCTGCTCCCTGGAATCTGGGAATGTCACCTTCCATGGCAAAGGGACTTCTGAGGGAAGTGATTAAAGTTACAGACTTGGAGATGGGGAGCTGATCCCAGATGTTGACTATTCCGCCCAGTTACGAGTCCTTAGAGGAGGGCAACCTCTGTCTTGTAGTCAGAAAGGAGACAGAGAAAAGAAGGGAGAGAGGAGGAGGAGGAAGACGCGGAGGAGGACAAGGGAGGGGGAGGGGGAGAGAGCTGGGGGGGTAGAAGGGGAACGAGGGATTCCAAGTGTCAGAAGGACTTGACCAGTTGTGGCTAGTTTTGAAGATGGAGGAAGGGAAGATGGAGAAAAGCAGGAAGACGATCAAAACTGGGACCAGCCCGGGCGCCTGGGTGGCTCAGTGGTTAAGCCGCTGCCTTCGGCTCAGGTCATGATCTCAGGGTCCTGGGATCGAGTCCCGCATCGGGCTCTCTGCTCAGCAGGGAGCCTGCTTCCCTCTCTCTCTCTCTGCCTGCCTCTCTGTCTACTGTGATCTCTCTCTGTCAAATAAATAAATAAAATCTTAAAAAAAAAAAAAAAAAAAAACTGGGACTAGCCCTCAGCAGACAGCCTCCACCTTAAATTATGCCAACAACTTAAGTGAGCAAAGAAACACAGATTCCTCCTGGAGAAGCCAGAAAGGAACAGGGTCCTGCTGACACCTTGATTCTGGTCCGCAGAGACCAAGACCTCCAGAATCGTAAGATACATCTGAGGTGGGCTCTTTTTTTTTCCCCCCTTTTAAAGCCACTGAATTCATGACATTTTGTTACAAGAGCAACAGGAAACTCATATCCTACCATGAAAAGCTGCTGTAGAGACGGGAAGAGTTTAATCCGCAAGACACTTAAAGCAGGACTTGCATGAAAGGACTCATCTTTTTAAAGAGGGAACAAGATACATATAGTTCATGTTTTCACGGAGCTTCAGTCTTGTAGGGGAGGATAAACAACAACTAAACAAGTGATTACATAAAATGTAGAAGGGCCAGGAGCGCCTGGATGGCTCAGTAGTTAAGCATCCAACTTGGTTTCGGCTCAGGTCGTGATCTGGGGGTCCTGAGATCCAGCTCCACAAGGGGCTCTGTACCCAACAAGGAATCTGCTTGGGATTCCCTCTCTCCCCTCTCTCTGCCCCTCCCCAGTGCTCATGCTTCCACTCTCCCTCTCTCTCTCTCTAATAAATAAATCTTAAAAAAAAAAAATTTTTTGAAAGGGTCCAAAGAGAGAAAACACAGGACCATCAGCCGCAGCTGGTCGGACTTCCCAACATCACAGAGACCTAATAAAGACCTTCAGACACGGTCAGTGCCCATGTCCAAATGCCTTCTGCTAATAAGACCACAGATGGTAAGATCGAAATAGCTTTACTATGACACGATAGGTGACTATATCCAACTACATTATCTCAAACTGTATTCAACTACTGGTCTGATTAAAAGGGAAAACAAATCATTAATGTCTTTCTGTCAAAACTTTCTGAACAAGATCTTCCAATAAGGTAAGACTTGGGAGGGGGTCCTTCATGTTAAAAAAAAAAAAAAAATCACCTTTTTTTATCTTATGCTTATATTTGTCCTGCATTTCATTCTATTCACCTGTTTAGACCCAGATAAGTTACCTCCATGCTACTCAAATTGCCAGCAAAATGTCATCAGAGTCTAATAATGTAAGTTGTTTGCACAGATTTTAGCCTTGGCTAAGTATACCACCTGCCCAAGGCCAGGAAGGCCTAACAGATCTGCATTAATCAAGGCCCCCACGCTCCCTAACCACAGCAGTGCCCCCCGGAATCAAGGCCCCCACGCCCCTAACCACAGCAGTGCCCCCCGGAATCAAGGCCCCCACGCCCCTAACCACAGCAGTGCCCCCCGGAATCAAGGCCCCCACGCCCCTAACCACAGCAGTGCCCCCCGGAATCAAGGCCCCCACGCCCCTAACCACAGCAGTGCCCCCCGGAATCAAGGCCCCCACGCCCCTAAAGCAGCAGTGCCCCCCGGAATCAAGGCCCCCACGCCCCTAACCACAGCAGTGCCTCCCGGAATCAAGGCCCCCACGCCCCTAACCACAGCAGTGCCCCCCGGAAGCGGAGACAAGACCTCATCCTATCTGATGCACCTGCAGTTCGAAAACTCAGTGTCTGAGACTCAGATGAGAAGCCCCAGGAGGAGGAACGATGACTTCTCCTACTGAAAAGAAAATACAGTCACACTACCTGGACGATCCAAACCTACCGAAAATGACCATGACTTTCTCCTGGACTAAAAATGCTTAATGTGTTAGTTTTCAGCTTTCAATGATTGTGAGGCGCTAAGTTCCCCCCAGAAAGGGTTCATACGTTCCTTGTGACCTTGACGCGAGACCCCTATCTGGAAAGAAGCCCCCTGTTTCCTCAGCAGGTTGTCCACCCCAGGCTGCGGGAGATGAGAGCTGGGTAGTGCCAGTCACTGAATATGCAGAGACCGTTTTGTTAGAGTGGCTGTTTCTTTTTTCCCCTCTGCCCTTTAAGAAGTAGTACTAAATCAACAAGCCCTCTTAGGAAAACTCCCTGGGTCTTTAGAAGTTACCAGCACCCTCTAATTACTCCTAAACGTTTCCCCACCGGTTGCAAAATGTAGCGGACACAAGGATTACATGAACACATTAAAACGATAGACCTGTAGGAAAGTCCCCTGGAACAATGCCTGTGGGACAGGAAGCCAACTTCGAATGGGTGAAGAAACACCAAGTTCCTTACTTTGTTTTCAGTAACCGAGGGAGCACGGTGGCTGTCACTGTCACCTCTTCTACAGCTGAAGGAACAGACTGACCCTACAGGACCACACAGGCTTCACTGGCCCTGCCCTGGCACAGCCATTCCACTATCCATTCACGGAAACAATTCACAAAACAGCAATGTCGAGGAACGTGAATGTCAAACAGCACATTTTCTTAAAGCCCGAAAGTTTCCAATAAAATGTTATGACAGATAGTTCCTATGCATTTTCAGGGAGTCATGACTTTTGGGGGAATTTCCAAAACAAGAAATGGGAAAATATTTGCCAACATAACAGGGAAGTCGTTGGAAAAGTTACTCACCTATCGAACAAAGCTGGTCATAAATTATATCAGAAAACAATTGTTAATGCATAGATTTTTGTTAATAGGATAATTTCTTGGAGAAAGAACAGACTTTTCAAATAGGCTGATACGCTGTCATTCCTTATAATTTCAAGGTAAAGGACTCCTTGCTGCTCCAAAGTACATGTCGCTTTGTGATACCCGTGAGCATAGCCTGGGCCCCCAGGAAGGCAGAGTGACCCCTATCAGGGCTGGTGGAAAGGCCATGAACACATTTATTTATTTAGGGGCTTGAGGGGAGACGGAACGGGCAGAGGGAGAAGGAAAGAGAGAATCCCAAGCGGGCTCCATGCCCAGCACAGAGCCAACTCGATCTCACAACCCCAAGATCAAGACCTGAGCCAAAATCAAGAGTCGGAGGCTTAACCAACTGAGCCACGCAAGCGCCCCAACCACGAACACGTTTATTAAGCAAGGATGCTGACTTCCACTTGTTATCTCCATCCTCCTCACCACCTGAGAAAAGTGGACCAGGGGGGGATTATTTTACAGGAGAGGAACCAAGATTCTGAAGTCTACCAGGCGCCCCCAAGAGTTCAATGGACACTAGAACCAGGAGTGCCTGAGCCCCAAGTCGAGCCCCACGAACAAGGCAGAGTGTCCTGAGGAAGCACCAGAGAGCGAGCTGGAAGGTGAGTGTCCGTTCACCAGACCGACAAGGACAGCAGGAAGGTGTGGCCACAGGAGCCAGGAAGGCTAGGAAGAGAACACACCAGGCACAGAAGGCTGTCCCCAGAGCCACCTGCTCTCCACTCTGAGGGCATGGGGCGGGCTGGGACAAGTGAAGAGCTGCACTGACTTCCTTACTATCCATACAGGCAAATTCCCCCAATCATGCTGACATCACTCCTAAGAAATCTGCTCCCAGGAAAATGGGCATTGGACCATATATCCTTCTGGTTTGGTTAAGACGGATGTGACTCTATTCAGAACTGAGATGTCAACACAAAATCTAAGCCGAAGCCAAGTGTCTCCTACCAGTGAATGGGTCACCCAGTTACCATGATTTCAACGACCTTTGGGCTGCCCCGATATGAAAAGGGGAGGAAATCATTTGGGGAGGTCCTTAAGTCAGCTGGGGAGGCAGGTTGAGGTCCCATGGACCTGAAGCAATATACGTAATTACAGTGCCCAAGTCTGTCCCAAGAACTAACTTCTCAGCAGGGTGACGTGAGCCACAGATCAGACGTAAGGTGTGTACCGCCTTGGCAGAAATCGAAGCCGCCCCCGCCCTGTGCTTCTGCCCGTGTCGCCCCACCTCCCACGTCACTGCCTGTCCAAGTACCTTTCAAGTCAAGAACATAACTGTTATGGGTTAAATATGTGCCCCCCAAAACTCATTGGTTAAAATCCTAACTCCTAGCAGCTCCGAATACTCCCTTTATTTGGAAATACAGTCATTGCTGACATAGGTAGTTGAGTTGGGCTCTGAATCTAATATGACTGGTGTGCTTATGGGGGCGGGGACTTAAACACAGACACATCCATGGGAGAACACCATGTAAACAGGGGAGCAACGCTATCGTGAGCCAACAACCCGCTGGAAGCCGGGAGAAGGGCCTGGAACAGATCCTTCTCTAGCGTGTCAGAGACAGCACGTCCTGCTGCCACTTTGACCTTGGACGCTGAGGCTCCAGAAGTGGGAAAGAATGCATTTCTGTGGTGTAAGCCACTCAGTGTATGGAACCCGGTGATGGTAGCCCAAGGAAACCAATGCAACACATCTTAGTCCACTACTCAACCATCTTGGTTCATTCAGGCTCCTTTAACAAAACACCATAGACAGTGTGGCTTGTAACAACAAATTTATTTCTCTGAGTTCTGAAGGCTGCAAGTCCGAGATCAGGTGCCAGTGTGGCTGGCCTCTGATGAGGACCACCTTCCAGTTTTGCAGACGGCCACCTTCTGTCTGGCACAAGGGACATGGGACCTCCCCAGGGTCTCCTTTATAAGGGCACACATCCCATTTATAGGGCTCTATCCTCATGCCCTTAGTACCTCCCGAGGAACCCACCTCCCAGTCACCATCACACCGAGGGCTGGGTTTCAAAATACGAATTTCATGGGGCGACACACCAACATTCAGTCTGCAGCAAGGACTTAAGCCTTATCTTCCCCAAGAGGACCTTTCCAGGCTCCCTCCAGAAAGAGGACTTTCCCTGCCCTGCCCTCTGTTACAGGGTTCCCCCTTTCAAACAAGAGATGGTGCACTCCCTGCAGAGTGGGGAGAAGGCCCTTGGATGCAATGACTCAAAATGAGAACCTGCACCAAATCCCTCTGTTGGGATGCCGAACCCAAGAGATGCAGAGGGGAGGAGACCAGGAAAAAGCAGGGACACGGTTTGCTGCCAGGTCAGAGTGGTGACAGAGCAGAGGACCAAGTCCCACAAGCTCCCACACCAAGGACCCAGGACAGCCTTAACCCAGACACGCTCGGTCTCAGCCTGGGCACAGCCAGCCGGTGACCACCGCTGACCCAGTCACACGCACCCCCTCCTGCCCCTCCCAGCAAGCTCCTTCATTTGCAGTGACTTCGGGGAATCTCTATTTCTTGACCAAATGAGGCAAAATTAGAATACGCAGTGTCCTAGGGCACTCAGAGGTACCTCCACCTCCATCGAGCCCCTGCGGCTGACTTACCAGGCAACGGGCGAACAGAGAGAAGATGCTATTCCTCAGCCCACTTCCACGTCTGGTGCCTGACCGGGAGCTCGGCACTGAACTGCGCTCAGCAAACACTGTTCAAAATTCTGCTGGAGGCAGTCACGATCCACCACGCTGCCCTCTGATGGCTCTAGAATGAGGAGGTGGCCTCCAGGGACTGCGGTAGCCCATGTTTCTATATCATGGGGGCTGGCGGGCACACCTGTCGGGGGCAACTGTCCAGGGAGGGAAAGGTACTCGGTCACGGTACTGCGTAGAGACCACATACTCATGAGCTGCCTAGGAAACAAGATGAGCACATTGGTGGGGGGGGGGGGTGGCGGGACACGAGCCCAGACAAATTCTTGCACGCTGAAACAGGAGGAACAGAGCAGGCACTATGAAATTCATCGAGCAGGGACAGCAACAAGAGTTAGAGAGGTCTGGAAGGCTGAACTGCAGCACCCTGACGCCCCCCACCCCCGTGGGTTCCTTCCCTTCCAATCAGTGAACACACCTTTGCGAGGCCTTCTTCCTAATCCTTCTGGCTCCCACACGCCATACCCAGCCACCTATTCCTAACGGCTAACCTCAATCCCGCTTCCAATCAAGCCTTCTCTCATTTCAAATCCTGAGCCCAACGGATACATGATCCATTCATTTATTCAAAAAGTTTGCGTGGGGCCGTCTCTGTATCAAGCACTGCAAGAGGCATGTTATCTTGGCTTAAAGAACCTCAGCTCTAGTGGAAGACACACTAAATCCAGCGCAATAGTGAGTAACACTCTAGGGGAAAGGCCCCAGCTCAGCGGGGAAGGAGGCGGTCAAGCAGGTGGCCTCAACGAGCCCGCGCCTGGCTTAGGGAGGCGAGCCAGACAGGGCAAGGCAGGAGCAGCACCTTTAGGCGGAGAGAGAACCCAGCCTCACCTCCGGAAGAGGAAGAGACAGGTGCCACGGGAAGGCGAAGTACGGTAGGCCAGGGGAGCAGGGAGGAAGGGGGCGAGCCTGGCATCGAGGTGGGCACTGCAGGACGCAAACCCATGCCTACCTCCACAGCCTGGCTCATCCGGGTAACCCCGGGCCACGGCACACACCAGAGAACCTCCCAGACACATCAGCAGAGAAGGAAATTGGAAAAATAAGCAGAGCCAGATGACTATGGAGTTTGGCTTGAGTTAGCAGGCCACGTCCGGAAAATCCCCGTGCTCTGTTCCTAGAGTTCCAGGTGGAAGGGCTTCCCAGGGCAGGGCTCCCAGCCTCCGAGCCCTCACCACACTACCCGGGTGACGGCAGCCACGGCTCTTCCCTCCAACAGGCAGAACTATCCAGAAAAAGCCCATTAGCACTGGCAACTCTGTCCCTTTTTTCCTCCTTTTTTCCAGCTTCCTAGGTAACATCAGGATGAAACTCTCCCTTGGATGGACCCCCCAAGATCTAGCCTGGGGCTGCGGGGAGCAGGGAGTATTAATTAGGCCGTTGGGCTAGTCAGTAACCACAGTCCTCAGCAGATCTGGGGTGAGGCTGTCGTCTCCGTCCAACTCGTCCACCTACTGGAGCTTCAACGAGGGGAAAGAGAGATGAGCCCCAGGGGAAGGCACAGCAGGGCTCGAAGCCCTCCTGGCACGACCCGAGTTGTGTTTTGAAAGGCACAGGAGGCTGCCGTGGTAGGAGTGTGTCCGACCGTGGGGACCTGTCAGGACCCCGTTCCAGCCGCCCTGGGAGGAGCAGTCACGGACAGTGAAAGGCGAGAACACACGCCCTCCCCTCCCCGACACCCCCCGAGCGGCTGCCGAGGGAAGCTACGGCTCCCAGCGATCACCTGACTGTGGACACAAGAAAGGACACCCAAGTTCAGGCGGCTAGAATCCAAGCCTGCAGGAGAAGCTGGGGAGACCAAAGATGGGCGTGCATTCTGGAGGAGATGCATCTGGGGAGCCCCCCAGCGGGCATGGGACTCCCCCCCGCCAGGCTGAAGATCCGGTGGGAGCCCTGTTCCTGTCACTCGTGTGAGACCCATTGTGTCTGGCAAGACGGGCCATCTCCACTTTTCCACTTTGAATGCCCAGGTGGCACATTTGCCAGGACAGTTTGGAAACACGGGAACGCTGAGCCCTACAGAGATTTCTTTGGGATGGTGTTCCGAAGCCTGCCCGACCGGCTGTCCTGCGTGGCCCAATCAGCCTCCCTGAGCACCTCGGCCCGGGGCCCTTGATCACAAAGGCCGGAGGAGGGGAACGAACGTCCGTTGGCCTCAGGAGTCTGGAGTGCTTCACAGAACGCTCGCAGGCTGAATCAAGACTAACGTCAGCGATTTGGCCTCTGTTCTCAGAGAAATGTGCTGTCACCTCCCGTTCCCAGGGGAGGGGCCGATGACTGATCGCTCTGCCCAGAGACCATCTGTTGTTCTGTCCTCCTAGGCAGCATTCCTCTCGGGGAGACGCAGGAGGGGCTGGCGAAGTGACCACCTTGAAACTGCCAGGTCAGCGCCCCCTGCCCTCCCTCCCTGTCCAGGCGCCTCCGGAGGGCTTCCCGCAGGAGGAGGAGCCAGATGGGGCCTGCAGAAACCTCCCAGAGGCCAAGACACAGGGGAAACAGGGTGGAGAGCAGCTGCCTCGTTCATATCTGCACCATTTACGATAAAGAAACAACCTGATATCTTCCTGGAGAGTCCCAGGCATCGGGATATCATTGTCTGCATCCAATCATCTTTTTTTTTGTACCTGCCACACTTCCTCTTAGCACGTCCAGACGCTGAGCTCTCTGGGAGCACCGTCTGCCTCTGACTCCAGCTCTGGTACCTCAGCACTGGCCATAATGTCCAGCACACGGCCTGTTACTCAGAGAACGCTGAAAACAAGACTAAGCACTGGACGGCCGGGCGGAAGGGGTGTGGACAGGTGGACGGGTGGGTAAGGGATGAAAGGCTGGGCAGGTGTAGGGCACATGGATGGATGGGTGGATGTTCTTGCTTTCTCAGATCAAGACTAAGGACTCTCAAGGAACCAGACTGATCAGGAAATGGGACGATCGTGTTAGGTTTCTGACAAGTCAGAATAGAATTCCAACCTAAGCCTACAGAAGTTCGGAAAAGAGAGAAAATTCTATGGGCTAAGAAGATTAGAGAAGACCTCCTAAAGGATGTAGGCCTTGAAGGGTAACTAAGAGGTTCCCTAAGAGCCCAGGACTGTGCTAGAGATTCAGGAAGTCTAATGATGGCAGAGATCTTCAATGTCGTTCCTGGATAAATTAATTACAACAGCCAAGATGTGTAAGACTTCCTTCCCTGAGAAACCCGTCTTTCGGTTCTCAGATTAGAATCCCACGGTGGGGCCTCACTCTTCCCGCACTGGGACTAAGGTAAAGACACCCACGTCTCTCTGTCAGGAGATGAGCTATGGGCCCCCCGCAGACGCCCCGCCCCCAGAACAGATGAAGCAATGTCCTTCCTTGGGAACAAAGAGAGTACATTTGATTAATCTGCAGAGGTTCCTGGAACCATGCCCTGCCTGCTTATGGTCCCATATATGAATAACAAACAGGAAAACAACCAGATCCAATAAGGCCTCCTGTTTTAAAACGTTCTCTTCAGCTCTGGAACCGAGAATCTGGCTTTATCGAACTCTCCTGTCCCAGGCAGACGGCGCGAGGAAGAATCCATAATCATCTTCCCACATAACCTCTCCCTCGGCTCCTTCACCGAAGGATCCTTCCCTGGAGCTGCTCCAGCCACAGAGGGAGGGTCACTTTGACCTGATCATCTTTGTCTATAAATCTTACATCGTACTCACTTAAGTCAAACATAAAACTAGCGAGGCTGCGTAAAATGTCTCCTGAGTTGCTGGGAAGAGTCATTTCTTTCATTGTTTTCTTGAGAGGATACTTCAGATCCAGTGCTGGGTCATCCAGCACCTGTGTGGTTTTTTTGTTGTTGTTGTTTTTTAAGATTTTACTTATTTATTTGACAGAGATCACAAGTAGACAGAGAGGCAGGGAGAGGGGGGTAGGAAGCAGGCTCCCCACTGAGCAGAGATTTCCCAATGCTGGGCTCCATCCCAGGACCCGAGAATCATGACCTGAGCCGAAGGCAGAGGCTAAACCCACTTATGAGGTTTGTTTTTTGTCTGTTTGTTTGTTTCTGATCACCTTTTGAGGTAAGAGGTCTGACCAATCAGCTTGCTCCATCCCAGCGGGGGCAAGCTCACTGTGCCTTCCACCAAAACTGGAGGGGCTCCTCAACCCACCACCCTCCAAGCTCAAGATTCATTTTCTTCCCAAGCCTTAGCAAAACATGCACCTCTCCCCTTGCCCAAATGTTTTCAAGAAAATCCTGCAGGGGTCACATCTTCCTAGTGCGTGACCAAACACTCAGGACATAGCACATAGTAAGTACTCAATAAATACTTGTTGAATGAATTAATTTTTATTTATAGGAAAAGAGTTGCCTCTTTGATTTTCTACTTCAGCTCCATAAAAATTATAATTCCTTTCTTCAAGTTCTACTAAATTAAATGATGATGATTCTAAGAAATGAGTCCTTCTCCAGAAGTCAGTGGTTGACAGGGCACCCCGAAAAAAGGGAGTGTGGCCTCGAGGCCTCTTAATGCAGCCAGAACACTATTTGTCAAGGTGGCACAAAGCACGGCGCGGTCAGCTACTTCAGGAAGAAAAACATGTGGGAAGAACAAATACAGAAAATACAAAAATTCAATTCTGATTCATAGAAATTTAGTCCTGGTGCCCTTCCCAAAACTTTTAAAAGATCAAAGAATTGTTTGATCTTTTAAACAGAGAGTGACCTGCGGCTGCCCCTTCTTCATAATCTGGTTCCCCAAGGCCATTCACAGGGAAAAGCTTCGTCCTCAAAGAGACTGTGGGAGGGAATGAGCCCCACACGCCGGGCCTGGGCCTCTCCAAGCCCGGCCTCCGGGAGCCGATGGAAAGCGATCCATCCACTGGACAGAGGTGGGCAAAAGGAGTGCCCAAAACAGCAATGCCTTCACTTGACTGAGCACTGTGAATATGCCAACCGTCCACACATTTATAAAAATACAACAACACTTCTCGGTCAGCTTTGAAGGATGCTAGGGATTAATGACCCATTATTCTGAAACATGATGGACAAAGAGCCAAGCCTTTCCCCTGCCTTTCCCATGGAATTTTAGAGTATCTTAAAGTATTTTATTTTAGAGTAGCCAAAGACTTATGAGGGAACGTCCTCCGTAAGATTCCAGTAAATACATGAAGAAGAAATTATGAATCAAGGTATCAGGCCCTCATGAAATCAGGATGTTGGCAGGGACCATTAGCTGTGGCTGCATCCAAAGCTGAAAGACTGTGGGGAATTTTTACATGGAAAGATCAGGCTCACAATCCCTGAACCCACTGGCTGATCCCAACACCACAGAGGGGATAACCAGATACAAGCCTCCCGCCGTGACACAATATAAGGTACAAAGAATCACTCGGATGTGTCTGGCCAAATACTGAACCTGAATCTGACCTTCAGCCTCTACATCAAGCTACAATTTACTGACTATACAGGGGAAAGGTACATATTCAACAACGGCCCACTGACGCCATCAGGAGAATCCAGAAAGTAGGGAGTTGCAAGAACCCAGTGACCTGGTGTTCTCAACAAATAAATGGCAGGGGGGGGGGAGGAACTACTATAAATCAAAAGGCCCCTAAGAGAGTTATCAATAAAAATGTAACGTACAGACCTTGTTTGGATCCTGATTCCAACAAACAAACCAACCGCGAAAACATATTAACGATACGTTGGGGAAACGGAATGCTCACTGGATAAGTCGGATTATAAGGAATTACTGTTATTTTTTTATTTAGATGCACTGGCTTCTTTAAAGAGAATATCTTTAGAGATACCCACAGAAGTACTTTGGTTTTTTTTTAAATTGAAGTATAGTTAACACACGATGTGACCTTAGTTTCAGGTGTAAAAGCTGACTCAACAGTTGATACGGCACACAATACTCACAAGTGCGGCCGCCGTCTGTCCCTATACAACACTACTATAATGCCACTGACTCCACTCCGTAGGCTGCGCCACCACAGAAGTATTTCTGAATGTTTCTGGGATTTGCTTTAAAATCACCCAGCAGTGAGGCACCTGGCTGGCTCAGTGTGGGCAGCAGGCGACTCTTGATCTTGGGGTTGTGAGTTCAAGCCCCATGCTGGGCGTAGAGAGTACTTAAAGAAAATAAAATCTGGGGGCACCAGGGTGACTCCATCGGTTAAGCGTCCAACTCTTGATTTCTGCTCAGACCATGATCTCAGGGTCCTGAGTTCGTGCCCCACGTTGGGCTCCACACTCAGCAGGGAGTCGGCTTGGGATTCTATCTGCTCCGTCCCCCTCTGCCCTCACCAACTCATGTACACTCATGATCTCTCAAAACAAATAAATAAATTTCACTCCTTTTTTTTTTAAAGACTCTATTTATATGATCGAGAGCACAAGGAGGCAGAGCCACAGACGGGGGCAGGCAGAGGGAGAGGAGAAGCAGGCCCCCTGCTGAGCAGGGACCACGCCGTCGGGCCCAAACCCAGGACACAAAGATCATGACCCAAGCTGAAGGCAGATGCCTACCCGGCTGAGCCACCCAGGTGCCCCAATAAATAAACCTCTTTAAGAAAAGGTTATTAAAAAAGAAAAAAATATATATTTCCAAAATAATAAATAAAATAAAATAATCCAGCAGAGGAAAAAAACCTGTATGTGGAGAGATGGGATAGATAAAACAGGATTTCCAGGCATTGCTAATTTCTCAGGATGGGCAATGCCTATCTGGAGGCTCATTATAATCTTCTATCTTTCATGTATATTTAAAGTTTTCCACAACAAAAGACTGGAAAAAGGGAAAAAGCAGATTTGGCCCTAGAGGTCGGGACTCAGTGGGGAGCGGGGTGGGAGATGGTCATTTCTGACAAGCCAGTGGTGAGGAAAGGAGTCTGGACTCTGCTTTCCGGTTGTGTGTGCTCCAGGAGACCCCAGAGAGGGCACTCTGGCAGGCAGCGGTCCTCGGGACTCTGCTCGGGCAATGGCAGCATATGGTGTGGATCTAGAAAAAACAGCATCTTCAGCAAGGTTGAAGCCAAACCCCTACGGTTTATATTGGCTTCAAAAGAATGTTTCCTTTTATTTTGTTTCATTCTAAATATAGGTTAAGACTACACTGTCCTAGAAAATGACTGTTTGTTCCTGGAAGGATTGTGTGTGTTCTTGTTCCTAAAAGCAGGAGAGGCGATCCAGAGACGTCCGGAAGGATGGGAAACAAACCTTCCCCGGCCTACACAAAGGACAGAGGGGAGGCCACACTCGGAAAGCCTGTGCTGCTACAGAGCCCGTGGGGGTGCGGCTACTCCCTGGAAAATGAACTCTGGGAAGTATTCCAGTGTCGTCCTCCTGAGTCCCGCATGCGTGGGGCTGGAGGGCAAGGCCAGCCCTAGTTGTAAGCACTAGGGTTTTTTTCTTGAGAGAATTAGAAATTCCAACTGCTAAGGATCTCTGGAGAAGGAAGATCTGGGGTTGGAAAGCAGACAAGAAGAACAGCCTGGCAGGGAGGATTTGGATCATGGTGGGCACAGACTTGGAAGAGCCGCTCATTCTCTCTCTAAGGAGAGAGCAGACTCCACCACTGGAGAAGTGAGCTAGAGACTGTCTAGGAGCCTCTGAAAACAATTCTATCTACCATGTGGTTTTGGGATTTCCAGGCTATGATTCCCTCCTGGGACCATTTCTTTAATACGTTATTGCAAAGGAACACAACCCAGGATTAGATGAATTAAAGGAAAGAATTGAGGAAAGACCAGGATCCTTACTTAGAATAACTCAGGAAAGCACGAAATAGCCTTTTCCTCATCCACTGCAAGGCCAGCAAGGTAGCAGCTGATCTCAGGACCCCAGCCTAGAGCAGGGGCAGAAGGGCGAGCTTGGTGTGGACCACCAGACCCGCAAAGGGAAGGAGGGACTCGGAGAAGCAGGTGGCTGTGCCCGTCCTGGTGGGAGCTCCATGCCTCTGGGACTCCTGTGTCAGTAATAATCATGCCCATCGCACAGAAAAGCAAGTTCTGGACAACTTCTCTGAAATAGTCACAAACTAAAAAGTAAAACGACACAGGCTCACTTTTACTGTTTCTTGATATCAAACATAAAGCATCTGACCTAGTGGCTAGACAGAGTAGACAGTCCCTGGAGAGCCACACTGCTGCTGTTGGTATTTTCACTGTCTTGTCCTTGCTAGTGCTACGAGCTCAGCGTGAGGAAATGTCCGTGCTTGTCTTATTACCCGCTGAGCAAAACTAGTACATACTGTTTTAACGCCTTGGTTAGATGAGTTATTCACTATTTTGTAATTCTGTATCAAAATCACCATATTTAATTCACGTAACTCGTAAGGTGATATAAATACTTTGTATTTACAAGGACCGCTACTGTAGGTGAAGCTCTGATCCCGAAAGTTCTGAAAACCAAGGTGTTAAGTTATAAACCCGCCGTGGGTCTGGAGCGTTGGGGATGACCCGCCACCCCCCCACCCGTGGGATGTCTGGCAAGGCCTGGCTACACACACCCCATACTCATGAGCCAGTTTTGTGACTTCCCCAGCCTTCCCCGACCTTGTCCACAAAACAGGACGAGGCAAGGCCGGATGTTGGTTTTTGGCTGGCAGCAGAAGCAGCCGGTGTAAAGAGCTCAGTGCTCTGCCTGGGGCCCAGCAAGAACCAGATGTGTCCATCTGCCCGTCTGAGCTCCAGAAGCTGCCCTCAGCTGACACCTTCACAATCACCGAGTCTACCCGCCTCATTTGTACGGAAAAATAGAAACGAGGCCCCAGAGGACTCCATCATCATCCATGCCATGATGCTAAACTGGAGATCCTTAAAAAAATGCAATTTTAGAAAAGATATCTGACTTCCAAATTTGTGCTCCTACAGTTCCTTCCATTCCAGAGGGAAAGTCCTCTCTTCTTCACATACCTCCTGCCACGTCCTCCCGCCACGTCCCTTCAAAGTGCTAGAACTCAAGAGGACCCTCCTCCGTGAAGCTCTCCGTGACATTTCCAGCCAAAGGCGCTCCTCAGCATTCCTGCATCCCCAGAACACCTTCAGGGCACCTTCCTGCCTTCTACCACCAGCCAACCTGCAAGCCCAGGCCTTATTCTCTTCTTTCCTGCCCGGCCTATGTCCCAGCACTTAAGCATGACAAACTTTTAACAAATGAAGGAAGGAGAGAAGGGGAAAGCTAGATCTCCTTTGGAGAAAACCACCCCCCATTCCTAGCCACTTGCAAAGGCATCCGGTCTTGAAAAAAATAATAAATACACCAGCTAGACCCCCAACGTTCTCCATTTGCCTCACTGGGTTTCCCATCATCCAATTAACAAGACACACTGATCCAGTGAGGATGGGCAGAAAGGACTGCCAGGGACACCGATCACGAGAAGAGAAGCTTTGATTTCTGGCCTGAGCGGTTACCTTCTCTGGACTACTGACTGTGCCTGGTGCCCGCAGGCCATCAGCACAGGCTCTGCGCCAGAGAAAGCTTCTGTGCAGTCTCTCTGCTCTGCTCAGCTGTGAGTTAACTACCTGCTTACGTGTCCAGCCCCCATCTCAAACCATGCTTCTCCATGATGGGAAGCCCCGCTGTCTACACTGTCTACACTCAAGTACCAGCTGATGCGCTGTGCTGGGAAATGCTCCTGCGAGGGCACAAAGAATGGGATCGCTCAGCTGGACCCCCATCGCCCAGGCTCATCCTTCATCTGCCAAGTGATGCCATTCCCTCCCCCCACAAAGGAGCCCGGAAGTGGGTGACTGAGTCCTGCCGAACCCCAGAGTCCCAGCCCTGCCAAACTAAGGAATCAAATAGGCAGGAAAATCCACAGCACACACACTCAGCTCCCATTTTCAGAAAATATTTTCTTATATGTATGTGATGCACATCGTACATGTTTGCATCCACAAGGGAAAAGTTTTATTTACTTTCTATGCCCCGTGCGCAACCCAGGCTCATGGAGGCAGTGGGGCCGTTGTGTGTGAGCACACGCACCTCTCCTGCTTGACCTTTTCAGGATTCAATAAATTTAATCTACCAAGGGATCCCAAAGGTGAGGACACAGGCAGACGTCTTCCAACTACGCACCCGTGTGACCGTCCTGAGCAGATGTGTGCACCCAAACATCAAGCCCCCGTAACTCAAGGAATCTCACAGAATCCCAGCCCGCCCTTTCTCGGTTACTGCACAGAAGCCCCCCCTCCCCAACCCCCACTCCCCACACAACAGAGGGAAGAAGCAGGGAGGAAAGGGGCATTCTCTCTTGCCCGAGGCGCTGGCAAACTGGATAGAGAGTCAGAAAGTCTGAATTTAGGGGGTGCTTAGGTGGCGCAGTGGGTTAAGCCTCCAACTCTTTGTCTCAGTTCAGGTCATGATCTTGGGGTTGGGGGATCGAGCCCCACATGGGGCTCCACACTCAACTGGGAATCTGCGTAAGGATTCTCTCTCCTCTCCCTCTGCCCTACCCCTGCTCATACTCGTGCTCTCGCTCTCCCCCTCTAAAATAAATAAATATAATCTTTTTTTTTTAATTCTGAATTTAGTTTCAGCATCGATGAATGTCAGACCTTCTGGTTTGGTTCCTCGACTCCTCAAAGATTCTAGAGTCGGGAGCCCTTGAGTTCAGGAAAGCAAAGGAAGAAGCAGGAGTTGGCATCTCTCCAGATATGCACAAACATGTGCAGAGTCAGGGAGTGCATACCAGACCCTTCCTACTCTGCCATCAAGGACTCAGGGCTTGCCTGTGCCAGGGTTTCTCCAAGTAATTTCCCCTCAGTTCTGTAGTGTGAACAGTAAGCTTCAAACGGAGGAGAAAGAAGACATCAGAGAAATCTGCAAGCACAGGGAAGCTCTCTTACAAGACTAGGACTCTGCCAGGCTTTCAAACAGGGATTGTGCAGATAAGCAAGAGAAGGGAGGTCACCCCATTAGCGGTCCCTGGTGCCTCAAATTCTTGCAATACTAGGAGTCTGTAGAGGTAAGGCATGCAGGAGATACCAGTCGTGGCTATGGCCTGAAACAGCTCACAACTGCCCCCAATCCATGCGGCTGAATCCCAACTGGAGGGACCCAGGAAGGCTACCTGCCAACCAGCTTCAAAAGCCAGAGGCTCGCCCGCCAACCCCTTCAGCTACAACTGCCTGGGCATTCCGCGTCCTAGCAGGAAGCTTCACAGAGGCATCAGGTTTTCGGAGGCAGCTTGGGAAGCACACAGGGTTGGGGGACAGCCCACTAACTGACCCCTGCACCCCACTCGCACCCCACCCTCAGGGGCAGCAGCTGCTTCCCATTGCTTTGAAGTTAAAGTCTCTCATCTTTAACAAACCCTGAAAAGTCCACTCGGGCCGGCCCCTGGCTGCACCCTCTGCCTTCCTGGCATCCGCCCTCCTGCAGACACCTGCCACGTCAGCAGCACCCTTGGACACTCAGTTTCCTGGGTCACGACAGACCGCCCCACAGCCTCACAGTTACCGCCAACCCTCTGCAAACTCATCCTAGTCTAGACTGGGTTTTTTGCTCTCTGCTCTCCTGGAACTTTCTACCCATATGAGTGCATTCCCCCTCGTCCATGCAGAGCTTCTTAGATTGTCTCTCTCCCCCACTCCCTGAACCCCCACACACACGGGGCCCATGTGTGTTTGGCTCACCAGCCTGTCCCGGTGCCCGACCCACCACAGGCGCTGAACAAAGGACCGGTTGCAGCAATCCGCAACCGCGGCAGCCTGGCTGGGAAACGGTGAGATCCTGCCACTCACGACAGTGTGGACGGACCTAGAAGGAGTTATGCTAAGTAAAGTAAGTCCGACAGGGCACCTGGGTGGCTCAGTGGGTTAAAGCCTCTGCCTTCAGCTCAGGTCATGATCCCAGGGTTCTGGGACTGAGTCCTCTCTGCTCAGTGGGGAGCCTGCTTCTCCCTCTCCCTCGGCTTCTCCCCCTGCTTGTGCTTGCTCTCTCTCTGTATCCAATAAATAAATAAAATCTTTAAAAGAAGTAAAAAAAAAAATAAATAAGTTAGACAAATGCCATATGGTTTTACTTCTATGTGGAATCTGAAAAACAAAACAAGGGGGTGGCTCAGTCAGTTGAACGTCTGCCTTCGGCCTGGGTCATGATCACAGGGTCCTGGGATCACACCCCACGTCGGGCGCCCTGCTTAGAGGGAAGCCTGCTTCTCCCTCTCCCACTCCCCCTGCTTCTCTTCCCTCTCTCACTATGTCTCTCTCTGTCAAATAAATAAATAAAATCTTTTTAAAAAATAAAGTAAAAAACAAATGGATAAATAAACGATCAAACAAAAAGCCGAATCAGACGTTTAAATACTGAGAACAAATGGATAGTTGCGGGAAGGCCAGGGGGACAAAATGAGTGAAGGGGAGCGGGAGACACGGGCTTCTAGTTAGGGAATGAGTAAGTCACCGGATGAAAGGTACAGCCTGGGGAAGCCAGTCCATGGTGTTGTAATAACATCACATGGGGGCCGGTGGTCACTACACTTGCGGCCAGCACAGCATTACAGAGTTGCTGAATCACTTTGTTGTACAACCTGAAACTAGTATAACACTGTGTGTCCCCTATATGCCAATACAATGTAAAAATAAAGAAAAATAAATAGTAACACCTTTCATGCCAGCCTGTCACTTTTTCATTGTAGAACTGTAAGTAACTTACTCGTCTCCCCGCACCCCTGCACTACCCCTGCAGGATCACCAACCCTACGCACTACTGTCTTCCCTAAGGACTTAGTTATTACAGCATACCTTACGACTGCTTTTCTTCCAGTGCCTGTTTATAAGTAACTAGGACCACTTTCATCATTTGTTACAATTTATCAATTTGTTATTATCAGAGTTCCTCAAGGACAAAGTCAATATTCTGGGGCTCTATTATCCATCATGGTCTTGATGCACACGTACCTTTCTCTAAACGTATTAAATATAACAGAAAGATGTGGAAATAGTTTCAATTAATTACTGTACAAATTATATCACATCAAAATTAAAAGCGGGAAAGGAAATATTATCATTCCATTAAAATATATAAAAATGTAAAGAGAATTTGAAGTCAAGTAAGTAGCAGTGGCTGCTGGACGGACTAACATTTCCTGGCTTGCGAGGGGGCTCTCTGATTGTTTCTGCCACATCGGGAACTACTGGGGAGAAGCAGCGGCTCCTGCCACTGGTTTTCAGCTCATTCCCCAAAGTCACCCAAAACACCACCACCTTTTTTAAAATTCTGTTCCCCCCCCACAACAAATTGACCACTAGAGTTTCTGAGGAAATCAATGAAAGAGTAAATGGTATCTTCCAGAAACTTTAAAGCCATTCAGGGTATCTAGACTGGGGAGGTCACCTCATAATCCAAGGCACATGAGAAACCCCTATCCACACCGGGTTGAGGCAGGGCCAGTACCACCTCTCAGGCCTCACAACCATCCTCTGGAAATACTTCTCTTTTCTTTTTCCTTTTTTTTTTTTTTTTAATTTTGTGTATTTATTTGAGAGAGAGAGAGAGAGAGTGTGTGTGTGTGTGTGTGTGTGTGTGTGCACGAGCAGAGAGGAGGGGCAGAGGGAGAAGCCGACTTCCCACAGAGTAGGGAGCCCGATGCGGGGCTCGACCCCAAGACTCTGAGATGATGACCTGAGCCAAAGGCAGGCGCTTAACTGACTGAGCCACCCAGGGGCCCTGAAAATCTTTTCTTTTCACCAGCTGGAGCTCCTGCTTTTCCTGCACCGGGAATGACGCTTGCCCCTCCCGCCCTGGAAGGGGAATAGCCCAGAGGCACCAACCGCAGGCTGGAGAGCAGACAAGCGTCGTGCGGACGCCCGGTGTGGACGCCCACTGCCAGCGCACCAGCTGCACGATCCCGATCCCGGCGGTGAGGCTTTCTCCGCCTCCCATGCAAAGGTACGAAGATAGTGAAACTTCCCCCGTGGGCTAGTTCGGATAATCAGGCACTTACTCAGCCGCCAACGGGCCTTCACTACGTGAAATTCTGTGGATACAGTAGTAACACAGGCGGCGATCCAGACAGCTCCTGGCACAAGGTTTGTGGCCAGCAAACATCTTCATATCGGTAAGTATTGCCTTGACTCAGGGAAAGGACTAAAGGAGCAACTTCAAGCGCTGAGCCAGGCTCCACTTCACACTGGCTCTGCTCACTTAAAAGGAAATGCAGGCTCTACCAAACTACAATCAGTTCAGCCCAGACAGACATGAAAAGGGCACCCTACAGGGGGCCTGGGTGGCTCAGTCGGTTCAGGGTCCATCTCCCGGTTTCAGCTCAGGTCACGAGCTGTGGGTCATGAGATCAAGCCCCGCGTCAGGCTCTGTGCTCTCTACGGACTCTGCTTGTCCGGCTCCCTCTGCCCCTCCCCCAGCACTCCACTCTGTCTCGCTCTCTCCCCCAAATAAATAAATAAATAAAATCTTTTTTATAAGGGGGGTGGGCTTTAAGAGTACGATTCCTGAAAATGAAAGGAGGAGGAGCTAGCAGGAAGCAGGCGCTCCCCGAGTGTTTGCGGTTGGGCACCGCCCAAAATCATCTTCCTAAAAAGCAGAACACAAAATAGAATCCAAAAACTCGTTCTCTCTGTAATGAACTGGGTGACAGTAACATAGAGATTCACGTGAAATGTCTAAAACACGTCACATCCCCTCATGGAAAGAATCCTGCCCCCACCCCCCAAGGCTCATCCCTGTGCCCCTGGGCTGCCCTGGGCTGCTCTGGGCTCCCCACCTCCCCCGCAGCAATTTACTCAGAAGAGCTCAGAACATAAATGAATAAATGCAGAGTCCACAGGGAACAGCACGGGGTGAAACAGCGCCCCTTCATGAAACACTGAGCAAGTTCACCGACCAATTCCAGGAGGCTGCGGCACCTGCTCAGGTCCAGTGCGGGCCTGGAGGAGGGAGCCCTGGTTCCTGCCCTCCAGGAGCTGGGCAGGCTGTGCCAGGGGGTAGCGGGGGCACAGGTAACATGTGACCATAACACAGTGCGGTCAGCACAAAATAGAGCTGCTGTCCCTGCAGGATCTGAGACTGTGAGATAGGACCTCCAGCCTGAGCTCTCCGTGGCAGCCAAGTCACATGACAGCCGAACAGGGGGAGGGACATGGCCTCCCCCACATTATTCTATTTTCTCACATCTCCACGCTAACACTGAAATCGAGCAGTAGCTTGCCAATATTCTCTTTATCTTTTCATCTTCTTTGTTTCTCAGCCAAAAGCTGGTCTTGGAAAATGTGCCAGGGACCAACCTGCGGTTCCCCATGCTCGGACTCCCTCCCAGGGAGGCGCCCGGGGAGGGGCAGAAGTCTGGCCGGTATCCATTCCCTGCCATGAAGATGTGAATCACGCTAGAGCCGCTCAACAAAACTCAGTAAATCTCAACTGTGCCCCCAAGAAACAATTTACTTGAATGATACCTCTGACATGTTCCCGTTAGCCAACCGGACAATTTTAGCTACAGTAAGAATTCTCTTACTAATCAAAAAAGGCAGCCATACGATCTTAATTTTTTAAAGCAACAATTCTATAACGAAATGTAATTATGTAAAAAGGGATTATGACAGAATACAGATACCAAAATTTGCGTAGTGGAATATTGATAGTAAAGACACCTTCAAGGTTCCTAGCACACCTACCGGAAATATCACGCATACAATGCGATGGCATTTTGGGTAAAACATGTATTATACATGTACATTTAAAAAAAAATAAGAACTGGGGCACCTGGGTTAAAGCCTCTGCCTTCAGCTCAGGTCATGATCCCGGTGTCCTGGGATCGAGCCTCTGCTCAGCAAGGAGCCTGTTTCCTCCTCTCTCTCTGCCTGCCTCTCTACCTGCTTGTGATCTCTATCAAATAAATAAATAAAATCTTAAAAAAAAAAAAAAAGAAGAACTTATTCTAGGTGGGGGAATTATAGCTTTTTGTTTTATATTTTTCTGTGTTTTATGAGTTTTTCTGCAGTGTCACACATCTAACATTTCAAATGTGAAGAAAATGTTTTCTAGTCTTTTCATCGGCAAAGTAAATAAATTTTCCTCAGAACAAAACAGAGAGGCCACTGGAGATGGTGAATGCAAATGTTATTGATCAGTTCTTGCCTGGAATTAATAGCATGATGGAAGCTTTGGTCTCCAGGGTTCCCTGTGGGGAGACCCCTTACACACTCGGGGCAAAGGACAGGGCCAGATAACAGTGTTTAGACATGTCTTTGATGTCCTCGGCCATCATCCTGGACAGCCGAACATTGGAAACAAAAGATCATTCTCGCACTCCTGACTGCAGCAGCCCACCTGCTCCCCCCTTCTGGTACGTGCCCCCAAGCCGGCCAAGGCACCACCACAGGCCTCATGGCGGATGTGGTCAGCGACATCAGAACTCTCCACATCCAGCTGATGAGAAAACAATTTCTTTCGTTACTTTTTTTCTCCCAAATCAGCTTTGTGTCTTAATGGCCCAGGTGGAGAATAGAGTTTATGAAAGAAACAAGCATTTATCACCATCATCTTCTTCTTCTTCCTTCCAAAATTAACAATTGTGCGCTTACAGGGATTATCCTAGGGCATGGGGATTACAGATAAATTTTGCTTAACTGTGTTATCTCCCTTTTCTCCATTGAACACATTTGTGTAACAGAAAGCATTTTATCTCTTTAAACATTCATTTATCTATTTCAGAGAAAGAGAGAGAGATGGAGCAAGTGGAAGTGGCAGAACAGAATCTCAAGTAGACTCTCCCCTGAGCAGGGAGCCCAGCGCAGGGCTCGATCCCACGACCCATGAGATCACAACCTTAGCCACAATCAAGGGTAGGATGTTCAATCTACTAAGCCGCCCAGGCGCCCCCCTTTTTTTTTTTTTAAAGACTTATTTATCTATTTTAGAGCAAGAGCGAGAGAGAGAGTAACAGAACACATCTTAAAATAAAACAATAATTTTTAAAATGTCAACTCGGACTTCCAAGGCTGCACTCGAGCCCTGTGTGTTCCATACACCGGTTTCCAAACGGCCAGCAGCTGCCAGAAGCCACGGAGGAGGCGGGGACACTGCACGGGAGCTGACAGCTGACATCAGTCAGAGATCAGGCAGGGCTGCAGCTCACAGAGGAGACAAAGTGGGAGCCTAACCAGGTCATGCCCATGCCTACCACAAGGTCAACTCCACCCCAAAGGTCAGTGTGCCCCAGACTGACCCACGACACCAGGGTCACCCACGCTTCCCTGGAGGGGAAGGCTGCCCAGCTGCACAGCAGCAGCAAAATTCACCAGGACATCAGCCCCCCCCAACCCACCCAGATTCCCCATACCAGGCCTCACACCCCTACCTAAGTGCCAGCAAGTCCTGACCTACAGTGACCCTGTGCTGTTATGATCTCTTTAAAGCCTTAAAGTATGTATCTGAGCACCTCAAATTTATTGTGCAAACTTTAGGCCCTTTTGTGACCCAATATATTTGACTCCGTAATAAAAAGCACCAATTCTTTTTTTTTCTTTTTCTTTTATGTTATGTTAGTCACCATACAGTATATCATTAGTTTTTGATGTCATGTTCCATGCTTCATTGTTTGCATGTAAGACCCAGTGTTCCATGCAATCCATGCCCTCCTTAATACCCAACACCAGGGGGCGCCTGGGTGGCTCAGTGGATTAAGCCGCTGCCTTCGGCTCGCGTCATGATCTCAGGGTCCTGGGATCGAGTCCGGCATCGGGCTCTCTGCTCAGCAGGGAGCCTGCTTCCCTCTCTCTCTCTCTCTCTCTCTGGCTGCCTGTCTGTCTACTTGGGATTTCTCTCTGTCAAATAAATAAATAAATCTTTAAAAAAAAAAAAATACCCAACACCAGGCTCACCCATTCCTCCGCACCCCCACCGAAACCCTCAGATTGTTTCCCGGAGCCCCTAGTCTCTCATGGCCCCTCTCCCCCTCTGATTTTCCCCCCTTCATTTTTCCCTTTCTTCTCCTAATGTCCTCCATGCTATTCCAAAAAACAACAATTCTTAAAATTTTAAAAGAAATCAATGCAAAAGCAGGTCGGTGCAGGACAGACAGCCTTTCCAACAAATGGTGCTGGAACGACTGGAAATCCACCTGCAAAGAAATGAACCTTGACCTAAACCTTTATACCATATACAACTCAAAATGGATCACAGACTTATATGTAAAACAAAATAGTGAACTTTAAGAGAAACACACACTCACAGTTGAACATCTTCATGATCTAGAGCGAGGCAAAGACTATTTAGGTTTGATGCCATAAGCACATCCTTAAAATGATACATCGATACCCGTGACCTCATCGAAATGGGCAAGTTCTACTCTGAGAAAGACCCCAAGAAGAAGATGAAAACACAAGCTACAGAACAGAAGGAGATATTTGCAAACCACATGCCCAACACAGTACCAATACCTGGGATTTTTTTTTTTTTTTGAGCTCTCAAAACTTAACAGTTAAACTATAAAGAGACATTTTGCCAAAAAAGAAGGACACATGGCAAATAAGCCATGAAAGGATGGTCAGCTTCACCGGCCACCAGGAAAATACAAATTAAAACCACAGTAAGATATAAGTAGACACCCATCAGGTTGGCAAAAACACAAAAGGGCGACATCGCCAAATGCTGAGTATGCAGAGAAACTGGGCCCTCACACAACAGTGGTGGGAGGTGATGCGATAAAGCCATCCTGGAGAACTGTTCTCCAGTTCCTTATCAAATTAAACGACAAACTACCATAAGATCCAGCAATTGGACCCTTGGATATTTATTCCCCAGAAACTAACACTTACGTTTACACAAAAACCTAAAATGTTCACACTAGCTTGATTCGTAACAGCCAAAAACTGGCAGCAATTCAGATATCCTGTAATGGGTTCATGGTTCAGCACACCGTGGTACATCCACAGCGTGGCACAGACTCAACAAGGAAACAGAATCAAGGACGGACACTCAAAACAACGGATGTCAGTCTCCAGGGGATGACGCGAAGTGGGGACGAGGAGGGAGCCCGTCTCAAGAGGTCACATCCTGCAGAATCCCGTGCGTGAAACATTTGTGACTCAACCGAGTTACAGAACTGGAGAACAGAACTGTGACTGCCAGGCCTCGGGGACTGAAGGACTGGAGTGGGGAAGGGGCAGCTGAGTCCCTGAAAGAGCAACATGAGGGCTCCGTGCAGCGACGGCACAATCGGAGTGATACCGTACCAGGGACAGCACAATCGGAGTGATACCGTACCAGGGATGGCACAATCGGAGTGATACCATACCAGGGACGCACAATCAGAGTGATACCGTACCAGGGACGGCACAATCGGAGTGATACCGTACCAGGGACAGCACAATCGGAGTGATACCGTACCAGGGACAGCACAATCGGAGTGATACCGTACCAGGGACGCACAATCAGAGTGATACCGTACCAGGGACGGCACAATCGGAGTGATACCGTACCAGGGATGGCACAATCGGAGTGATACCGTACCACGGCTTTGCAAGATGCTGCCGCTGGGAGAAACGGAGGGGAGAGTACATAGAAGCTCTGCCTTATCTCTTGCAACTACATGTGAGTCTATAATTATCTCAAAATAAAATGTTAATGAAAAATAACAACTGATCAGCATTTTTAAAAAAATATTCTTCTCGCCAGTGACTTGCATTAACACTCTGGCATCTGAGCAGCAGAGAATGCTTTGTCCAGATGCCCTGCTTTGGGAATTAGATATTCAAGTGCAGACACGGGGCTGGAGAAGATGCGGTGTTATCCCTTGCCTTGGTCTCCGCGTGAGAAGCCCCCTGGGAATTCGCAAGCTTTACACAGTATAAATGGGGATTGGAACGGAGCTTCCAAGGGCTGAGTCTGAACCTGTTCCTTTTCACCCATGCAAATGACCTCAGATAAATATAAGTGGAGGGGGTTAAAATCGCAACAAGGCATTTTTGTTCCCTTCCATGGTGATCAAATAATTGAAAGAAGGCCCTAGTGGTGACCCCAGCCTCAGTCTGAGAGGTTTTTGCAGCCCCGGCTCACCAGTGCGAGAGCGAGGCATGTGGAGACTTCCTGGGCAGAAACGGGGTTCCTGTTATTTTTTTTATTTTATTTTTTAAATATTTTATCTATTTATTAGAGAGACAGAGAGCATAAGCAGGCAAAGCAGCAGACAGAGGGAGAGGGAGAAGCAGGTTCTCCCCTGAGCTGGGAGCCGGAAGCAGGGCTCGATCCCAGGATCCTGGGATCATGACCTGAGCCAAAGGCAGCCACTTAACTGACTGAGCCAACCAGGCGCCCCAGAAACGGGGTTCCTGAGAACAATTTCCACAGCAACTGTACCATAGGAGGGCAAGGATGGACAGAGCTCTGCAGTCAGACCCAGAGCCAGAGACGCACAAAATTGAGTCGCACGGCCTTTGGGAGCTTTAACTTCTTTAACCTCTCAGAACTAAGCACCCCCGCGGGAGAGCACCTCGAAGGCCATCCCCCAAGACAGACTGCAGGTGTGTCCTCAGCATCTGGCTCACACACGGCATGCTGAATTCTTGTAACCACCCTGTGAGGCATTTATTACCAATGGCCCCATTCTACAGATGAAGAAACAAACCGAGAGAGGGTTCAGAGGCTTGCCCGAGTATAGATGGGCTCAAGTTTGACACTGGGTTTGCAGGACTCCAGACAACCAGCTCTTAACACTCCCCTGACGTTAAGCACCTAGCTCACCATCACTGACATAGAAGTAGGACCATTAACTAAAAGCAAGACCGACTAAGGAAGCCAGAAGTCGGCAGCTGCGTCCAGGATGGTCTCCAGATTTATAGATCAAAGATCCCTTCCGTTGACCTCTTGCCAAGGCAGTTCTAAAGCAGCTTCTAGAGCAGCGCTTCTCCACCTTTAGCACTGATAAGACTCATGTGGAGCGCTCCTGAAAACAAATTCCCGGCCCCCCCCAGCAGGGACTCTGAATTCAGAAAATCGGGGAGGGGGGTGACCGGAGAATTTACATTTACGATTTACATCTAACGATTTCCCAAGTGATGCTGATACAGCTGGTCCATGTCCCACAGCTCCAAAGCTTCATGGGTCCGTGGGAAGGGAGGGCAGGGAAAATGGCTTCAGGCTGGGGTACACTCAGACCCAGAGGCCCGTCTTCTCAGCCAGAATCTGTCCAGCCCCCACTACCACTTTGGAGCCAGACAAAAATGGGCTCTCCAATACATGCTGCCCATATAACCAGTCCACTGGCTTTTCTCACCTCTATTCCAACTTTACAATGGGAACACAACTCTCTTTACCAAGTAAGGATTAAAGGAGGTGAAATACGTCAAGTACTTAAGCTCAGGACAAAGTCAGTAACGATCTGTCTCATCCCTCACTTTTTCTCAGATTCAGGTTCCCCACCTCCCCAAAATACCAGCCCAAATTCTACTTTTTGCGTGTCTGGAGGCATTGGTAGGGAAAACAACAATACTTTCTATCTCTACAGTTTACAGACTGCCTCATGAGGGCAGGGCCCATGGCTTTTATACACTGTGTGTCCTGTCCCTCACCTACCACATACACCTACCGCAAAATCTGGCTTAGAGTGAGCATTCAATATGGGTTTATTAATCAAACAAACAGGTTGAATTTGCTGTCAAACTAGCATTTTGAGAAAAAAATTACACCTTCAGAGATGAGAGCTGACCGTAGTTCTCACTTTCTGCCCAACCAAGAACCTTTCCTCTCTGCTAAAGTCTAAGGGATGCTGTAGACAGTCAAGAATTAACAGGAGGAGGGGTTCCTGGGTGGCTCAGTGGTTTAAAGCCTCTGCCTTCGGCTCAGGTCATAATCTCCGGGCCCTGGGATTGAGCCCCGCATCAGACTCTCTGCTCAGCGGGGAGCCGGCTCCCCCTCTCTCTGCCTGCCTCTCTGCCTGCTTGTGATCTCTGTCTGTCAAATAAATAAACAAAATCTTAAAAAAAAAAAAAAATTAACAGGAGGAAGTCTGTGATTTGAAGGCAACGGTGAAATCAAGCCAGCATCGTAGACACAGTGGGGCAAAGCACGTCTCTCGGAGCTACGGAAGTCACCATTATTCTTTCACCATTATTAATTCTCCAGGCAAAACCAAGAATATAGCTTAGTAAAAGAGGGCCAGAGAAGTTTCTAGACGAACCCTTCATAATCGCCAGTGAGAAAACGCAGGTCCTCAGAAAGAAACAGGGGAGATGACAGAGGGGAAGGGGCAGAACATCCGTCCCGAGAGACACGTGTTACTCTGACCAGCCCCGGGGCCAGAAGGGGGAATCCGAAGGCAGACAAGTAAGTCCGTGCAGAAATTAACTTGAAACAGAGATGAAAATTTCATAGCATGGACACAGACTTTTTCTTAGGCTGAGATCTGGAGTGTCTGTGTATAGCTTTACAGTCAGATAGATGTGCGTTCAAATCCTGGTACAGCATCCACCTGTCATAGGAGCTTGAACAAGTCACTGAACATCTCTGGACTTGGGTTTTCGGGCACATAAAATGGGAACAGTAATGCCCACTCTTCACAGGGTAGTTGTGGGGGGCTGAACGACATACCCCTACATCCGGAACCTGGCCCAGAGTAGCCATGTAATTCTCAGTTCCCATCAACTTGGCCCCACTGGTAACCTTCCCACTGATAAGGGAAGAGGATTCACTCCCTCTGTTGGCCTTGAGTTCTGTGATTTAAGAATTACTTCCATGGATCCAACTAGATGCGTGCAATGTTACGCTGCTGTCACAAAGGAAGCAATTTATAACGCTTACAATGAAAACTCTGAAACTTCTACAATTCGATAAGACAACTGAGCCCACAGCCAACTCTGCGGGAACCATTCCATTATTCACTCGGTTTCACTAGTCAGTGGTATTGAATCCCACTGCACGGTGACAGGTAGCAGCTACCCACGGGTTGAGCACAGCATGACTTGTAGAGATGCGAAATGCCTAGGGTGTACATATGAAATTAATATCTTTAATAAAAGACAATTGTTACTGCTTTCAAGTAATCAAATGGTGTTGGGTTCTTAAATCTTACTAAAGATTTAAGAACCCAACACTGTTTGATGAGGCACGAGAACCAGCTGTCCCCTCTCTGTGCTCCAAGCCTTTCCCAGCAGGCGAGGAGTGCCCTTCTTCCTCAGCGTCCCCCAAGCCGGCACTGGGAGCCCCTGTGTGCTCTTACGAACCGCTCCTCGAACTACAGGATCCAACACTGGGTATGCTCGCCTCAGGGGTAATCTTTGCAGTGTGTTACCGACGAAACCTCGTGCCCCACGCCTCACCAAATTTATATGTCGAAGCCCTAACCCCTAACTCCCAGCCTTGCTGTATTTGGACACAGAACCAAAAGGAGGTAATTAAGGCTAAGAGGAGTGGGGGAGCACAGAACAGTGGAATGGAAGGTAGTTATGAATCAATGAAACCCTCTCACATGTGTCCGCTCCTTATTTCATTCCCTTGTACTATCCTTACACTTCTCCCCCCAGCCTAATACAGAACTAAGCGAACAAGAGATACTTTCACTCGACAAGTAAGAAACTAACCGGACTTTTGGCTCAAATTCTCCTACATTTGGAGTTGAGACCTCAAAGTGGAACCTGTAATTGTTCCCTGACTCTATCAGCATTTGGCTTGGCTCTCTATCCAGAGTTCTGTAAGGTCCTGTAGAACAAAGACTCATGCATCCATCAAATATTTACTGAGCACCTACTACGGGCCAGCCATTGTGCCAGGCGCTAAGGCACGACAGTGAGCAAAGCCAATTTGAATGGAACACCATTTGATTACTTGAAAGCAGTAACAATTGTCTTTCAAAAGGTAAGTGCACAGCACTTACCAAGGTGCCATGGGGAGATAAGATGCTAAACCAATATTTGTGTAATTACAAACGTGGTGAGTCACATTAAGTGGTTTGCAACCTTTTTTTTTTTTCTTTTTTTTTTTAAGTAGACTCCAGGCCCAATGTGGGGCTTGAACTCACAACTCTGATATCCAAAGTCACGTGCCCTACTGAATGAGCCAGCCAGGCACCCCTCAACTGTTTGCTTTGTTTTGTTTTGTTTTTAATGAAAATGGCCTATAGATAACCCATTTCAAAAACATTTGATCTCATAATTTCTCTCCCAAATCTTTTTCATCAAGAACATGTAACTACCAACCAGATTTCTTGAACAACAAAAGATCCCACAGTCCCTCCCCAGTTAACAGAGGTCTGCACAGTGGGAAGAAGCCTCTCCCTCGCACTGACTTCCAGGGCCAGATGATGGGTAAAGGCACAATTTCCAGCAGGTTTTTGTTTCTGTCTTTTGAAAAGGGTTCATAGACCCTGGGCCTACCTTCGCAGATTAGTGTTTCTAATGGCTGGTCATCAAAATCACCCAGAGGGCTTATTAAACCACAAACCACGGCCACCGCCCCCCAGGGTTCTGAGTTGGTCTAGGCAGGGGGTCTGAGAATCTGCATTTCGTACAAGTTCCATAGGGACACTGAAACTGCTGGGCCAGGGACCACAGTTTGAGAGTGACCGCACTAGACTGAAAGGCAGGCTTTAGCACGAACAAAGTTAAAGCTGGAAGGAAACTTACCTAGGTCAGGCTCCTCGGGTGACAGGGATAGGACATGAGCCCAGAGAGGAGAACCAAATCTCTCAAGGTCAAAACCGAACAAGTTAGGCCATTTCCCCTTCGGATCACTGGCCTTTCTGTGACACAGCCTCCTGGAGAAGCCACTTCTTCTGCCGAGCCTCCAAAGACATGCCCTTCTCAGTGGATAGGGAGGTAAACTCATTGTCAAAAACACAGAGGTAGGATATGCTATCACATCTTAGAACTCAGAGAGGTCCAGCAGGGTTGCAGTGGGCGGGTGGGGGAGGCGATTCAAAATTGACAAAACATTGACAATTGTCGAGGCTGGGTGATGATTACAAAGAAGTGTTTTACTGTCTTCCCACTTTTGTCCATGTTCAACATTTTCCATAACAAACTAGGTAACAGGAATCAGCTGGATCAAGACTGATCATTGCACATCTCTGAGAAGGCTTAGGGTTCTCATGCAGCCCCCGAAATATACTTGCCTCCCCCCAAAATATTTTGAACATCTGTGACATGCCAAGCCTTGCCTGAGCGCTAGAGGGATTCAGAGAAAATTAAGACATACACTTCTGTCCTCAAGAAGCCCATAATTTGGGCGCCTGGGTGGCTCAGTGGGTTAGGCCGCTGCCTTCAGCTCAGGTCGTGATCTCAGGGTCCTGGGATCGAGGACCGCATCGGGCTCTCTGCTCGGCAGGGAGCCTGCTTCCCCTCTCTATCTCTGTCTGCCTATTTGTGACCTCTCTGTCAAATAAATAAATGAAATCTTTAAAAAAAAAAAAAAAAAGCCCATAATTTGGTGGAGTAAATGAAATGCATATCATTATGTTACCGAGAGTAATAAATGGCAGAGACGATCGAGAATGAGCTAAGAGATTAAGTGAACCAAAGCAAGACTGTCTCCTTTCCCACTTTATATCCCAGAAGTTAAACTTTTTTTGTCTCTAAGAGCAGTCAAGTTTTAGAAATGTGTATTACCATCAATAGGTAAAGTTTAATCAAAATGAAAAGACATCAAAAGTAGAAATAATAAAAAGAGATCAAAAATCTGCTACAGAAATAGGGGCACCTGGGTGGCTCAGTGGGTGAAGCCTCTGCCTTCGGCTCAGGTCATGATCCCAGGGTCCTAGGATCGAGCCCTGAATTGGGCTCTCTGCTCAGCAGGGAGCCTGCCTCTCCCCCTCTCTCTCTGCCTGCCTCTCTGCCTACTTGTGCTCTGTGTCAAATAAATAAATAAAACCTTAAAAAAATATATGCTACAGAAACAGTATTATTACTGTTTTTTATACAACAGACTATAAAATTAGTTAAAAGGACAATAGGATAGAAATAAGTCACATTCATAACATTTAACTGAAAAATGAAGCAAAGTGACATTAATGTATGTATTATAGAACATGTAATTTTGAGCAATGTTTAGAAGCATATAAAATTTAGTGGTTTGGGTGTTTTGTTTTGTTTTGTTTTAAAGATTTTATTTATTTTATTTGACAGACAGAGATCACAAGTAGGCAGAGAGAGAGGAGGAAGCAGGCTCCCTGCTGAGCAGAGAGTCCGATGCGGGACTCAATTCCAGGACCCTGAGATCATGACCTGAGCCAAAGGCAGCGACTTAACCCACTGAGCCACCCAGGCGCCCCTGGGTTTTTTTTTTTAAGATTTTATTTATTTATTTGACAGGCAGAGATCACAGGTAGGCAGAGAGGCAGGTGGGGGGGTGGGGTGGGAAGCTGGCACACTGCTGATCAAAGAGCCCAATGTGGGGCTGGATCCTTGAGATCATGACCTGAGCTGAAGGCAGAGGCTTAACCCACTGAGCCACCCAGGTGACCCTAAAATTTAGTTTTAATACCAGAAAAAATACACTAAAGTGTTAATACTAACTGTATCTGCATCATAGATTTCTGGTGTTCTTTTGTTTCAACTCTTCTGTATGTTCTTAAATTATATGTTATAAATATGCATTATGTCCATCATAGCCTTCCATCTCCTGCTTTTTTAAAGTGCAATTAACTTTAATGTCCTACAATTTATCTGTATATCCAGAAACTGAAACAAAAAGCCAAGAGGGCCCATTAAGCAGGGTATGAGCTGAGAAGAGTAACTTCCTGGAATCTTTTTGAAGAGATTAGAGGTAAGGGCCCTCCAGAAAGACCAAATGAGGCTGCCCGCAGCCAGCTCTCATGGTCAGTTGCCCCCATGAAAGCCCAAGAGGCTTCCTTTACCAGTCTGGAACAGAACCCCTGAAGCATGGGGGCCAGGGATAGGTGCAATTATTAGAAGCAGGCTCCCTTTACTCTCTTGGTGCATACAGGGTCCTATACCACAGCTTTTGTTTTCATGTCCTGGTCCCTCTCAATTCTGACGACTGCCTAGCACGCCTCAAGGGCACTGGGGGGCTCAGGCACAGGGGGCTGGGGACTTCCCTCTCTCTTTAAACTATAGTCTGTCTTCTTCTCATTCTGATTTTTCAAACTTTTACTAGCTCTCCTTTGGAAAGTGCCTCTGAATGCTACGAAACTGATAGAACAATTCAAATGTGGAATCTACAAAATGAACACCATTTTCTTCAAAAGGGGATTTCTAATGTCAAACATGATGGTGGTACCAGAATGAACACTTACAACACCATGGGAGATCAGTAAGTTACTTACTAAATGAAAGAAAGAACAGTCACTTTCACATTTTGCACAGAACGCTTTAGACAGGCTCTAGGAGATCACAAACTTTCCTGGTAAAAAATCCCAAGACAAAATACACATATTTAAAGTGTTTAAAAACATTTAAACCACAAACAAACCATTTAAACCATCTGCAATAACAAGAAAGGCAGGATAGAATTTCAGCTGCAACCGAGCTTACTTCTTACTCCATAAAGAATACTTGTTCTAGAAAACAGCAGCGCCCCTTGTCCGCTGCTCTGGGGAATGGAAACTGTCACGGATCACATTGCAAATTTTAAACCAGCCAGATTCCAGCATGCAAAGACATGTAGAAACATTTCCTCACCTGTGTTTCATTTCCTCCCTTCACATTTTTTATTTGGTTTTTGTTTCCCAGAAACAAACTTTTCTAAGGACTGGTTCTAAGGAATTCTTCAAATCTACCCAGGGATTTAAGACATTCTTGACAAAAAGTTAGAGGTAGGGTCCTAATGTCTTTAAACTAATGGCCTTCAAAATTCCAGTTACATTTTCCATCAAAGGGCGGCAGACCAAGATGACATTAACACATTTCTTTAAGACAAAGCTCAGACCCTACCCAGACCTCCACCTCTCCCCAGGTCTTACCTCCAGTGTTTTCATGTCCTGGTCCCTCTCAATTCTGACGACTGCCTAGCATGCCTCAAGGGCACTGGGGGGCTCAGGCACAGGGGGCTAGGGACTTCCCTCTCTCTTTAAAGCATACTCTGTCTTCTTCTCATTCTGATTTTTCAAACTTTTACTAGCTCTCCTTTGGAAAGTGCCTCTGAATGCTACGAAACTGATAGAACAATTCAAATGTGGAATCTACAAAATGAACACCATTTTCTTCAAAAGGGGATTTCTAATGTCAAACATGATGGTGGTACCAGAACGAACACTTACAACACCATGGGAGATTAAAATTAAAATTGAAATGCTTTTACTGGGAATCAAAGTTTTTGTTCAAGTGAAATGTACACGTTGATCGCTTTAAAGCCTCCTAAAAACTGCCTTGGCGCCTGGAAGCAACACTCAGCTCTGTAAGAATTTAGTCAAGAAAAGCTTTAGTTTGCAAATTCAGGAGTCCCTCTTTTCTACTGGTCTTCATGACCAGGGATCAAAAGCGGGTTGACAGCAAAATGGCCCAGCATCCTTCCCAGTGAATGGCGGGTCGCCCTGGCCTCCACCCCAGCCTGCCGCCCCGGCGGCCACACACACACTCACACACACACACACACACACACACACTTACTTCTCGGACAGAAACCAGCCTTTGTTCCCAAGACGCAAAACTAGGCTCCAGTTTCTAAGCCCCCACCTCCCTTAGAGCCGGTCCCAGGCCGTTCTGGAAGGAAGCCCCATTTTCTCCGGTGTCCCTTGCTGGGGGGACGTGGCTGCCACCTCGGACTCCAGCTCTTCAAACACACAGACGAAGACACACACCCCCAAAATAATCACGACCGCGGGCACCGTCGTCTGTTAGAGCTCGCCCCTCCAGAGGGCTCCCCGCGTGCCAGGCGCCCAGGGCGCGCTCTCCAACTTTCCCGACCTCCCGCACACAGGCGCGCGCACGCACACGAGGCCGCGGCACCCAGGTCCCACGTGCCCTCGAGGCCGGACCCGGACCCTACCCCGCCTCCTTCGCTGGCGCCGGCCGGGGGAGCACCCACGCCCACTCGCGCCCTGCGCCCCGGGCCCCGCGCCCTGCGCCCCGGACCCCGCGCCCTGCGCCCCGGGCTCCGCGCCCGGCTCCGGAGCCCTGCGGCCCGGCGGCGGGGCCGCTCTCACCTCGGCCTTTGTCCTGCCGCCGACGCAGCCCCGCTCCCGAGCGCCCGCCGCCGTCGGAGGGCCAGCCCAGCCTCCCGGCCGCCGTCCCACCCACAGCTCCCGGGCTCCGGCCGGGCCGGGGGCGCTCGGCAAAGCCCGGATCGGCGGAGCGCGGCCGGCGCCGAAGACGCGACCCCTGACCCCGGCCGCACCCCCTGTAGTCCACTTCTCCGGGTCTTCGGGCCGACCGCGCGGAAGGGACGCGCGGTGGGCTCGGCCGCCCCGGGACCCGACTGGGGAAGGGTCGCGGCGAGGGCGGTGTCCGGCGAGGGGAGGGGGCGAGGCGGCCGGAGCGAAGTCCCGCGGCCTCCCCGCCGGGGTTCTCGCCCCGGTGGCACCCGGTCCTCTCGTCTCCCCGACCCGGTGCCCGGGTCCCGGCCCCCAGGCCGGGCCGGAGCTGAGCCCTGCGGAGGGTCCAAGTGGGCCGGGCGCCCCCCGCGCGTCTCCAGGGAATTCCCAGCCGAAGCTCCCAGCCACGGTGCGCCGCCTGCGCCCAGGAAATGTCGCCTTCTTCTCGGTTCTCCCCGAGGGATTCCACCCGCACCCCCCGGCAGCGGCCCGCGAGCCCCCTACCCTGACGTACCCCTCCTCCCCTGCACTCCGTGGGACCAAGTCCTGGAGCCTCTCCAGCCACAGCGGAGTCCGCGGGGCGGGGGGTCTGGAAAGAAGTGGGAAGAACCTTCGGAGAACAGAGGTCATTTTGTCACTTGGGACCCAGGCGCCGGGAGGAGACAAGAGGCAGCGAGAGAGGAGCCCAGACCTCCCAGTCACTCCACGCCCAGGACCCCGGGACACACACACACACCCGCGCCCGGCCGCCAGGCTGAGCCCTGCAGAGGGTCGCTGTCGCCCGGGCGCCCAGCGGGACCCGCCCCTCCCCCCGCCTCCCGTCACCCGCAGTGCCGCGGACCCGCTCAAACAGCGGCGACTGGAAGACCCCGGTCTCCGACAGACCTAGTGGGCAAGCGGCGACGAGGGGGCCGGCCTGGGGCCAGCAGAGAAGAGGAAGATTCTGGAACTCCAGGCTCCTGCGGGTGGGACCGGCCACCTTTGCCCTGGACCCCGTGTCCGGTGGGAAGAAGGAGTGAATGAAGGAAGGACTAAAAGAACGAACCTCAAAGAAGACTTTGCAGACCTCGCCGGCGCGTGGTGCAGCAGTAGCAGAGCAGTGAGCACGGGGAACTGGAGATGTCCTCCTGAAGCCAAAGCCGTCGCCCCCGTGATTTCAGGAACCTGCGAGTTGCAGAACCTGCTCTGTGCCCTCGCTGCCCCTCACCCGCACGCCCTGCTGGTGAGGTCTTGGGCCTAAGAGTCACTGTCCTCTGGGACTGGTGAGTGACAGTTCAGGGACCTGCTGAGGGAACAGCTCAGGCAAATGCCAACGCTCCCTGCGTCCAAAGTAGGAGAACTGCCTGGAAGAATCCTGGCAGATCTGTGCTAGGAAGACAGCACCATCATTTTCCTTCTTATTAGGAAAGATTTCAAATGCTCACTAGAGAGGTAACATCACCAACCCTCCCTGTGTGCCCAGGAGCCAGCCAGTCCTAGTATCTTGCCATACTTGCTTCAAATGTTCATGTTAAAAAGAACTATCACAGTACAGTCAAAGCCCCTGGACAGCCCTCCCAGATCCCAATTCTTCCCTCCACAACCCCCCATACTCGTCTAAAACATCCCAACCATGTTTTTGTACTATTACTGCTATGAATGCATTCATGAACTCTGTATAGTGTTTTTACTAGTTCTACAACTTTCTGTGTGTTAGATTCTGTTTTGTTCTGTAACCAGGTGGGTTGGCTTTATATTGTTTGTAAGAGCCCCCTAGTCCTGCACAAAGCCCTACTTTATTCATTTTTTAAATTAGTTTCAGAGGTAGAGGTCAGTGACTCATCACTCTTATAATACGCAGTGCTGATTACATCAGGGGCTGTCCTTCATGTCTATCATCCAGTGACCCCACCCCCCCCCACTACTTTATGTATTTTAACTGCTCAGTAGCATTCTAGGGGCACATGGGTGACTCATAAAGTGTCTGCCTTTGGCTCTGACTATGATCTCAGATGGAGCCTGTGTCTGGCTCCTTGCTCAACAGGGAGTCCGCTTCTCCCTCTCTTAGCTCATGCGCTCTCTCTGTCTCTCTCAAATAAATAAGTAAAATCTTTAAAAGGTATTCTGTGATATGACTCGCACAATTTATATACACATTCTTCTGTATAGATATTGGAGCTGATCCAATTTTTCATGATTATGAACAAGACGGTAGTGGACATTCTAGAAATCACATTCATATTTCTAGAGTATAGCCCATTTTCAACTCTCCAATAAAAACATGTACCGAATAGCTCTGTTGAATTAACATTAACCAACATTAACCAATTAACATTAACCGATAGGTCTGTTGAATTAACAAAACCAATTAGGTTTGCTGTAAGGTTTAGGGTAGTCATTTTTTTCCCCTTACATTTTGACAGCTTACATTTTATCAAGCAAATGAAATCCTGCAGAGTAGAGGAGGTATGCAAACTTTTTTCATAAAGGGCCAGAAGTAAATATTTTAGGCTTTACCAGCTGAGAGGCAAAATTTAGGCAATTCTTCTACATAAGTACTATAAATTATAACCTTTTAAAAATATTTTTTAAAAATTTACCTCAAGGACCATAAAAAAAATTTTAGGACCCAAACAAAAACAGTGAGTAGAGTTGGCCCATGGGCCACAGTTTGCCTACCTCTTGTTAAAATATAGTCATTCCAAAAATTAATTCCTTTCTTCAAAACCAACACTAAAAAGGGAGTCACTTTCAATAAAGACAAAAATATAATTTGGCTCACCAGAAGAATCAAAGTGAATGTGATAATACTGCTAGGGAAAAATTCCTAGAAAGTGGTCCCCCACCTTAGCTAATTAATACAATGACTTTGGAGAAACCATTTAATCCTATCCTTAAAACCTACAATAAATTTCAGAAAGGCACGGGCTCCTCCCAACAAAGAATTAATTAGACCAGAAATGAGATTCCGTGAAAAAACTGTGTGTTGTTCTCCTGCTTAATGAATCAAATGATTCTGTTCCTGGTTTATTGATTTAAACAGTAGCACGCAAATACAAATAATGAGATCTATTTTCCCCGAACTAAACCTGGCCCAGTTATTTTACATGTCTTTACTGAACTTGAACCAAAGACTGAAAAAAATAATTTCAAGATATTTTCTTAAATGGGGAGAATCAGCCTCGTTTAAAATGTCAGCAAGAATGGGACCAAAATAAAAATCTGTGGTGGCCAACGTGAGCCTTACAAAGGAGCTGTCAATCCTGAAGCACACTGTGTGAGCAGGGTTCTGGAGGAGACCACGGGGTCAGGAAGGCAATTAGACATGGCTTCTGGGCACATTTGTTTCTCTGACCAGCCTTCTCCTAAAGAATTACATGCATACACTTCTCGCACACTTACACACACACACGTGCATTCTTCTATCCTTCTCACACACTTCCCTGTTACATGTGTATGCACATGCTAACACATGTGTTCCCTACCCATATCTGCTTTCCTGAATGCATACAGCACACGTGGTTTGCACATACCTACATACACGTGTTTCTTCCCACAGACACCAAATATTTCTCTCCCTTTCACACACACGCACACGCCTTGTCACACAAACATTTCTCCTCTCGCAGAGTGTTTCCTGCACAGCCAGCTCGTCTCAGACCTCGTTCTAACAGACACACAGTTTCACACAGCTTTGCCCAGATACACGATCATTCTCTCACATATTTTCATATACGTGGATCTTTGCTTATCCCACCACGCGTGCAGATACACACACAGTCCCCTTCCTTTCCTGCTTTGGTACAAAGCGCTTCCATTTGTAATCACGTTCATCAGGGCTGCCTAAGGAAAATGCCGCGGAGTGGAACTCAATGAACCTTCGAGAAGCCCCCATCTGTGTATGTCAAGCAGTTTAGAATCATTTGATTTCAGCATGCCACTTACAATGGCTTAAGGGTACTTAAAGTCTATTCTCTTCCAGTAATAGTTCTATAATGGGGTTTGTGTTGACTATCACTTTCTGCACAGAAAATGTTTCTCTGGCATAGTAAATACTTAAATCCAGCTTGCTTCAATTCTCCCAAAATGTGAATGGGCAGGTGTATTGGTTTGTTCAGATTGCGGTAACAAATAGTACTACGGACGGGCTGGCTTAAACCACAGAAACCCATCACCTGACAGTGCTAGAGGCTGGAAGTCCACAGTCAAGGTGTCAGGAGAGCTGGTCCCTTCTGAAGGCTGTGAGGGACTCTTTTCCGGTGCACTGACTTTGATCTGTAGATGGCTGTCTTCGCCCTCTATGCATCTGTGCCCAAATCTCCTTTCTCCTAAGGACACCAGTCCTTGAACTAGGACCCACTTTAATGAACTTATTTTAGTTTAACTACCTTTGTAGAAACCTTATCTCCAAATAAGGTCACATTCTGAGGTACTGGGGGTTAGGACTTCAGCTTTTGAATTTTTTTTTTAACTCTGTTGTTTATTTATTTGAGAGAGAGAGACGGAGAAAGCACAAGCAGGGGGAAGGGGAGAGAGAGAGGGAAAAAACAGACTCCCCGCTGAGCAGGGGGCCCCATGCAGGCTTGATCCCAGGACCCTGAGATCATGACCCGAGCCGAAGTCAGACGCCTAATCCACTGAGCCACCCAGGTGCCCCTCAATTTGGGAATCGGGAGGGGGACACGGATAAGGAACACAATTCAGCCTGTAACAGCATGATTTGACTCTTTTCTACTGGTGGTTCAGACCAATGATACCAAATTCTTCCTTGATCAGTAGGACATCTGAAACCTGGATGTGGCAGTTGCTCACTTGAAACCTTACACTCGGATCCAAGGATCCAACTGCAGGACCTCTACTCCTCTCCACCTTCATTATAATGGGGATATTGACCTCCCCAAATTCAGAAGTCCTTGTGTTCTATGGACTCCGCAAGGTGAAACTGCTCCTCCTGGTGGTGAAGTCGATACACTTCAGCAACTGAAAAATGGCTTGAAATGCCACTGCTTCTTGGTTGGTGACGGTCAAGTAAATGATAGATAAACAAAGAAGAGAGTCCCAGGAGCAAAACAAAGTTGGGGCAACCGATATATTTCATGACTGTAGTGCATGGAAGGTGAACATTTAAGTAGAAAACATCTAACAGTAAGACATGAATAAACACAGTAAATTGTGCTTGTATAGAAATGCATCTGCCAGGTGTGCAGCCAGATTTAAAAACTACCTTCAGGGGCGCCTGGGTGGCTCAGTGGGTTAAGCCTCTGTCTTCAGCTCAAGTCATGATCTCAGGGTCCTGGGATCGAGTCCAGGCTCTCTGCTCAGCAGGGAGGCTGCTTCTCTCTCTCTGTCTGCCTCTCTGCCTACTTGTGACCTCTGTCTGTCAAATAAATAAATAAAATCTTTAACAAAGAAAAAAGGCCACCTTCAAAATCTCTAATGGCATTTACAGAACGGTACTACATAGAAAGGAAGGCAATGCCATGGATGTAAACATCATCACTGTAGATCGCGGTACCCATCACACTTAACTTCTTCATTCTCTTTTTCTCCAAAGAATACCTCTTGGGAGTTGATTCCTGCAGGAATGTAATGGGATAATGTACAGTATGTACATTACAAACATGTATAACAAACCTCGATTGTTGTAATGTATCCCCAAATTCATATGTATATCTCACTGACAGGTCAGAGGATTGGCAAACCTTTGCTAGCATCAGCAAAGAAAAATCTGACAGCTGGTAGCTTCTTGATGGATAGCTTCTTTCTATTCAGAAGAACAAGGATGCCTTTGTTGAGAAATGTATTAATCCAGAATGAACAAAGCTATTTCCTAAAGGCCAAGTGAAAATGCACTGGCTTTATCATATTTTTCACACCCTTAGCTCTTGCTAAGGGACCAGTCTGTAGGATGTTTTCCTGTGTTGAAAAAAATCAATAATACGATTATTATTTTGCAAACAAGAGGCAAGGGAAATAGCATAGATGAATCTGTGTGCCTAAAACTTGCTTGCAAGAATACATAAAAAAAAAAAACCCGGTATAATGACGGCCTCCAGAGATAGGACTTTGCTGCGAAAGGACAGGGTGGGAGGGAGATTTTTCACTGTTTACTCTTTTGTACCTTTGAGGTTTGAGCCATATCAAGGTAACTCTTCAAAAAACTGGTTTTTTTTTTTTAAGATTTATTTATTTTTGAGAGGGAGAGAGCACGAGCAGGAGGGGCAACGGGAGAGAAAATCTCAGGCAGACTCCTCTGAGTGCAGAGCCTGACCTGGGCCTCAATTCTCATGACCCTGAGATCACGACATGAGCCGAAACCAAGAGTTGGACTGTGGGACCCAATGCCCCCCAAAATTAATTTTTTAAAAATTTAATTTCCTTGGGGCGCCTGGGTGGCTCAGTGGGTTAAGCCACTGCCTTCGGCTCAGGTCATGATCTCAGGGTCCTGGGATCGAGTCCCACATCGGGCTTTCTGCTCAGCGGGAGCCTGCTTCCCTATCTCTCTCTCTCTCTCTCTCTGGCTGCCTCTCCGTCTACTTGTGATTTCTCTCTGTCAAATTAATAAATAAAATCTTTAAAAAAAAATTTAATTTCCTTTGGGGTGCCTGGGTGGCTCAGTGGGTTAAAGCCTCTGCCTTCAGCTCAGGTCATGATCCCAGGGTCCTGGGATTGAGCCCCACATCGGGCTCTTTGCTCAACGGGGAGCTTGCTTTCATTCCTCTCTCTCTACCTGCCCCTCTGCCTACTTGGAGCTCTGTCTTCCAAATAAATAAATAAAATCTTTAAAAAAAAATTCATGTCTTGGGCGCCTGGGTGGCTCAGTGGGTTAAGCCACTGCCTTCGGCTCAGGTCATGATCTCAGGGTCCTGGGATCGAGTCCCGCATCGGGCTCTCTGCTCAGCAGGGAGCCTGCTTCTCTCTCTCTCTCTGCCTGCCTCTCCATCTACTTGTGATTTCTCTCTGTCAAATAAATAAATAAAATCTTTAAAAAAAAAAATTCATGTCTTTAAAAAAAATTTAATTTTCCTCAGCCAAAATATCTCAAAAATTTAAAAATATTCTTTAATTGTTGGTATCATAAGTCTGAAACCAATATGATTAGTCTTTAACATTAGACAACTTCCTTCTCTTTTAGGGAAGGTAGGATTTATGTTTTTCATTATGTAAATGGTATATAACTACTTAACAAAAGATTCCAAACTAGTTAATTGTATTTCTTTTTTCTATATAATTAATTCAAATGGATATTTATAATACATATCTCTACATAAAGAAAATACAAGAGGAAAATTCAAAAAAATTCATCTGAATTATTACCAGTGAAACTTTGCTATCATAAGATCTTTTTATAAAAAGATTTTATTTATTTGTCTGAGAGAGGGAGAGAGAGAGAGCTCAAGCAGGGGAAACAGCAGGCAGAGGGAGAAGCAGGCTCCCCTTTGATCAGGGAGCCAATGTGGGACTTGGTTCAAGGACCCTGGGATCATGACCCGTGCTGAAGGCAGATGCTTAACCCACTGAGCCACTGAAGTGATCCCTCGTAAAGATGTTATTTTTTCCAAGTACTATTTGGATGTTTATAATGTTACAGTGCAATGTACCTATTGATGATGGAGAGTTATAGGACACCAGACCAGGTTTCAGGGCTCAACAGATAACATCGGGGGAAGAGGCTGGGTGCTAGCCTCATCTGGGGGCTCTGGGAAGGCTTTTGAGGAAATAATGTTTACAGTGGGGATGAGGAGTTTGCTAGAGGAAGCCCCAAAGGGATAAGATTTTAGGCAAAGAAGACAACGCGTGAGAGGACTTCCCAGTGAGTCCTGGAACAGAGCAAAGATCCCTGTGGCTGTAGCCAGAGAAGGTGGCGCCACGGATGGCCCCGATGGGGGCGGGAGCGCAGGTCCTGCCCTCCACATATGTGATGGGGGGGACACAGCCAGGCAGGCAAGCGACCAGTGTGTGTGTGGGGGGGGAATACTAAATACTAACCCTAAGCGTCATACAAGCAATACACTGACAGATTCAAGCGGAGGAGGGATGAGATCACATCTGTGCCTTAGAAAGATTTGGTCAGCAGTGTGAGGTCAACGGCCACCCCCCCCCAAAAGGCGGTTGTTTCATTTGACAGTGATGGTGGTAGAGTCCGTTGTAGGTGGAGAGATGAAAGATGGGGAAGTGAATTAGGAAGCCGTTATAGTGGCCGGAACAATGGTGATGAGGGGGGCAGCGGGGCGGGGGAATCAGGAGGGAAAAGCTGAAATTCCTGCCCCTTTGTTGCTTTCCATTGGGCTCACTGAGGCGAAAGGCAATAGATCATCTTTCTCACAGCTCCTTTTTGACAAGCCTTCATGGGGATTTGCCCTTGTGGGTGGATTGGACTGCAGGCTTACTGTTTTGTTTCCTTTCTGAAGCCGGAGGCAAATACTGCTGCTAAGTGGAGGGACCGAGTCCCCGGGGCTGGGCCGATGCGGACTTCCACGGGGCTAGCGTCCTCTTGGGAGCTCTCTGCAGAGCTTGGCAAATTCTGAACAAAACCTCGGGACAAAGAGTTAACGGCTCCTCTCTCTGTTCCATCTGATGTCATTTTAGAACCATTTTTAGCCCCTGGACAGGGAGCTTTGAGACTGGACTGGAAGAGTCCCTGTGGAATTGTGAAGTCCGTGTCAGGGTCCAAGATGAGCCTTGGTGTGCAGCACCCCAATACAACAGAGCTCCAGGCATGCTCGCCCCTGGCTTCCGAAGGTAGAGCCTGAGGGTCCTGAAAGTCAAGTCACTCACCGACGAGGGCTAGTTGAGGTGGTTGCAGGACCCACAAGGGCCGAGGTCTGCCGGCCCCTTCTTCCAGGCCACCTTGTCTTTCAGCATCTGGCCATCTCGTCTACACTCCTCACCTGCCAAGTGTGTCTCCTGCCAGGGCCTGTCGCCTTCCTAAGTAAGAGTGCACCGATCTGGAGAGGAAAAGGCCAGTTGCGGCCCAGCAGCCGTTTGACCGGAGGCAAGTCACTTAACCTCTCGGTTCTCAGTTTGCCCCCGCCCCACCCGCCGGTGAGAGGAGAGGGTTTTCCTTAAAGGATCCCGGGACCGCTTCCTGCTCGAAGGGTCTCCGACGGTCACACACAGAGAACTCACGGGGAACAGCACTCCCTTGCACATTTCTCCTCTGCCCTCTTACGCACCCTTCGTCCTCCGCCAGGAGAGAAACTGCGAGATGACCGTGGACAGCTGCGGAGGTCTCCAGTGTGACCCGCAGCCTCGTGGTGTTTCCTGGATCCTCTCCTCCAGCGCGTCTTACCCGCCCCTCCATCCTCTATAGTGTGGTTGGGACCGTCCTCTCTCCCAGGTCGGCAGTTCCGCCCTCTCCCCTCACTCCCAACGCAGGACCTTGACTTCGCCCACCCTGGACTCCCTCCGCTTCCTGCCAAAAATACCTTCCAAGCTTGTCTGCCTCTGTCCCTACACAGTCGTCCTGTCTGCGGGCGTGGGCTCCTTCGTCCTGTCCCCCCCCCCTCCCTCTGTGCTCTGTGCTGCACCCCGCCCCCACCCCGTGCCCTCAGGCCGGTCCCCATCACGGCTGGAGGCTTCAACCCTTCCCTTCCTCCCAGCTTCTCCTCATCGAGATTGAGAAATTTAAGTCTCTCCCACTTTAAAAAAAGAGAAAAAGAAGGAAGGAAGGAAACAACGGGGAAAAAATAAAAAATCGAAGAAAGAAAGAAAAAAGAACAAAGGAAGGAAGAGGGGGAACAGCCACTCTTCGAATCTCTAAAACATTCACCTTCAATCTCCCTGGCTACTCTCTCCCTCTTTTTTTTTTTTTTTTTTTTAATTTTCTTTATTTATTTGAGAGGGAGAGAGAATGAGCAGGAGGGCGACTGCAGAGGGAGAGGGAGGAGACTCCTCGCTGAGCAGGAAGCCCAACCTGGGGCTCTATCCTGGGATCCCAGGACCCCCCCCCCCCCCCGGGGTCCTGAATGGAGCCTAAGGCAGTCACTTAACTGAGCCACTCAGGCGCCCCTCCCTGGCTACTCTCTTAGTAGTGTTATTGTTTAGTTTAAAAACGAAAGCAACACACGCTTAATTTGCCAGCTTCCCCTAATGTTCTCTGGCTCCAAGTAAACCGTTGTGATGGTATTTGCCATCTTCCCCCTGATGTTCTCTGGCTCCTTCCCTGTGCCCTGTCCCCTCCCCACCTTGCTCTTCCTCTGGTGCTCCCTGAGCCAATCTCCTCTATTCCTGGACTTCAAGGACCCAGACCGCCACCCTTCAATCCAATCCTTCCCTTAAACCCAATCAACCCCAGGCTCTCTGTCCGTCCACCTCTGGAATCTGTCCTTTCCTCCATCTTTACTGACGGACCTGACCACTGGCAGAGTTTAGGCTATCACGAGCTGCCCTGTCGGTGATTACGACGGCCTCCGGTCCATCCCCTCCCCCCCCTTTGACTCCTGCTGTTTCTGTCTATGCTGGAGTGAGAGGTGTACGTAGCAAGTTGTAACATCTAACAAATAATTCGGTTACAATGGATTCGGTTACAATGGTGAGGTTTGGATTTGTTCTAAATCCTCAATCCTAAAGCAGGGGATTAGAAAATTGAAGTTTGCTTCCAGTGCCTGGGGCATCAGGCACTTGAAGAGGGGCTGGAGATCAGTTTCTTCATCTGCAAAATAAAAGACAGGGCTAGACCGGTGCCTTGCAGAGTATGCCCAAATCCTCAGTCTCTGATTCAGGGCCAAAAAATGTGCATTCTTAATAATCCCATGTGAGGGCGATGCTGAGGTCCACAACCACAAAATATCATGGCACTTGGCTGTGTGGGTGGCTCAGTCGGTTAAGTGGCCAACTATTGATTCTGGCTCAGGTCATGATCCAACCTCAAATGGAGCCCCAGGTCGGCTCCGTGCTAAGCATGGAGCCAGCTTAAGCTTCTCCCTCTCCCTCTGCCCCTCCCCTGGGCACATTCTCTTCCTCTCCCCCACAAAACAGAAACACACACACACACACACACACAAAATAGCACAGCACTAGACGATATCCATACATTTTAGTTTCTTCACCTGTGCTATCCAATAGGGTAACCACTGTTATGTGGCTATTTAATTTACTGTTTGAATTAAACATTCATTTGGAATTCAATTCCTCAGACACACTAGCTGTATTTGAAGAGCTCAAGGGTCACATGTGGCTAGTGGCTGCCATACTGGACAGCACAGAACATTTCCATTGTCACAGAAAGTCCCCTTGGACATGGCCATTTCCTCAGACTTATGGGGAAGAAATTTTACCGCAGAGGGAAAGTAAAGCATCCTTTGACAGGTAAGGTCTTGTGGCATTTCTAATGTACACATTTGCACTTGGCCTATGTTTCAGCCCTGATTTTAAAATCCAAAGATCCAGGATGCCTGGGTTGTTCAGTTGTTAACCATCTGCCTTCAGCTCAGGTCAGGATCCCACTGAGACTGGGACTGAGTCCCGTATGGGGCTCCTTGCTCAGCCGGGAGCCTGCTTCTCCCTCTGCCTACAGCTCTCCCTGCTTGTGCTCTCTTTCTCTCTCTTCCCCTCTCTGACAACTGAATACATAAAATCTTTAAAAATAAATAAATTAAATAAAATCTGAAGGTCCACCATTTTGCCCCAGGAAGCACACACAGCAACAGGACTGGAGATGGGAAATACAGAATTTCTGTGTGGAGAACTGTCTGGGCCCCACCGTGGGGCATGGTGGATGAAGCAAAGGATATGGAGTCTGAAGCCCTGCTGATCCCCACATGGCCTTAGGCAAGGCGCTTATCCTCTTCCAGGTTCTACATTCAATCCGCAAAATATTCTAGAAATATCTACCTCACTGGGAGCTATGTTAAAAAAAAAAAAAAAAGCATCTTTAAATACACCAAATTCAGTTCTTTCTTTTCTTCCTCCTCTGTGTTCCCATAGCATGTGATACACGTTTTAGTAGGGTTTCTGTGTTCTAATTATGTGTCTCCCCAGGCTGGAGGCTGTTGGAGCACAAGGTAAGGCCCTAGTGAACTGGCTTCCCCTTCAGCACCTCCTCTATGTCAGGTTCATGCTCATATGTGTGAACGATGAAGTCTCAGGCGGAAGCCGAGTTACAGGAATCGTGTCTGGAAGGCCGTGCCATTTTTCCAGCTCTCCACAGCTATGTTCACGCGGTCTTCAGCCTGGAGTGCCGGCCACACTCAATCTCACCCACACCCCTCCTTTGCTCACCCAACCCCATCCCTGGCTGGAGAAAATCTAGTCACTCTCCAGTAATCTTCTTAAGGAGTGGCATACCAGAGTAGCTTATCAGCTGTGGAGTCAAATCCTGTCTCTACCACACCCTACCCAGGACCCTGGGTAATTTTTGCAATCTTGTTAATCTTTATTTTCCTAATCTATAAATTGGACAGGAAAACACCTTTCGGTTTTGATATAAGATTTACATGCAAAAAAAAAATCTATGCAGAACCTTTAGTAGAATGCCAAACATGTAGCAAACAGTGGATTATATTTTTTTATTAAAAAAACATTCATTTCTGGTCTCTGGAGCTTGCCTTCCCAGGGACTCTGGTTGGTGAAGGCATATTTTAACAACTCTGGACAATTCTCCATTCTGCAACAAAATTCGGTCTTCTAGAGACTTAGCCCATATGTTATTCTCTATCTCAAGTCATTAATTTAGCAAACTTTTACTGAGCTCTTAATATTTGCCAGGTACTGTGCTAGATGCTGGAGCTACAAAGATTAGAGAATGCCTCTCACTGGAAAATTCATAGTATAGTGGGAGCCAACTTCCAGCAGAAGCCTCCCCTGCCACACCTCAGGCTGGGTGGAAACTCCTGGTCTAGCTACCACAGCGCTCAGTTTGCTGCCCTCTACCCTGAACTTACCGCATTGCATTGGGTTTTTATTTCAAACATGCCCTTGTCCCTGTTCTAAGTATTTAATAATTTAATTCTCACAACAACCTTATGAAATAAATACTGTTGTTATTCCCACTTAACAAATGAAGAAACTGAGGCACACCGTGATTAAGTAACTTGCTTAAGGTCTTGTAAACTTAATAAGGAGAGAGAGAAGCCAGGATCTGAAAACACACTTTCTGACTCCAGCTTTAAATGTTCCGTTTCCTCTATTGGGATTTGAGATTGAGTCTGTGCCAAATATCAAAGAATATCTCCTGTACCCACCACGATATCTAATACAACAGATAATCAATAATTTATTCATCAGATAAAAGAAAGAAGCCTATAAATAAACAATTGCACACCAGTTTGATTACCAATATTTACTAAGCATCAACACCGGGCAAATGCCTGCGGTGTGCGGAGGGAGCTCAAGGTTAATTAACAGTCGCAAGCTCAGAAGTTTCAGTGATCAGTGTTGACAATGGCGTTCCCCCGCCACCGAAGCCTCTTTTCTCTGGCTCTGTTCCCTTCTTCTGAAATTCCTGCTCCACCTCTTCCTCTCCTCTGCCATCCTCTCCGTGGATTTCGCGTCCGGGCTTTCCCGGGCTCCGGCCGCCTGGAGAGAGTTAGTGCGTGGGAGCGCTCCGGCAGCGGCACGCATGCGCACTGGGGGCGGCGCACTGCGCATGCGGGAAGATGGCGGGCCTGGCGTCCTGAGAGCCGTGGGTCACCCTGCACTCTTCCCGTCTGCGTTGTAGCTCCCGAGATCGTGGAGCGGTGCCGCATTCGTTCGCGGGCCGGGCTAGGCAGTGGCGCCTCGGAGCAAGCTGCGGGCCGGGTTCGTGCTCGGCCCCCGGGACCCGGCGCGTTGGGGGCGGTGCCCGGCCGGAGCGGGAGAAGGCGGAAGAGCTCGCGGGGTGCGAGGCGAGGGACGGCGGGCTGGGCAGCATGAGTCAGCAGCTGCCGGCGCGGAAACTGCCCAGTCTGCTGGTGGACCCGGCGGAGGAGACGGTGCGCCGTCGGTGCCGCGACCCCATCAATGTGGAGGGCCTGCTGGTAAGCCCCGGGGATGGCCTGTGCTGGGAGCGCCGGAGCCCTGGCGCGGCGCGTGGCGGGGCGGGGGCGGCTCTCCGGTCCGGCAGCCGCTTCACGTCCGCTGGGAAGCCGGACCCACCGCCCTCCGGGTCGTGGGTTTTCCCTGAGCCTGGTTCGCAGCGGGAGCACCCGGTCTCCCTGGCTCCCCAGCTGCCCGTCCTGTGCTCTGAGCGCTGTTGGAGAAAATTGCCCAATTTCGCGTTTTCTGCCTCTCCTGGACCCTCGCGTATCTCTGCAACTTATTTGTGTTTGTCTTCGCCCTCCTCTCCCATTCTCTTACTTGGCTGTAGCCATTTAAAACCCCGCACTACATTACCCCCCCTCCCCCATAGGCTGCCCCTTCGGCAAATCCAGGAAGGTCGCGCTCCCTCCCTGCGTAAGGTTAGTTTCCTCTCTTCTTGTTTTAGATTAGATGCAGTCTGTTCTTCGTGGTTCTCAGAGGCTTTGATGAGTCCATGATTTTCCATTTCTCCCTGTATTTTCTTTTCTACTGGTTTCTTCCATAATGAAACATGAAGTTAATATTGCCCCGTCACCATAGTGGCTCAGTGCTCAAAAATAATTTACGAGCATAATCTTATTTAATTCCTGTTAGCAGTCCTGAGAGATTATCATTCTTGTTCTCCAGCTGTCAAGATAGATTTGGAAGTGTTAAGTGGCTTGCCAGTGGTTAGATAGTACCTGGAAAAGCCTGGATTTAATCTCACCATGTCTGACCCCTGATGTTTAATTCTGGGCCGCTTTAACTGCATCCTAAATATTTCCTCACCTTAAAAGAGCCTTCCCTTAATTCTAGATATTCTGTCATCTGTATCTCTTCCCTCCAGACTTTTCCAGAAAGTTGTTTGCTTTCACTGTGTCCATTGTCATTACATTGCTGGGCTGGGGACCTCTGCTCTCCGCACAGCTCTTCTAACCAAGTTTGCCAACAGCCTTGTCAGTACCGTCAGATGTTTCACCCCTTATCTCTAGTTTCCACACGACTGACCACTTGATTTTGTTGGAAACTCACCTTTGAATGGCTGTTTTGGCCATATATACTCGTGGTGCTCCGTGTACTCATCTGGTCTCTTCTTGTACAAACTGCTCTTTATCTCCGCATTTCTTACGTGTTGGTGCTATTTCGGGTTTTCTTCTACTCTTTCTACACGAGCTTCATGTGGGATGTCATTCGCCACTCTTAGGACTTCTGATATTGTCTTTATCGGTACCGTCTGTGTTGGTAGTCTTAATCTTTGAGGCTTTGATAAAAGCCCTGAACTCTCAACTGTGGAAGAACCAGTTAATTTTGCACCTAACATCAGAAGATACACACATCCCTTGAAGTCTTAGATATTCTTATCTTCTTGGGCAGTTTCTGTTACTGTGTCATAACTCCTAGATCTATAAATCCAGCTCAGAGCTTTCCAACTGTCTGCTGACTTTTCTTAGATTTCAAACTCTTATCCATAATTAAACTCATTATCTTCTTGCCAAAGCCACAACAGCTTTGCTCTCTCTTATCTCTCTGAATGGCACCACACCCACCAGATTGCCTAAGCTCGTCGCTTGGGTATTATCCTTGCCTTCTTCCTTCTCCCAACTGACCCCCTCTGTCCTCCCGATCTCATGAAAATTAATCACCAATACTTGGCACTCCTCACCATCTTTTAGATTGTTGCAGTGTTTTCCTGCTTCTGGCCTTGCCCCCAGACTTCTAGATACTCTCCACATAGTAACTATCGTGGTCTTTTTAAAGCATGTTTCTGACCATGTCATTTGGCTTAAAGAATCCTTCGCAGTTTCCTAGTGCTTTCAGAACACAGTAGAAACTTCTTAATATAGTCAGGTTCCTGGATTTATCTTTTTTTGAACTGCTTATAGTTGCTAGATTTCCAAATTTCTGTATTCGTTTGGATCCCTTCATATTCACACTCCACCTTCCCCAAAAGCCCTTTCCTTGTTACCTCCCCTGGTTTTCAGGTCTGGGTGTGTAGGTTCCTTGTCTGAAGCCTTCCCTGACCCGTCAGGACTAGGTTAGGCACTCCTTCTGTGCTCCGAGAGCACCCTGTGCTTACTTACCCTGCCTGCAGCATGTGGCTCGTAGGTCCCTGAGTGCAGTGACTCTGTCCATTTCGCTGTTACATCCGCAGTGGTTTGGTGCCTCTCGCAAAAACATTTGGCACGTAGTTATTGGATGACTGAAGTAGGTACTTGTACATGTTTGGATGTGTGTTTATTTTCCTGCTTGTGAAAGGGTGATTTAAACTGCCCTCTCGGTGTTTTTTGATTGGCCAGTGACTGGATATTTAATGAAGTGTGTTGCTATGCAAAGATCAGTCCACTGTCTAGTCATGCATTTGCCTGAGTGATAGATGTTTCCCCAGGTAAATGGCTTGAAAACCGAATTTTAGAGAAGGGAGGAAGTAGTATTGGCTGGAGGTGGAACTTAGTCTGCACATTGAAAAATGAGGAAAATTTGAATGAGGAGAATGCAGACACCTTGGACAGGGGTCTATTTCCAAAGGGCTCTTAAAGGAATATGACTCCCCAAAATAGGCAGGCGGAACAAAGAGACATCTGCATAGAGAAATGTTTCACCAACTTAGAGGCAGTGCTTAAGGTTTTAGTCCCTAACACTGACCTAGTGCTCCTTTGTCCTTTAAGATCTCAAATTATAATTTATTCTGCAGTCTTCAGATGCGGGACTCGGAACAGTCGTAAAATTGCTTCCATTGTGCAGACTTGCTTGTCAGGAGCTGCTGGTTCCTGGAGAGCTGTGTGCATTGAGATCGTACTGATTTTCAGTCTGGTGGCCTCTGTCTTCTCCATGCACTCCCCAGCGGAAATGCAGACAGGCTAGGTATCAAGCCTGAACAAGTTGGGGCACAGAACCAGTTGGGTGATTGAAAGGGAAAGTTTTTCTTAGGTAGTCTACTCTTGAGGTTTCTCTACTACTGAGCTCTCCCTTGGCATCCCTCAAGGGATTTACCAGAGAGTAACCTCCCCGTGAGAATCCTCGAAAGGACTGAAGACCGTGACAGCTTCCCCAGTGGTGGGTGGTCAGCACTAGAAGCAGCATTCTGTGCTGGCACCCGGGCAGGTTAGTCCCATAGATATTGGAGGACTAGTATCCTCACGACGCTGAAAAGGTCAAAAATAAGTGTCCTGCACAGGCACCACTTTGAAAAGGCCCCCATTGGCCTAACCTGGGACAATCCGAGCCTCACAATAACAGATTTTATACTTGGAGAATAAAATAAGCATCCAGGCTCCTCGGATGGAGGTCTTCAAGTACAGCCCGTCCAGCTCCTCCAGATCTTTAGACACGTGACGCTAAAAAGACCATTATCTGACCCTCTCTCTCCCCGACCCCAGCACAGCCAGCACACACTAGTGCGACAGACCTGATACCTGCTCTAGACATTCCTGTTCCTAAAGGAGGAAATGGGAGTCACAGGGAGGTAATGGTCCGGAGTAGTTCTGAAAATCAGCTTGCTACGTGTTAGAAATTTCTTGGTTAGGTCTCAGGGAACAATTCTCTGTGCTGCCAGCTCTACCCTCTGGGCTGCTTGTTCCACTGTCTTCCTTTTTTGCTCATGAGAGGAAATCCCTATTCGTAGCTGAGTAATTTTATCAGCCTGCTTCCTGGCAGTAGAACTTTGGGTATTGAGTAACCTTTTTCAATTTAAACCGTGTCCCCTTTCATCCAAGCTGACAGTGTTTTCGCTGATACAGTTCTCCTGAAAACCAAAAACCGTGTGGACCTTCTGTGAATCCTGTTGTGGCTCACTCCGCAGACAAGCGTCCCACCTCTCTTCTGGCTGAACCCTTCTCCGCCTTAGGCTCCTGTTGGAGTGGCTGGTGGACAGGGCCCTGGGCCCTCTTTGAGGCCCTGGCTGAGACTTAGAGGATCTGTGGGGCTCATCTCCGTCAAGGCCTCTTGTGTGACTGCACAGCTCTCTGAGGCAGCATCTTTGATTCACCTGAGGTCTTCTCGGAGGCTGTGCCGTCACACCCTCACTGTCAGCTTCATTTTTTTTGAAAGAGAGGGGCAGGGAGAGGGGGAGCGGTAGAGGGCGAGAGAGAATCTCAAGCAGGCTCCACACCCAGCGAAGAGCCTGACTTGGGGCTCAGTCTCACGACCCTGAGATCATGACCTGAGCTGAAATCAAGAGCTGGACACCTAACCGACTGAGTCACGCACGCGCCCTTCACCATCATCTTTAGATTTCACCTTGGATTTGGTCTTTCTCAGCTGTCATTTCTTAACTTGAGCTTCTGGAGAAGCTGGGAATTTTTTTTTAAGATTTTATTTGAGAGTGAGCGAGCAGGGGGAGGAGCAGAGGGAGAAGCAGACTCCGTACTGAGTGGGGAGCCCACTGCGGGGCTCCATCCTGGGACTCTGGGTTCACGACCTGAGCTGAAGGCAGACGCTTATCCAAATGAGCCACCCAAGCGCCTCAAGGCTGGGAATTTTAAAGTCTTTCAATTCAGGTTCCTTTTTGTTTAAAAATCCCTTTCTTGAGTTCTCCCTCACACATTTTGCTGTAGGCTGCAGAGAGAAACCAGGTGCCGCAGTCAACTTGGTGTGGAAATCTCAGGTTACCTGACCCATGACTACTGTCAAGTTCCCGCATTAACTGCAGTCAGCCGTGTCGCTAAGGGTTCTCTCTGAGCATAGCAGACATCTGCTTTCTTCTGCTTTCTAGTAGCATGATCTTCTCTTCCTTTTGAACCTTCCCTGGAGTGCCCTCAAAGTCCAGGTTTTGCTGAGCGTTTCTTTAGAAACTGCTGAGTTGGGGGTGCCTGGGTGGCTCAGTGGGTTAAGGTGTCTGCCTTCAGCTCAGGTCATGGTCTCAGGGTCCTGGGATCAGGCCCCGCATTGGACTCTCTGCTCAGCAGGGAGCCTGCTTCTCCCTTCTCTCTCTGCCTGCCTCTCTGCCTACTTGTGATCTCTGTCTGTCAAATAAATAAAAAAATCTTTAAAAAAAAAAAAAAAGAAAGAAACTGCTGAGTTGGCACAGACTTCTTGGTAATTATTTGGTGGTCGTATAAGGGAACATCCTTGAGGCACACGCTGTGTTCCGTAGGGGTCTGCCATGTACCCTCAGGTGATTCCAAGGGAAAGAATTACACGCGTGTAGAGAAGTGATAGAGCAGATGTCCTAAAGCATTAGTACGTGGGCGATTTGGATGAAGGGTATGTAGCAATTCTTAGTGCTGCTTGTGTCCCTTTCGTGAACGCTGAGATTATTTCAAAATAAAAAGAAAGTGGATATGCCTGAGAGGAGTGTACGCAGTCAGTCTCCTTTCGAGAGGGACCTTGATGGCTCCTCACCTCGAGTGGGAGCTGCCTCTGTTCCATCTCCTGTTTGCACTTGCGGGTTCTTACCGGGGTCCGTACCAGAGTGGAGAGCCTTGTCGGCTTCCTCCAGGGGCGAGGTGCACTGCTCTGATCCAGTGGACCAAGTGCACGGATAGCATTTCAGTTACTTTTTTTTTCCTTCTCCCTAATAGCTCACTAACGTTTCTGTGAGGAAACATTTATTCTGATTTTTTTTTTTCAGATTTTATGTATTCATTTTAGAGGGAGAGAGTGAGTGCAGGCGGGGCAGTGGAGTGGCAGGAGGAGAGGGAGAAGCAGACTCCCCCGCTGAGCAGGGAGCCCGATGTGTACTAGATCCCAGGACTCTGAGACCATGACCTGCGCGAAGGCAGATGCCTAACGGACTGAAGCACCCAGGCACTCCCATTTATTCTGATTTTAAAGTCACTTCAAAAGGAGTCTTGTCTAATCCTTTCTGGGGCCTACTTGTTGAATGCCGTTTACCAAAGTTAGAGCAGCAGGAAAGGCTTGCCAGATGTCAGGCTGATCTAGCAAGAAGATGCATGTTGTAGTAGAGCACAGAAAATGATGCTTGATAATCTCTCGGGGATCTGTATTCATGGTGTACACAGGAGGGAATCTTCACCCTGTGTCCTGTGTCTTAAGTACTCACCATTTCAGAGTTCGGAGTTACTGCACAGTTGAAGTTATGTGCGACAAGATCCTATTTCAACTTCCCATGTTAACAAATACTTACCAAGTGCTTGAATGTACCAGGTGCTCTTCTGGTTCAAAATGCAAAATGATAATAGTCTCTTAGGGTTGCATAGGATTTTACCATCGACACAATTTCTTTTTAATCTTCATAGTAGCTTGGAAAATGAGCAATAAAATGATATCAACACACTGTGTTACAGATAAAGGCCAGGATCTCTCGGCATCTAGGAAGTCGGGTGGCTGGTAGTCCCAAACCCCCATCTTAAGCCAAGAACTATTTTGTATACAAAGGAGATGAATGTGTCATTACTATGGACACTTTGGAAATCTCCGGTATTGTTCACCCATAGGATTTATACATACTGGGATCTGCCCCAGAGGGGCCAGGATACTGTTGGGACTCTTCCAAGATAAAGAGATCATGTTTTCATAGTCAAAAGGTAAAAAAAAAAAAAATGGGGGGGTTGCCCATTGGACTCTGCTTTTCCATAGCTCTTGGTGTAGACAGCATGTAGTGTGGCTGCATTTATGGCAAAGTGTGTGGGAAAGCAAGCTGTCCTTGCACACATACAGTATGCAGGAAGGTCTGCCTTTCCCCCAACTGAATTATTACCCCAGGGTGGAAAAAAATACAAACCCTCATGTTATCCAGGAAATGCTTTTCATTTGCTTTTGCTCATTTTGCATTATTGTCTTTAAATTACTAATTTAAATTTCTGTATTTTCTTTTATCCAGCCATCAAAAATAAGGATTAATTTAGAAGATAATGTACAGTATGTCTCCATGAGAAGTAAGTTGATCCTGAATAGGTTTTAAGTTTTTTTAGTTTGAGCTTCATATGATTTAAATGATGTATTTTAAATGTACATAAATTTATGGAAAACTTAGGTAAACTTAAGTAAAAGTTGAGGTTGTGGGCTAAATAATGTACATGAACACTGGCTGATTCTTTGTTGCTTTTAGAAATCATTTTTAAAATGGAGTGGTCCATGTTTAAGGGTATTTTTCTCAGAATTCTGTGAGATCAGTTACTCGCTGCCATCAGCAGAATTGAAGGCGGTTGATAACAGGACAAACTGCCTTTGGTCCTCCAGACTTCCTTCCATTGCCTTTGCTCTCTCCCCTTCCTGCCGTGGACCGGGGTGCAGAGTCATCGAAAGGAGATGGAGTACCAACTGCTGTGGTTCCCATCCTTCTGGAAATTGTTACCGTAGGTAGACCCCTGACTTCCCCTTAATTTGGTCCTAACCACAAGGAATAGACCATGCCTAGATCCACATGTAGATCTTAATATCAGCCCTGGATTTCTTCTCAGCCCCTGCCGCAGGCTCATGCATAGCTGGTCCCCGGGTTTGGTCAGTTTTGTGTGGCACGTGTGTCCTCTGACCGTCTTCACCACCCCGCGGTATTGTCGGGCGCACACTGAGCTTGTACGGCGCGAGCTGTGTTAAGCTCTTGGCGTGGATTATCTCAACAGCCTTTAAAGTACAAATGTGGATTATTACTCATTTTTTTATAGATGAATAAACTGAGGCCTCAGTCAGGATTCACCCCCCAGCTCTCAGACCTGAGCCCCTCGTCTCAGCCTCTATCTGGGGCTGCTGCGTCCAGCATGGGTTCTCACGCCCTCTCCAGTGGACGCGATACACAGCCTCCGCAGTAACTTCTCTGCTTTCAGGCTCTGGCACCCTGCTGCCCGTGGGATTTCCTAACACAGTCCTGGGATTGGGATCTCACTCAACCCAGAATTCTTCTACTATGTTCTATTGCAAATAGAGAAAACCCTGACTCCTCCTTTATTTGGTTTTATTTATTTGCCTTAAATTTATGAGCCACCTCATATCCTTACACGAAACAGGGCAGTAGAGAATGGCTGGACAGAAAGGGCGCTTACAGGTCACTCCAGCTCCACCGGGTGGCCTGGCCTTCCAGCCGCTGCCCTCACCATCTCTGCCAGCTGCGGGGTCCCTGAACCCACCCGTTCTCACCCACGGCTCTGTCTCAGTAAGCCCCTGCCCTCTGTGAGGGGAGAAGCACTTGCTCTCCACCTTTCCGTCCCCGCCCACTCACCCCCTTCAGGAAGATTTCCTTACTCCCACTGCAGTCAGGGTCCAGCTCTGCTCAGGGAACTTGTATACCTCACTTGCCACTGACCTCAGGACAGTGTGATGGCGTTCCTTACTAGATGAGGGAACAGCTTTGTTTGAAAACCTTTTGAATCGTGGTTGTATTCTGTCAGCAACCGTCAGGTTACATGTTTTCAGTTAATAGCTTTCTCAAGTCACTTTCTAAAGTAACTAACATGGTGGGAATATACTTAAACCTGAGCTTAGAAGACCCTGTCGTGTTAGCAGTTAGGGTGATTAGATGTGTGCTTTTTCAAGTTAGAATTTCTCTGTTGTAGTCTGCCAAGTTTTTTTGTAGAATGGTGACTTTCTTCTAATTAAACATTTTAATTCCTGTTTATTCCTGTTTGATCATTAAGTGTAGGAGTGGGCTCCACAGAGAAGACATGTGCATTATAAAATACGTACTTGTGTTCTTGGAGTAGCCACCAGTGGGCTTTAAACTGAATGTGACATTGTAGAGTTTCTGGATATAGGAATTTCCCGATTGAAGACAAGATGAATATTTCTTTTGACACATACTCACAGTCGTATGCTTTGAAAGTAGAGAAGAGGAGAGATCATATAGCTCACACCGAAAGCACAGCTGGGTTATTTGTAAAATTATTTACTCCACACACCAAACCATAAGAACTTGTTTTTTAATATCAAGTTGAGAAAGGTGAAAGGAATACTACTACTCCATTCAGGCAGACACATGAACTGAGCCCCTCTCTCGTACACTGTGTAAAATTGATAGAAACCCCACCTGGATAGTAGGTTTAGCAGGACAGCCATTCCTCAAAATACCCTTTTACCTGTCAATTCAAAATCAAGGAACTTAACTGAAGGAAACAGAGATGCACACAAAAATTTAGCTACAGGGGGATTTCCTGAAATATCAGGCAAAATAGCAAAGTTGGAAACAGTCAAAATTTCCAGTATTGGGGTAAGTTTAGCCAGTATCCTTGCAGTTAAATATTATGCAGCCCTTAAGAATAATGTTGAAATACAATACACAGCCAAGTGAGGCTGTTCACAGTGTTGAATTAAAGCAGCCTGTTATTTTTGTTTTTAAAAGTTAGGTGTACATACTGGGTATTTACTCTAAAGGTACAAATTTGGTGATCCAAAGGGGCACGTGCTCCCGAATGTTTATTAGCAGTAATGTCCACAATAGCCAAACTATGGAAAGAACCTAGATGTCCATCCACAGATGAATGGATAAAGAAGATGTGGTATATATACACAATGGAATACTACACAGCCATCAAAAGAAATGAAATCTTGCCATTTGCGATGACGTGGATGGAACTAGAGGGTATTATGTTTAGCAAAATAAGTCTATCAGAGAAAAACAATTATATGATCTCCCTGTTATGAGGAGGTTGAGAGGCAATGTGGGGGCTTCGGGGGGTGGGAGAGGAATAAATGAAACAAGATGGGAACGGGAGGGAGACAAACCATAAGTGACTCTTAATCTCACAAAACAAACTGAGGGTTGCTGGGGGGAGGGGGGCAGGGAGAGGGGGTGGGGTTATGGACATGGGGGAGGGTATGTGCTATGGTAAGTGCTGTGAAGTGTGTAAGCCTGGTGATTCACAGACCTGTGCCCCTGGGGCTAATAATACATTATATGTTAATGAAAAAAATTAAAAATTATTTAAAGAACATTACATGTACATATTGACACTTACGTGTGTCTGTGTCCTGAGGGGACGGGGTGTGTACGAAAAACCAGAATCAGAATCATCATAGTGGATGAAGGGGGGAGGGAGATAAAGAGATTTTTTCCCCCTTCGTTTCCTTACCTTTTAATATAGGCTGGTGCATATTTTAAAAAATACAGAGATGCCACTTTCCTCAAGATGTGGTCTAATGTTTTAATAGAAGACTAATTTGAGCTCTTTCAGAAACTTCCAGCTGGGTTACACTGTGGTATGCGTAGGAACAATTTAAGTGTTAAGAAGAAAAAGACAAGTCTTTGCCTTCGCTTTATAAAGAATTTCTTAACTGGAAGGCCCAATAAGAAATTTCATCTTAAGAACCATTTCTAACCTATTCCTGAGAGTCGTACGGGTAGAAATGCAAACTGTTGACCCTCGGTTAGATAAGATGCCACGGGCTCCTACGGATTCCCACGCCCAGGGGAATTGGCTGCATATGTCAGATCCTCTAGCACGAAAGCCTTTGTTTACCTGAGATAGGCTGCTCCATTTTTATCCAGCGTGAGCAGTCGGTTCCATAAAAATTAGCTGGGATGTGTTCAGTGTGTGGAATTTCTGTAGGTGTCTGTGCCTACTGAGGAAATAGATTACTTTTCTTAATGAGCTGAGAAAGAAGTGCTATTGAGAATTTTATAAATTTGTTTGTTTTGTTTCCCAGAAGCTCTAAAAGTGAAGAGACCTCGTTTTGATGTATCTCTGGTTTATTTAACTCGAAAATTTATGGATCTTGTCAGATCTGCTCCTGGGGGTATTCTGGACTTAAACAAGGTTGCCACAAAACTGGGAGTGCGGAAACGAAGAGTGTATGACATCACCAATGTCTTAGATGGAATCGATCTGGTTGAAAAAAAGTCTAAGAACCATATTCGATGGATGTGAGTTGGTTTTGAACTTCTCCTGGCTTCCCCCGCTCCCCTTAAGTGACAACACCGTGCTTGAAACAGACTAGATACCAGCAGTGTTTTGACAGGACAAAACAAAGTAAGAGATGGCTTCTTGTTAGGAAAGGATTCTATGAGAATTTCTCACGTTATCCCACAAGATACATAGTTTTTTCCCTATTTAGGACTAAATGAAAGCTGTAGACCTCGAATAGCATCCAGATATTATGGAAAAGTTGAATGGAATAATGATTAATTTTAGGAGTTTTGCTTTTCGAGATCATAAGAAGGGGACGTCTGATTGTTAGGAGATTTTTTTTTTCCCCAGTGATGATTGATATCAGGAGAAAATTAGTTAAGGCTGTAAAACAGTGTAACGAACACTTAGAGGCTTCCCGCCCCAAGGGTTGTAATTCATTTTTCTGGGGCAAAGGCAGGAAGCTAATCTACATTCTTAATTACCCGAGATGATTATGAGTCAGGCTATGGATCACACACTCTTCTGAATGTAAGGAACAATCAGTAGACAGTGTCTAAAAGGCCATTGCTAGGGGTGTCTCGGGGGCTCAGTCACTTAAGTGTCCACCTCTTGATTTTGGCTCAGGTCACGATCTCAGGGTGGTGAGCTCGAGCGTGGAAGCCTCCTTAAGGTTCTGTCTCCCCCTCCCCACTCGTGCATGTGCTTTTGCTCATTCGCGCTCTCTTAAAAAAAAAAAAAAAGTTGCCAAAGACTTCATGTTTGATTAGGGAGGACTGTGGAAAAAAGATCTTCTGATACAGATGAAGTTACTCTACAGGTGTGTGTGTGCATGTGTGTGTAAGAAGTTAGCTGTTTGTGTTTACAATAGGCAAATCTTGTGGATCAGTAAGAAATAGTTGGCAGCATATACGTACATATAAATACATTTCATTATAGGCAAATGAAAAATCTACCAACAAAGATCATGAAATGGCTCTAAATAATGAACTTTGCTGGTAGAGGAAAGTGGTTCCTAAAGGAAGTTAATTTTTTCAATAGTACAGAAATGCAGATTGAATTCTAATTTGAACATGTTTGCTAAATAACATTAACACTTTCAAGGTTAACATCAAACTGCATTCTGAATCAGTAATTGGAACAGATTTGAGAACTAGTAAACCAAAGGTAAAGTGGTCACAGCATTTTTCCTCTTTATTTTCCATAAAAAAGAAAAAAAAATATCAGTGGTTTGGTTCATATCATACCAATATGACATGGTAGGTAGTAATAACTTAAAAAAAAAAAAGTCTTTTAAAAGTAATGGATATAATCATTACATTCACGTAGAACCAAGTAGAATATGCACATGAGGGGGAAAATACTCAGAATTTTAGCAAAACTATCATTTTAGTCTGTATTCCTCCTTTTTCGTAGGGGACTAAAAGATTATAAGTTACTAAAAGTCCTGCTGTAGATTGTAGAGCTGAGGCTTAACAGTGTTATTGACTCTTGTTCTGTGCTCAGTGAAGTCTATCAGCTTTGCTTACTACCCCTAATTTCCATAGAGTTACAATGGTTTGTTGGGTTTTTTTTCATTCCCTGTGTAAGAGACTAGAAATGGAGGCGCCTGGGTGGCCCAGCGGGTTAAAGCCCCTGCCTTCAGCTCAGGTCATGCATGACCCCAGGGTCCTGGGATCGAACCCCGCATCGGGCTCTCTGCTCAGCAGGGAGCCTGCTTCCTCCTCTCTGCCTGCCTCTCCACCTGCTTGTGCTGTCTGCCAAATAAATCTTTCTTTAAAAAAAAAAAAAAGATGACTAGAAATGGGAACAAAAACCAGTTTATGTATAGGAAGAAAAATGGTTGTCTAGAGTAGAAGGAGGTCATGGGTGACATAAGTACCTCGCTTTGTCAGTTCATAAAATACCTGGTATCACCATTTGGAGGAGTTCCAGTAATCTGATTTGTATTCTCTGTAATCTCCTAGATGTTACTGACGGTGAGGTTTTTTTTGTTTGTTTGTTTTTTAATACCTTTCTTTTAAAGAGGATCTGATCTTAGCAACTTTGGAGCTGTGCCCCAACAGAAGAAGCTGCAGGAGGAACTTTCTGACTTGTCAGCAATGGAAGATGCTTTGGATGAGTTAATCAAGGATTGCGCTCAGCAGCTGTTTGAGCTAACAGACGACAAAGAAAATGAACGATATCCTTTAACTCTGTCTTTTTTTTAACGTTTTATTTAAATTCAATTTAATTAACATAAGCTGTGTCATTAGTTTCAGAGGTAGAATTCAGTGGTTCCTTAGTTACATACAATACCCAGCACTCATATCGTGTCTCCTTAATGCCTGTCCCCCAGCTTCCCCATCACCCCCAACCCCGCCTCCACCAGCCCTGTTTGTTAACTGTTGTTTTGTTTTTTTTTTTAATTTCTCCTTCCAAAGCAGGTTATTTTAAATAGTAGGGTCAACTTGGGGATTTAAGTAATATATTCAAATATTCAAAATACAAAATCAGACCATTAGAAGTTTTAAAAGCCAGTAAAGGTTTCATCGTGTAGCCTCAGATGTGCACAAGTAATTGCCTTTTGCTTCTTTATTTGCTGTTGGTTCAGGTTAAATGCTGCCTCGTGACCATGTACCAACATCCATGTTTGCATTTAAAATAAAAATGGCGCACTCTTGTTTGTTTTCTTAGTCAGAATGCTGTAAAGATAGTAAAATCTCTCTTGGCGTTTGTGAAATGCAGGTTTTCCCTAATTTGTGACGTAGAGTTTTTATTTCGGCAGTGGAATGAGGTTGTCACTGAAATGGCACTTGCGCTGCCGCTCTGGCCCACCGAGCCTCCTGGAGCCGGCTGCACCTCTGGGCCCCGCAGGGGAGACCTGTCTTTGGTGGCGATCTTCTGGGTCTCCTGGGTCTCCCGGGCCCATCTGCTGCTCCGCTCTCGCTGCCTCTGTGAGCCAACACGGATCCCAGCGGTTCATGCTTCAGACTTAAACTCCTCTATTTCCGTAGTCTGGTTACTGGAAGGAAAGTAAATGCTATTCCTCTACCCAAAAATCTGTGAGCAAGAAGTATCGGGAAAACCCAGTAAATGATGTAATTGGTAAAATTTCAGGCAACACTGAAAAACAAAATGAAAAAATTCACCTACTGAGATGGAAAAGCATTTGGCATGTGAGAAACCCCACGAGGACATGATGGCCATGAAACACTGATTCTCCAAGTTGTATTCACTCTTTTACAGAATTTTTTTCCTCCTCATATTATAGGAGGTTGTCATCAAAACTGAATATTTTGTCCCCAAAGGTCCTCATAATATGATCTAGCAGTGAGTGGGGAGTGGGGGCAGGGAGTAAACACCGACACTGGAGTGGTTTCGTGTGCATTATTACTATTTTTCCCCAGATACTGTTATAATCACGACACTGGAGTTTAAAGGGCTGCTTCAAGTTACAAGTATTGTAAAACACTTTGTAAAATCTTAGGAATTGTTGATGAAATAGCAATAATTATATATGAATTAATTTTTTACCAATTGCTTTCCTTGATTGTGAGCTTGTATCCCATAGAAACTACAGGGATTCTAATGTTACACTTGTATGCATGTATTATAAGAGAGAAATTATCTCCTCAGTAAGTAGCATTCTGCTTAGACCCTTGACTGATGTTTACACTAGCGTATGTGACGTATCAAGATATCCACAGCATCCAGGCCTTCCACGAACAGATTGTTATTGCCGTGAAAGCTCCGGCAGAAACCAGATTGGATGTTCCAGCTCCCAGGGAAGTAGGTATCCCTGCATTTCTAAGAGGATTTTTTTAAAAGTGGGAGGCAGGTCAGTGGCTTAGGCTATGCTCTGTCACGGTCGTAGTAACTCCATCACTTGGTGTTGGTTGCCTACCTGATACCGCTTCAGGCACTTGACACAGTTTAACTTGTTTCAAATACAGAGCAAATGGACTAGTCCTTATCCTCTTAAAGGGGAGGAGTTGGAAGCTCAGAGAAAAATAGCTTTCTCGTGATCACACAGTAAGTGAAGCACCAGAATTCAAACCCAGAGAGCGTGGCTTCAGAGTTTGTGTTTAACTGTCATACCGTACATGTGCATGCTCGATGGCACCCCAGTGCCTGTGTCAACCTGTAGTAGACAATGGCACACTGTAATGCCTCTTAGAGGACTCCCCAAGAATTGGCCTCATTGTTGAAGTTCCGGAAGTGCAGTGTGCTGGCAGCGAGGGCCCTGGGGAATTGACCCCAACCACGCCCATCAGAGACTAAGGAATAAACTAGAACATTAACCGGTACATTCAAAATAAAAAGTAAAATTACTGTGCGAATGAAAATACTCCTACCAGCTGCCAGCACACTCCTTCCCTTGCAGGAAAGTTTGTATTGAAAGAGAATTGTCCTCAGAAGGTTGCTTGGTGAGGATGGAACCAGAACCAAGGAAAGTGGCCATTCATGGGACAGATCATGAAGTGGTGACAGCCTGATAGACCCCTCGGTGTCCTCTGCATTGCCGTAGGGACCCCCTGCCCCAGAGTGAGGAGTACTCTCCACTCTCCTCTCTCCCCAGCACACCACTGTCCAAGTGAGCTCCCATGTTGGTAATTCATAGGGCGTTACAGATCAGTTAAGGGACAGCTTTTAATCCAGTCACACTCAAGTTCTGACTTCTGGGTGATGTTTCCTCGTTATTTTATGTAGATTTGGATATATTCCACGTTTCCTAAGTAACTGTTAACACTTGATAGAAGTCGTTTGAGAGATGTTTAAACTTTTTTTTATAACGAACCACTAATCTTCCAACACATCCATACTTTGGGACGCCAGTGGCGGCCCCTGCTGCGGTGACTGATGAGGTTCTGGGTTCCCCCTGTGCTGTGAGCCGCTTCAGGCCGTCGTTGCTAAATTCTGCTGAGTTTGTGGATCACGCCCAAGACAGTTCAGTTCAGAGGCCAGTGAACGTGGGCCCTTGGGCAGCTGTTCTCAGCCATAAGTAAGTGGGAGTGGTAGACAGGCACACGGTGTTCGGGGCGTCCTGCCCCCACCGAGGTCCAGGGTGAGATCTGGGAAGCTTGAGCCAGGGTGGCTGGACTGGCCTCAGGTCAAATCTGACTGGCTAGATTTTTAGGCATAGTCTCACCGGCACATAGCCACATGTCCTTCTGTTTAGACATTGTGTCTGGCTGCTTTTCTCTCTCTAATGGCAAACTTACGTGGTGGTGACAGGGTTGTATGGCCCACAAAGCCAAAAATGTCTACTATCTCACCCTTTACGGGAAAGGCTGGTCAGCTCTGATTTGGTGGAATAGGAAGTCCTCAGTTGGCTGCCAGGTCTGAGTGCCGCAAGAGTTTGTTCTGTGTGGAGATAAGTCTTGGCTTGTGTAACCTGTGCCATTCGAGCCAGACCTGGCCTGGCAGTCCAGAACCTGAGCAGGGATGCGCCTTCTCTGGCCTGCATGTCTGGGCCTGGGAAGCTGCAGAGAAGGTGACGTGAGGTTTTGAGACCTGATAAGCTGCGTCTCCTGGAGCCCTGTTGTGAGACCCCAGTGAGAAGTGGCGAGCAGGAGGGGGCGCACGGCGTCTGTACCTCGCCCGGCCTTGCCGCGTGGAAGGGCAGAGAACAGACTGTGATACTTGAACCCTCTTCTAGTCAGAGAAACAAAGGAATCATTTATAACTAGAACTGTTCCTTGAGAATTTAGCATTCCTTGGTCCATTCCCAGGTTTCAGCGCACGCGCACACACACAGAGAATTCAGCATAATTCTCAGTATAAGCACCCTACTTCCTGATATCTTACAGAAAATAAGTATTTTAATTCCGAGTAAATTTAAAGCTTCAAAGCCAAAAGATGTGAATAATAATTAATAGTTGTTTATATGCGGTTCTTCTGAGTATTTTGTATGTTGCTGACGTGTGTTTTGTCTGGATCCTATCATCTGGCTTTTTCTGTGGACAGAGACCTGCCCGTCTTTTACTGTGCTACCTCTTCAGTGTTTCGAAGAGCTAAACACACCCTTAACCATATGAGAGACTACAGGAGCTTTTAGACTTCTTGGTCATGCGAACACCGATTTTGGACTCTCAAGTACAGCCTCCGAGAAGGCCTCAAGTCACTGAGTGTAGAAAGGCAGGCCCTCCAGTGTGGAGGTGTTCACATCAGGGCTCCGAGGTCCTGGCTGGGTAACCCAGGAGCCAGGGCCGTGCCATGAGTTGGCCGGCAGCTCAGTGGCCGAAGCTGGAGTAATGAAAGCCAAGTACATGATTCTCTCAAGTACATTAAATTTTCAGACATAGCGCTTGAATTGAAACTTTGGAAGTTCTGGAAAGTCATTGTCAATCTAGTAAGACAATGTCATTAATGAATTTTCGCATTCATCCTGTGTGTCTTTTTTTAAGCTATTTTATGTGTCTTTTGCCAGGACTCAATCACAGTCCATATAAGGAGCACCAGAGGCCCCATCGACGTGTATTTATGTGAGGTGGAGCAGAGCCACTTGGGCAGTAAAGCATCCGAAGGGGCAGGCGCCTCTTCCTCTGCAGACAGGCCTCCGGAGCGCCCCGACAGAGGTATTGTACCCATCTGGTCATCAGGGACGTTCAAGAGTCTACTGGATTTTTGAGATACAGATAGATACAGGCTCTGTGGCCTTACAGCTATTTTTATACTTTCTAGCCACAAAATTGAATTTAAGAATGACTAGGTCATTCTTTTTTTTTTTTTTTTTAAAGATTTTATTTTATTTATTTGACAGAGAGAAATCAAATCACAAGTAGACGGAGAGGCAGGCAGAGAGAGAGAGAGAGGGAAGCAGGCTCCCTGCCGAGCAGAGAGCCCGATGCGGGACTCGATCCCAGGACCCTGAGATCATGACCTGAGCCGAAGGCAGCGGCTTAACCACTGAGCCACCCAGGCACCCTGACTAGGTCATTCTTAACTACAGTTTAGACTTTTTCTAAGAACTTAATAGTTAAATTCCATGTAGTTTTGATCTCAGAAATGAAGAATTACAGTGGGTGCCGAGATGGCGCCCCTGGTGTGGTGTCCGGGTGGAGAAGGCCGCCTGCGTCCTCCAGCAGGTGCTGTCAGGGCGCGCCCGAGTCCGTGTCTCCTCTCGAGACTTCCCAGCAGACTCTGCCCTCAGCATCTTGGTACGGCTCTTGACCAGGGTCTTCAGCCTTTCTTTGAAGCGCTCGAATCCCACATTCTGTACCTGTCGACTTCTCAAACCCTCACTCAGGAGAATCTCCTTCGTGTTTGTTGTTTTGCAGAAGAAAATCCTCCACAGCAAAGTGAGGAATTGCTGGAAGTGAGCATCTGAGAGCATTCTGGAATTCGTGGGCTGAGTCCTTGGGGAGCGTCCTGTGGGGGTGAATTCTGCATCAGATTTGATCCTCAGCAATAAATCATCCATGAAATTCTCTGGTCCTGACAGCAGCATCAAGGCCAGTAGTGGCTTTGAGAAGCCCACTACTTTGATTACTGGATAATTATGGTTTCTGCATTTGAAGAAAACTCTTTTTATAATTATTCACTGTGTTTTGTCCGTGAAATGGACATCTTGCCTACTGAAATCACCTCACTATGGAGAGAATCACAAGAGACAGACGGTCAGGACTGGAGCGGACAGTGCTTCGCAGACTCTGCCCTTTCCTTTGTGGATCATGTGTCATTGTCACAAAAGAAATTGCCTTACACGGGTTCACGTCTGCAGTTAGCTGTTAAACGTTGGGCCGGTGTGTGCAGGCCTCTGAATGTGCTGCCTTTGTATATATCTGTATAGTGTTTAGATTACTTATGTAATATGTCTAAGTCAAACTTTTCACCCTTGTACAGCCAAAATAATGTATATATGGAAAGTAACAGACAAATTCTCTAATTTCTGTGGTATCTATAACTTATTAGAATCCTCTGAATGGGGGTTAGAGGAAAGTTTTTTCCAAATTTCTACATGTAGAAGTATCATAAATACGCTATACATTTAAAGTTCATGGATTTAATTAAAGTATTTCAATATGGTTCCCAGTGCTGACATTGAAATCTGATACTTCTTGATTTCAAGCTCCCTACAGGGTTTCTGTGTCTGAGCAGACTAGCACCATGCCCTAAAGCTTTAGGGACAAGTATGGAAATACTGTCAGGGAATGGCTTAATTCATTGCAAGACATGAATTTAATCATGATGAAAATTGGAAACTATTTTAACCTTTTTGCAAGCAGATTTTGTAATATGTTTCTGTATACAGCCTTGCTTTTCAATCAAAGGGGTTTGCTTTTTATGAGTTAGTTGTACCCTGCCCTCTCTCCAGCTCTGATCCCACATTTCCAGTACCTAGCGCTCTCTACCTCATGGGTAAGTCACGTACCACTCTGTGCCTCAGTTTACTCAGTAGTTCACCGTTAGACTGTGAGCTCCTTGAGGGACTTTGTCTTAATCATTGTTATACCCAGCGCCTTGCCCCAAGCCTGGCACATCAGAAGTACTCAATAAATATTTGAACAAATCCTCGAGTGCATGAGTGAGTGAATTGTAAAACCGGACTCACGATACTTGGCTTGTCTACCATCTAGGATTCTCGTCAGCATCATTCTGATTCAGGTTTTGAGCTTCTCTTGTTTTCCGAGAGAGATTTGAAGCAACTTCAAACGAAAGCCATGTTAAAAAAGATTCTTAAAAGAAATCAAAAATCACAATCCTGAAAAATACTGCTAAGTGTCTGGGATTTGTTTCCTCCGCGGCCCGCGGGGGCGGTTGCAGATGTCCGCTCGCACGTGACGGCCGAGCCCGGACGAGGAGGTGAGCCCGGCTAACGGGCGGGTAAGCCGGAGAAGACGCGAGGCCCGTGACCGTTAGGCTTCTGGGAAAATACAGGTGGGAAAGCCTTCCCCGAACAGGAATAACGGGCTGGGAGAGAAGAAGGCAGTGCGCCCAAACCAGCAAAGGCCACGTTCCCAAAAGTGCCTGCGTCGCTTCTGGGCAGCAGCTGGTTCCTCCCCTGTGTCATGTGACGACGGTTCTACGGATCGTTCTGAAGGTGGAGGAGATCACGGGAGCGAAGGTCCTTCATCACCTGGAGACACATCCTATAAATCATCCTGTCAGTGAACTCTCTCTTCGGGTGTTTGGTCTCTCACTGTCACGACCACTAAAGCAAGCGCGCTCCCATCTGGCTCGGTGGCCCTTGCTCCCAGCCCCACGCTCAGCTCGGCGGCCCGTCTGCCTGTGTGCCCGGCTCTGCTCAACTTGCTGCCACCCAGCCCTGGTCCGAAGCCTGGGCGTCCCCTCTGTCCTTCAGGCCAACATCCCAACTCTCCGACCCTGGGCCGGCCCTGCCCTAGCTTCCAAGCTTTTTAACTTGCCCAGCGAGCCCCAACCCATACCAAAAAGGCCCGCTTGCCGAGCCCGAGCCGCACAGCGCACGTGGTGGTCCCTGTGCCTCTGCTCCAACCCTTCAGCCTGGAATTGTCCTCCTCTTGTCTTCTTTCCGGACCTGACTGAAAGCCCTCCTTCCGCTTCCCTGCCGTCGTGGCATGGGGTGGCCGCTGTCCTCCGTGGCCGTTCGGGTTTTCCGCCAGGCTTGCGTGCTCTCGGGTGGAGGGCTCCAACGCGTCTGCCAAGAGAAGTGACCTGATTTCATTCCACCCAACACCCAAGAATTTAAAAACAAACCCTGATTTTGCAAAAACACAGACCAACAAACTGAATTTTCACCGGAAGAAAAAAGAAGTAACAATTTTACCAATTTTGCATTTTGTTCAAATTTCGGTACATCCGCCCAACTCTCCCTTGTCCCAGGAGACGAACGTCCTTGTGGTGTGGCGCACTGTTTTTGAGATCAGGACTTGAAATGTGAGGCCAGTATGCGCCCTTTTGGACCTGGGCTTTGGTCCCAGGGACACGCGTGGGCTGCTGTCGCGTTCAATGCTGGAGGTCGCACAAGTAAACGGTCGCACCGCTGAAGGCTTGAGGACCTGAACACAGGACCAGCACTTCTCTTGGGAACGTGAATGGTAAGTCATGTCTCAAAACCTCAGAAATCTGCTATTTGATTATCTCCCCAAATTAAAAACGGAAACCAGAATAAAGGCACTTAGGTCATTAAAAGTGAGTCCCATGTCACAATGTGCGTTGACTATTGAATGCCACCCCCCGTTGGCATACCTGCTCCTGCGGACCCTGCGGCCAACGATGAGGTGGTGCCCTCTGGCTCTGTCACTTGGCTCTGACCACTGGGACAGAGCCGGCAGCTCGTTCGCCCAAGGCCCTGTTGTCCTCATGGGTGGACGGGGCTGTTTGGGTGGACTTCGGAGGACAGGGATGCTCAGAGAAAGGGGGTTCCGCAGAGAGAAGGTAGAAAACAGAGTGAACAAGGAGAGAAGGTAAGGCTTCTCAGGGGAAGGGCATGGGCGTGAGGAACTTGAAATCGAAGTAGGACTCTTGGCTTCTGCTCTCCCATCACACCTCTCAGAGGAAAAGCGGTGGCTTCTCTGGCAGCGAGTCTGGAAAACGGAGCTGGGCCTGAAGGGCTCAGTCCCTCCCGGGTTTGCGCTCTTCCTGTCTGTGGAGGTGGGCGCCTGGTCTCCCCCTCGGGGAGCCCTGCGGGAGCTAGAGCAGTGGTTCTAAATGGGGAGGGAGGGACTGAACGGGGAGACAGTTGGCAGCGTCTGGGAAGCTTTTTTTGGTCTATAAAGTTTATCTTGGGGGCACCCGGGTGGTTCAGTCATTCAAGAGTGAATGACTCTTGATTTGGTCTCAGGTCATGATTTCACGGTTGTGGAATCAAACCCCGTGTCCGGCCCCGAGCTCCATGGAGAGTCTGCTTGGGGGTCTCCCCTCTGCTTCTGCCCACCCCCCGACTCATGCGCACGCTCTCCCTTTCTCTCTCTCAAATAAATCTTGAATAATTTTAAAAATTAAGAAAAAAATGAAGTTCATCTTTCTGAAAGGTTCCAAAGCTAGTGTGCACGGAACATAGAAAATTTAGGAAATTAGATAAACTGCAGTTTATTCCCATTATTTCACCTGGTGGTTAGTTTGTTGAAGTTCTGTATTGGTTTGAGAGTGATCGGTGGTGATGACACACTACCCAGAACCATGAGTCATGAGATACCTGAGCTGTAAAAGGATACCACGGTCCTGAAAAGACTAGTGTGTATTTTTTTTTTTTAAGATTTTTTATTTATTGGGGCTCCTGAGCGGCTCAGTGGGTTAAAGTTTCTGCCTTTGGCTTGGGTTGTGATCCCAGGATCCTGGGGTTGAGCCCCGCGTCAGGCCCTGTGCTTGATGGGGCGCCTGCTTCCTCTTCTCTCTCTCTGCCTGCCTCTCTGCCTACTTGTGATCTCTGTCAAATAAATAAATAAATAAAAATTTTAAACGATTTTATTAATAATTTTATTATTATTTATTATAAATAAATAAAATTTAAAAAGAGATTTTATTAATAATTTGATCATTTATTAAAATAAAAATTTTAAAGATCTTATTAATTTATTATTATTATAAATAAATAAATAATTTTTTAAAAAAAGATTTTACTTATTTATTTGACAGACAGAGATCACAAGAAGGCAGAGAGGCAGGCAGACAGAGAGGAGGAAGCAGGCTCCCTGCCAAGCAGAGAGCCCGACTCGGGGCTCGACCCCAGGATTCTGGGATCATGACCTGAGCCGAAGACAGAGACTCTAACCCACTGAGCTGCCCAGGTGCCCCAGCAATGTGTATCTTTTAGAAATGAGCCAAATGTGAATACACGTAACCACTCCCATCAAGCGCTGTGAACAGAAGACAGCTGCTTATAGTCAACACAACTAACTCACCATTGTGGCTGCTGGTGTCCCGGAGCCCCACTCGGGGTTACCCAATGACTGCCATCTAGTGGAGAATCAACCATTGCTCAGATTTCTTCACTTGCTTTCAATTAAGCAGATGCCGCTAGAGAATGGCTTTGACTTCACAAAGAATTTTTCAGGTCCCATTCTGGTTGAGAAAGTGAACACGATACTGATTTTTATGCATTAACATTTAAATAGAATAGCTTGGAAGGAAGAAATTTACAGCTGCGAACTTAAGAAATTGGCATGATATCTGAGCTACGTCCATTTTTCTGTCCTTGTTAGAAGAGAGTCTGCAGAGATCTTGCTTGTCCTGCTGCTCCTCAGAATATCACATTGGGGGCACCTGGGTGGCTCAGTGGGTTAAAGCCTCTGCCTTTGGCTCAGGTCATGATCCCAGGCTCCTGGGATCGAGCCCCACATCTGGCTCTCTGCTCAGCAGGGAAGCGGTTTCCTCCTCTCTCTCTGCCTGTTCCTCTGCCTACTTGTGATCTGTGTCTGTCAAATAAATAAATAAAATCTTAAAAAAAAAAAAACATCATATTGGACCTGTTGATCAAGGAAGCAGCACACAGCTCACGTGTAAGACATATGTGTGCCAAAGGTAGTAGACAGACCAGCTCTTGATACCAAGTACCGTCCGTCAGTCAAGGTCCTGTAAGAAAACCAGGATGGGTTTGATTGTCAGCTACAACAGAGATGAGTTAGTACAAGAAGGCTGAAGTAAGAAAAGGGGTACACTGAGGTAGCAAATATCTGACGGCAGTCAGAACGAGGAAGAAAGTCATGCCCCCTACCCCCCCAGCCCTGGCTCTCCATGCACTTACCATTGCTTCTTCTCGGAGCCCAGCCAGCCAGCAGGGGATACAGGAAACGGAGTTTGCAGAGCCCAGCCCCAGCACAACGGAACAGAATGGGAGGGCGGGCCTGGATCTGGGAGAATAAACACCCGGCGGACCCGGAGCCGCCCGGCTGTGCCCTCTGCCAACTCCAGCGCAGGCCAGCGCTCCGGTTGGCTTCTCTGTAGCTTCCCTGCCAGCATCTCTGTAGCTCACAGAGGCTGTGCTGCTGCGTTGGCATCCGATTCCGAGACGATCCGAAGTCCAAGCGGGCGCTCGTGCAGGAGATGTTTCCGAGATGTGCACTCGGTGGGTGTGTTTTGTGGTGTGCTTTGACCTGTGTGAGTCCGAGCCGAGCCCACAGCGGGCTCATCTCCCTCCCCTTCACCATCCTTTCCTGTGATCAGGACCACGGTTTGCAGCAGTGACGTCTGGCTCCCTTACCTGCCCTTTGCGCCTCTCGCCGGGGTCCAGGCTGCGGTGGGAGGGCTCCTCCCTAGCTCTGTCTCCAGACAGCCCGGCGCTGTGCGGAGGGGAGGAAGCCCTGGCAGCCCGTTTACAACCTGGGAGCGGTGTCTACAAAGGTGGCCGCTCCCGCCGTTCACCCGGCCCTGGGAATTTGGGGCGGACGGGGCAGCCCACTGGTCCATAAGCTGCCCACGGGTCCGACACAGATCCCCCAGGCTCGTGAAAGGAGAGGGTGTATGGTTGGGGCCGGGAGTCTGAAGCGTTTTGGTCACGAAGCAGAGGCGCTGTGTAGGGGGAAAGAAAAGAAAAACCATTTGCTCTACGTCAGGTTGGCAACCGAGTTCCTCTGCACATTTCTTCTAGAATTTATTCTAGGTGTTCACAGAGGCAGCTGCTGTATGGAAAAATAAGGAAAATAAAACGGATGGTGAAAAATTATTTTCAGATTGAACCAGACTTGCAGGGAGCCTCTTAATATTTTTAAGTACTTACAGTATTTTTGATGTACAAGGCCTGGCACATAGCACATTGCTATAGAGGTATTTGATTTGTTAAAAAAAAAAAAAAATCTAATGGAAATGAGGCTGACCTGAATTCTCTTTTACCTGAGGCTGTAATTGAATGGATATTTATGCTTGAATCTTAGAGGGTCTCCTTCCCTGGTAGGAGCCTGCAGCTTCTTTCAAGGTGCTGAGCTGACCTGTGTGCTCAGGCAGGTGACGAGCGGAGCCGTCCGCAGCCTTCCATGCACACTGTTGCTGCGGTGAACGCTCTGGCCAAAAGCCAAATGAGTTTCAGCTCCCAGAGAAGTGGATGGTGATTCACGGGCTTTATGTAGCGCTTAAGGAAAAAAAACTGCAGTACAGCTGCTGTTAATTTCCGACTGCAGCCTGTAGCAGGTGCCTCTGTCTTGGAGACTGCGTGTCAGAAGAGCCTAACCAGCTGTCCTTATCTGCGAGTCAGTCCTGTTAAGCCCATCTTATAACTAACGTTATATGCAAGAGGTCCCTAGGTTGGTTCCAGTTTTGTGAATCATTAGTACACCTTACTGTGACCATTCTGTCCCCAAGGGCATATCTTTCTCTGTGCACTGAGTCTCCTGTGGCTGTACCCACAGTCCTGCCAGGGAGGGACACCAGCTACTCTGCGTTAAGGCTTCTGAACATGCCCAAACCTTTCTCCATCCCATTCAGAGTGTGGGCTCACGGGCTTCCCAGCCGGCCGACTCAGGAGCAGGCCAAACATTTGGGGGAAGTGCACCGCTTCCGTTACCGCGATCCGCAAGACCCAGGAGGACCTTGTTGGATGCTAAGGCTCCTGTTGATGGCCTACAGAAATCTCCAGGGGAAAAAAGTGCACCTTCTAGGGAAGGAGAACCAGGCAAAGCAAACCTAGACCGGCCGTCCGTCAAGAAGATGAGCTGAACACAGATTCTTAGGTCTGAGTGGAGAGCCGGGATGTGGAATGACAGATAAGGATTTGAGACTGTCACTCTCGTCTTACGGCTGACCTTGAGTAACTGTGTTGAGAAATGGCAGAGGTGTGAGGCATACATGACAGTGGTCCCAAAGGTGTGGGAAGGTCCAGTGACCTGGCCACAAAGCCACAAGGGCAGGAGTTGAGACTGTGTGGTCACTCCCAACTGCCAGACTCCTGCCTGGGGCTTACCACGTCATCATCTTGATAATACCCAAAGCAGGCCTTCCCAAAAGGCTTTTTCTGGTCCTGGAATGGAGAGTAAGACAGAAAATATGCAAAAGAGTGGTCTAGTTTCATGAAGAAAAGGATGAAAGTGGACTTTCCATGAAGAATGGATGGTGCATTGCTTCTCGGCCTTTTGGCTAAGATCAAGTGAAGAATGGATGGTGCAGCTCATGGCTTGTTGTGATCCTCAGAAAATGTCCCTCTCTCAGTAATGTAAGAAGTCACACTTCACATTTTTAAAATAATTACAGGGGCGCCCGGGTAGCTGAGTCAGTTAAGCATGACTCTTGATCTACGCTCAGGTCTTGATCTCTCAGGGTCATGAGTTCAAGCCCTGCATTGGGCTCCACACCCAGTATGGAGCTCACTTAAATAAAAAGTAAATAAATGAAATAAAATATTGCAAAGAAATAAGTGTCTGACAAACACAAAGCACATACTCATCCTGGTTATCTTGTTCAGGCTGTTTAAGATTAATAAATTCACTAATTACATGGAAATTAAAGCAATGTGAGCTACACTTAGGTGATCTCTTCCTTTTAGAGCAGAAAAGGAAGACATTCTTCGTTAGCGTAATCTGTTCAGATATCACATTAGGATAAAAGTAAGATTTGAATCATTTTAGTATTTTGGTCTTAGCAGGCCTCGTATTTCTTACAAAGTTACAAATTTCTGTGAGAGAGACTGAATTTCCAATTCATAGAGGACAGAATGCTTTTTATAAAATAGGACTTTTATTTAGGTTTTAAACCTTACTGTGTAAACCTTTACTATCCAGGAGCCACTAGCTGTATGTGGCTAGTTAAATCTAAATAGTAATTAATTAATTATCTAATTAGTTAATTTTTAAGTAGGCTCTGTGCCCAGCATGGAGCCCAGCATGGGGCTTAAACTTACAATTCTGAGATCAAGACCTGAGCTGAGATCAAGAGTCAGATAATTAGCAGGGTGAGCCACTCAGGTGCCCCTAAATGTAATTAATTTAAAATTAAATAAAATGCAGAATTCAGTTCCTGAGTCTCACTTGGAAAATTTGAAGTGTTCAGTGGCCAGAATTGGGAGTTAGCTCTGACCCTGGACAGCGCAGAGAACATTTTTGTCTCCAGGAAAGATTTATGAAACAAAATTCTATAAACGCCTATTATAGCAACCCCCCAACATATAATATAATGTTAGTACATTATATTATATGTAATATGTAATATGATGTTAATACATTATAACTTCACCAATTACATTTCATTATGTAAAATATTTAATCAAGAGATGTCCCATTGTCAAAGATTAATCACAGGGATTCTACTCGGAAGTTAAGCTATTAGGGGTGTGTGGCTCAGTTGGTAGAGTATGTGACTGTCTCACGGTTGTGAGTTCGAGCCCCAGGCTGGGTGTAGAGATTGCTAAAAAAAAAAATCTTTTAAAAAAAGTTATTAAAGTAGTTAAACTGGTTTATCTAGCAACGTGCTTATCAATAAAGCATTTTAGCCATGATTTTTGTACTAATGGCAAATACAGAACATAAAAATGAAATATAAACTCAGAAACCAGCTGGCTGCTTAACTGAAGGGTGTTTGATTAGCAGCATCGAGCCAGTCTCGGGTGCCCAAGATTGGACACGTCTCTCAGAAAACAGGTGTGATGATCTTTTCACTAAAATGGTATTGGTTTTTGTTTTTTTTTCTAATCTCATTTTTCCTCAAAAAAAGGGGGAGGAAAAATAAATTATATAATTCTTATATGTTATGAGGTGAGAGAGTATAAATTAGAACTTTGAAGTAACAGGTCTTTGCCTCTTCCTGTGAGTAAAACAAACGTGGTTAATAATTCTGTGTCTCTGTAGTATCTTCTTTCCCCCGCCCCCCCAGGACTGTGCCATAGTCCGTGTAAAGAATCCATACTTTGAACTGATTTCCCATTTGGGAAAATATTTTCACATTGGCGATTTCTTAGCCTGTGGTTGACAAAATGTGGTTGGAAAAAATCAGATCTGAAAGGAACATTGAAATATTGCTTAGTTCATAGCCTTTGCAAAAACGTTTCATTGAACACACGGTTACTTATTCAAATCATATAGGCTGGGGAATGCGAGAGGAGGTCAGGGCGCTGACTTGCTATTTAAATTGGCGAGTACTTGTCAGCTTTCTGGAGAAGCTGAACATCATGTCCAGTACTTTGCAGAATTGTTTGGGATCCTCTAATGATAAGTTCAGTAGAAGATGTCAACCAAGCCAACTTGGCTGTGCGTAGGCAGGCTCTCGGGCTATATTTAACTTCAAAAATGTATTTACAGTCCTTCCAAAGAATCATCCTGCTCGTTTGCACTACTGGATTTATTTCAGCACCAAAGGAAAATTGGACTGTAGGTAAATACTCTATTTGGATAACGGATCGTAGCAATTCCAGGCCACACCCAGATCTGGCATACATTTAGGAATCATATTACATTTCATGACTTTTATAACCACTATCTACTCCTAGTAATTACGTTTATTGATCCCTTATCATGTGCCAGTCCCTAGAGTACAAGATATAAATAGCTCAGTCCCCACATTATCTTATCAGGTGGGGATGATTTCCTCATTTTGGAAGTGAGAGAGTCAAGGTTCCAGCAGGCAAGTGACATGTCCACCCCAGGCTCCACAGCTAGTTAGCGCCCTGGTCAGGGTTTGGACCCAAGACAGTAGGATTCAGTCCCAGACTTCCTTTAGAAACAAAGATGAACCCTTCTCAGACTGCATGATTTGAGGTTCTAGAATTCTTTGGGCTCATGCCGTAGCTACCAGAACATGCGTTAACTTTTGGACAACTCTTCAGAAGTTGCGGCAAATACTAGCTAGTAAGCTGGGACAGCCATGCTGTCACGTTCCTTTCTTCTACCACTGACCGTTCTTCCCACGACCAGTCCGCACGGGTATGGACGCACCTAGCGTCAGGACCCTAGGTGAAGAGAAGCAACACGGGCTAAATCACTAGGGCTGGTTTCTGGGTTTGGGTTTCTAATTCACAAATAAGGCTGGTTTTTTTTTTTTTTTTAAAGATTTTATTTATTTGAGAGAGAGAGAGAAAGGGAAAGCACAGAGGGAAAGGGAGAAACAGACTCCCCACTGAGCAGAGAGCTGTATGTGGGGCTCCATCCCAGGACCCTAGGATCATGACATGAGCCGAAGGCAGACGCTTAACTGACTGAGTCACCCAGGTGCCCCACAAATAAGGCTATTTGAGCTGAGCAGTGAGCCCTGAAACTAGTTGAAAGTTTGTATTATATATCCCACTAGATTGTTATTTTATATATATATATTAAGTGTATATATCTACACACACTGGGAGATCTATAAAACAGATATAACTCTTTCAATCCTGATTTCAAAATCCTGGAATATGTCTCTTTATATTCAATTAAGGAACTCTTTTTTTTTTTAAAGACCTATTTATTTGGGGTGAGGGCAGAGGGAGAGAATCTGAGGCAGGCGCCCCACTGAGCACAGAGCCCCGCATCGGGCTCGATCCCACCACCCCAGATCACGACCCCAGCGGAAACCAAGAGGCCGCTTCACCATCTGAACCACCCGGGCACCCCGTGGAACTTGATTTGAGATATTTTTAAGCAAACTCTTAAACAACCTGTCTAAAACAACCTGTCACAGCAAATTCAGAAACTAATGCCTTTGAAATATGGCATTTTTACTTATCAAACAGCACTTCCCATATTTTATGAAAATATACAATACAGTGTTTTTTTTAAAAAGAGTTAAGGAAATTGGGGCAAAGGGCAAATGAGGGTAGAAAAGAATAAAATGAAGCCAGCGGACGAGGTAAGGACACAGAGTGCATATGCCGTGAGGTGTGTGTCATTTATGGCATCTCGATTTAAAAATAAAACTGCACAGCCTACTTCCCTAAAAATGTGGCTTCTGGATCAGGAATCTCCATCTATTCTTTTCAGCGTTGGAACTTGTATTTTTCTTCATACTTGGTTCTTTCTACCGTGCCTGGGGAAATAACACCACTTGATTTTTGTCCATGTTTTTTTTTCTTCCTAATCGGCAGCTGTCTCTAGCGGCCGGGGACAATGAAAAATCACTGGTACTTTTTTAAACAAGTGATCACAAGGCGCACTTGAGGATTCATCTGTCAGGGTCGCTGGGACGTCTGATGCGGGCAAGCTCATGTTTCCAATTTGGGACTCGGAGCAAGCACTCAGCCCTGAGCGTTCTCGTCCGGCTTGACGTCAGCGCTGAGAGCCGCGGTATCTTTAGGAGCTCGCTGTGTAGGTGACGCCAGCTGGATGAGTCGTCCCCGTGGAAAACAGCTCACTTGGCATAGGTTTGGGAAGCTACAATTTGGCAGTGGTACCAGGATCTTTCTTCTAGAATTTGCTGTTACCGCTGCACAGGGGAGACAGATCAGAAAGGGGAAATTTCATTTTCCCACCATCTCATCCTTTGCCGCAAAGATTATGTAGATCGTGATCTCAGGGTCCTGGGATGGAGCCCAGCTCAGTGGGGAGTTGGCGTCACCTGCTCCATCTGCCCACACCTCCCCCCCCACACCGCACTTGTGCTCTCTCCCTCTAAAAACAAGTAAACACATCTTTAAAAAAGATAATAACTAAAACATGAAGTGTACATTGTTTTCATTTTGGGCCACTGGAAAAATGAAAAGAAATCATCCAATACACTGGGCAGAATGATGGGGGAGAGGGACCTAAAATTCTAAAATTGATGAAACTGAGTTTTTATTTTTCCTTTCAAAGACTTTTTTTTTAAAAAAAGGACCATATTTTAAATTTCTTCAAAAGATTTTATTTATTTATTTGGCAGAGAGAGAGAGTGTGCGTGAGCACAGGCAGGGGGAGGGGCAGAAGGAAAGGGAGAAGCAGACTCTCTGCTGAGCAGGGAGCCCGATTTGGGGCTCCATCCCAGGACCCTGGGATCATGACCTGCACCTAAGGCAGATGCTTAACCAATGGTGCCACCCAGGCGTCTCTTCCCCGACTTCCTATGTTAGAGCAGTTTGAGATTTACAGCGAAAATGACACCCAAAGTACAAACTGCCCTACCCTGCCTCTCCTTCTGCACAGCTGCCCCTTTAGCAGCATCTTAGGTCAGCCTGGGAGCTGTTACAGCTGAAGAACCACAGTGATACATTGTTGTGAACTGAAGCTCTAAGTCTACACCAGGATTCACTCTCTGTTGCAGTGTTCCGTGAGCTGGACAAACGCCTTATGTCTTTTTTTTTTTTTTTAAAGATTTTATTTATTTATTTGTTTGTTTGACACAGAAAGAGAGAGATCACAAGTAGGCAGAGAGGCAGGCAGAGAGAGAGATGAGGAAGCAGGCTCCCCGCTGAGCAGAGAGCCCGATGCGGGGCTTGATCCCAGGATCCTGAGATCATGACCCAAGCAGTAGGCAGAGGCTTAACCCACTGAGCCACCCAGGCACCACAAGTCTATGACCTATTTTGAGTTAATTTTTGTGGAAGATGTAAGGTCTGTGTCTATATTCTTGTTTTACATGTGGAAGGTCAGCTGTTCTGGTTCTATTTGTTGAAAAGTTGGTCGAACATTTTATGATGGTCAGGAAGAAAAAAAAAATGATTCTAGTACTGGAATGTGGCAGTATCATTGGCCACTCCAGGGACAGCGGCCCGTCTCCCGAAGGCCTACCTGGCTCTTCCCCTTCCTCACATCTCCAGTCTCGTGTTTGCAGCAGCTGCCCCGAGACAGTGTACTGACCGAGTCCTGCCACAGTCCCCGAGACAGTTTACTGACCGAATCCTGCCACAGTCCCCGAGACAGTGTACTGACCGAGTCCTGCCACAGTCCCCGAGACAGTTACTCACCGAATCCTGCCACAGTGATGCCGTGTAACAATTCCCTCCCTGCCCCCTCCTCAAGTTTGATGGTTTAAAATGTTAATAACGGGGCACCTGGGTGGCTCAGTAGGTTAAGCCTCTGCCTTCGGCCCAGGTCATGACCTCAGGGTCCTGGGATCGAGCCCCGCATGGGGCTCTCTGCTCAGTGGAGAGCCTGCTTCCCCCCTTCTCTCTGCTGCTGCTCTGCCTGCTTATGATCTCTCTCTCTCTGGCAAATAAATGAATAAAATCTTAAAAAGAAATAAAACGTTAATAACTTGTCCTCAAGCTCACAGGTCTGTGGATTGGTTGGACAGTTTCAGGTGGGGGACCAGGCTGGAGGACTGGTGACTGATCCTTGGGACAAGTCGAAACAGATGATGACTTGTAGGGCCTAGGCTGGTCCTTTCCGCTCAAACCCTGTTGGCCAAAGCAAGTCACTTGGCCAAGCCCAACATCAGTGGTGAAGGCAAGTATATTTTTCCATAAAGATCAAGGAAACGGGTGTGAATATTCGTTGGACAGTTTGTAAAGGAATCACATAGTAATTTGAACAGGTGAGGTTTAATAGACAGTTATTCACTATAACAGGAGGTTGAAGTTATAAAGGACTGGCTGAAAAGAAGTAAAGAAAACTCTAAAAACAGGGCAAGAGCAGTTGTAAGGACCAGCTGTTCCACCTAGGACCGGGATAGAGAGCTCAAGGTAGATCCCAACTGCCCCCAGGGCCAAGTTCAGATTCTTCTAGAGAGGCTGGGCCAGCGATGGCTAGCTGGATCGCTCAGAAGCCACCGGGGCCTGTGTCTCAAAGCGCCCTCCTCAGACCTGTTGTACCAGAACCACCCACGGGCTCGTTACAATGCAGAGTCCTAGGTGCCAACGGGAACTAACTGAATTAGAATGGGGGAAGGAAGGGATCTACAGCTTTAACTTCTACCCCAGGCACACGTACCCTAGTGTTTTTATAGCAGCCATGTCCGCAATAACCAAACTAGGGAAAGAGCCTAGATGTCCATCCACAGATGAATGGATAAAGAAGATGTGGTATATATACACAATGGACTACTCTGCAGCCATCAAAGGAAATGAAATCTAGCCATTTGCAACAATGTGGATGGAACTAGAGGGTATTATGCAAAGCGAAATAAGTCAATGAAAGACAATTATCGTCTGATCTCACTGATATGTGGAATTTCTTGAGAAACAAGGCAGAGGATCATGCGGGGAGAGAGGAAAAAATGAAATGGGATGAAACCAGAGAGGGAGACAAACCATAAGAGACTCTTAATCTCAGGGAACAAACTGCTGGAGGGAGGGGGCTGGGTGATGGCCACCGGGGACGGCATGTGCTATGGTGAGTGCTGTGAGTTGTGTAAGACTGATGAATCACAGACCTGTGCCCCGGAGACATGTAATACAGTATATGTTAATAATAAATACATACACACGTACATACATACATACTTCTACCCCAGGGGCACCTGAATAGCACAGTCAGTTAAGTGTCTGCCTTCAGCCTGGGTCCTGGATGGAGCCCCGCATTGGGCTCCCTTCTTGGTGGGGAGGCTGCTTCTCCTTCTGCCTGCTGCTCCCCCTACTTGTGCTTGTGCTCTCGCCATCAAATAAATAAATAAAGTCTTTAAACTTATACCCCAGCCAGCTTTCTGTGCACTAGCTTGCGGTCCAGGAGCTCTTTGGGGATAGAGGCCCGTTTGCTCCACTGTTGTGTCCTTGTCTCTTAGCTCCGTAGCTGCCACTTGCTGGTGTCACTTCAGCCAGGTTGTTCCTGGCTTGGTTCCTGGCTTGGCTGGTTGGATGGGAGAGAAGATTCACACCCAGCCAGTGGCACCTGGCCATGAGCCACATCCCCAGCCGTACTTCCATGATGTTCGGTTGGTAGGCGTGTCCCTTCCCTACTGTTGGGAAAACCCAAAGGTAATGTATCCCCACTAGGATGGCAGATGCCGTTTTCCAAAGACGGCAGCCACAGTGCCTTCCATTGTCCCTGTGTTCCTTCAACGTGGCCTTGCCACCCTTCCATCAAGAGGCAGGGTCGATGCCCCCTACCCTCGACTCCAAGAAGGCTTGAGACTTGCCTATAACCAACAGAATGTGCAAAAGTGACAATGCATGACTTCTGAGGTTCATTTAAAAAGGCACTGCAGTGTCTTCCTTTGCTTTCTGGGCCACTCGGTGTTGGAGCCACGAGTCTCCGTGTAAGAAGGCGCCACACTGGGAGGAAGCCCAAGCGTGTGGAAAGACCACACGACACTCTTGGAATCAATTGCTCCAGCTGAGTTTCCCCCAATGGCCAATCAACCACCAAACCCGCCCATGAAATGTCTCTAGAGCTTCCAGCCCCAGCTGCCGAGTCCCTTCCAGCCATGAAATCTGCCCAGACTTCACTGGGCCACAGTCCCTCTGGCTTGTCTAAGCATCGGACCCCAGAATCCGTGAGAGTAGTGGGACCGTCCTTTTCATCTTTATTTGAGAGGGGGAGGGGGGGTAGATGATTCGTTCTGTGGCTATACTAACTGCAGCGGTGCAAGGCTCTTCTGGACCCGAATCCCCCGCCTCCTCCCGTACATCCTGTGTGGGGAAATGTGTGAGCTTGGACTTGACTCATCCCTTTACTCGTGAGACGGCTGTGACCGTCTTGCCGAGGATCCCCGTAAGAAAGCAGTCCTTCGAAGCGGGGCTCACTGCCTCATGGTTCTCTCTGAAGGGCTTCAAAAACATGCCGGCTGATGTGTCACGGGCCTCACTCTTTAGCAATATAAGCGAAGCTTTAAATAAAGTAACATAAAAAACTAAACCAAGGTCATTTAAAATCACATTCCGATCCAAAAACAAAAGCACCTAAAGAATCCATTGTGTCATAGCCGAGAACTTGGCCAAGTAGTCTGTCCGGGCCTCTTGGTTTGGACCGTTGGACGGAGTGATGGAAGAGGAAAGAGTTGGGGATTCGTAGAACCTGGATTTGAGATGGGTTCATCCCCCCTCTTGTCTGTGTGGTCGGAACAGGTGGCTTCACCTCTCAGCCCCTCTGGCCCCCTGGATTCCTCCATCTCTGAAACAGGATTAGATAATGACTTTCCCAACCCCGAGGGCTGTTGGGGGGGCGGGGTAAGAAGGGTGGGGATGCTTGATAAATCCTGGAGGCAAGATACTTTGCAGCTAAGGGCTACTTCTGAAAAAATGAGTGACAAAATAAACTGAAAAATGCCCCGGGCGAATTAGGCCAGTATCAAAAAGAGGAAAGCAAAACAAGTCCTCTGTGGACAAGTTCTTTCCTGATTTGCAGTGCTCACAGCCGACCTGGTGCTGTCTGCAGGTCACGGCGATGCGGGGGATGGTACTCACCCCTGCCCTTCCCCCCAGATCCGGCTTACCCCCCACCCCGTGTATGCTGTGTTGCCTTGAGCAAGTTCATCTTCTGCTGCTGAAGTGTTTCCTTCCCCAACGCCCCTACTTTCGAAACAGGCAGCAGTATGATTGCTTTGCAAAGACGCCATTTCCAGTTCCAATTCTTTTATTTTTTTTTTTAAGATTATTTATTTATTTATTTGACAGACAGAGGTCACAAGTAGGCAGAGAGGCAGGCAGAGAAAGAGGGGGAAGCAGGCTCCCCGCTGAGCAGAGAGCCCGACTCAGGGCTTGATCCCAGGACCCTGAGACCATGGCTTGAGCCGAAAGCAGAGGCTTAACCCACTGAGCCACCCAGGTGCCATCCGGTTCCAATTCTTAAGATAACTGCCAGTCTTCTTTGGGTCTTACACCTCGCTTTGTTCTTAAGTCCCAATGACAGCAGGCTCAGCCCACTGCTGCCGCCCTGTGAGTTTAAATGCTAATGTTCTATTTTGTACTTGCCAAGCAGAAAAGACCCTGAAAGGCCAGCCAGCCCATGAGGAAACCGAGACCCGGGAAAGGAGCAGATCAACAAGGCAATATCACGACATCTCACGGAGCAGAGCTCCTCTTTCCATAAATACTGCCCCCAGGTTATTCCTGCGTCACGCGCGCTCCAGACTCCCAGATCCAGCTGCTTGCTCCCCGTCTCCAGATGGTGACTAATAAGTTTCTGCAACTTCACTTGTCCAAGCAGAACTCCCGATTCTACCCACCCACTCAGACTCCTTCCTCCCCGAGTCTGCCCAGCCTCAGTTAATTGCCCAGTTCCCCGGGGGCCAAACCGCCCAGGAGTCCTACTGATGTCTTTCTTTTTCCCACTTCCTCCATTCAGTTCACCGGCAAGTCCCGGAGCTCAACTCTCAGAACATACACAGAACTGGTCTACTTCTGACCCTTTGATGACGCCCACCAAGCCACCATCACCTCTCGCTTGGGGTTCTGCAACAGGCACCCGACTAGATTCTGTCTCCACATGTGTGGTCCTTGAGTTTTTTCTCCACACAATGAAAGCTGATCACCTCATTCCCCTCCCACAGAGCTCCAGTGGCTGCTTATCTCATCATAAAAGCCAAACTCCCCGCCATATTCTAGAAGATCTTCCATAGCGGACCCTGCTTACTTCTTGGATCTCATCTCCTGTCACTGTCTCCTTAAAGTCTCTCTGTTCTAGGCACAAGGGCCTTCCTGCTGTTCCTGGACCACACAAGCTCATTTCTGCCCCAGGGCTCTTGCACTTGCTTTTGTTGTCCTGACACGCTCTTCACCGACATGTTGGTGTGGACTTTCGTCCCACTCTCCAACTTTCTTTTTGATTCTCCAACTTTCTGATTGAACCGACCTTGACCAACTGTCTCAGAACGAGTATACCCTATCAGTCATTCTAGACCTTTAGCCTGCTTTATTTCCCTTTATAGCACCACCTCCCCATGAAATCATATTATACATTTGTTCATGTACCTGTGTATTATGTGTCTCCCCCACCCCCCGCCCGGTACTTAAGCCCCCTGAACAGAGGACCTTAATCTCTCTTAGTCCTTCCTTTATCCAAGGTGCTCAAAACAAGATCTTTCACACATCAGTCCCATATCACAAGGCCTACCACAGTATCCCTTGAGTGAATGACTGAAAGAATGAATGAATTAAAAAACTAGCATGTAAAATTTGGGACAGTCCAAAACTTTTTGAGAAACAATGTGTGGACTTCACACACCGCAAGGGTGTGTTCTCACAGAGGGAATTGGCTTACAAAGGAGAGAGAGAATAGAGTATTAAGAAATTCATGTTGTGCAAGGAACCCACTACCAGGGCCCCAGAATTCCTGTTTGCCTCTGTGTTTTCCTGCGGCATGTTATGTACGTGTAAGACCAGACCTAGGTGCTTTCCCAGAACGTGAATCTCCCAGCAGGAAGGTGAGTCCGTCATCAGCAGCTGTCCCTGAGACCTGAGACCTGAGGCCTGAG